>NC_136774.1:21710696-22918991 GCF_947034865.1 Barbatula barbatula
GGCTCTTCTGTGCTTGAGCGTTCTGTGGGATGAACAGATGAAAGATTATAAATTTAATAATCACGGTTTTAGAATGCAAGCTGATTAGCTGGCTTTGACATCATTTCCACCATGTTTACGGCCAGCTACAAAGAGCAATGAATAAGAAGTCATCTGACAATCTGCACAAATGTTTGTAATGTTTTGGCACTGAATCCTGAACAGATATGTAAGGTCAACATGAAACAGCATTCACAACTCACTGTGTCCTAATGTAATATTTTTCAGATTGAAAAAAGTGTAATACAGGACCTGATTCTATCCATTGGGATTGATTGGATGGTGTGAAATGATCTCTATATGACAGGTCGTTGGAGAAAAGAAGGAATTCATTACTTCAGATGAAGACGAACGATCATTCAAGGCAGCGCAAGTGGGTTTTAAAGAAATAGTACAAAACAATTTTTCTTGGGGATAATGTGCATAGTCTAATCATGCACAATAAGACCAAAAACGTTTTTTTAGGAAACAGTCAATATTAATTTCATGGTTTTGTTTGAGTTAGTCAAGCACAGCTTCATATTGCACTCTATTTGCAGAGCAGTATTAATAAAACAAACAATTGTAATTCTTTTGTATAGACACAAATTCTGAACTGTCTACACACATTTTCCACTCATATTATCAGTTGTCTGTGGAGCCTTCCATGGAGCCATTATTTGAGGTACCTTTCAAATAATTACTTTCAGCATTACTTTCAGAATGAGTTCCCACTTTGCTTAATAACTATTCTTGTGGTATTGATTTACAGCATTTACAGTCGTAAAATCATCAAAGATAAAACTCATTGTAGTGGTCGCTTCACATTCTGCTGCGTTATCCACATGCAATTTAGTAAGTTGCTGCCCTAAGGGGGCTTTGTGAGACCGTACACCACTGTACACCATTAACAGCAACATAAAAAGACTGCTATACTGCCTTTTAATTATCACTATACGATGAGCATAAATCCATACCGTTGCTGCGGTGGCAGAGCCAGCCGGTGTCTGGGGACTGAGGGCGGGTGTTGCACATGGAGAAGGGTGGGTCACAATCACCTGCAGACTACTGCTCTCTACAGTCGGCTGGGCCTGCAGAGCACCCTGTTGTCCCTCTGTCTGACACACACGCACCTGCGAAATGCACACATGCATGAAAATAAATACACAGCGTATAAATACACATAGTAATGTCTTCCTCAAGAATTGAGATCCAGAAGAAGGCTGACCTCATATACTGTACGGTCCAGTGAGGCAGCTTTGGGGCTGCCGTCACTCAGGATGTGCTCTGATTTAATGGATCTAGATGTGGTTTTAAAAGGTGTCTGCAGGGACTGGATTGTAAACGTGGAGTAGAGGCCGGACTTCATGTAATCGTTGCGGGAGCTGCGCTGCACCGAGCTAGGGGAGGAGCGCTGGACCTGCAAGCTATTGGAAAGACAAGGGCTGGTGGTGTTAGCGCCACCTACAGGTTTGGTCTGGACGGAGAGCTCCAATTTCACCCCTGCATTGGCCCTTTGGGAATCCTCGGGCCCTCTCAGGCCATCAGCGGAGTTGGGGTCAGGAAAGGCGACAAACTTGTAGACGAACTTCTGGCCACTGACCTTCCTAATAATATTCTGTGGGTGTATGAAATAAGAGACTAAACATTAATGTGCACTTGACAAGCTTTTGCTTAAAATGTTGGTAATTTGGTAAATTAGCATTGTGTAAAATCCTTTAATCTGCTGAAATATTTTAACAATTATCTCATACTATTATCGGCAGCAACGCAGTAACTACCTTGTCATAGTAGTATCGAAGCGCTCTGCTCAGTTTGTCATAGTTCATGTTGGTTTTGTTCTTGCGGAGCCCCCAGAGTCTAGCCACCTCCTCAGCGTCCAGTAGCTTGAATTCTCTGTCCTCAGACGTCCAGGAGATCAGGTGCTTTTGACTCTGATCGTGCAACAGTTGTAGCAGGAACTGCCACAATGTAATGGACGGATCCATTGCTACAGGGGACAGAAAACTCTCCATGTTAACCGACGAGTGGTATAACAATGGTTAAAGTGCTAATCTTAAGGTCTTAGGTTAAGTTTAACATAACTACAATAAAAGTAGTTATTTGGTATGTTTGAGCAAGATGCAAAACCTTATTACAAGGTCCTATTGTAGGTGCAGTGTGACGGCATTTTGAACGTAAAAGAATCTCAAAGGGAATGCTAAAAGGGCACATTGCTAAATGGCGTTATGGCGACTACCTAAATGTGAAAAACGTCTTTCTATATTTGTTGTGATTTGTCACAATGAGAACTGTAAGCTATATATTGCACAAATAAATCAATAAGTACTGGGGAAATTGGAAAAAAAAAATTAAACAGATGCTGTAAGCAGAAAGTATACATTTCTGTATGTACATGTAGTCTCTAATAAATTAAATACTGTACAGTTGTCACTCAGTGGAATTGTCTTCTAAAACAAAATCAGGCTTCAAATTGTATCTCTCATCTGCAATACAGTAAATGAAACTATTTCTTTAGACATTTTTAAGAGCTGGACTTGAATAGATGTGAACGTTTTATCTGCAGTGAAATCGCAAAAGAACAGAAAGGAATTAATGGTCCTTCAGTCAGCAGAGAAGAGGACGTGTATCACAAGTTCAGAAAGAACATGTTGAGAATGCAAATTAACCTTATTACCATTGCCCCCGTCATTTATGCAAGTCATAAGCAACACCTTAGAAACGATCACCATGGTAAAAGCGTTTAAGCAACAGTTTCTAAGGAATGAAAAGACATCCCAACCCCCCCCCCCCCATCCCTTTAAGCACACTGAACCAAATAAATCACAGGGAATTGCTGATGACAATGACAAGAACTGTTTTCATTTAACCGGCGCGTAAAATCTCATTAATTAATATCACAGTTTAATGAGTTCAGAGTAAGTGAGCACATCAACAGCAACAATCGTCAATAGATGGTGTCCTATTGGAACTGAAAAGCCAATGGAGAATTACAAGTAATGTTTAGAACTAAACAATAAATCAGAACAGAAATCTTTGCAATCCCTATGTAGTCTTTAATAGGATTGAAATGTCATATTTTCCTGTTAGCCTATTATCACCACTTCAACATTTTACAGAGTTTTATAGGGTTTCCTCTATTGGAGAGCCTAAGTCTAAGTTGACGTCAATGACATGCGGAGTCCCACAAGGTTCACTTCTTGCGCCACTCTTGTTCAGCCTGTATAGGCTCCCACTGAGTCAATTAAGGAAAAATAACCGAATTGCATATCACAGAAATGAAGTTCTCAAGGTGAATGCATTTCTTTACTCTAGTGGTCAAACAACTAAAAAACAAGTCAAGAATATTGGTGTGATTCTGGAGTCAGACCGTAGTTTCAGTCGTTGTGTTAAAGTGGTAACTAAATCAACATATTACTATCTCAAAAACATTGCAAGAATTAGATTTTTTGTTTCTAGTCAAGACTTGGAGAAACTTGTTCATGCCTTTATTACCAGCAGGGTGGATTATTGCAATTGTCTTCTTCTCTGGCAGGGCTCTAGACTCATTTTTCCCGCTGGTTGCACTGCAACTTTCAATTTGGTCACACCCTTTTTTATAGTAATCAAAATGACCTTGCATAATGACCTCAGTTGATGAATCGTTCCGTTTATGTCACACTTTCTTTTAAAATAGTTGGCTATAAACCTCTTCATATTTGCACTAATGCACTTGTGTTTAATATCTATGCACTGCACGGTTGTAGGGAGGGGCAAATCGAACCCTGATTGGTTAACAGGCAGGGTTTTTCCTCATCTTACAGTCTTGTTAAAGGGTCTAAGCACGCTTGTGTTCTGATGTGTTTTCTGTGACTGATTTAATCAGTTCAGACAGTGAGTCTCATGAGTTTGACATACGAGTTGTTCCATCAAAATGAATCGGTTCAGGTAATTCAGGTAAAAAAAAAGATCTCTTTGAGGCCCTTCTGATCACAGTCTAGAGCCTTGTACCGCCTTCCCAAGAAGACTTTTAGACATCTGCAGCTCATACAGAACGCTGCTGTTCTGACTAGAACCAGAAATTCCTCAGGTCCTTTCACTGGCTTCCAGTAATTTTTAGGATTGATTTTAAAGTACTATTACTTGTTTATAAATCACTAAATGACCTAGGAATGAAATACATTGCAGATATGCTCGCTCACTGAATATATCAGACAGTTGGCTTCAAACAATATGCTTTTGTTCCCACAACTTACACATTCATAAATATTTACATACTACATCAACAATGTTTTTCTAATAGCAGTAAGTGAATGATTATGACAGAAAGACACTAATGTTATGGATTTTAACTGTGAGCAGCGTGCAGCTGAAGTGGTTCAACTAAAGAAAATGATTCATAATCGGCTATGATATATTGGTCTAAATTTTACCGATAACAATAAAAAAATGACCATTTATCGGCCTATACCGATATGGCCGATAACTTATCCTGCATCCCTGATATAATTACACATTAAGCATGAGTAGTTTTTAAGTATTTCTCAGTAATTGTGTAAATAAACTAACTAAATAAACATTCATTTATATAAATTGAATAAACATTCATTAAGCCTGTGCACAAACATTTGTTTGCTTCATAAATGAGAAATATTAGCAAACGTCGCCCTTTTATCCTAAAATAATCATCAAAAACATGGTTTAAAAACAAATATACTATATAAAATCAATATACTGTAAAAATGCATAGAATAACGAATAAAGAAAATAAATAATGTTGAGGCATATATGCTAATCGTGTATTTGGTAATTTGACCAAATACACGAACGATACAAACAAATCTGACTTTCATGAAGAACAAACACTGCTATGGTAACTCCATTGGTTTGCTAAAGAAAAGACCCAAGCAGCAATTGAGTGCTGTACTCGGATCAAACAAGACACCATCGCCACACTTCTACACCTTCATTAAATTGTTGGCTCAAGAATATAAAGGCGAAATCACCAGAGCGCCAGCAGACACAAAAATGGTTTGTTACAATGCAGCCAGAACGGAAGAATCCGACTCACATTTGTCTAATTTACACTTCGATTATTCCCTAATTCGCCTTGCAGTGTAACATTCGAGCGCAAGAGCTATAGCATGACTAATCAAGGGACTAACACGGCACAGCTTGCCTTGGTATAATGCCTCCTAAATCACAGAAAGGCAAACAGAGACAGATCTGTTTTTTCCCTGTCAGACCTTATTGCCTCAGGACTGTTTGGGGACCACAATGCTCAACAGTCAATTATCTTGAGTTCTAAGGCTGCAAGCCTATGATGAATGAATGAACGAATTGCCTTCCCATAAGAGGAGCGAGAGCCAGACGGAACTGTGATGTGATCAGAATGAATCCAGTGCTAAAATACCAAATAAATCCCTAATAAACACATGTGCTCCATCCCCTACGGTGCAAATTAAAGAGTTCTCAAAACGAATGGCTTGTCAACCAGGTGCCCAAACAGCCTGTGGGTTGGCTGCTGTGCTGTCTGTGGGTTCATATGAGATATGACACTGGTTTCATTTACACACACAAACAGGGAGGACATGCTGATGTAGGCATTGCAGATGACTGCGGTAGGCACATTTTTTCAACCTTGTTCACTGCACATTTGCATTGAGGAATCATTGGCAGCAATAACACACGGGTCCTTATTATATGTAACAGATTATATATTTTTTAAATGTAAATGCCAGTATCACTAGGGTTCTCCGGGTAACAGAGTTGGACAGCAAAGGTGCAGAAACATACTAAATTAACAAACCTGGATAGACTTCTGCTTTGTTTTAAGTGACAGGAATACGGAGACGTGACATATATTTTATATTATGTACTGAAGCAAATACAATTCCATTCTAATAAAAATAATATTCAGTTTGGTGGTTGATTAGTAAAGAAAGTGGCAAAAGAAAAAACAACTCTGCAACAATTTGGCATTTGTGTCTGCTTACGATTCTCAAATCACACGACCAGACATTTTGGTTTGCAAAGCACTCTCTCATACACAAATACACCATTCAGGTGCTTCCAACAGGTAGGCGGAGGTCATGTTAACCCTCCCAGAATAACACTAATTTCAACTCCGATACTTTGAACTCCCATTATATTGACTTAACTTAACACCCAGGCTTACATGTGGAATTTACAAATGTGACTGGAGAAGAGAAATGCCAAACTCTGCAATCCCTAATGCATTTACTCCTCCATGTCCAACCTCCTTGAACGAGGAAAAAAAACTTACCACTGATAAGCGAGTTGGACTCCATCCCTCCTAAAACAACGTGCTTACGTAACTTATCGTTTTATTCTTTGACGATTATATCGCGTCCATAACTGTGCTTGAGAGGCGTCAAAAGTCGGCGGTTGAATTGCATTTGGTTGTTATGTAACACATGCACCTCTCCCTCCATGTTAGTTGACATTAGCAGCTAAGTCGCTAGCTCGAGTTAGCTCAGCCTGCCTGCTCGCTCGTGCATTCACTCGCTAGTCGCCGCCGTTGCTGTCAGGGGGAGCGAGGACTTCAACGTCAAAATACTCCAGTGAAATCGAGCAGGGCCGCGTTTAAAAGCGACAATATCACGCCCTGGCTTCAAAGTAATGGCGAGGTGGGGTTCATTCCTGTACGGGAGAGTAAATAGATCGAGACCCCTGAACTGGTCGCCGTTGTTTCGTCCACTTCGGCGCGCAGCGCGAGCTTCCTTCCCTCAGCGGTGTCCAGGCAACGGACAGAAAGTCCTCGCGCTCTAACCAACCGCAAGTGTTGACAGTTTCAAAGCGCAAAATCACGACAGAGTTGCCCCTCAAGTTTTTTTTTAACAACAACCACTCTGCTTGGCTTTCCCCTCTTTGCTTCCTGTTTTACGCCTCGACTACTTCTATTCTGTTCACTTTTTTTTATTTTTTCCACCTCTCTCAGGTCCGCGAGTCCCCGTGCTGCCGTGACGTCACCGCGCAGGCATGACGTGGATCGGCTTTAGAGCAAGATTGAAATGAATGAAAAGAGGGTCAACTTTTGTGTTGTTGCGTTTTGACTTTGAGAGCGGTTTTCATTCATCGCCGAGGTCGGATTGAAAAGTCCTCACACAAAATGACAACGAACTTAATCGTTTTGCGCAAAATTCTCGCACGCACGCGAAGACTTGGAATCCACAGGTTGCTTTCAATGCGCACGTCTAACAACGTGTGATCAAAACAATGAATAATAACAGATAATGTGAAGCACAGGTACTGCGATTTCAATGCCATTGCATTTAACGTGATGTTATTTCATTGGAAATCTACGCAAGAATGTATATTTCTTGTTCACTTTTAAACCCACGATCTGTAATTCCCGATCCAGTGCTGACAACGTCACACGATTGCATTGTTTCATTGTGCTGAAATGCGGCAGTGAGTCTTCGTACAAAGAAAAATAATCTATTTCAGGAAGCAAGTCTAACGCCGCTGCCACAATTCAACATCCAGTTTCCATGGCAACCGTTACTAGTGTGACAGGGTAGCCGTCACACGGATGCTGCACAAACTTAAAAATGAACAACCGTCTTCAATTAAGAGAGCCGAAATAGCATTTCAATTAATAATCGTCCAACTAAACGACGACAGGTTGAAACGGGTCTCGGAGCATTTTACACACATCATACTGACGCATGCAGCTTGTGCTACTCTATACGCAGAAGCGATTTATTTTAGGCTGACACATTGTCTACAACTGCTATAAGATAAGCAAATAACTATAAGATCTATAAATAAAGCTTAGGTGTACTGAAACGAATGATGAATTTATTAAACTCTTATTAAAAAGCTAGATATTGTATAGATTGCTATCTTAGATTGTAAATTAAAAGCAGTTTGAATAAATAAGTCCATACATTAAGACCCACGTTATATACATGATGCATAATTTAACATTTAAATATTTTGCTAAACAATTGATCCAGTCCCATAATATACTCTATGGCGAGCACAAGAGTAAACCAGAACCGTATATATTTAGGGCAGAAGAGCAACAATTTAGTCATTATTTCTAGAGGTTACTGAAGCTTTCGCGAGAAAACCTTTATGCTTTATATATTTCCAACATCTTTATATTCACGTGAAACTCATTTTGTTCTAGTCGTCAAATCATCACCAAATTGCACCAAATGATGTTCTGAAAATATTGCGATTTTATTCAGCTAATTTTGCAAAACAACAGTATAACCTGTTAAAAGGCAAAGTTCCTCTGAACTAGATTGTTTACATAGTTTGAAACAAACATGATGACAGTTATAAGTGCGAAAAGCCACTGTGTATTTTTATTAGTAATATGCTAAAACACTTCTCTGCGACTGGTCTCCGGAAGATCCTTCAAGCTTTGCAACTCCCTTAATCCCTAAAAGATAGATTTATATACAACTTTACATCACAATAAATTGTTAAAATGAGCATTAAGATAAGTGCACAGTAATCCACTGTACCTCCAGAACCATGCGAATATTGGCCTTTATTTTTGCTGCGTCTTTGGTAAGAACTTCGGTATACCTGAAAGATTAAATTATTGATAAGCATCTCATGACGAACAATGAATAAATAAGGACACTTCATTAAAAGCTAATACTCCCTCACTCTGTGAGCTGATTCAACTTCTTTTCTATGAACTTCAAAGCCTCAGAATGTGTGAACTCGACGAAGAATCCATATCCAACTGCCACATATATTTTTGATGTATCAGGTCTGAAAAGCGATCAAGTCTTTATGAATCTGCCCTTACATTAATGTTTAAAGGAGACGCTGATGTTTAAGAGACATCACTCACACATGAGCCTGTACGTAGAAATGGCATCCGATGTCAACATCTGTTTTGAGTTCTTTGCTGTCAGCTTCCTAAATATAAATAAAATACAGAGATCTTATGAAACAGAGACAAAGCCTAACAATATGAGTTACAGAGCGGGTATGTGAAATGCAAAGGCATCTTGCAAAGTACGAAATGACTATTAAAAGAGAAACATAGCAAATCCCTGTACCTGAATGCTTTTAATCGTATTCTTGAGCTGCAGGTATTGTGCTATTTTTTCATACACACCATCTCTTTGCTCCAACACACTCCTGTTTGGACATAAGAGTAATGAAAGTACACAACACAAGTTCTGCATGGAAAGCATGGAGTTATCTTGCATTACGGGAACGTTTCTCCAACGTTAAGAATATAAAGTTATACTTACTGCAAGTCTCTCTTCAATACTTCATTAATAAAAGTTTCATACTGCAATACTTTTTCATTACTACTGTTATTCCCAGAAGTCATGATATGGTAGCAGAAAAATATGGTAGCAGCGCGAAATTTACTTTAATGTTATTCAACGTATCGAATCCTAACGCGCAATAAATGTCATCTATATAGCGCAATATGTAAACGATGAAATCGTTTCAGTATCAAAACGTTCCGATGCGGAGGGCGAATTTCTTCGAATGTGTCATGTGGCTCTCCGCTTGTTTACAAAATACCCGGAAACGGCTCGGAGACCGGAAGCTGCATTAAAAGCGTTCTGTCCCTTTAAAATCACAAACGTAATTTTCTTCATTAAATATGCCTATTCGAATTGACACATTTAAAATATATATATATTTATATCGTTTTTCAGTCTGTTCGCGAAAGACAACAGCCTCAAAATAAAAAACTAATTGTTTACAGGGTTTAAAGGTCAAATAGCAACTGCGCAGACAGCTCATGTTCATGCAGCCACGTGCTGCAACTGTCGTGAGAAGTGCACTATTTTTAACATAGTTTGATTTCTCTCCGAGACGTTGTGCAAAGTGCTAACTTAAAAACAAGCACGTGCTAATGCGGTTTTTTTAAACCGTTTGTTAACCACGTGGTTAAGTTGGTGTCTTCGGCTCTAAAGATCTAAAAGAGTTTTTGACGTTAGACAGTAAAGGTTAGTGTTTGCGGTCATGTCAGGTCCAGAACTGCTGTTAGACTCGAGTATTCGTCTGTGGGTTGTTTTGCCCATAGTCTTCATCACGTTCTTCGTCGGCGTCTTGCGTCATTACGTCACTAGACTTATTCAAAGTGAGAAGAAGGTGGATCTGCAGCAGGTGTCTGACAGGTATGGTAACACACACACACCCTGGAAAACAAAACCAGTCTTAAGTGCCAATTGTTCAAAAATAAGTTTTTACATCATTTGAAAGCTTAATAAATAAGATTTGTTAGGATATGACAATGTTTGGGCGAGATACAACTATTTGAAAATCTGGAATAAATCTAAATATTGAGAAAATCACCTTTAAAGTTGTACAAATGAAGTCCTTAGCTTAGCATTTTACTCACAAATATAAAGTTTTGATGTATTTAATGTAGGAAATGTACAAAATATCTCCGCGGTACATGATCTTAATATCCTAATGATTTTTGGCATAAAAGAAAAATCGATCATTTTGTCCCATACAATGTATTTTTTGGCTATTATACAAAAATGTCCGTGCTACCTAAGACTTAGTAAGGTTTTGTGGTCCAGGGTCACATATTCAGGTTAATAAATAAGGATCCCCAGATCATATTTTTAAATAATGGAAAGTTCCAAATAATATTGCGCTAATATATCAAACGTATTAAACTTAAAAGATAACATACACATGAAAATAATACAAGCAGAAGAAATTCATCTAAGATTTTCATTTAAAGTCAGGTGTTACTGCGTAGCCGCATACTGAGAGAAAATGGAAAGTATCTACCCAAACAGGTATTATTGAATTTTGAATTACAGTCCCTTATTTGTGCATTGACTTGTTTTTTTAATGTCAACGATGCGGTCCTGTTTCAGTCATTTGCCATGAGAAAACACTATTTCAACAACCCTGAGACGGGATTCTTTAAGAAGGTCAAAAGAAAGGTGATTCCCAAAAACCCCATGACAGGTACTAGCTACTATAACATTCAGGGAATTCACCATTTCATGATTCATAAGGTTTAATTAATTCATAATGTATTAGCGTAATGAATGTCCACCTGCAGATACCAGCATGTTAACAGATATGATGAAAGGCAATCTCACCAATATGCTGCCAATGATTCTGATTGGAGGATGGATCAACTGGGCCTTTTCTGGTTTTGTCACAAGTAAGGCAGATGATGAAAAAAAACATATCATCATTTACTCTCATTTTACTTTCATTTATCATCCTCCAAAGCCCTTTCTTCTAATAAGTTGGATCATATTCTTATAAACATTGTTTTAACGTTGTGTTGTGTGTTTCCCTGCAGCCAAGGTTCCGTTTCCATTGACGCTTAGATTTAAGCCGATGTTACAGCGAGGAATCGACCTGCTATCTCTGGATGCCTCCTGGTACACTGTTCATGCGTTTCTCCTCGTATCTTCTTGTATGTATCACTTGATTTAGGTTGTGAAACGAAATCTGTTTTTATGGCTCTTACAGGGTGAGTTCAGCTTCCTGGTATTTTCTCAATGTCTTCGGGCTCCGAAGCATGTACACTCTCATCCTTGGACAAGATAATGGTTGGTAGATTCTGTCCATGACATTAAGACAAATGAATCCTCTGTGGGTGTTTTATTCATGTGGTTTCAATACAAGATGTGTTCATCAGCAACAACAAACAAACGTTATGTGGCCCAAACCTTAGCTTCCGGTAGACCTCTGCAAAGAATCAATAACTGTTGATTTAATGCAATTAATGCACAATAGAATATTAATATAAATGAATATTTTCATAAATATAAAATAAATTGTTATATTATAGCAACTAGCCAGGCTAATAACCAAAGCCCGGAAGTTAACTTTGGACCAGGCAAGTGCGTTCGATGAAACCTTCCTAAAAGGGTTTTATTTCTTTATAGCTGCAGATCAGTCAAGAATTATGCAGGAGCAAATGACCGGGGCTGCGATGGCTATGCCCCCTGATCCTAATAAGGCATTTAAGGTGAGTAATATGACTTTATGTGTGATAAACCATAACCATTTTGAGCTATCCTAAGAACTGGAGGTAACTTTACACCATTCTGTATTATTACAAACATGCACATTACATCATGTCTGATGGCTTTCTTTTACAGAGCGAGTGGGAAGCCCTGGAGATTGTGGAGCACAAATGGGCTCTGGAGAACGTTGAGGAGGAGCTCGTGTCCCGTGATCTGAACTTCAGAGGACTCTTCAGCCATCAAGTTAAAGCGATGTTCTGATATGTTATTACTGTAGCCAGCACACTGTTTACTGAAAGTGTTCATTTCAATCATACTGACAGCGTTAAGTTTGTCGTGAATGTCTTAACAGGTATGTGAACGTCTTATGAAAGAAGTTTTGCAAAATAACTACATACATGATGACTACTGCATACACGATTGGCCAATAATTGTTTTTGTGAACTGTAAGGGCTGAACATGAGCTTTAAATGTAATGAAGAGAGCGAAAATCAGGAAAAGAACATTATGAGAGGAATATTGATATTTAAAGATACAACATGTTCCATGTTGCAAAAAGATTTGTGCTAAATATATGTTTATACGCTGTTTGTACAGTTAATAAGGCAACCTTGTTTTGTTGATGCGTTTGATTGCAATGTGGCTTGAAAACTGTAGGCTATTATTTTATTATTATATTCTTTTGTGGTCTGTAACTCTCTTCAACTATCGGACATCTTTCAGGTGCACACTAATAACAGCAAATGAAATGTAGCAGACGGATACTGTTTTTGATCATTGTGCAGGAGCTGGAGAGATCAATAAATGATGTAAAAATGTAATAAACATTAAATGGAACCTTGAGGTGAGAAGGAAATGAATTTGTGCCCGAGTGGAAATGATTCATCTGAAAGCTTGTGAATCATGGATAGCTGAACCAAACTTGCAATTTTAAAACTCGCTGAAAATAAAAGTAACCTGGTGGCCTTAACATTATGAGTGACGTCAAACCCAAAATATTAGTCAACACCATGTTTGCATCAAATTCATTGACTAATATTTTAGAGTTGAATTAACTCAGAATTTTAGGGCAACCAGGAATATGTTTTTTGTTCAACCAACAAAAAAAGGACAAATCCTTTTGTTACAGTACTGAAACTCATCATACATCAACATTCTTAATAAACTTGAGATAATACAAAATGCAAATCTTTTATTTGGTTACTTACTTACAATATAAAATTTCTATACAAACAGTGTGCCCACGACACCTGGTGGGATTCATTCTGGCAGTTAAACAGGCTTTAAAATATTGTTACAAATATCTGTTTTTACTGGCGACTGAGATATACTGTACAAATTGTGAGTCTAGACAAAATAAATCGCTCTAACATTCCAATTACTCATACTCAACCATCTCATGATAGAGTTTACATTCAGTTTGATATACACAGTTAATCTTAGAAATATTTTAATAAAGGAAATGGGATTGAATGTTGTAGGTTAGAATGTTTTCATACGGCTTTTTAGTTTTTCCTAAATAAATGCAATCGTTAAGCCTTTTCATTAAAACAATCAACCTCAATAAACCTATAAATATAAGTAATAAAAGTAATGCATTAACTGAATGGTTGAAATCATATTTTCCAAATCTGCATTATAAAATTGTTGGGGTGAAATTAAATACAACACAGATATGTTATTGACATGTTTTGTAATGTTCACCTGTGTGTGTATCCCGTGTATATAAGAAAGAACTGCATTTTTAGAAAAGCGCATGTGAAAATACTTTTGTTTACCAGACTAATTTACAGGTGACTAAAGAAAATATGAAATCGGCATAAAGCAAGAAAATGCATTTCTACTCCTTTATTCAGAGGTGAAATGTAATGGAAGCCAAATGTGTCCAATCGAACCTCAATTTTATAGTCATCATTTATTCACATCAAAGGTTGTGTATACAATTTTTTATATATATATACATACATTTAATCTATAATTATTAACAAAATAAAATGACAGCTCCCCTCTTCCCAGCATCTGATCCAGATGATACAACATTTATTACAATACAAAAATACTGTACAGAGGCGCCTTAAAAATCATCATGAAAAGCTCTCTATCCAGAAAGCACTTTGCAGAAATATTTGCACTCCACTAAAGAGTTCATTAGAAATTGTACACAATCAGTCAAAAAGAATGTAATTTTTTTATCCTGTTGTGAAGTTTCCCTCCATCCTAGATATAAAAAAGACCTCCGTTTGTGTCCCGCAACAGAGGCTGACTGAAGCTGAAAAATGCTGATAATAAAAATGAAAGATCTGTAGAGGCCTTTAGACGCACACTGCTCTTTAGAATTATAGCTCTCTTTAACTGCACATCTGTTAATTAAGAAAATAAATAGTTTGAGTACACAGAAAGCTATTTTTCTCCACCTTGGAATAGTCTCCCCCTCTTCACAGAGTTGTTTTGCAACAGCTGGATTTCTGTCCTTGATATGAGAAATGAGGGCAAGCATCCCGCCTGTCCCACCCGGCAAATAGCTACCACGCTAAACCAAACTGCTCGAATCAATTAGACACTCAGAATAGAAGTACTGAGACCAACGTTGTGCATTCAAGTCAGGCATCATCATTGTAGACAGCAGTTTGGCCAGCTCAGAGAAGCAAGCCTGAGACCAAAAAAAGCATTGCTCAGCATTGTTTGAAATAACCCAGAGTAATCAGTGTGCGATCTCTGAATCCACCACCACCAGCCTAACCCGTTTACATGAGTTTGTCATTGAGAAAAAAACACCCCAGCATTCCCACCCCATGATGCTCGTGCACCAGCCTGAGAGAGTTGCCCCCGCCTCCCGCTTCCTGACAGAGGAGAGGCAGAGGTTCAAGTTTCCGCAGTATACGATTAACAAAAACAAAAATCTCTTGAATCTGAGAGAGGAGGATGATATGATGAATAAAATGTGACGAGAGGCAGAAGGACAGAACTTAGTCCGTCTCCATGCTGACACAGGAAGAGTTTGCGTCAACTTCATCGGTGGTCTGAGCAGTAATGTGGTTGACTGGCTGGTCGGTCGCGGGTACAGGTGGAGGGACGCTGGGCTGACGGATCTTGTCTTGGCGCTGGTAGAACAGGAGGTAGGCGGCATTGGTCTAAAAAATAGGGAAATTAAATTATAATTAAAGACTTGGTATGTGGTTTGTGTGCATAGCTTTTACCTTTAAGTTCATCTGCATGCTAGTTTGCTACTATAGGTGACAATACATACTGTATACATATACAGCACATATACACATCTAAAAGTTACAACACTAAAAAAAGCTTTGAAGTCGACTGAAAATTTATAAAAAGACGCAGAAGGTGTTATCGTGAGAGTGAACTTTGTTGGTAAAATTATAAGATATTATGACAATAATACCATACCCCCTTGCATGTTTATGCTAATACTAGCATATAAAGTAAATCATATTATTATGAAAACTAACAGTAAAAACGGTCTTCAACAAATGAAACAACTGATGCACATTAATCTTACCATGATTTGTTCCTCCCTTGCATAGGTCACCTTACTATCATCAAAGTAATACCACTGGCCGTTGTCCTTGTTCCGGGCATAACTAGTATCTATTTAAAATAAAAACAGGACTAAATAGGATTCCAATACTAACTCGCACTCTTAAAATTCATGTAATGATGCAGTGGCTTTAGGTTGTAATCGCTGATTTCACACAAAAGAGTGATACATACAGTGTCCGTCCCTGAGTCCACCGTAGTGGTTCGACACAGAGATCAGGTCATACGTGCAGGGAGGATCGTCACTGTTGACGGTCTTCTTCAGAAGAAAATCTGAGAAGTTCAACCCCCTGCAGACACAAAACAAGAGGCGTTTTCCTCTATATCATCATTTCACCAGAAAAAGCTGAACATTTACAAATTGTAATCGATCATGAGAGAACCGCATCATACAGCAGAGGAAAATCCACAACGGTATCCAGTTTCTCTCTCGAGTACTTCGTGTAGGAGAAACGCTTTAGATGGATGATGAGAACCTCTGGCAAGGACCACAGATCCAGTTTCTTGGTGGCAAGTTGATGTTTCTTACACATTGGGCAATACCTGCACAAAACATAAAGTTACATTAACAGAGGACCCTACAAAACCTTAAAAGAAATGCAAATGCAATGAATGCAAATAACCCTTGTTAATAATAGGATCCGATTTTAAAAGAGAGGACAACTCTTCTTAAAAGCAAGTGAAACTGGAAAAATATCTTTATGATAATTATTTACAAGATATTTATCTATTGTATAAGATAAGATATTTAAGACTTAATGCACATTTTATATGCATTTGGCATTTATCCAAATCGACTTATGGCGCATTCATTCTATACAAATCCCTAGGATCGAACACAAGACTAATGCAATGCTGTATCAGGTGCACTATTCGAGAGAATTACCAGGGGTTTTCCTCTTCCAGTGTCTCTACCGTGGTAAAGAGCTCTATACATTCCTGTAGCTGCACTATGGTTTGCTGGTGAGGGATGTCCATACTCGGATGCTTGATGTATTTCTGCATAAACACACAAACATGTGGGTGGAGCTTGAAAAGATTCAACAGTCAAGAAACAGAAAGGAGGCTAGAAAGCATACAGCACCAATATTGTGAATTCCAAATGAGCATTAATCAGAATGATGTAATCTAGACCAGTTGCAGTTTTGTTTTTGTGTCTTTTCATGAAAAGTACAGATTACAGATCTCACCTCGGCCTCGTTCTCATTATAGTATTTCTTCTTCATGTCAGGGTCCCAGTCAATGGCGATGTATGTCAGAGCTGAAGAGAAACAGTGACTCATATCATTAGCTGAACATTATTAGAAAACTAACCCTGAATAGATGTGAATAAGGCATAGAGAGAGATAAAACCCCATATCGCTGTCTTATAACTTGTCCATACATGACTAGTCTGACTCTGGAGGTATACAAAAGCTCCTGAAGCAGAACTTTAGAAAGGTCTTAAATAGACACGATCATTTAACAACATTATTCGGATGCTATTGTCAAAAGCAGGGCCGGCCCAAGCCTTTACGGAGCCCTAAGCAGAATTTTATTTGGGGGTCCCTCTGTGCCCCAATACAATCGACTATTGTCAATGTTTGATTATTTGCACGCACACTTTAAACCTAATACTCCCAATTCTATTAGTTGTAGCTGTGTTTGGGATGTAGGAATGTCATAAAAACAAAAATACATATAACTTGCATTACAAGTGTATTGTGATTATCAAAACATATGAAAATTACATCGCTTCCAATTTTATGTGAACCTTCCCTTTAAATTATGAGGGCAGGTCATATAAAGGTTGTGGAATTTATTACTCAATGTTTGCAAAGATGTTATTTCCAAAAAAACTTTTATTTAACCAAAACCTATAGAGACAGCCCTTGAGGATGATTGATTTTAATTTAGTGTATTTCCTTTATAGCCATTAAATTAATTTACAATATACACAGTAAATCTTAACCTTATGCCAAATAAAACGCTGAATTAACAGTTAATTATAAATTACGTATTTTATATATTTTTTATTAAATCAGTATTTAGCATCCGCTTAGTTCTCTTATAGGGAGAGCCTGCCCTGGTCCAAAGCATCTCACAACGTATATACACAAGACCTCTACAAGTTAAGCCTTCAAGTGGTTTTGAGTGCATACACCCAATATTACATACTCAATTATATAAAAAACATGATTACTAAAACAACATTTTCATCCATTTATATCTTTTTTTAAATGTGACCTTGGGGCTATAATGAAGAAATACAATATGAAAGTGAATATTTATGAGCGTTCTCTAAACTCCGAATTCTACTCACAGCTGAAAGAGAAGCTGCCATCCACATCCCCAGTTCCTCGCTCAGTGGTGCCGTTTGAGTTCACCATCTGAATGGTAAAGAGGGCTTTCTTGGGTTTTTCTGTGCTTCGCCCTCTTCCCACAGGTCTCGTATCTGGTTTTACGAAGATGTGTGCTGCTGCCCCTTCTCCATCTTCCACCCCCTCTTCCTCCTTTCCTGAAGGTTCCGCACCAGCACCTTGGTCCCCGTCAGTTGCATCTTGAGAATTGGTGTCGGTGCTGCTGCATGCTGATTGGCCCTCCTCTGTGCTGCTGCCCCGGTCCTGTTCGATACTTGACTCCTCGTCAGCTCTCTCCTCCCCCTTACTGTTCAGGCTGGCTTCCGATTGGCCGCTGTTGTGTTCTTCAGTTTGAGCGGTCTCTTGTTTTTCTTCCTCTTTCTTGGAAGGACCCGCCACCTCCAAATCCTCTTCACCCTCATCTGCATCAACAAATCAAACACGGTCAGACCATAGAGAAAATGTTTGATCATGCATTCACACACTGAAACAAAACACAAAGGAGAACAGAGAGACAAGAGAGGAGAAACTTAATTTGATCTCAAATAAATGAGAATCAAATTTGATGCATTCAGAAATGTGTACTTTTACTGACATCTAGTGGATTCAGTGTCACACAAAAGCAAGACCCACTTACCAAGAATCTTTCCGTGACAGAAAATTTGTAACTTGTATTTTCAGTTTATAAACTGCACTCACAGATTCCTTAACTTTACTTTATTCGCTATAGAATGATTTACTAACTCTCTGCATCCAGTTTGATGAAAAATCAAGTCATACCATCACTGACTCCATTGGTCTGAGCCGTATACAACTCATCTTCCTCATCCTCATCTTCCTCTTCTACTTCTTCTGAAGGGTCAAATGGTCGAACGTACCGCCTGTGTAGGAAAATAACTATTAGGGTTAATAATAACACAACTGTACAACAAGCAACCCTGTGACTTTCTTTTCTTTGCAGAACACAAAAGAAGATATTTTGAAGAAGGTTGGTACCAAACATCGCTGGACCCCTTGGACTTCCATTGTATGAACACAAAACCACATCTCAAAATATCGTTCTTTGTGTTCCAGAGAAGAAAGATTCATATACAGGTTTTTAACCACATGGGGTAAAGAACTGATGACAGAATTGTTATTTGGGGTGAACTGTCCCTTTGAGACAAACTGGTCCATTTCACACTATACGAGTTAAGACACGGTGCAGTTTGACTTACGCTAGTCTTTCACTGAAGAGCTCATAGAGATCATCACGTGTGCATCGTGTGCGCGGTATAGACATCAGCAGCGGGTGACCGAACAGGGACGTGCCGTAGCTGTTGCTTCCTGACCCGTAATCTCTGTAGTGAGAGCGCTCGCGCATGTAGACGGCCAAAAGCGCTTCTTCACTGCCCTGATCCAGAAAACCACTGTTCAGCTCGTACCTGCAGCGACAGCCCACAACGTACACACATTTCATAAGAAGGCTGAAATCAGTTTCGTATAATAATAAACTCCATAGATACTGTGTTATTTACAGTCAAACATGGTCAAACGAAACCTGCAACCATCTTCATGATAACTGTGTGTGTGTCTGTATTTGTACGATTTAGGCCATTCAATCAAGTTAGATATTTACACAAATATGTCATCTCGGTCCAATATACAGCTCAAGGACTCATCGGGACGAAATATCCTGTAGAATCGGTGATTGAAAACATCAGCCACAGCCATCTGAACAGAGAAGATCAATTATTAACAAATATATGACTTCGACTGCAAAGGTTTTAATTCTAAAGAACACAAACATTGATGCAAACTCCAGATTCGATTCATTTGTGAATGTGTTTGTAAAGGCTTTTTAAACCTGGTTGGGTGGGATGTCGGTTGCCTGCGTGAGTGCAGCGCATAAATCAAATATTCGGCCAGCTTTAGGGACGATCAAGCGATACTGCAGGAGCGTGGGAGACAAATGCATGATAAGTCATCACGTACAACAATAAAGTAACACCAAGCAAGACACGGCATGTTACCAGGAAGTAAATACATTAAGCACTAAAAAAGTACATGACTGCCCACATACGTGACACACTTCCAAACCTACACACGGTGCATTCAGATATACATTTTTATATTCTTGATTCGTGTTCCCTGGGATTGAACTAATGAGCTTGACATTGCCAGTGCCATCATCTACCGGTTGAGCTACTGGAAATGTATATAGAACAATACACACCTGTGTTGGCTTGGCTCCAGGATCCAGCGAGACATAGAACACCTCCAAAACCCTATCTTTACTGACAGGTAACGGCACGCTTAGGTAGCAGAAGGGGTCAAAAGTCACAGAGACCTTGTGGCACTCCGGGCACACTAGCGTTGACTTGAACAACCCGTGGAACGTGTCAACGATGACCGAATCGTTCCGTCTCAGATGGTTTCGCCAGGCCTCCTCAGCCACTTCCTGTGATACATCGACGAAAGCGTTTTTTTGGCTTTATTGACAGGACAGCAGAAACTTTCTTTCCCGAGATGTCAATAGTTGTCTCTCAAGAATACAATAATAGATTTTTACAGTTTTTATTGATTTAGACTACATCAAATAAAAGTGCAGGTGTATAAGCACCTGGTCAGGTCTGCCGTCTGCATCCCTCAGCTCAATATACTCCTTTGTTTTCACCCGGTTTAAGTCTTCATGAAGACCGTCCAGCAGGAAAGACAGAAGCTCTTGAGAATCGTGCTGCTGGTAACCCAGGAACTGTGATGCAAAATGACCCACCTTAGTCTGCACAAACACACGAAACAGCGATGTTGTTAATGCACGTTGTGAAAAGCACTATAAACATCTGCGTATGTTAAGTAATAAATAAAAACAACATTTTTAAAAACCATTGGGGTTGTTTGTGCAGACTGATCGCCACATGTTACCTTAAACACCCGAGGAACCACAGAAAAATGCCTCCCTGACCACATCTGTTTGACCACATCGGCGTAGGCTTCTGCGATCTCTCCCTTCATGCCGAGTGGGTTGCTAAAGTTTAGCTCGTCCAGATACAGGTTCTTCAAGAAGTACTCGGTCAGTGGCGGCGTGTTACTCAGACACTACAATGATAAAGATAAAAAGGGTTAACTAAAGAGAAAGTTGAAAGTTAAAAGCTCTCTGTAAGAAATGAAAAGACCACTAAACGTTTGGTGCCCACCTGCAAGTTTTAGAGCCTAGATATTTGTTTAAAGGTGGAATGCACATGTTGCTGGGCAAGTAACCTGCCCAGGTTAGTTTTGGGTTTAAGTCGCTGGCTGTAATTATGACATTTTTCATAGTAATGCTTTTTTAGGCAAGTTGGTTTCGTGCTTATGTTAAACAAAGGGAGGAATTAACCCACACGTTAATCTTTATAAGTTGCAGATATTTGTGAAAGGGTGTGTGGGAGTTCATAACCTCTGACCTGTAGGGCTGAATTCATGAAGCAGGTGTTGCCCAGGTTTGTAAGGCCGCACACTCCGGGAGACCCTCGATAGGAGTCCTGATCTTCAGCAGAGTTCCTCCTGGAAATAAACCATCTTATTACACGGCTTGTTGGAATGCTTGATTCTCATTGGTCTGTCGCCACATTTGCAGGTTTCTTATTCCCAGATAACAACCGCTCAAAACTAATAACACACGATGCCGCAAATCATTTTGACAGGTTTTTTAATAACATACAGTATCTCAGTGAGTACACCCCTCACATTTTCGTAAATATTTTATTATATCTTTTCATGTGACAACACTGAAGAAATTCTGTCAACTAAAGTGAGTACACCCCAAAGTGAAAATGTCCAAATTGGGCCCAAAGTGTGAATATTGTGTGTGGCCACACACGCTTGACACCATCTGAACCAAATACGTTTATCTTGGTGTCATCAAACCACAGGACAGGGTTCCAGTTCCAGCAGTGTGTGGAGTTATTTTGAGGGGACAGCACATTTACACTTTTATACTAGCTGTACACTCACTACTTTGCATTATAGCAAAGTGTCATTCACATGAAAATATATAATAAAATATTAACAAAAATGTGAGGGGTGTACTCACTTCTGTGAGGTACTATATATGACATTATATTTACAAATGATTAAACAAAATTGCCTTTTTGTGACATTTTAACGTCGTTTCTTACCTTAAAGTATATTTTAAAGTTAATGGCTTTTCCTCGCGCAAGGTCTGCATTTGGTAAAAGATGAGCTGATACAATCTTTCAAAATCACACTTCATGTCCAGTTCTTTTCTCATTTGTCAAGTAGCCGTGTTTGACGAGTTATCACGATATAAGCCCCTTCTGTGGGATAATATATAATATTTCTGCGATAACCAAAGTGCTGCCTGTATATTATCCCTTGCTAACATAATGCGAATTGCAACCAACGGCTCACTGCATCGCTCCCCCTCCCGTAAAGTCCTATGGTGGCTGACACAGAACTAAGATGTCGTCACGTTTTCGCTTCTTTGCCGAAGGAGATAACGTATTTATGAATCGCGCTCTGACAGAGCAATTTGTCCGTTTAGGGCTACTGTAGAAACAAGGGACCCGCGGGAATGTAAAGATAATAAAAACATAACGCTTCGTAACGTAAGGTCTTTATACGTCTCTGAAGACATAGTTATGTATATTATTTTGCATTCCTGTCAATAGATCCCCGTAAAATGACCTTTAACAAAAAAATATTTATCTCTTGTGAGTGACTGAGCAAAGCCGAAATCTCCAAACTCACATGATCTGAGGTCTGGAAGTGGGCCATGTACCATCCGCATTCCTTGTCTCCATAATCACTGTCTGTATAGTAGGAAACGCATGTTAGGACACGACAACTCCTTCACCCTAACATATACATGAAGACATGCAGAGCAGTCATTTTCAGTGTGAAGCAGGTGGGTAATAGGTATGCACGTCACGGTGCGAGTGTGCGTGTTTTGTTTGTAAACATTCTCCACGCAACAAACCAAACAATTGAGAGAGTGGGCGAGGGCTGTAAACGTTACTAAATTGTTACAGAGTGGTGAATATAACTGGGAGCAGCGTGATGTGTGTTTACCATGCCACAGCTTAGACAGGCGTCCAGGACTGTCATGTTGAGGTTGCGTAACCTCTCTGAACTCGTATCCGTATTTCTCATCCACAGCCGACACTCAGACGACTCGGACACCATAAACTGTTGCCGTATTTGTTGCTGTATGGTATCTGTTGAACACAAACATACACATTATAAATTAACACACCTGATTGACGGCACTCACAACGTGCTTTAAAACCATAATAACATAGCAAACATAAACAAAGCTCTGTTAAGAAAAACTGCATATCAAGTTTAAATGGGCGATGAATTAAGACTTTTGTTATACACGATGTGGTCGTATTCAAGCGAACATCCTTTAAGTGTCAGAACTGAAAACGCCCTTGTTACTCAAATAACAACTGTTATTGACAGCAGGCTCAGTGGAAGAACACAGTCGCTGCATCACAGTCCTTTGGATTCCGACATTAGGAATGCGTGGTTTAAGTTCCAGCACTGGATTTGCGGAGACTAAGATTAAAAAGCAGTGCTGTGCAGTCAATATTGCATCCGACAGGAATGGCGTAGCAATCTTATGTGAGTAAAACATATCTGTACTGTGCGTCACTATTGCTTTGTTAGAGATCGCTGGATATGTCCTGATAATGTGCAACCTAACGTTACCAATTCACAGAACGCTTCAACTTAGTTTACTATCCAATCATAGCAGTGGGCGTTTACTTCCAAGTCTTCAATGCGGCACACCAATAAAACAGAGCGTTTGTCGAGTTGGCCTCAAAGCCGATTACTTATTGATTTTGATGTGTTTTTAAATGTAACTTCATAAGTAGACCTCAGACAACAGTATAAAATAATACAAACGGACAGTTCAGGACACCTTTAACATTAAGAGATAGTCAAAGCTGCCTGTCTGTTAACTGCTTTTAAATATCATTTACAAACCGTGTAAACTAACATTGTGGCTACAAATAGTATTAACCACAAAATCTTATGTCATTGCAACACAAGTGTCAAACCAAATGAGGTTACTTGCGACGAATGACATCACATGCGAAGCAAGCTAAACACTTTAAATGAAGTCTGGTTGTCCGATATTAGTGTAACCAGTCTATAGCTATAGTGATAATCTACATCTGGAATTATTCTGTTACCCATGTGAACATGAGAGGAAGTAACATCGTAACCACTAATTCCCCAGTCACTTAAAAGCAAGTGCAACTGCTTTAAAACATACAGCCTTTTTATGAATGTGATGTGTCTATATATGTTTTGGGCCGCTGTACACAAAAATCCTTTACTCACGTATTTTGTCTGCGCGACTGAATTGCGCAGTCACAGTGTTCTCCAAGTTGCTAAAGAGACAGAGGTGGACCTCCACAGGGTAGATCTCTACTTTAACAGTGCTGGGAAGGTCAATGACCTGGAAATAAAAGACATTTGAAATAAAACCACATTTGAAACGCCACATTTGTTTGCTTTATTACGTTTTGATAAAACGTCACGAAAAACAAACACGTCACATAAACATTCATGATAACACTACCTTTCTTTCCAAGGCAGGCTGGTCATCCATCATGTCATACCATGACAACAGTTTGTGCCAAGCTTCTGCCGGGAGCAGGACAAAGTCTTCGTTCTCCGCCAGTCGTTCCTTCAGGTGGTAGGAATCCAGATCTGCAGAAAACACATCAAATAATTGAATTACTTTACTGTAAACATCAAGGGGAACATCGAAGAAACGATCCGACTTGCCTTCGAAAAGCTCTGCGTTATCAATCTTCCCCGGATAAGAAGAGGAATTCTGGTCCCCGGTGTCAACGTACTCTTTCCACTGGCCATACCATCTCTTGTCCAATAAGTACCTGTAAGACAGATCAGCAACCTATTACAGTTAACCCATCAATACAAGGTCATGAATGGCTCTGTCCTGTTATTTGCTTTTAAAGCCATCCAACGAAATCTCGGTTTACTTTAAAGATAACGAACTTCTGTGCAAATCTGCGTCATGTCAATTGAACATCTAAACAAACTCTTTCCTATACAAAGGACAAATCGAAAGTAACTTTTCCAAAGCAGAATGACACACCTTCCGAAGCTGGAAGTGAAAGTGAAGCGTGATCGCAAGATCAACTACAACCGGACGATCTTTTCAACGAAAACAAACCGAAAGAGACTCGAGATATTCAAATCTGACAAGACACCCCATTTCTCAAACTTGAATCGAGTTAAAGCATTCATTAAAAAGTAAACATACCTATTATTAGCTTTAAACACAGATCATTTCTTTACTTCATCTCTATACGATCTGAAACTCTGTTTCGCGTTGGCCTGTCTGCTAGTGAAACTCAACCTCGTTTATCTCGCTTTATTAGTTATTCTCACCAACGAGTGTTTGTTTACTATTTGCTAGCTGTTTACGAGTGTTTGTTTATGATTTAAAGCTGAAGTTTCTCTCACCAACTGTCCCCAGCCCGGAGCTGCTGGTTCCGGTTCAGGTTCTCGATCTCCCGCCGCTGGGTCTCTAGTCCGGGAGGTTCGGTGGCCGATTCGGTGCCGCCGTTAGCAGCCATGATCTCTCATAAAGATCCAAGAAGGGCCACTCGAGCCCACCGCCGCATAGAAACACCGGAATGATTTGACGCAGGAAGCAGGAAGCGCTCAGGACGAGGACTTCCGCCCTGCTTGATAGGGGCGGAACTGCGGGGGCGTGGCTGCCACAGCGGTTTTTTTATTTTTATGCTTTATTAAATCAATGCCGTAAGAACACGAGGTATGATAGTCACATTAACATTCGTTACCAAATAGAAACAAAAATAGAAAATAAATTAATTAATTAAATTACATAAATTATGTGTTTTCACACCATTACATGTTTCAGTGCATTGTTGTTTTTTGAAAGGGATTTATATACAATTTGAAGTCATTCATAAAATGTGTAACATTGAGCCCACTTTTCTTATGCATATGGAATTTTCCTAATAGAATAAACAAATGTATAATATGTTGTTGTTCACAGTTCAAATGTTCATTTTCTGTATAAAAAAGCACATAAAATATAAACATTTCTAGCTTTCTGTTAACATAGAATTCAATATCTTTCCAAAATAATCTTGAGAAAATGCAATGAAAAAATCTTTCTTGACCACAAAATTCACAGGTATATACAACATTAAGCTTAAATCTTACGAAAACATGCAGTATTTTGTAAGACACTTCCTTCATTTTGTTATTGATAGAAAACTTATTTGGCAGTTTCCAAGCTTTAACCCAAGAGATATTACCAAATAAAATTTTGCTGCAGGTAAAGACACAGAATAAAGAGCATTCCTTATAATCTTATTACTACATTTTTTAAAACATAAACATTTTTCCATAAGGATTACCCATGCGGATTCCTTCTGAAATACAGTTTTTTAAAAATACTGTCACGCTCTTTTGAATTGCGTCAATGACTTCCACAGCGTGTACTTCGACTGTGTCTCATTTGAAGCCTGCTACGTCATCAAGGCTGTGTCGTGTCATAAAAGCAGGTAGGACACTCCGTAGGCACCCTTCTAATGTGATCCACCTTTACGTGAATTCGGAGACACATAAGGTGTATCCTTAGTTGCTAGAGATAACCCACAATTCTTTGCGTCGGCCGAGAACGTGTTATTTGAAAACAAATCAAATATGTGGTGTTTAAATGTTAACATTTTACAAATTTATGTCACGTTTTTTTTTTAGGTTTTCAAGTGTTTAGTCATTTTCAAACGTTTTGAAACAGTGAGGCAAAAATGGTACATTACTCTTTGGCATTGTTAAGGGAAGACGTATCCAATATTTTACCTTTTAAATCATGTAGAAATTATTTGCATTCATTTGACAGGTGTGCGAGTGCAACCTGTTGTCATAGCAACGGGGTACTTCCTGTTTGAATGATACCCCCTCGGGGACACAAGGACGCAGACTTATGAAACGAGACACAGCTATTTTTTGTAGATCGTCATTTATATGTGCTGCGAGAACCTAGACATCACCTAGTTTAAATAATAATATTTAATAACTTTATATACATTCAACAGCTAGCTCAGTTGAAAAATCTTAACTATATGATACTAGTATCCAGTTAAATGTTTTGCTGTAACAATGCACGGTCCACCATGAGGCAGTGTTTGCCAACAATGCAAAACCATTTTTTTCAATCAGCAAATAGCCTATTTGATTTGCTTAAGTTTACACATCTAATTTATCTTAAACACATAATAATGCTTTTGTTAAAACTGTTATTCTTTAACTTCATACATTTTAAAATGTCTATATAATTCCCAAAAATACTGTACGTGCCTCTATTCCTGTCATTGGATTTGTGTAGTTTGGTCGTGTTTGAGTGAGACAATCACACCTCTCTGATTAAATACAGTGATAATAAGTTATTTCTGATCTTCTATTCTCAGCTCAAAAAAGACCTTGAATTGTTTGTCCCTGAGCCTTTGGACAAGAAAATGTATCTGTATTTCGATAACTTGATAACTCAGTGTGATAACTGATGTGTGAACAACTGCAGTTAAATGTTAAATCTGCAGAGCATGTCCGGCAATCTTTAGCAGTGGTTCAATTTAAAAGCTGTCATCATATTTCTATAGGAAGGACTGACTTGAGTCGAGCGTATTATATAAAATATCATAAAAATAACATAATATTTGCAGAATCATGTTTTTCCATCAACTTATACCGTAACACATGATTTAAACAATGACTCTCTTCAAAAAGGTGCTTGAAAAGGTTCTTCGATGCCATATAATCTTTATTGGTAAAGTGATTTGTGAAATTCACACAGCAATGCAATACAAGAGCTTGGTTTAGCATGTATTGTTTTTCACGACCGCCTTGACTTAACTATTACTTTATCTATAAAAACCATAGAACACCAAAGTATGCCATTATAAAGAATAAATATATGCAAATGTTGCATTTACTGAACTATATGCATACAAAAATAACAGTGAACTCCTGCGATCAATGAATATATCATTGATTCACAGTGTGTCAATAAATGTGTCTAAAAAGTTGCCGTAGGCCTTTATTAAACTACTTTTGAGAGCTCAAACACTTAAAGAAACCGAAATCTGTAAAATTCAGAACAATATGTTTTATTTACAACACAGAACCATATTTCAGGACAAGGCTCATTAATTTACATCATGTCAGTTTGCTTCGTCTGTTAGTGGTTTTAACATTTACCAAACAATTCAGAACAATTCATTTATCAAAACAATGACATCATACAGACACTTCAAATGCTTTCAGTGTATTTCCTTGTAAAAGTGTTTTTAGATTAATACCAAACCAGAATGGACCTTCTAAAAAACAAATACAAATATGTCAAATCCTTTTTAATGTGATGTGGTAATACATACAGCAATCATGTTACACATGTAACAAAATAAGACTTCAGAGTATCCCATGCAAACTGTCAAACACAAAGTTACTGGAACACACAAAATCATAGGTTACTTAAGTCTTTTTACCTTTAAATTATTCTATTTACAGAGCAAAGCCGTTTTAACGTATTATGCTTTACACCTCCGCATTCTGGATGCTGTACTGATCATTTATCAGATTTTTGATACAGGTTTCTCTGTACAAACACCGACATATATTTGGCCAAGGAGATCAATCGTTGAAGAATTATCACCAGCATTAATTAAAGTAAAATATTGTCTGAAAAAGAGCTCATAGATAATGTGCAGTTATAATAATTAAAATAAATATTAGATATATAAGATGCACAGGCTATCAAACACACAGCTGAATCAAGTGTCTAAATTAATCTGAGTTTGTAATAAAGGTGTGCATTATGAGACAGTTTAAGCTGATAAAGCAGTGACTTTGCCGTATGGTTAAAAGAGAGGGTCTGTTTGTCTTCAGTATATTAACCAAAACTTTGCATTAGTTGTAAACATCTAATGCTAGTAACTCAATACATAAACCATAAAATAAACGGAGAAAAATTCAAGAAAAATAGATATTAAGGAAATGATTAATTCAAATGACACTGTGCTATCGGCAAAATCCCCCGTATGAGAAAGGCTTCTGGACACATTCTATCTATGAAGTATTTCAAGTGTTAAAAAAGTTTGCAGCGTTTGCAGTTTGTATTTCACAGCACATTGCCTTTCTTACCATCCTCACCTGGAACAAACAAAACACAACCCAGCAAAACTCTCCCTTTGATTCAGTTCCTCTGCGTTTTGAAATGTAAACAGCTGTTCCAAGGGTCACCTGTAATTACAAAAAACACTTCCGTAAATATGAGAAACTTTGAAAATTAATAAGAAATCTTATATTTGAGAAATGAGTCAGGAGTCAGATGAGCTTTCTAAGACACGTAGATGTAATGATAACATATCAAACCATTCCAGCAAGAAGTGTGAAAAACCAGAACGTTTTTTGGCCCAATTTGACCCAATACAAAAATATTTGACCCAACCACAGATAAAACAACCCATCAGTTTTTAGAGTGTATTTTTATTTAAAAAATAAATGTACGTTGATATTTTGTTATCTTTTTTGTTACGCTATTCCATTCATGATTTTATACTAACTGGGGCCACTGCATCATCTTTCCCTCTGATGCTCTAAACAACTCATCAAAAGTGTCCCTACCAACATCTGAGAGCTCTTTTGTGACCTTTTTAACACGAGTCCAAGCCCAAACGGTCAAGCAACAACTACAATTTTGTATGACAAAGTGAAACCGATATGACTTCTGGATACGAAAAGTCTCGCCGGCACGCTGATTCTTTCCCCGAACAACTCCTTCTCCTTGGAAGTGACACCCACGAGTGACAGATCTGGAGAGAAAGCAAGACGTGGCATCGCGGCTTATGTGTCTGCTTGGAACAGATCAGAGCTGTTTTTATATCAGGCTGTTGGATGCTCCTTCGACAAAAAAAAAAAAAACGCTTGGAGCCGCTCATGGTGGACGTGGGTGTTTTCTCTTATTACTTATTGCTTTGGTCACATTTCCCATGACTGCAGTATCTTTCAGCAGAGGCAAATACAGTCCTCTCATGGCTAAATCTCTTTCAAATAGACAGCCATTATAGTAGTTGTTTTATGTAATAGTCCTTTTGATATCAGTAAGGGAATACCACCAAAATGCTGCTTAAGGCATAGAAAGTATTACGTGTGATTCAACTTTCTACCTCTTTGCAGTCTCAGTAGGATAAAATGCTAAGAATTTTGAAATGCTAAATCTCAGACATTTGCATATGGAGAGCATGAGAAAACAACACATGAAAGGTATTGTTTGCCCATAGTGATGCTACAGGTGCAGTGGCTGGTTGCCAGGGTGTTGCTATGCAGCTTTCTGAGTGCTCAACCATCCCCTACATTAAACACCTCTGCCGACTCTGTTTTCATATTTATCAACTTCTCAACATAAATCACAAAAAGCATTTGAAGCTGAAAAAGAGTCCACATGGCTATTTATTTGAGCAGTAGTTCCACCAGCTGGCTGTTTGTCCAGAGTGATTCATCATATCCTGACATCAGACGCTGTCTCGCTGTGCTTTCTGGAAATAAAACCCCTTGATTAAGGACACGGGAGTGATACAACCAGTGTGAGAGCTCACAACACACCGATCACTTCTGTTTTTGTTATATACAGCTGAGACCATCACAAGTATTTCTAGATGTATTGTGGTCATTCCAGTCCAGTGTCTGTTGAATTTTAAAGTAAATTAAACCTCAGGAGTGAGAACGTCATCCTGACAGCTTGACAAGTCACACAGGTTAACACAACCAAAAAAAATCATTGTTTAACTTTTCATAAATATATGTACAAATTTAGCTTGAACGTAAATATGAACTTGTTTTCTTTGCAGTATTTGAGGTCTGAAAATAAAGAGCATCATTTCTGTTATGACTTGTTTTTCCAGTTTTCACTTCACTTAGTTTCAAATAAATGCAAATCGAAACAATATTTTTATTTGAGAAATATTGTTAGTAGTTCCCGAAATAAAATAACTTTAACACAAACCTATTAATAGTAAACTGTTCTCTTTTCCCACGACTGTATATTTAACTTATTACTAAAATTATACACAAAGGCAGAGAGAACTCAAAAAACCGTCTATCAAAAATATAAGTTTAGTTTGGAAAAAGAAATTCCATGGCTCAGTAATAGGGAAGTAATGAAATGTGCCGCTTTAGACTCGGCGTGTTGGGGAAGCAAATGTGTGCTGGGGAGATAGAGAACCAGTAGAAAAGAAATCCAAAAGCATTTCTCTGTAAAAAAATAAGTCAAAGAGCCATAGAGAGACAGAGAAAGAGAGAGAGAGATGTTATGGATCTGAAATGGGCACTCAATACAACTCACTTAAAAGGATTCAGGGCACCTTAAATATTGATTTTAAGGCATTGAGTCCTCCAGTAATCCCATCTCCAGATCTTTGAGGACAGTTTATTGCAATGAAATTTATTACTGAACGGCATTTCTCAGCAGATTTACTGTCAGAAGTCATCTGAGTGCAGCTTGCTGTAAACCAATTGAGCCAGTAGAAGAATTCACTCTTTCTGGGTAGATGAGAGGTTAAAAATATAATTTGGCTACATTTGCTTCACTATTTGGGCCTTTAAAGGCGTGTATTATCTGATTCTGGCGCTAAAAAGTTCTAAAAATAAAAAATAAACTGCAAAAGATAATCTATATTATATAACTTTTTACATCATAACAAATGTTATATATAGGACTGTCACAAAACCAGAATTTCACTACATGGTTTTTGTGGCCAAAATAGCTCGCAATATTGTTTTTTTTTATATTTTGAACTAAATAACATATGTATGGTTTTCCTATGTAATTGTTTATAATATAAAATGAGATAAATTATATTATATTATCATATTATATTTGACAGCACTATTTTACCACCCCCTTAATATTATACTATAAAATATGATCATATGATATGATACAATATGACTACATCATTCTGTTACCTGCTACTGAGTCCTGTCTGGCTCGATCTTGGTCTCTCCGTTCTGCTTGTCATTGAGAGATTTCTGCGAGAGCCGCGAGGACATGGTGGCAGCTTGGACGACGGCCTTGAAGCTGCGCTTGCGTTTCTGCACGTTCTGCTCCGGGTGTAAGACGATGACGTAGACTTTAGGTATGTACAGCATACCCAGAGACACAGAGGCACTGAGACTCATGGACACGGTCAACGTCGTCGTCTGGATGAACATCTATGTTACAAACCATTAAAACACTCAGGTTAGTTACAAGTAAGATCTCCAAACATCTCAGTTATTTGTATGTCCTATATAGAGCAATACAATGTTCCTTTAGAACCGGACATACTCATATGTGTACAAACAGTGCATTGTCAAACCGGAAACAGCACATCCAGTATTAGCTATTTAAGAGCATCCGAAGTGGGAAGCTACCTGGGCCATTTAATCTATGCAGGAACAGCTAAAGCTTTAATTCCTGCTGACAAGGCTTCTGGCTCAATTAAGATGTAGAGAAGACATTGTCTTTCAGGTTTTCCGAACATTCCCGTTATCAGCCACCTCCCACAGTAAACCCTTCAGAACCTCATTTGTGGGTGGAGGCGCCTTTGTCTCAGTGTCACGGTGTGTCTTTGGGAGATAGAGGGGAAAAGGACTCTTTTTCCCTCATCTCATCCCTTTCACTGTCTTGCACATCAAAAGACTCTTCAAAAGAGAAACTGTGCGCAATACAACTTGGACTTGTTATCATGAGACTGGCAGGTTGTTGCTTGCTTCAATGTCTTCGTATTAAAATGACGACATTTTCTACTAGAGGACTTTGACTAAGCTTCGCTCTTTTGTTGACGGATTGGAGCGGAACTGTGAGCGCATGCTAAACACTCAGATGCTATCGCATTACTTTATATTTTGCACTATATTTCTGAAACTTTAATGTGCAATATTTCTCTCTGCATGAGCACAACAGGAAGTCATATTCTCCGTATTATTGCCCTTTGGGAGATTTGATGGAGTATTATTTGCAGCATCAACTTAGCCTCAGATATTTCTCCTAAAATCACTTTACAGACGGAAATATAGAATACATAAAGTGGATATGTAAAATGAATGTAGACTTTAGCGGTCAATTCATCCGGATTTGAGTCAATTTGATCAGTTAATCTTGAGATCTTCGATAAAATGGACTTTTGATTGCAGATCTGAGCTCGGATTGAGACATTGTTAAGATCTCTAATTGTTAAGACATTTTTCTCAGGAGAAGTACTGAATATGAGACGCAGAAAAACTCTCAAGTTTTCTCTCCCCACATTGATGTTTAAAAGACAAAATCGGAGATATTAAAGAGATCTCACCGGTGATGACATGCTCTGATTGGTCAACGGATGCCTAACCTGAAAAATGTCACATTGGGTGCACAGAAAAATCTAAATGAGTACAATCAGAATCTGACCTTTTCTGTGGACTGTGCCGTGCCAAAGAAAATAGGCACGAACGCCAGCCACACAATGCAGGTGGTGTACATGGTAAAGCCGATTGGCTTGGCTTCATTGAAGGTCTCGGGCACACCCCTGCTCTTGACGGCGTAGACGGTGCAGGTGACCATCAGCAGGATGCTGTAGCTCAGACAACAGATGAGTGACAGATCAGACATGTCGCACTTCAGGATGCCACGCGCCAGCTCGGGATTGGGAGGCCGCAGTTCTTCGTAGTCCACGATGGTGTGCGGGGGCACCACACCGAACCAGACAAAAACGCCCACGACCTGCAGAGACAGAATGAAGAGAATATTATTAATGCTGCAGTATGAGAGGAACAGATTGGATTGCTGCTGTTAGATTGATGGATAGTAAAATGCGAGAGAAGCTGTGTTTAAGATCTTCTCCAGGCACGACTTTGTGCCAGATTACCGGTTCAAACAGGCCACCTTTCAGCTCGATTGCTCTTAATGATAGGCTTTAAAGTGCCTTTTTAAGGAAACAAAAGAAACGATTACATCCGCTTGTTGCTTTATTATGTAGCAAAGTGTAGGTGTGGAGGGTCATCGGGTGAAGCAGCTGTTTAACAGTGGCGTTGGGTGGACATCTGAAATGAAAATGTCATGAAATGATTCATGTTTTTCATGTTCATTAAGGCTCATTGGCACAATTTACACTGTTAAAAAGCGACGGATACTAAAGTGTCATTTATTTTGTTTATACTATGCTTATATTAACATACCATTTATTAAAAACTTGTATTTATAAACAACAAAAAAAAACATTTTTACAATGTGTCAAACTAAAATGGCAACAATAGCATAGTGAATCGCATATTTCGTATAGCTTTTGAAAAACAAATAAAGTAAACTTTTAGACACATTTTTTTAAACACCACATGTAATGAAGTCAAACTGTTTTCCAAACCAATTGCTTCTCAGATTCTTTGCAGCTGAAGCGTTTCAGATATGATCTCAAAAGCCTGTGTGCCAAACATTTCAACATTTTGATAATTTTTTTCAGGGGGTAAATTATTCAAGCTATTTTGTTTACTTCTCTCCGGGCAATAAAATGTTACTATTGGTTCGCTGAACTCATTGCATAAAGAAAAACTTGTAACCATGTATTTTAGTACCACATATAGTCTTTATTTTATTTATTCATCTATTATTACTAATATTATTATTTATAATGCATGTAAAGCTGCAATATGTAATTGTGAAAAGCGTTAAATAAAATGTAATTATATTAAATTGAACTGTTGGACATTATTACTTTAAATGAGTGTGTTATTCTTTTATTTCGAAATTAGGCAATATAAGTAAACTTTTTATTACTTTCCCACTTGTTTTGCAGAGGCGCTAGCTCGGTTCAATCTTCATAAGAAACTTCTTAAATGAAACATCATCCATTGCACCTCTTCCCAAGAATCTCATAAAAAAGAGTGACTCATCCCCATCAGGTAAGGTGAAGAGGAGAAGAGAACAGCAGCCGGGTGGCCGGTGTGTTTCCGCTGAGACAGATGTTGCTGTCAGGAAGCTCGGTGGAGTTTCGTTCTCCACTCCGCATCGGTGACGCATCTGCCTGCGAGCGCTGGAGGAGGTGCTGGAGGAGAAACGTCCTGCTGTCACTCAATCTCGCCCTGACGTCCCGTTAATGTCGCCTCCCCCGCGTGCCGTTCCCAGTGAGTCATGCGCATAATTTTGGGGCTAAACTTCAAGCATTCCAAATATTTCTTTGTGTGATTTTAAATCAGGCGGTGTTTATCGGAGACTTTGAGTCAAACACAACCATTTTTAGCCATTACTGATGCTGAACGTGTCGCTTTTGCACATTAAGCGAGGCTGGCGGGTTTGCTGGCACAGGCGAAATGAAGCCAGGCACTCAACGTGATGATGTGTGCAGTCCGCTTATCAGCATCTGCAGAGTCCAAACAGAACAGAATCGGCCGGTCTGGACGATGTGGTTGACAAAACCTCTAAATTAATCCACAGAAACATGTTCAGAGTGGAATCACGTTATTGTAGCTTTAGTTCATATAACCAGACTTGCCTCCATATTGCCTACAAACCTGTGCGGTTAAACGTATTGCTTGTTGAGGTCTTCTAGTTAAATGGGAATGGCTGGCCTTGTGGAAGCTAACACTTCAGTTTTTAAAAAGACTTTAAGGTAATGAATTTCATGGCATCAAGATGCAATTTTATGATGTGGTAGTATGATCCAACACTATACTGTCTTAGTCCGTGTGCCAGCAAAGAGAGTGAGTGTGCAGGATGAGCACTTAGATGACTGGGTGCAAAATGTCTAACAGGATTTTCTGAAATAATCTTTTAAAACTGGACTTAAGCAATTTATGAAATGTCTTAACATCTAATACTTATACTCAAATTGTGCCAATCCAATCATATTTAACCATTTTTTCTAAACTGTCAAATGCTGTAGTGGCAAAAAGGGATCCAATGTTTTTTACTTTTATTTGCCCCTCAGGTTTGATTAAACCGTCAAAATATGAGTATATGGTAGAAAGCAATGGCAGAAAGTTTTTGGCAAAAAGGCAAACAACAGTGTATAAGTGAATATGGGTTTTATCTAATATACAAAATATGCATTACAATTTTACCAGTTATTAAAGGCACAGTTCACCAAAAAATGTAAATTGTCAATAGTGGCCAAGAAATGTTTGGTTGCAAGCATTCTTCCAAATATCTTTCTCTGTGTTCATAGAAAAAAGAAATTTAGGGTTAGTTAATGAAGATGGAATTTACACGTGAACTGTTCCTTTAAGACGTCCTGATTCTTATGTCACATACTATTTCCAAGCATACTATGTAAAATAGGATCCAGCCTGCAAGAAGCAAAACGATGAAATTATCATTAAAAAAACAGCCACACATTCTCTCACCTGCACTGAGATCAGTACAAAGGTAATCACAAGTTGCGAAGTGGGGCTGATGAATTTCGGCGGCGTGACAGACTTTTTGCCCTGCTCGAAGATGCGATAGATGCGATTGGTCTTGGTGAGCATTGCGGAGTACGTAATGGACATGCCCAGACCCAGCAGCATCCTGCGGAAAGCACACACCACCGTCTCGGGCACCGCGATCATGAGGAACGTGATGAGGTAGATGAGGAAGATTCCCGTCAGGAGCACGTAGCTGAGCTCGCGTCCCGCAGCTCTCACGATGGGCGTGTCGTTGAAGCGGATGAAGGTGATGATGACGAACAGCGTGGCCATGATGCCCAGAATGGCCAGGAATAAAGGGATGATGGCCCAGGCCGAATGCCACTCTAGTTTGATGATGGGGGTGGGCCGGCACGCCGTACGATTGGGGGTCGGACGCATGTCAAAGGGACACATCTCGCAGTTCAACTCGTCGGATTGGTACTGATAGCCATCGCAGAGTTCACAGTGCCAGCAGCAGGGCACACCCTTCACCATCTTCTTCCTCTCGCCAGAACGACATGGAAAACTGCACACGGAATCCGGGATCTGACGAGATCCATCGCCCCACTGCATGTCCTCCACCTGAAAACAAGAACGATACATAAAAACAATGACATGAGTAGAAGATGAATAACAAATCTTTACTTTTTATTTAAAATGTAGGGGTCAGGTTAATGGGACATTTGATTAGTGACCTAGAACACAATCTTAAATTATTAAAGTATACGATTCATTTTATATTATACATTAAAATATTATACATTTTATATTTCAAGGTTTAAAAGGAAACCTAAACCCATATTCTAATTTTCATGAAATGTGCTGTTCAATGGAAGTAAATTTACATTGAGTCGCAGGTTATTGGTCCACTGGCCGATGACTCTGTATCCTGGATTGGTGGTGTTGGTCATCTGGTACTGAAAGATGTCGTAACGTCCAGGAGCGTCACCGTTTTCATTAAACAGAACCGCTGTTGCGGCACTACCTGACAACCACAAAACAAACCGGAATTAATGAAATAATCAAATCATTTCTCCTATCACTGTTTAATATTTCAAATTTGTGTCCGAACGGTTGCAGACAAAGCAGGGGAAAAAACTAACAAACACTAACAGAAAGAACACACTTGACAGATAAAAAGATACTGCAAAGATGCTGTTAGAAATTATTAGGCAGAGTAAAAAAAGAAGAGAAAATGACAGTAAAACTAGTAAAGAATGTGATATCTTTAGTTTTGTGAGAGCGTGACCACAGCCAGAGATATCACGAGGAGACGTCAAGTGCTAGAAAGCCTGATCACCTCCTCTTGCTGTCACTGCTTTTCCAAAGAGACTCCCGAACATCTTCAGTTCGCTCTAAAACCATCTGTCGTATAGATGCGCCATTCATGCATACTTCATCCTGCTGAATATTACATGTGGTGATATCTGTTTTAGTCCGTAATAGGATTTTCAAGGAATAGTTCGCTCCAAAATAACTAACATACGGGAATCATTTATTCACTCGTTTGTCATTTCAAACCTGTATGTCGTGCGTTCATTCATGCATAATGACTTTACTCGAAACACATCGAAACATGTTTTTGAAAGCATAATAAAAGTAGTCTATACCAGCGGTTTTCAAACTGGGGTCTGGGGACCCCAGAAGGCCTCCAGAATGTTCAAACTGGCCCCCAAAATCACATCACGTTAAAAACTGATGACCTGCTTCAGTAAACCCTTGAGACCTAAAAGAAAATACCTTTTCTTTTCGTATGAAAGGAAGAAACTTCATTCGGAAATATATGGACATTATTTTCATTTTTTGTGATTTTTTTGCTTCACAATAATGCATATTGCTTGTTCAGATGATTCCCTCCAGGCAAACACTCAACGAAATGGTTTCAGAATGACAGCGGAAGTGCAACTGCTGATGGGAATTCCTTCATGGAACGCTTCAAAACATCAGAGCAAACACGATATATTTGCAATCTCCAAAAAACTTTATTAAACTAAAAAAATATATATGCATGTACGGTCAACATTAGCCAGGACTTGATTTGAGCTTCAGTAACATCCATGTGAATATGTACATTATATATAACACTATACTTTTCCGACCTCAAACAAAAACATCTCACCAGGTGATCTTCAGTTTGATAGCAATGTTTATGCCAGTGTGTTTCTGAAACGATGTGATGTTGACTCACCGTTGAAGTTTACAGAGCGGATGTAGCTGAGCAGCATGCGCCCCTCCACTGGATCCATCTTATCGCACACGCCCGTAGCTCCCGGGCACAGATCCTGGTGCATGTTGTGTAAAGCATGAGCCATGGCATACACTGCATCAATAACAAACTGGACCTTTCCTTCCTGCTCGTAATGGGAATCACGTCTGATCCGTTCCTCGCCTCAAACAGAAAGGGAGAGATTAAAGTGCAAGTTTATTGAGATAAAACCTGCATATTAACTTTTTGATGCCATGGGTTCGCTCTGCAAATTCTGACGGGACTCGTTTTAGACTAAAATAAGGTCTGTGGATGACATAAGAAATCTTAAAGCCCCAGTGAAATCAATTTGAAAGTTATTCTCCTTTTATTAAAAATAAGTTATAAAATGATATCCTCCTAAGGTCAGCTGTGGCCTAATGGTTAGAGCATTGGGCTTGTGATCAGAAGGTTGCCGGTTCTAATCTCAGTGCCAGCAGGTCATGACTGAAGGGCCCTTGAGCAAGACACCTTACCCCTGATTGCTCTGCAGTAATGTGACACTGTATAAAACTACTTGTAAGTCGCTTTGGATAAAAGCGTCTGCCAAATGAATAAATGTAATGTAAATGTAAGCGCTGACAAAATTCCCATTTGACTCTCATCCAATAAAAACCACGTTAGAATCTGAAGAGACCCGCCCCTTCAGTGCGGAAGGGCGCCTTATATCAGTCACTCGTTCGCACATTTATTATGTCCTACATGATGAATTTATTATTTCAAAAGGGGGCGGGGTCACTCCCTGCACTCTCTTCAGTTGAGATTACGTCCACACATCAAATAATGCTACGTGTTCCAAGGCGTTTCACTGGGACTTTAAGGGAGGCTTTTTCATTTTCCTCAACAACACGATGTAGTCTTTAAAAATGTTTGCTTAAGAATTCACATTTCCGGTCGGACTGCATGTAATTTACATTCCTCTCACCTGTGCATTTCTTCTTCTCCGGGTCGATCTTGATACCTGGACGTGTCAGTTTGCACCTGAAATCGTCTTCCCAGAATTCAGCGAACCAGATATTTCTGCGGTTGTTCTCCAGGGATCGAGAGGCAAAGTAGTGGTCAAATCCTGAATGAAAAGGTATCATAAGAAATTAATTTCTACTAGCTTTCCTGTAGCTCAGTGGTTAGAGCATGGCTTTAGCAACGCCAAGGTCATGAGTTTGATCCCTTCGATTGCACATACTCAAGAACAAATGTTTAGCATGAAATCCCTTTGGATAAATGTAAATTTATTTATTGTTGTTTTTCACACACAAATGTTCAGTGAGTCAGAATAGAATAAGTAGATACACATGGTCTTTAGGACACCGAAGGAATTTCAAACCTTCAATAGATGCTCTTTTGGGAAGAATGGTGACGGCGCCCTCTGCAACCTCCTCCTGGTCCAGGATTGGAGAGCTCTTTGCCCCCCAGCTGTCTGATCCCACAAACTTAAAGTGACCGGTCAAATTTGACTTCTTTGCTGCCTCCAGAACCTGCCTGGACAAATAATAACAAAATTACGATTAAAGCAAAGTCATAATTCAACAGTTCCCCAGAGGAAAATGATAATGCTCAGATGTTGCTCTTTCAAAGTTTGGGAGATATAAATTGTTTGTATTAAGTGTCAAATAAGTCTCAAATGTTTTTGTTGAGAAAAAAGTATCTGGACGCACAAACTTTAGAGAGTCAAGCACAACTTTCCATTTGCCGTTTAAACTCATTGATGTCTAGGATGTCTAGGTCTTGTGATTTTTTCTTTCTTATGGGATGTTAAAGTGGGACAAATCATACATTTTTCTAGGTCTTCTGAAATAAAGTTCAATGTGTGCTGATGTTCATAGAGATGTTCACATGACATTTACATATCAACACCCGTTCAGTATTTAGCAACTTGGCTTGATACACGACATGTGCATCACACCAGATCAGAATTACAATTTATGTGGTCGGCCAATCATAAGTTTTGCTAGCACAATATATCAAAATGTTTTAGTTTGAGTGACGTTTAACTAAGTGTAATGAATAAGTCACTCAGTTGTGTTTGATTTCAGCCACCTAAGTCAGTGCTGACAGTTCACGCTATGCGGGCGACAGCTCGTGTTCACAGGACCGCTTTAATGAGGGAAACTTCATCTGCGCCAACGTCGTTTTCACCATGAGCCGTCAATGAGCTTGTCGGCTCAAACCGTATGGATTGGAGAGAGTGTGAAACCCAAACACAGAGAGGAAACTGTCACTCACGAGAGCGGATGATGATAGCAAAGTATTGTCCCCATTGCTGGGGCTTTCGTGGTACTTCTGACTGAGGTCAAAGATGGGTTATTGTCAAATCATAATGGGAATCAAATTCTGCGTTGCTCAACAATCCAATTTGCCATTACAGACACTAAAACAGACCTCCAGAATTTATTTTAATAATAACTTCCAATGTTCAACTATGACATCAGAACCTAAAATCCTTTTTACGTTAAATAGCACGGCGGTCGGTTCATTTTAGGTTTGTTGGTCAACAGCCAATTCTATTTACATGCAGACAGAGCGTGTGTGATGCATTCCACATCAAAAGACAAGCATCCCATATTGTTTTATCGGTACATCAAAGGCTGTTGATGTAATCACGTTCATTCTGAACACAGATGCCTGCTCTCCGTTCACCGGGTGCACTTTGCATTTTGTGGTGCCGTACTTTGCATTTGATCTATTCTTGTGTAAAATCACCCCTAAATATTGGAAGGAATAAAAGTGAGGTCAATCATATGACATAATCCACATGCACCCCCGCTGCCAGCGAACCGTTATCAAATCTGTGACATCAGTGTGTTTACGCCACAGACACAGATGGAACGAACCAACACAGGAACAGAGTGTTCCAGAAAAAAACAATGAAAAGCAATAGATTTATTAAAATGCAGCTGCTACACAACAAATTTTTCCAGACATTTCATATAAAAATGCAACACTGCTTATGAACATAAAGAGCTCAATGTTTCTAATAGCAATTTCCCGGTTAGATATCATTTAAAGAACATTTTTCTCTTATTTTGTGTTAAAATGCAAAGTCAACTGTAAATGTAAACACTTGTTTTTTTCGTCCTACCGTTTAGATTGTAAGGTTTGGATCAGAAAGCTTTTGCTAGGTAAATGCATTCCTTATTTAGATTGTATTTAACACGGAAAATTCCTACAAGACTTTGGTGATCAAACGTACTTACAGTATATCCATCACTTACTTGATGTCATCCTCATGGGCGAAAATGATGACACCTCGGGCGTTGGGGGTCTCCATTAATCTCCTAATGATCTTGTCAAACTCTCCGGGTTTAGGCTCTCGTGGGATCTTCAAGGACTGGGCGATGCACAGACCTCCTTTGTCAGAGAGACAGAGATGGACATGGATTCTGAAATTTTTCTCTCTCCAAATGTGCCTCGCTTTCTATTTATATTAATGACCGCCATGAATTTTTGGCAGCAGATGGGTATAAATGCACGCAGCTGTCCTAGTCCTGTTCCTCTCTGAAACTTTTTGAGAGATAACATATTAATGGGATGTCTAATCTGGCGCTATATAATTATACTACTTTGTGCTTGATTTTTCATTAGCCTGCTTTACATCTGAAGCACGTCAGAATTGAAAGTTTGCTGACTGTACCTGCCTCTCGAGAGATCTGAACGAAGGCATCAACTCCACTTTCTCCGTAATTCCCCTCTGATGCTAAAGTGGACACGTAGTTCCAGCCCAGCGCTTTCACAATGTCGACCATAGCTTGGGCCTGGTAAGAGTCTGGCGGCACCACCCGTGAGAAGAAGTCGTATCGGTTATTGTCGCTTAGTTCAGGAGCTGTGGAGGCATAACTGATCTGGGGGATCTAGAAGGCAAAGACAAGAGATTTGGATAACTTCATAAACATTATATTTGATGCTTGTGTCCCGAACATGTTTGCACCAAAATGGACATACTGGTCAACCAGCTTCAGTCGGAAAGACCATACTGGTCAGCTAACGTCACCAGAAAGCCAATACTGGTAAACCAGCTTCACCAGAAAGACTATACTGGTCAACTAGCTCTACCACAAAGACTGTAGTGGTCAACCAGCTTCCACAGAAGGCCATACTGGTCAAATACCTTCACCAGACAGACCATACTGGTCAATGGGCTTCACCAGAAAGACCATACTGCTCAATGGCTTCACCGAAATGACTATAATGTACTTGTTAACCAGCTTCACCGGTAAAGCCATACTGGTCAACAAGCCTCACCAGCAAAATCAGTGAATAGAAAGTCATTTTTTAGTGAGTGTCACTGGTCTAGATAAACATGTGAATGCTATAATGTGTTATGAGGATGCTTGCCCTCACATATCCTTCACCCAGTGACTGATAAACTTAGATTTATAATGCTCCTTTTTAGCACAAAACTGGAGCAGCGATTGCTGTGCACAGAAGATATAAGGTCTTGGCATGTGGCTGAGCTGCAGGAGCAGACTTACAACAGGTAGATGGATGAATGAACACACCATTTGACAGATTATCTGTGAGGATTAGAGGGGTTTTAGGTAAATTAAGTAAAGCAGAGAGGCAGATAAAGCGGGGACCAGAATGGGGGTTTCTCAGCCAATGATTTACCGCTGTGTTACTCTCAACCCTCACAAATTAGACTTTAACTCAATGTTAAATCCGGCAAATTTCAGGTGTCAGACACAATTCAGGTCAAGGAGCTGGAGAAGGTGTGTTAAATAAGCGACCATTACAAAAAAAGAGCCCTGCAGTCGCTGTATGAAATGGAAAAACTTTGATACAGTCGGAGCCGATAGCCTTGTGGGTAAGTGCTCCAACATATGACGCTGTTGCGCTCTGGGCGACCCGAGTTCGAGTCCCGGCTCGAGGTCCTTTCCTGATCCCACCCCCTCTCTCTCGCCCACTTCACTTCCTGTCCTCTCAAAACCATAGCTGTCCAAATAAGGGCAAAAACGCCCCAAAATAAATCTTTAAAAAAAGAAAGACTTTGATACCCTGTCCTCAATCTTTTTCTTGTCTATAGATAAAACAAGGCAAAATTAGTCAGATTCTGCCCTAACAAAAATAAAAATAAAACTACTTTAAAAGTAATAGTGTAAATTACTCCACCCCCCTTTGGGGGAACACTTTGACTCCCCAGCTGGATGGGATGCAGGTTCAGACAAAATGAGGTATTTAACATTCTGCACTTGTTCGTGCACATTAGGACTCTGTAATGGGAGTATTCACTGCAACCCTACAGAGACTCTGTGATCCAAATCCAATCTTTTAATCACAGTAATGGTTCCTGCCTGCCCCTGATCTGTGCCTGTGTGTTTAGCCCATGCATGTAGTATGCCCATGTTTACGTGTCTTACCATGCCATTCAGTGCGTAACAGGAAAATATACGTATTAGATATCCTTCATTTTCTAATGGATTCTTCATAAATAAGTTTAATGGAAAGCAAATAGTAAGCTTTGATTGAGCCCTATGTTCCTTCACCGGAAAGACAATACTGGTCAACCAGCATCACCAAAAAGACCATACTAGTCAACCAGCTTCACCGGAAAGACCATACAGGTCAACCAGCTTCACCAGAAAGACCATACTAGTCAACCAGCTTCACCAGAAAGACCATACTAGTCAAACAGCTTCACCGGAAAGACCATACTAGTCAACCAGCTTCACCGGAAAGACCATACTAGTCGACCAGCTTCACCGGAAAGACCATACAGGTCAACCAGCTTCACCTGAAAGACCATACTAGTCAACCAGCTTCACCGGAAAGATCATACTAGTCAACCAGCTTCACCGGAAAGACCATACAGGTCAACCAGCTTCACCAGAAAGACCATACTAGTCAAACAGCTTCACCGGAAAGACCATACTAGTCAACCAGCTTCACCAGAAAGACCATACAGGTCAACCAGCTTCACCTGAAAGACCATACTAGTCAACCAGCTTCACCGGAAAGACCATACTAGTCAACCAGCTTCACCGGAAAGACCATACAGGTCAACCAGCTTCACCAGAAAGACCATACTAGTCAAACAGCTTCACCGGAAAGACCATGCTAGTCAACCAGCTTCACCGGAAAGACCATACTAGTCGACCAGCTTCACCAGAAAGACCATACTAGTCAACCAGCTTCACCAGAAAGACCATACTAGTCAAACAGCTTCACCGGAAAGACCATACTAGTCAACCAGCTTCACCGGAAAGACCATACAGGTCAACCAGCTTCACCAGAAAGACCATACTAGTCAAACAGCTTCACCAAAAAGACCATACTAGTCAACCAGCTTCACCGGAAAGACCATACAGGTCAACCAGCTTCACCAGAAAGACCATACTAGTCAAACAGCTTCACCAAAAAGACCATACTAGTCAACCAGCTTCACCAGAAAGACCATACAGGTCAACCAGCTTCACCGGAAAGATCATACAGGTCAACCAGCTTCACCAGAAAGACCATACTAGTCAACCAGCTTCACCAGAAAGACCATACTAGTCAAACAGCTTCACCGGAAAGACCTTATTGATCCAGAAGAAATCCCGATCAAAAATCATTTTGCCAGGATAAGATAAATCTGTAAGCAAAAGTCAAAGATTATTGAGACATTAAAGCCAGAGACTATGGCCAGAAAAAAATACTATAATACTAAGTCAAAACTATTTGCAAATATTAATTTTCAGATTCTTCCAAGACCAAGTTATGCTCTTACTATGTATCTTCACCAGATGCGACCAGTGTGGACAAAATGTGAAATTATAATGAGTTCTATGCGTTCTATTGTCTTTTATTATGTTGCGTTGTGCTGCACATCCAGCATTTGTACAGTGTTATATCTAACTGTACGTCAACAATTTTTCTTCTCAGAAATATATTTCATAAGAACTGTTGTAAGAAAACACTGTAATTCAACACAACTGGAGTCAGTAACTTATCTCGAAGTCTCCAGAGCTCTGAACGAGAAACCTTTGAGCAATAAAATGTTCCTTTGGGAGTTTACCCTCTGTTCTTTGTCTTCACCAATTAATCCATCCTGATGTAATTATAGGTTTTCTTCAAATGACCCGAGAGCAGTTCAAATGAAGTTTGAGTCGACTAAATCCCACACGCGCCCCTTGCCAAAAGCGTGTTTCTGAATCATTGGTTTAAGCCCACAGCTACGGTTTTGCTGATTAATTAGACACAGCAGTTAATGAGAAGCTTTGAGCCAAGACTGCACGCAGACTGACAAACATTTGATAAAAACATTTCTCAGCATGCTTATCACAAACAAGATTTTAAACATGTTAATCTTAAACCAAAAGCTAGAGAAATCTACAATATTTGTTATCAAATATTAACATTCATAATTTAAACTCTTGGTTAAGGCATTTAGTTAAGTAACTGCTCTTAAAAATATTGCATACTCCAAAATGTGATTATGCAACCTAATAAAGGAAACCTTGCTTTCCTGTCGCTCAATGGTAAGAGCATTGCGCTAACAACGCAAGGTGTGAAGGTTTGATCCCCGAGGTTTGCAGATACCTATGTAAAAAGTATAGGATAATACAATGGAAGTCGCTTTGGATAAAAGCGTCTGCCAAAATGTAAATGTAATGAAGTAAAATAAGGCACCAAACAGAGACAACAGCCCTAACTGCAACTGTATAGCAACATATATTCCACTTTGCAAGATGCAAACACTGCTAAGTAACATGTACAAAAACACTCACATCCTATAAGCAATGTGGATAGTTTCGCATGGAAAATTATTCAAACTTATGGTCAACGACACCCGCATGATTTTTGTGGTTGCTTCTATAAATAAAACAATAAATGATGTCACAAGGTACTGAATCATGAGAATCCTCAAAGGTCATCTCATAATTTGCACAGAGTTTGTTATGATGTGTTAATGATGTCTGTTTGTCTCCTGGGCAGACCTTCTCTTTAAGGTCTTGTCCTAACAGTTCTTTCGTTTTTTTACGTCTCTAGGGTACTTGTGTCCCTTAGTAGTGTGACCCGGTACTGACTGCTCCCCTCTCTCTCTGTCTCAGGATCGAGAGAGGCAGAAAGAATTAAACAGATTTAATTTACTAAATCAGACATGCAGACGGCTAGCTTTTTGAGCAACTACTTCCCCTGCCATGAAATGAAGTGAATTTTTAAGTGGTTGATAAAGAAACATTTCAGGTTACCAAAGTGGAGCGCTTTCTCCAGCTGTGCTGTGCTGTCTCCCATAAAACATGAAAAAAGTACAATGCAAAATTCTAATTACAACAACAACATTTTAAATCACACAAAAGCGTGTACAATGTTAAAATGCTTTACTTTCAAAACATTTATTCCATAAATTCAAATATTGTTGTTCTAAACCTGAATTTTGCTTTAACACATTAAAAGAAGCGTTTGTCTGTTATACCTGACAGCTTTGGATGCTTTTGATAAAACAACTTTAACCAGCACATACACACATGTTGTTGTCTATAAGGCATGATGCGCAACTAGCAAACAACAAAAGAAAATGATTCTTCCTGCAAGTAGGAAAGACCAACGCACCTCTAACAGGGAAGTGAAAATTGTGCAGCTGACAGCCAGATAATGCCGTGTCTCAACTCATAATAATAGCAAGTGACAGAGGAAAGTTCGCACAAAAGCGTTCCCTCAAGAGCAACAATAAATAGCCACGGTTTTCTCACTGCTATACAGACATCCAAGCAATTACTGACCATTTACCTCCAAATAACGCCAATTAGAGGAAACTCGGACCACAAAAGATGTCTGCGAAAATACGGTTTCTAGAAAACGACTAATGTGAAGATTATTTATTCACAAAGGAAACTGTAGAAATCTTTAATCAAAACATAATCCGGCCATTGACCATTTTTTAAATGACTCATTTGGAGACGGTCACCTCACAAAGCGATTCGGCTCTTCGCTAAACTCCGACTGTCAAACTTTCGTCAAGGTGATTTGAAAAGGTTCTGCTCTACGCTTTTCTTTCTTTATCACTTTCTGAACAGATGCCAGAGGCTTATTGTACTAAAAGGTCCTGTAATTGTGCCACTAAGAACTGCTTGATGTGTTTTCTACACCCCGAGTCTGGTTAATGGCTCAGGCTGAAGAAGTTTTAGACACCGAATAAAGTACGTGAAGTAAGTGAATGCTAATGCTTGTGGACACATGGAGTCTCGAATTTACAATTGCAATATGCTAAAATCAGAATGCATTCATAACGCAACCCCAATACAGCACAGCTTGCATTTTCTTATTATCAATTTCTCATAATTGAGATTTCTTATTAAGGCCTTTTGAAGGAATTTTGTGTTTGGGATTAATGACACAAGCATTTAAGGACGACGTTATTGCTCTCTGAAGTACTGAGGTTTGTTACCAGAGAAAATGCATTTGTGTCTGTCTGGTGTATGTTTCAGCCGTAAGCTATGTGGTATCGTACCACAAATTTTCAAACCACAAGTCCTCCTTTGAAAGATAATCAAGCAAAAAAAAGCTCCTTAAATAATTTGTGTTAGGTTTTAGGACAGACTAAAAAATGCCTCACAGGGGAGTCTTAGTATTCACAGAAAGATCGTGTAATATTAATGCTACCCGGGTTTCTGTGCCGCCAGTTCTATCCACCATGTTTCCTCCATCTGTACGGATAATAAGAGGCTCAGAGAAATATACTTCAGGCTCTACATAAAAAAACACTTGTGTCGATGTGACCCGTCGAATGGATCCGTCTCACATACATTTATTGTCCTTTAATCACATCCGATCCCTTTGGTGAGAGACAAACAACCCCGTTCTACAAACATCTCAGTCTGCCTTATAAAACAAGGAGTCAAAGAAGGACTTTTATGCCCCATAAAGTCAAGATGTTAAAAATTAAGTACCTAGAGCTGTTTCATGAACTAAAGCACTAAGTCTTATCATAAAAAAAACATGCGGTTTGCTATCGGAACCCATGCAGCCCTAGCAGCCACAGACTTTCACTATTATAATGCCTGCTAAACAGCTAACGTGCTGAGTTCACACTTCTTTCATAGCAAAGTCTGCAATGCACATGAGTGTGTGGGTCTGAGAATCACACATGATAAAGGCATGTGTATAAAGCAGGAATTGTTAACTATTTGAAAAGGTGGCTATTTCATAAAATGTGAATCACACAGAAACATACGATTGTCAGAACAATAGTGTAGCAGTATAGCCGTACACCTATATACAGATTTTTTCTAATATGCAATCTATAGTACTGTAAGTTTCATATATGTATATATATATATAACACACACAAACCTATCTGTAAATATGTTGTATGTGTGTGTGTGTATATTATATTATATATATTTATATAAATATGATACTTACGGTACAATATACACACATAGGGCTCAATGTCGATTATTTCGATTACTTTCCCTTTTAAATCCATGTCAACACGTGCCGCTATACCTCACTTTTTTCAGAGCAAAAGAGACTTAAAATATTCGATTTATTTTGGGCCTACACATATTTGTAAGACTAGAAACTGTAAGTTGTCTACTTTTACGTGTGTACGCTTACAATAACATGAAAGCGTTTTTATTTAGTAAAATAAAGAAAATAAACAGGGCGCATTATCAGCCGTCTCCACTCCGCTCACATAAGTCATTTCTGAAATGTTTCACTGATCCAAAACTCTGCAAATACTTATCACACAAACATGAAACGTATGTCTAAAGAAAGCTTAACATTTTTTACTTTTAAATGACCCGATTCAAATATATAAATGTACTTTGTATTTTCTTTGATTATCTGAAAATAACATGAGATAAGGCGGGGAAAAAAGAAGAGACCATTCCAAATTTTCATTTAATCAGCATTTCTAGATGTGTTGTGGTCATTCCAGTCCAGTGTCTGTTGAATTTCAACAAAACAAGTGATATGAAGTCATCCAACATCAATGTGAAAGACTGAAAGCATGACAAGACACGTGAAAACTGTGTTAAAAATCCAGATTCTGCATACATTTTTCTTAAATAAATGTAGAAATATGACTGTTGTATTGCTTAAAAGTGAATATGAATTAGTTTTCTAGTTCTACCAGAAAGACTCGGGAGGCAAAGTATGTTGAGTATTGAACATTTATTAAACAACTGTTAAACAGAATATATGGTTATAGTAAATTAAGTTTCTTTGGAGTAGGCCCTGTCCGAGGCTCGCATCCAGAGGGCCAAGAAGTCCTCCACTTCCCGCCATGAGATGAAGGCGGGGGCGTAGCAGACCCCCCTGGGGTTATATGGACAGGGACCTCCTGGTGGTGGTGGGGAGGATGGGGACGAATCACTGTTGCTTCGACTGCGGACGTAGAAAGGGGTAAGTGGCAATCTTTTGTGTTCCATGTTGGAAGGTGATTGGTTAGGTGTTGATTGGTAGTGGATGATGCGAGATTGAGTCTTCCCAGCAGAACTTGCGCTGAAGCTATATTTCTAGTTTTCAAATATGAACTATTTAGACTTATAACATAAAAATTTACATGTTTTTTCCAAGATGACAACTATGTAGCATTTATCGATTATTGTTTAACCTACTATATTTAAATAACATATAATGAAGTGTTACATTCAATAAGCTGCTTTTCCATTCCAAATAGCATGCTGTCTGATACATCACATCACAAGCATTTAAGGATTATGTGCTCATAGATGTGTGATTTTAAAGTGTGCTTTATATTCAATTTAGGAGATCTAAACCGGAGGCAAATGAGACACTGACTCTCTCTGAAAACTTTATAAAAAGTCTATGCTTCTCCATCCCCAGCAAAACACATACAGTACTTCTTGCATCATAGTGGAGGTATGTGAATTACCTATGTGAATGTGAATTAATACACAGCCCGATATAAACATGAAGGCAACCGCACGTCACAAAACATAAGGGCCCAGACCCACGGACAGGTGTTAGCTATCAAAAACATCAAAGACATTTCCCGAACTTGTGCTCCCAATCTGTCTCATGATATTTTCATGATATTCTGGCACATCAAACAAAGTCGTAATGATCCAACGTGTAACAATATCCACGCAATAACAGCCTTTTCGTATGCAAAACATGGGCTAAATGAACGTTTCGAGCACGTTTGAAACCATCCCAGGCATATTTAAGCAACACAAAACAGGACAAATGGAAAGACGTGGCTGTCGAACCTTTGTACATGCTTCACTGAGCAATCCGCAGACTGGAATAATCAGTCTTAGTGGTTCAACGCTCCTCATCATACGAACGCAAAATAGTCCATTCAATGAAAATACACGGGCGCGGGTCCACTGTACCTATGCTTTTGTTCTGCATCCGTTTCAGACTTTATTCCACACGTGTTTAATTAGAGGGTGGACTCGCAACAGCTGTCCCCGCAGACTGAGCCCATTGTTTCAAAGCTTCCTGTCATTTAACAGCACAATGGGAAAACTTCCAGTGAAATTGAAATGGTTATTGAGTTATTCAAATGAAATTGAAAAACGCTGTGTATTCAGACACCTTAAATTGATCGCTTTTGGCTACATTTAGAAAACCATACGTGGTAGGATCATGGTAAACTGATTGAATCAGAGATGAAAACATACCATTGTAATGTATGACTGCCATATTTATACAAAATCTCTTGGTGTCACGTACATTAGTGGCCAAAAGTGAAGTCCAACTTTGGAAAAGGCACATCTTTGCTGTTCATTCCAATTTTGCCGTAGTCCAAGGGGTGACCAAAATCTTGGATGTCCAATTTGACTGTTTTACAGGAAAAAAACACTGATAACACAGTTTTTAACTAATTTAAAAGTACAAAGTTAACAAGCACTTTTTTAATGTGACAAACACTGTGACCCCTTTAAAAATTCAAGAGATCTTGTTTCGGATTTAACAATCTTTCTCGTGGGTCTTAAACTTTTTCGTTTGGTCAAAGCTAAATTATTGCAAGAAATCCAGGATCACCAGCTTTTATTCACAGGTGACGTGGGCTCTTTAATACTATATAATGCACAGCGAGAACTAACTTTGCAACACGATGTTCACTAAAGCTTATGTGGGATTGTATTAAGAAAACACTAAACAGAAAAGCCATCTCACTCTCTTGTCCTGTTCTATTAGAGAAGAAGCTGTATTAATCTGTCACTCGGTCGACTCTCATAAAATCAATTTCCCATTTCATTTTACACAAGAGAGAAAGAAATCTCTCTTGTGCTAAGCATGTGCTAAGAACAATATGGCTGCCTCTCATTCCTCTCCAGCTGTAGGAACTATGTAGGAAGGGATTTATGTCTTGTGGAGAATGAGCTTACACATATTCGTCACAGAGATTTCTTATTTCTCGACGTGTCCAATGCCAGCAAGACTTTCTCAGAGAGAAAAGAGTCCAGTGTGAGCTGAAGGCTGGAGACACCAAATACTGGCCACTTAGGACAAACTTGGAGCTCTTCCAGAATGCGCAAAAACAATAATTTTTTGCTAAAAGGCAAAGTCTTCAGCAATTTCCAGTTGGGAGTACAATTATGATCAAGCTTTATAAGATGCATGCTACTAGTTGTCAATAACGCCTAATTGAAACCAAGTCCATGCCAAGCGTCTCAGTTCTCAGCATGGCTCCTACGAGCTTTTGCTGTAGCCAAAACTAAAAAATTGGAATACATGAATTTACTCATTAATCTCGGTCCAAAGCCTGAGCTGTAGATCTATCAACAATGACACTCGCCAATGTTTCAGGCAACCAAACAGTCACTGAGTTTGTGCGCATAAATGAAATGTTTAGCATGTATTATTGTACTGAAATGCAAAAACTATATAGTCAATTCACGAAGTTGGAATGAAATATAGGGGGGTGTCGAAGCTTTGCATGATGATCACTGCTGACGAATATGGTATGATAGTTTTCATTCACCGTTGCGCACGTCATCGGAGATGAATGAAGATGAAACGCTTGTCGCCACAACACGTGGAGCTTTGAACAGCCTGCCCAATGTTCCTTTGGTCCAGTCGTTCTCAAAGCCTTCCTATTAAAATTCAACACCATAACAGTTTGATATTACAGGGTGAGTTTATCCAAAAAGAAAACTTCAGTCATGATTTACTTTCCCTGAGTCCATATGACTTTCTTTTTCTGTGACTCACAAAAGGTAAAATCTTTGTCTGCTTCTGCGCAAATTGTTTGATATGCAACTTGAATGAATCAAGACAATTAAATCAATTGGACAGTTACAGTTTACAGAAATTGAACAAATTATTGAATACAAATTAGACTCAGGTTTCAAGTCAATGACTCAATGAGGTTAGTCACATTTGACTTCAGAAGACTTTAAATATATTGCGCAAATCATAGGAATTATACAGAGCACTTTTATAGCAACTCCAGTCCCCTTTCTCTTTTCTTTTATGGAGGATGTAGAAAAACAGTCTGTTCAAACTACTGTTGCAAATTTCATTTTAACACTAAAGTTTGGCAAAATAGCTCACAACATGACCAGAGGGCTGTAGGAAATAAAAATCAGTATAAATCAATGCTGGACGTAAGACAAAGCTGAACAAATTTTTCAAAGACCTACAGGATAGAAGAGAGCCAGCGGACGACAACATGATTCCTTGCTCTAAATCCTTATTGTCAATTAACTGCTTGTCCTGGCCCATAGGCGTCAACATCCTCTCAAGCGTCCATTTCCAAGGGAGTTGGCTGGTACGGTGGAGCAAACACATAATTAAAGGAACACATCACCCAAAATTGAAGCATTTGGCATTATTTACCTTTATGCCAACCCTGTATTATTGTTGAGTCTTTTTAAATCCCAAGCTCTAAAAAATATGTCCATAAAATAAATTGTGTATATTCAGATGTTTTCTGAATTTACCAATATGTGTTTATGTAAAATTATCATTTTTGTTTAATTCTGTGAACTACTTACAATATTTCTCCCGGATTTCAAATAAAAAGATCGTTGCTTTGCATTTATTTGTAGAAAATGAAAACTCTCTATTTAAAGATGCTCTGTATTCTTTCAGACCAAAAATACTGCAAAGAAAACAAGTTCATATTCACCTTTAAGCAATACAACAGTAAAAAGTGTATATGTATTTAGGAAAAGTTCATGTTATATCCACAATTTTCACTTGTCTTGTCATGCTGTCAGTCTTTCACATTGTTGATGACTTTAAGGTTTTCTAAGGTTGTTGAAATTCAGCAGACACTGAACTAAAGTGGCCTCGAAACATCTAGAAATGCTGATTAAATGAGAATTCGTAATGGTTTTCCGCAGCTGTATAATATATACAATACATATGATAGCCTTATGTAAGAAATGTTATTATTGTCGGGCGATTTCGGGTATTTATTTTCAATATGGCTCAATCATTACACACACCAATAAATGGTGGCATAACAAGCAATGTTGTTTGGCATCAGTAAAGTCAGACAGAATCCTTTGGTACATGTTCCCTGATCAAAATCTTTTCTCAATCATTTCTATCAAACAAGCTTTTCTAACCTAACCATTAACAACCAGAGTAGGGTGATGGTGAAAACATCTCTAATTTAAGCCTTATATCTGAACAGCTGATGTGTTATTGTTCCAGAAATGGCCTAGAAATATTTTCTATTCGTCAAAATTACAGTTCACTGTAGAAAACACTCATAAGTACAGATACAATAGAGCTAAAAGTCCAAGTCTATAACATATAATGATAGATTTAGAATGATTAATCTTCACAGGCAATTATATTATGCGTAAGACGTTTAATTGAAAGGCTACCATAAATGAATAACATCAAAGTTATTTGATGTTTCCTTCATTTGCAATAATGACAGCAGCATTTTGAACTAGCATGGGCTGTCAAATCTCATGATGTTTTCTCAGCATGATCTGAGAATGTCTTAAAGAGCATCTCATTTGTCTCAATTAAAGAAATGAAAACTAAAAACTAAAAACTAAAATCTGTCACAAATTTCCTTACTTTATAAAGTGATCTGGAAGGAGTACAGAATCTTGTTATATTACATTTTTATATTTATCAAAAACCCAAAGTTACATTTTGAATGTCAGATTTAAAGTGCAGACTCTTGAGCATCACTAAATTTACTCACGCACACATTAATCTCACCTCAAACAACCGCAGCACATTGGCCACCATGATGGACACCGAACTCCCCGATGCCCCTATCACGCCCACCACGCGCTCTGGCTTGCGTATGATTGGCTGTTCACCGTTGGAGCAGCGGATGTCAGATGTGTCTTTCTGAATTAGCGCTTGGACAAACGTGAGGGACTGCTCTAGCGCGTAAGTGTCCCTGGAACACGTGTCGAGAATCCGAGCCCCGAGCGTGATGTTGGGTAGCAGTTCCGGGTCGCTGTTGATCTGGTCCAGTGCGTACAGCATGGCTTCCATACGATGGATACCTTTCTCCTTCTTGATTTCCCCGCACGGGACCCCCGCAGGGCCTCTGGAGTGGACTGGAAAAAGCCCCCCCAAGGTGATGTCCCCAGGGATCTTGATAGAATGTGGGTGTGTTTGCTGGTGGGCCCAAGAACACGGGCTCAGCCACGCCCACAACATCCACAGGAGGTGTGGCCAGTAACAGTGCCGCCAGCTTGAAGCATAGATCATCCCGACCAGACGGCCTAATGACAACGGAAGTGTGTGTGATGTCATGATGGCACGGACTCCAGCATTCAGGGGTTCACCCACTACCTGACCAACCTGTCAGAGATAAAAATTATAATATTGTGAGCAATAAAGAAGAATGGCGTTGTGATATCAGAAACCATATGGCTCCTACAACCTCAATTCTTAAGGGGCAGTTCACCCAAAAATCTAAATTATTTCATAATTTATTCACCCTCATGACATTCCAAACCTGTATGACTTTCTTTATTCTTACACAAAAGAAGATACTTCAAAGAAATTTGGTAACCAAATAACATTAACCCCATTGACTTCCATTAAATGGACATTTTCTTCCACAGAAGAAAAAAGGCCATACAGGTATTGAATGATATGAGGGTGCATAAATGATGACAGAATTGTTATTTTTGTGTAAACCATTCCTTTAAACACACCCTCCCCATCGCATTTAATGTATCTCTTGTTATCTGACCATGCAAACTCTACAGATGATTCTGCAAAAATGTATAAAAAAAACAAAAACAATTTCAAGTTTCACTCTCTACATTCATTCAGAGTGACTGCAGAGTGCATTGAGCTGGCATGTGCTGGAGCTCCACAAACACCAAGTGCTCAGATGTGCAGCGACCGCAAGGGCAGCTGTGGAACGAGAGCCTCTCGAAAGGGTTCAAAGGTCAGAGGAAAGACTGGATTTGATCAGAGAGCAGTGAGAGAGCACACAAGACAGAGAGAAAACTACAGAGGATGTGGCCAGTGGCTAAAATTGACATTTCTTGTGGATGCATAAAATGATGCTCAGATGTATGACAATAAAGTCATGCAAAGATGATCCTCATTTCCACCAAATCTAACTAATGTATTGTGTTTAATGGCATTATGTGGGGAACATTACATTTTATACAATTCTGGAACAACTGCATAATTTAACAGAATTACAGGTTGATCGGCACAATGCAAAGTTTATGTTTTTAGACGGTTTCATACACTTTTCTATAAACTCAATAATCCTATACTATATTTTAACCATCCTAAATCGTATTTATCACTGACAAAAATAGTGTAAAACAAATGCAGACTAAACTCTTTTACTAACATTTGTAGGTAACGTTTGTGTTTAGGTGAACTGCTCCATGGGATGTACCCTTCACTAACAGAACTTCGCGAAGGGATTCAGGCGAACACTTTAGTTTGCCCCTACAAATGGCGTCTTCTTTACGAATGGCCCTTCGAGGCCCTTGAAGTTAAGCCAAGTAACGGTTCTTCTACTGGCAACCCAAAATAACACTGGCTAGACATACTTTTAACTAGCTAGCTAATGTGATTCACTTGTTATTTCTTTTGCCTGTTTTCATAAATAATCTACATGGACTGTGTGCTTTGCGGGTTGTACAAGAGGTTAAGTTTGGGCCACAAACGCGCATGCACAGTAATGTTTGTTTGTTTATGTTGTTGCTTTAAAGGGGTCATATGACACGGCTTAAACAAATGTAAAATTAAAATCTTATTCGCACCATATGACCCCTTTAAAACCACCTATAATGTGACAATAATGTAGCACGTACAGTATTTGGAAATGATCATGTTACACACACTTTCACAAAGTATGTATGCAACATACATACTACGCAGTGTGCAGTAAGAATGTACGAGAAACATGAAAATAAATAATTGCGGTTGAACCTGACAGTTTTCAAAACGTCTTTCTGCTGCAGTTGCTTCACGCAAGCTCAAAGCTTCTAATCTACTCGGTGACAGGTGCACACCTGCAACTTCAGATATCCAACACAGTTGTTCCTGTCAACCCAACATTCCTCACGTGGAGCCTTGACTGCATTTACAGTAGGAGCTGGATATTAAATTTGCTGGGAATAATCGAATGAAATCCTAAACCGCTCACTTTCAGCTTGCCATATGGTTTTGATTTAGCCTTTCCTTTAAATTCATTCCTCTAACACAAATCAGATTATATATCCAATGGGAAGAAATAAGTCTCTTGCGCTGTTATCAACAATACTCTTACGTGCTGCGAGCTGAAACGGTTTGTGACTGTGTGTGCCAGAGCAGGCCATTGGTTCTCATCAAATTAAAAGACATTTAATACTGCAAACTAATTGTTTAGGAAGAGGCTTCATTTCTTCGTGAGGTGTATTTAATTCTCAGTTGGCAGTAAAGAGGCAGAGGCAGAACGTCGGATGGTGATCGGAGGAGACAAGCTTTCCCCAGCACTCTCTCTGGTAAACATCCTTTTCACGGTGATAAAACATCATTTGAAGCTGTTAAACATAATGGGCTGTTTCAATAATCCGTGGCGGCATTCTCTCATCGCCACGATCACAGCTGGCGGACAAGCGCTGCACGTGCAGTAATGTGACAATAAAATAACATTCGCCGTTTTAAATAGTGATGGGCAAAAGGCTGCTGTTGGCATGGCACCTACCAAAACTGAAACCAACTGAAAAAGAAACGAATGATAGAAGCCAACCCCGCCACCCTTGATACAAAACCTTCTTAAATGAATGATAAAGCAGCATGTTTGAGACATTTCAAAGGCAGTGCGAAATGCTTTCTGAGTCATTTGCACATCAGGGGATGTTAATATAACTAGCGGTAACAGTCAATGCCTTCTATTATGCTGGATGGACGGAGGATCATTTCTGTCTCATCTCTCACGACGAATTTCTCCCTAACAGTATGCAATTAACTTAAGTATATGACTATTACATAACTATAAGAACTTGAATTAAACCAGAAACCTAATTATAAGGATTGGCCCCTGCAAAAAAACGATTCATTTTAAGCAATTTCTATAATCCCTCTCTGATATTTTACATGTTAAACCAAATTCCCACTTTCATTAACTAGTCCGCGAACAGAAGCCTTGTTCGTTTTTTTTAATTCATCGGCAGAAAGTATTAATGCCCATTCGTGTGTCTGGGCTGGTGACAAATGGTGAGGTCATTCATTCCCGACATACTTCAATTGAAAATAATGTAATCGCTCTTCACAAATGAGGGCTGGAATAAGGGATAATACAACAAATCATTGGATTTTTTTGTCCTTTGTATTAGACCTGGATCTTGCAGCTGATATCCATCATATCCAACTCCTTCTGAAATCAGCGAGTATAGAGAACAAAGTGACCCAGCAGAAAAGGTGTCATATACAGGAAGCGTATGACATAAGTCTGATATAAGAAGGTCAGCAGTTCAGCTGTAATCTCGGTTCGCTATAGACTGTCCCTAACTGTTGCAAAAAGCACCAAGAGTCTTTTGAAACCTCATCCCTCTTCTTGTTACCTGGATATAAGGCTACATTCAGCATAATATCTGAGAGATGAATTTAGCAAACCCTCATTGTGCAGCAAACAAGCAGGAATCTGGAGCAACAGCAAAATATCTAATGCAAGCCAAGCTTCACAAACTGCTTTTGGTTAGAGTAAAATGAGCAGTTCACCTTAACACAAAGTTCTTTTATTATTTACTGTTGGCCATGTTGTTCATAACCCATTTGTGCTGTAATTTATTCTATTATATTCTACACTAACTTATCCTAAAGTCTAATGTGTTTCTATTATGAAAAAGACCCAGAAATCGCACAAATGTCTCCACTAGAGATTCAAAAGATCTCAACAATGTCACAAACTTAGCTTAGATTTGGAAAGTCTTTTATGGCATGTAGATTAAAAACCATTATTTGACCTACATTCATTCCAATACGTCATGCTTTTAATGTGTTTTAACAATTGTCAAATTTGAGAAAAATGTGATACTATGATAAAACTTTAAAGAAACACAGCTGAGAACTCCATCAAAATCTGAGCGAAAAAACAGAAAAGAACGGTGTTTAGATAAGATTAAAAATGTGTTTGACATACATTAGAACAATAGATAATATTTTACTTTTCCAAAATGTTTCTAGACTCAAATTGAACATGAATAGCAAAATTATGCAGTTTTATAAGTAAATCCCTTGCTCATCTATCCTGTGCCATCTCTATGGGCACAGACATCATCCACTGAAGACATCAGACACTTTGGATCCTTGACATTATCTGAGAGGACACAGAGAGCAGCTACAACACATCTGCAAACATTTCTGACGACACATGACATTGTTCACACAAAGGGAAGCCTCTTAAACACTGACCTCTCATGCATGGAAGCATGACACAGCCGTCAGGGGGTTTACGGTTACAATAATTCAAAGAGGCACAACAGACCTCATAGCATAAACCAAGACACTAGGAATTCATTCTGCAGGACACCGAAAGCAGATAAAACAGTAGGAGCTTCGAGGCAATTTCACAAAGGGAAGCATTGTGTATTTTGCAATGGATGTTAAAGCTTTACAAGGGGTACTCGACTGATGCTAAACTATCATTATAATAGACAAGTCAAGGATAATCCACATTTGGAAATGAGGCATGGCTGGGGGTTCATTTAGGACTTTTAAATGTTTATATACACACCTTGAGCTCACAATTTTGCTAAGTACAGGCTCACCAAATACATTAAACCCCTTCAGGAATGAAGATGTATTAATGAAAGAATTATGGTGTTGCATAAAACGCGTTAGATGGCTTGTCTTGCTATCTTATTCTTTTGTCATTTTTTGTATATTTTGCTAAAGTAAAGTGGTGTGGCATCAATCATCATAGCAATTTACATGGTAGGCTACTTCAAGAAACAAACATAAAGCCAAATGTATATGGCGATTCCAATCCGCTGTGCATGTTTCCTGATAAATCTTTCGTGAAAGGACACGGCAGGCGGTAAAAACATTTTAAGCAAATACAAATAACATAAAGCAGTAACGTGTCGTTTCTTACCTATTCATTGTGATGTAGAACTTTCTCCAGAAGACCGGGAGTCTGCCTTGACATCCACAGTATCTCATCAAACCCTCATGACGAGTCATTTAAAGCAGATTTGTGTCCTGTGTTTCGTTCACCTATAACCTGTTCAGATCACTTATGACCCGTGTAAAAACGCGCGAAACTCTTCTTCATGTTGTTACAGTGTTACTGCGCTTCATTCAGTCTTCCGTTCCGTGCGCGCGCGCGCTCTCTGTTCCTATTGAACAGACAATATTTCTCAAAACTGTGGCGCTTCTAATCTCTATCAAATCTCTTAAAAGCTCGGTTACCCCCACCACCACCACCCCTCTCTCTCTCTCTCTCTCTCTCTCTCTCTCTGTCTCTCTGTCTCTCTCTCTCTCTCTCTCTCTCTCTCTCTCTCTCTCTCTATGCTCCACGCATGCTGTGTTACATTTTGCGCCATTCACTTTAACCACCATTTGGTTTATATAAATGCTTTTTTGTATATTGCATTTACAATATATATATATATATATATATATTATCCCAGAGCAAAGTCATCATGTGGACTATAGTCACATTAAACACAAAGAAAAAATGTGGTCAAAGATATTAAATGCAAATAGAATGTTAGTCTGAGGTATATTTTGCTGTGACTTTAACCACCAGTTGGTTTATATAACCAACATATATGGTTTATATAAATGCTTTTTTGTAGATTGCATTTACGATAAATGTATCTACATATATATATATATCATCCAAGAGCAAAGTTATCATGTGGACTATAGTCACAGCAGAGATATTAAATGTAAATAGAATGTTAAACTGAAGTATATTTAGCTGTCAAACGTTAGGCTTGAGATTTAACTAGAATCCCCTTCGAATAAAATAGGATGCTCGGAATAATGCACACCAGCCTAACGTTACAGGTTTAGTACATTTCTTGTGACGTCACACTGTTTTGGGAACGCCCACTCGAAGGCTTTCTTCCAAGTGCTACCTATTTTTCCAGTTTTGATTAGTCAAAATGCAAATCTTTAATCGAACGAGGAGACAAGTCTGGGTTTCGTGAGAGGACTTGTGCCATCGTCCCTGTACAAAAAGTACAAGAAACACTCTGTGTTTAATTTGCACAATCTTTGCACAATCGTCCAGGCATAGTTTATTTTATTGGAGTGACGCAACCAACCAACTCCAGTATAGCTCTAACAGTTATGCTATCTGAACTCCATCCATCCATCCATTTTCTTCCGCTTATCCGGGACCGGGTCGCGGGGGCAGCAGTCTAAGCAGAGATGCCCAGACATCCCTCACCCTAGACACTTCCTCCAGCTCTTCCGGGGGGACACCGAGGCGTTCCCAGGCCAGCCGGGAGACATAGTCCCACCAGCGTGTCCTAGGTCTTCCCCGGGGTCTCCTCCCGGTCGGACGGGCCCGGAACACCTTCCGAGGAAGGCGTCCAGTAGGCATCCGTAACAGATGCCCAAGCCACCTCAGCTGACCCCTCTCGATGTGGAGGAGCAGCGGCTCTACTCCGAGCTCCTCGCGGGTGACCGAGCTTCTCACCCTATCTCTAAGGGATCGCCCAGCCACCCTGCGGAGGAAGCTCATTTCAGCCGCCTGTAAAAAAAAAAAAAAAAAAAAAAAAAAAACCCTATCTGAACTCACACATCCCAAACTGCAACACTGGACCTATCCAGATCTAAAACATCTGAACTGTCTGTACTTTTGGACATTTAGTCACATCTAGTCGGCAGTGTAAGGACGGAGATGGATCGTCCAAAAGATGTAAACATCGCCAAAGATAAATGGAGCTCAATACTTTACTGATTTTACGCTTGAAAGAGTTAAAAACGTGCCGCTTGCTGTCATATTCTGTCATCTTTTAAGACATATACATATTTGTGATATAAAACACATGCAAGTTTGACAGGCCTGGCCTAGAGGTTTATGCGTTACTCCATGTAAGGTTCTGCGCCAGTCAGAGTCGAGTGACTGAAAACTGCGGCGGTGCGCAGATGGATTGGCGAATGACATTAAAAGTTTTCCCCTACAACTGCCTTTCTCAGTAAGGGCACTGATGCTGTATGTTCCCCTTAATCTATTTAAAAAGAGCTTGACCTAGAATACAAAATACATTAAAAACATTTTGTGATATATTGTCTATGACTTTTTGCAATGGCAAATATCATTGATAAAAGTATAAATGTTTTGGCCCGTGTATGAACACTAGGGGCTTATAATAGATAAATTAAATGTGGGAACAAAGCCTAGTTTATATAATCTATGATATCTTGATTGAGGCTCCATAAGGTCAGGTCGAAGAACCTGCATTCTTCAATGCCTAAGTAAATCTGGCATTGTATTTTTAGAGCAACACTGTGCAGGATCTGAAGCCATTATGGTTGCATGACACAGCATCAAACTATCCCGGTTTACTGGAGAGTAAAATAATTCATGAGACAGGTTTTGTTATTTGGTTTAACATTAAAAGAACTGTTCACCCCAAAAGGAAAGCACTGTATGCACATCTTGCTGGAGCACAAAAGGACATATTTGTGAAGAAACAATGTCACATATGCTTGGATGAGGACTCCTGAGGTGGATTGTGGGATTTGAGCTGCGCTTGATGAAGAATGAACTTACATTTACTAATTTGGTAAATGCTTTTGTCCAAAGTGATGTACTTTTATCCGTATGTGCATTCCCTGGGATCAAACCCCCAGCCCTTACGTTGCCAGCGCAATGCTCTGCCAATTGATCTCACGCATAAGACACCATTCTGTGTTACATTCAATCATTTGGGTGGGTAATAACTTTTGCAAATACGATACAAGATCACACTCTTTCTAAGCACACAAAGTTTGATTCACACTGAGATGCAATATCATGTTCGCATTTATATCAAATTGAAGAGTACCTCCTACAGTTCAGTTTCACATTTGCTCCCCCCATCCTATCAATATTTAAAACATGTTAATAAATCATTAATGTTTGAAGCCCATCAGGTAGCAGAGAGTTGATGGTGTTTATAAGTGCATTTGTTTTTCGCATTGCTCAGCATCTTCACCTTTGCGCGCGAGTAAGTGCATACACCTAGCAGTATGTAAAATGCAATAGGTGCTGTGTGTGATCACGGGGGTCCAAACAGATGGCTCTGTTTTTTTTTCTCTCGGTTCTGGCTTCAGTTAGGAATACTGTTTGAAGTTTGCGGTACCAAAGTCATAGCTTGCAATTCCCTTTATTATCCTCGCATTATATTATGTGGTCTGCTTTTTGGGGTTTCCACATATTATTCGCCTTTGGGATGGAAAGGAATCAAAACAGTGACTTTTCTTTTGGAGGTCTATAAATGATGTATGAACCGAATGCATGTGGCAGAGAGTTGGGTATAATGTAACATCATCAGCTGCTGTTTTCTTTGTTCAGCATTGTTCTGTGTTACTTGTCGCAATCTATTCACACCATAACCAACCATAAACCGGTTGGTGTGCGTATAAATTAGGTGGACAGTGTTGTGTCAAAACCATATCTTAAGTTGTCAGTCACCCTGCACATGAAACAAACACGTCCAACAAAGGATTCATATCTGTCAGGCGTTTCAGCTGGCCATGACCCAGATGGACTTTATCCATGAAGATGACTCATAATTTCTGTATAATTTCAAAAATGTCAAAGTTGGTTATTTGTTATGGCTGTGATATTATATTTGTCTTTTAATTCAATTCTGCTGTATAAATTGTTGTTTGTGAATATTTCCCTTTGCAAACACTGTGTGGTTACATGTTCAAATCATTGAGTACAGTTTTTTTTTACAATAATATCTCATCAACTTAAATACATGATACAGTATGTAAAGTTTTCAAACATCATACAATTTTAATGAAAAAATGCAATACAGTTGGCATTAGACTTGAAACACTTTCATTCTTAGGTCTTTATTAGCATGAATATAATGGGAGAGAATGAGAGAAGTTATCACAACCAGTGAAAATGTATAAAACTAGTAAGGTAGTAAAGTAGTAAAAGTAGTAAAAAAATCTTTTTACAGGAATACCATAAAGCTTTATATACAAAAGAAGGCTGTTGTAATTGCTATAAAAGAAAGACACAATTCACACAACACTGGGGCATGTTGTCACTGAAACTGGAAACTGACATTAAAAAGGGTAAAAGGCTGTCTACTAAATGTAACCGTAAACGCTGTTAAACAAAGCAATACATTATACAGCAAAAAAATGGACTTATGACAACTTTCCAAACTGAAATGCCTTCTGAGAACACAGTGTGAATATACAGCTCCCTAGTCTCCCGTATTTCGTGTTGATTAAAACACCGCCCTCTCTCCTGACACAATCGAAGTTTACAACAGAAGCGACTGCTGTAAAGAGAGTTGCTATGTTCCCTCACTTTGTGATGATGTAATTTCTGATGGATCCCTGGAGCCTGTGGCCCTGGTGCCTGGGGTGAGATTTAAATAGACAGATGTGCCTGTGACAGAACTGCCGCAGTGCTCTCAGAAAAACCAAGTCATCCTTTTCAATAATGCAGTAACACACATGTGCCGGGGCCATGCACAGGGCCATGCGTCTAGAACCAGAGGAACCTGCGGCCAGAAACACACTCCACGGGAAGACGGGATTGAGAAAGGGTTGATAATAAAGGGTCAATGAGTGCATATTTGAGTGCACATGTCTAAATATGACCTTTTTCATTGTGGTATTGCTGTAACAGTTCTACATGTATACCAACAAGTGGATTAGTGGTTGGCGATCTCCTAACAAACAGGTTTTCTCAAACATACCTGTCGATAAATAATGAATGAGTACCACTTCTCTTCTAGTCAATACTCGAAATGTTTATTTTTAAGGGTTCCAGTCGAGTTTTGTCTGGTTTGATATGACGGCCCTAAATCAGGCGAGTACAGTAATTCATTGGTCCAAATTTCCTTGGGTTTTGTCGCCACCTGCTGGTGAGTGACAGGTGCTGTTACAATTAGTTTCGCCTTCAACAATCTATTCCTTAAGTTATGTCAAATATATAATACATGCTTGATAGAGACAATATTTTGTACACTGCTACACAAATCGAATATTCACACGTATTTGACAAATAATAAACAAGTTAGTGGGATTGTTGTGAAAAAAAGAGGTCTGTCGCTTTAAGAAAGTCTCGTCGGTTCTTGTCGCGTAGTTATGACGCCATAGTGGGGCTTGCGCTACCACGCGTGTTACGAGTTATTTAATGTATCCCTAAATTCACAGTGAAATACACAAGGACACATATGATTTTTAAACGGAATTATAATAGTTTCAGGGCTACATTAATCTTCTTTTACGGTAAGAATGGCATCGAGTGAAAATGGCTGCCGTTTGTGTTATTTAAAACTAGTAGTTAGATGTCTGTTTATTGCACGATACCAGTTGACAATGTTTCTACATTTGGATATTTAAATCATATTTTATTTCCTCATGAAAACATTATCAAATGTTTACTATACATCTTTGGCTTTCTTGTTTTCAGACTGAAGTTGCTGTCACTGTTGATTATGTCTCTGCCGGAGATGAATGAAAATGAAACAGACCAGGAAACAAAACCTATGGTCACTGATGAGGAGAAAGATGACTTTAATCCAAAGTTGCAAGATGATGGTGAGGAGGACGCAGACCAGGAGATGAACTGTGAAGATGAAGCTGATGGACTTGAGAAACCGAAGAAAAAATGTGTTCCTGGTATATTGTATTTGGGACATATTCCTCCCAGGATGAGACCAAAACATGTACGGAATATGATGAGTGTGTATGGAGAGATTGGACGGATTTTCCTGCAGCCCGAAGGTTAGATTGTATCTTCTGTTACTGGGACTTCATGTTGATGACCTACATGTTTTAAGATCTACATGATAGTGTGACCTTTGTCCAAACAAACATTTATTAGACAGACAGTGTATTAAAGAGTCGTTCCGTTTTGGAGAAATGCCTCAAAAACAAAAAACTTTTTTAAACCTACATCCTTATGGTTAGCAGTCTTAAATGCCGGTACACAGAGAGGCCAAGCTCTAGGTTTGTTATATATTTTTTTATTCTTCCAGACCATTGTATTAAAAGAAAGAAAAAGAAAGCCGGAAGTAAGTCATCCAGTTTCACAGAGGGCTGGGTGGAGTTCAGGGACAAGCGGATGGCCAAGAGAGTCGCAGCCAGTCTGCACAACACGCCTATGGCCAACAGAAAGAGAAGCCCTTTCAGCAGTGACCTGTGGTGCTTAAAGGTAAAAAATATTTATACAGACATGGCTTCAAGTTCTGATTAAAGGACTGTTTAAAATCTGGGTTTTTTTCTATTCTAAAAATCTTTTCTTATTTCTGTTTAAGTACTTACACAGGTTCCAGTGGTGCCATCTCAGCGAGCGATTGGCTTATGAGCAGACCGTCTTTCACCAGCGCATGAGGACAGAAATCTCTCAGGCCAAGAAGGAGACAAACTTTTACCTGGCCAGTGTGGAGAAGAGCCAGAACCTCCAGAAACTCAAAAAGAAGAAGGAAAAGAAGGGAGAGGTTGTGGAAGAGAAGAGCTGGAACTTTAAACAGCGGCCTACAGAAATGGAGATCCAGATGAAACGCATCAAGGATAAAGGCATGTCTGTAAAGGACCATAAGAAGGCTCAAGTGAAGAGCAAAGCCATTCAGGAGAAATCCCAGTCCAACGTTTCGCTCCTGGCAAAGATCTTCAACAGTGGCAGGGCTCAGGATTGAGATCATTGTTCAGCAGTATTAAAAGGACAGTTCATCCAAAAATTAAAATCCTTGCATCATTTACTTGCCCATTCCAGACATGGATGGCGTCCATTTTTACCCAGATCTCCAAATAAAATATTTAAAGAAATGTGTCAGTGGTTTTGTGTCCTGTGAGGTTAATGGTTTCCAGTGTTGTTTAGTTACCAACATTCTTTAAAATATCTTCATGTTTTTATTTAAAAATATTTTGTGTTCCAGAAAAATCTCAGATTTCGTATGAAGCAAGAGTTTTATTTTTGTGTGAACTATTCCTAAACACACCCCAAAATGAACAAGAAACTTTTGTGTTCTGCAGAAGAAAGTCATACAGGTTTGAAATGACAAGAGGATGAGTAACTGAAGACAGGATTTATATTTTTGGGTGAACTATCACTTTAAGGATTTTCTTTATTTCAGAAAATCTTTTTGTTCAAAGATTTTCTTGTTTATTTTTCTGCCCCGAATTACATTTAAACTACATGTAGATTGTTATGAGGAGGACTTAGAAGTTTAATTTTTTTTCCACTTGCAGTGAAATGCGTCGCTATTGTTGCTTAATGATAAACCAATGCTCCATTTTCCAATTGTAAGAGGCTTAACTTTTTAACTTTTTCTTTTAAAAGTGTAATGCATAGTTCATGAAATTTTGTCTGATGCTTTCCTGTGGCTGCTTTACACATTTGGAAAGTATTTGTTTTTCATTACTTACTTTCGTCATTTGAACATGGAATTTATTTGTGTATATAATATAATTTATAAATTGAGCTTCGGATAAACACTGACTATTACAGCACAACTAATCCCAACATAAATTTCATATAGAGTTCATTAATCTAAATACAATATGAACGACCTTTTGGAACATTCTTTGCTTACAAAACACAGATACTGAATGGATTAAATGTACCAGCTTTATCATACAACGCAAATCATGTTGTAATAATATAATAAAACAAACATCAGTCTTAAGTCATTATAAGTGTTTCATATAAAGGAGGAAATTTAAAAACAGTTCCTAAGTGATGCTGTATAAGGATATTTTCAAACATTAAACTCTGTGTGTATTTTGGTAAGAAAATAAATCAGCTTTAAAATCTAACCTAGTAGGTACGGCATCACGTGATTCAAACTTTTTGGGGCATTATAGAGAAATTAGGTTTTTAGAAACTCCCACGATTGTCAAGAGCAATTTTTTTAAACATTTGGTCATTGGAGAAACATTCAAATGTGGATTGATCTTAATAGTGAATTATGATTTTTCTCATCCTAAGAAAACAGATTTCTCCAGGCCGTCTTCTGCTTTGGTGTACTCCAGGTAGGACTGGAAGTATTGGCTCTTGTACCGTGGGCTGTTCCTCACATATTCCAAATAGTCTGGTGTTCCAGGGCAAATGACGTTGTCTGCGAGCAGGACAGTGCCTTTTTTGAGCAAGTCGCAGTCCTAAAATGTAAAAGACCAAAGTTTTAATTTTTTCTAATGTTATAACTTTCTACAGTGTTTTCTGGGCTTCTTACCTCTAGAAGTTTAATGTCTGGAAGATAGCGATCTTTCCAGTGGTCCAAAAACACAAAATCAAAAGATGTTATTCCAAATTGTTCCTTGATTTTGGGAATCAAATCACCAGAGGCTCCCTCGACTAAAGTAACCTTTAAAAAAACAGTAAAGAAAGTTTTGTTGAGGTAAATAATAAGTGTAAAACATACTATGCACAATGTAAATATGTGTACATTCTTACAGTATCTAAAAATACTGGTGGTGCTTGCAGCAGAAAAGTCATGTCTTGCAATGTGTGTCTTGAATGTAATTCAACATTGGATGAAAATGCTGAATGTGTAAATGTAAATACATTTGGATTAAATAAAAAAAAAGATAAAAATATTTCCAAAATGATACCTTGATTCCAGCTTTACTGCACATTTAAAATAGTAGGCAGTGTACAGTTTATACCATGAGTATTCTGAACGTTATGTATCTAGCAGCTGTTTTCTCTCATACCTTGTTCTGAAGTCCGGCGTGGGCGATGATCTGCCGTGCGATGGCAGCGTAGGCCGGGTTGAATTCAACAGTAATGAGTTTAGAGCCAGGAGACAGCAGCCGGGCGATACGAACAGTGGAATAACCGCAATACGTGCCGAGCTCCAGAGTCGTGCTGGGATTTACCTCGGTCACTGCTGAATCCAATATGGGCCCTTCAGAGAGATAATCGAGACAGCTGATCAATGAGGTGGCTAATGGTGTAGTCGAAACGTCATTAGGGCCTTTTTGCCCCATTAGCAGCTTGTGTCATCATTAAATAATCACTTCATGTTGTTAGATGAACTCGGGCTGCTAATATGGAAAAAACAGTCTACATCCTTTTGTATCATGTAATGGCCTCACTTCAGTGTCTAAATGTGATTCTATTAGATCCGTTTCACAAACCTTTACCATGAGGTACAAACGGATCCTTTCACAAAACAAAATTCTGAAAAAACGATTTTAGATTATTTATAAGAAGCGTTGGCTTGAAGCAAGTCGTTTTTTGCCACTGAGACAATTAATAAGATACAATACATGAAGAGTATGGAGATGTAAAATGTAGTGATAAATAATCTGGATCTGTGTATATTTGATGAGATCATATCGAGATCTTCAATAATATTGACGTTTGATTGGAGACTTGACAAATCTGAGGTCAGTTTGTGTTGCGGTCTCTTCTGAAACTCTATCCTCAAGAAAATATCTGAGACTAAGCGAAAGAAATGTCTAAGAGAAATATCTGCGATATTAAAGCGGTCTAATCAGCGATTTATATGTTTTAACTCAACTGAGACTCATTTTAATTTGTTACATGTGCGAACAGGATATCAATGGATTCAGGGAACACATGTGAAATGAATTTATCCCATAATGCATGACTGCATCTGACCGTGACAGTTGTGCCTTGTGCACAACTGTTCACGCAACACGTGTGCAGCCATGCGGAAAGCATGCACCAAAAAACAGAGACTGCCATCGCATCCGATTGAGAACAACATGCTGAAAGCCTTGCAGCCATTTACTCAAGAGCGCATTAAAGATATATTTGGGAAAGCACCAGGCACAGCGTAAGAAAAAAAAAAGATATTTGGGAAAGATTGGGAGACTGGTACCTTTATCGTCGCCCACGTTCATAGCCCACTCTTTGTGTCTGCAATAGTAGTCAACAGCTGCAATGACACTCTGGGGGTCTCCTTTTGTGGCGTTCTTCTGAACAGCTTTCAACATGCGCTGCAGTCATTGAGGAGAACAATACTGAGACTCTAAGATAAAAATACAACTAACTAGAGTCCATTAATTATTTACACCGGCTTTCAGAAGTTTACAGTAATCCCATTTTTTCATTCATTTCAATCAATAGTGCTTACAAAACATGACTGTGGTGATAAAATGTGATGTGCCGAATGATCATTTAAGTACTTTTCATATATCGTGGTGGTTGGTATTACTTTACCATATTGATGTTCCAAAAACATGTTACAATTATTTCATGTTATCGAATATGTAAAATCTGGTAATACTATAGTTTTTCGTCAGTGTTGTCTTTGCATCCTTGTCATAAAGACTTGCATCAAAACAACTTGATTTCCGCATAAATGAGCCGTACTGTACGCAGGGGTCACCTGAGGTCGTGATAATCCCGTCAGGATGTTGAGGAACCGCTCAACGATGACATCGTGCCAGATGAGGGCCAGCCAGCCACTGTTCTGCACAGCTGCAGGGATCAGCCATCTATACAGGACGTACAGCACAGCTGCTGAAACCGCAGTCACAGCCAGCACATTCAACAGCATCCTTCCATTGGAGACAGAGAGAGCGTGTGTTAGTGAGGGAGGCTTACATGGTCATTTACAAAATATATGATTAAGATTAGCATAAAAAAGCAGGTGAAACTAAAAAAGATGTTGGAGTTAAAGGGACCGTTCACCTTCAAAATGAACCCTCTTGTCACCTCAAACCTCTATGACTTTCTTTCTTCTGCAGAGGATATTTGGAAAACCATTGGTCCCCATTGACTTGCATTGGTTTTTTGTCCATACAGTAAAAGTCAATGAGGACTGACGTTTTTTGGTTACCAACATTTTTCTAAATATCTCCTTTTTGTGTTTTGCAGGATGAGTAAATGATGACTAAAAATGAGCAATATAGTTCAATACTTTCCGATTATTAAATGCTGTATACGTATATTTGGTCATTGTTAGTTCATCTTAGCTAATGCATACTCTAACCACTGAGCCACAGAAAAGCTTTTCCAGATTTTTCTCTATTTCTAATTCATCACACAATTGTTTTGTTATGTTCCCCAAGCACAAAATCAATTCTGATTTCAATACAAATGTCACATAAACTCAATGAAATACAACCTTTGGACTTAAATTATTGATTAACTTGAGTGTCTTTATGGCACGCAGCTGCAGCTGCACATGGAATTTATCAACAAAAAAGAAAGAATGGAAGGGGTTAAACACGTTCTCCATGGTTTAGATTGCACACTCTTTCGAAATGCTGCAGTCTTACTAAACCTTGTTTATTCCTCAACTATGAAAGAACTGGCCACACTCCCGGAGAAAGGAATTGAACGTTTTCATGACTTCATCCCAACGGTTGATTTATCACTTACACAAACAGAGTATGCTTTGTAATTACTGACAAATTGATGATTCGGTTTATGTACGTTTTCATCAGCCGACTTTTTATGCCTTCATATTTATGGCTGATCCTTGGAAGTCTTCCAGACTCTGGTCTCTATAGAGCTTTTTAAAGTTCTCATCATCACTAGGTAAAGCATTGACAGCTTATCCAATAGTAAATGTCTACACATGGTATAAAGGAAATCAATTAACTGATCTGAAGAACCTACAATGTAACATCAAGAACATTTTAGATTTTGAAACAACCATGCACAGCTAAACATGTTTCCTTGAGTACAACAGTATGGCAAGGAGATATTAATCCTATTAATAACGTGACTAAAGCTCATAATAAGGGCTGCAAGTTATGCTCTGACTTTCAGGCAAACACAATGTCGTGCTCATGAGAACTCCAAGCACGATCGACTGGAGACACACACTGACATGCAGTGGCGACAGTAGGGGTTTTTGCGCTGTCAGTGCCGGCTTAAATTAAAGATGGTATCACCGCTCAGACCTGCAACTGCAAAAAGAGCTAAAGAGAAAAGCATTGCAACACAAAACTCTCTGTTTCACAGTTTCTTTTCTGAGACCTCTGCTCCTTCGCACGTGTTGATAGAAGAGCCCTTATTGATTGCAAGGCCTGCCAACGACGAGTGGACTTTAAGCAGGAGTGAATTTAGATTACTAGGACATATTAATATTTAACTATCCTGCTGTGGTGGTGACTTTTGTATTGCGATGACGAGCAGTTAACACTTACACATCATATTTACACGCTCATGCTGTGTGCTGCATGTGTTATAAAGAATAATATTAATTTGTGTATAAAGTCAACGAGACATAACAAGAACGGACTGAAATACATGACAAATACGTTCAAATATTTAAAGCATGCATTCATTCATAAGGCAAACAAAGATATATCTGTTGCAATATTGTGTCAGACAAAATCCATAGCCGTATCTTACTTCCTATTGAAGGTGTCACACAGATGAGCTTCCCTTTTCCCTTGCACTCCACGTTGCTTATTGCCTTTTCTGTGAACAAGTCTTTCTTGTTGGTCTCTCTCTACCTCTCTCCCCTCCCTCCTCTGTTTGCTCTTTCTAACCCGTTCTCCTGCTTAGCCTTGATATGTTTGGAGAGTTACAGCTACAGCTGAGGTTCACATTGGAGAAAGGGACACGAAGCACACACACGTATACATACTGGCAGTAACATATACGTTTTTACACACAGGCACTAAAGCACATGCATGTACAGTTACAGGTCTGAACCTGACCAATTGGGCTGTTTTAAATCCTCCTTTAGCCAATCATGGCGTAATCTCTCTCTCTCTCTCTCTCTCTCTCGCATTCTTCCACCCCCTTCCTGCGTCCCTCATTGTATTTTTCCCATCTCTTCTCCTCGCTCCACCCCTTCACACACACATTGCCAAATGGATCATGCTGACAAAAGAGGGGCCTCCACCTCAACCCCCTCCAGCATACGCAGGGATGTCTGGAGTTCTTTAGTACGTTGCATGTTTTCCTGCAACCCCAAAGAACTCATTCAATAGAAGATATTTGGGAATTTTTAATTATGTATAACTAAAAACAGTGTAGTGAATTCATTACATAATGCAAATATGAAGATCCATTTGTCTGTCTACTTATTACATGATCACATATTTTGAAGATTAAAATGTGCGTGCAGCATTTTTGTACAAATTAAGCGTTGGAAGCACAATGTTCCAAAACCTCATAAATGTCACATTTTATTTATCCCATCGGAAGGTTGTTCAAACCATTATACATAACACACTGACAGGGGAGAGAGAGAGAGAGAGAGAGAGAGAGAGAGAGAGAGAGAGAGAGAGAGAGAGAGAGAGAGAGAGAGAGAGAGAGAGAGAGAGAGAGAGAGAGAGAGAGAGAGAGGTTACCCAAATGTTCTCTCCTACGTACATGTCATTCTCAATCTAAATCATCCACACACATGCCCCCGTACAAACACAATGATGCTTTTGTTTCTTTCCTCCACACACAGGTTTACCAGAGCTCCAGTTGATTCCTGTTCTATGCTCAGTATAAATCTCAACTGCGTATTAATGTCACTCATGATATTTCATGGATTCTGAGTTTTTCACACTGTCAAACGCGCTGGCTCTTTAACATGCTTAACACGGTCAACTTGTTAAAAAACTAGTTGGACGTACAGTATGACGTAGTATTTCTGTGCTCGATCCACTCCCCCAGCAACTTGCTTCGGAAAGTTTTTTATAAGTCTGGATCCCTGTTTCGTTACAGAGATACTATTCCTTTTATTGGCCGTTCTCCCAGAAAAGCATGCCCACGCGTCATCCACCGAGCAAACCACGCCCACGCTCGAGCGTGACAGAAAGACCACGCCCAGGCGTCGACCAGCCAGCGTGAGAATGAACAGCATGCCCATCAATGCCGCTTCACTCTGTGTTTGTTTGCTCACTGCATTTCAGTGATGAATGTTATATAAACGGTGGATTTAAAGCTGGATTTGGAGATCGTTTGAAACTAATAGATGGAGCGGTCCCAGCGCTTAAAGAAAAAGAGGCCGGACATGAACAGCACGTGTTAAGTCAAACTAAGTCATACGTCTCTGTTTTGATGGCGTGTACGTGCATAATGTAAACAACACGAAGGGATAATGCGATGGTTGTGTGCTCGCGCTGTAGTTCCGTCTCCTCTGCACGTCACCAGCAGCTCGTGTTTTTCCGGAAATGATCGTACAGCTGTATCTCTCTTTTATAAATGTAATCAAACTAAATACTCTTCAAAGCTACGAAGTTTGCAATACAACTGTATGTACTCAAGATAAATATGACATTTGCAGAAACTGTCTGTCACCCCATCTTTAAACACTTGAAATGTGACTGTAGTAATGAATGCAGTGTATTTGTGTTCATTTAATTCCTAATGACAACATTATTATTAACAGCATCATTGTTTTTAATTACAGCATTTTAAGAAGATTTTAAAGTCACCTGACCCGGCTGAACAGTGGCTACCGGTGGCCATGATATGCATTTTCAAAGGTCAGATATACAGCCTGCCCTTGCCAATGGCTAGTGTTACATATAATAAAGAATACTTCAGCATGGTCGTATAAAATCATCACACTTTTGTGCTTTGCGTGTATGCTGGTAAAGAGAAAAACAACCTTATATAAAGATCAACATCGTGTACTTTGTGTTAAAACATTTCCTTTAATAACGAGAGTTGCTTGGTTGGTGACAGTTCCAATGAGCTTTCATTTTGCACTCATGTTTTGTGCACAGAATCCAAATTTCCTTTACTTGTGAGGTGAAATAATGTTAAGTAGAAAACGAAGAAAGGAAATGCCCATTTGCACCCGAGGCACACCGACACGGCCCCGTTGAGAGGATTTCCAGTACCAAAGTTACTGCTGGGGGCTCTGATGCATGCCAGAGAGATGACTCACCGAGGGGCTCCACTGCTCTACATCCTCTAAACTGCTTCATCTTAGGTCCCCCCCTCTTTGAACCCATCCCTTTTAATTACCACATTAATTATAATGTTTTACGATTACGAATTGCATTCATATTCTCTAATAACCACAAACTAGTTTGACGCTTTCACAGCATAGCTAAATACACCAAATTTGTTCCCAAACATGCTTTGCAGAAGTACATGCAAGCTTTAATACTTTGTTTTTAATATTTAATATTTCAAGATGGTCAATCTGTGTCATTAATTGATAAAACAGCACATCATATTATACTTTAAAAAATACTGCATTTAACTGCTCGGATGTCTCTCTCAACGACAACCGAAAAATCTAACAGATCAGCATTACACACACAGACCGACAGCCTTGCGCTCCACTCCGACCGCCTCCCCCCGCGCATACTTCCTGAATGGTACGGTCCGCCGTTCTAGAACAGTTTTCGGGACAGCCCACCACAGGTCAGCGTTCGTGTCGTAGGGGGGTATGCTTTTAGTTTACGTCCACATTTCGTGACAGAACGACGCAAACTACACGCAACCGACCCCGTCGGGAATACATCGCGACGAAACGTCGACGCAACGTATAATCGTACCATTCAAACGACCGTTATCGGGCGTCCCCTCACACCCGGGAGAGAGCGAGTGACTCCTGAATCTATTCGCAGCTGCTCCGTCGCCAACACAATCCACTCCACTCCGGATTTGGCGAGGAAGGGAACAGCTGCAGCAACGTGTTAGCAATTTCAGCAACGTATTAGCAATTTCAGGGGGTAAGACACCGGGGGCAGCAGCGGAATATGAGGGCTGTGAAAGAGTCGCTGGGGCAGCACTGGAGACCGACGGAGCGGCACTAGTGGATCATGGCCGAGGACTATTGGGAGTGCACGGCGGCTTCGGGATATTATTACTGCTGTTAAGATTACGCGATCGACACACATTCACGCAAACACAGGATTTCGAGTCCACTGGTAAGAAAATCACGTCAGAAATCCACCTGTTCCGCTTGTGCGTGTCATTTAAAGTCGCGCAAACCGCTCCGTGCGTCAGATGAAGTGGATAATAATGGGCCGTTTGAGTGAGTTTGAGCCGGACGGTCTGTGTGACAGAAATCCCGTTCGGGTCGGTTTAGAGTTGCTGAATGAAAACTCTAGATGTGCGAAGGAGGACAAGAAAAGAGAGAAGGAGGGAACGGGACTGAGGAAAAGACATTCCCGCATTCCTGTGCACGTTTAACACGGGCGTTGAATGTTGCTCTTTAAAGCTAGCTAACCCGGCTAGCTTGTTTATGTGCGGTTAACAGTGGATTAGTCAGCAGTCCGGCACACGATAAATGTTTAATTTAACCGACGGTGTTGTATTCACGGCTTGCCTGAATAAGTCTTATCCTCAGGCATGTTTTTATTTAGTCTTGGTGCGTAAATGTCACACCTGAGTAACGTAGGATGTTCGTCGTAGCAAGTTTAGGTGAACCACGGGTCGGTTCGTTTCATATATTCCTATTTAGAAGTGAAATAGTGTCATTGACTGCCCGCGAGAGGGGATACGTCGTCAGTGACGTATGCCGTGTAATTCATGGCAGTGTGACGTCACACATTCAACACATTGCGTGATGTTACATAAGTCGACGTCAAAGTTAGATATTGAATCGCTGGGTCAGTGTAGCCCAGGGTTGATGCTATACTTGGGTGACTGTCGGGCCCTCTGTGGCGTTTTCAAGGATGCCGTCCTGGTGGTTAAGTCAAGCAATGGGAACGGGGAAGAAAGCGGAATGATCCAGGAAAACTTTTGTCTGATCCGATAATGCGAGGCCGGAATCATTCTGGCGCCTCATATTTGACGACTCGTTGCTTTTCTGGTTGGATGGAGCGGCCGACAGTTGTCACGAGGAGCCGCTCTGACTCAGCATTGGCATGTTGGAAGTGTGGGCGAACATTGGGTGGGCGGTTTAGAGAATATTATCGTAAGGTTAAACCCAAGCGTGATAGATGGATGTTTTTGTTCTCTTCTAACTGGGACGATGTTGTAGCACCCTTGAATTTGGAGCAGTAGATAACCCGGAGTTCATCGCACCATTTGCGTGGTGGTTATTGATTTCTTGAAGAGAATTAGGGAGAGAGCTTGACCTTTTGACTTTTGTGTTGGGAGTAATTGAATTTAAAGCAGGACTAGAGTAATTCCTGGGTATGTGTTTCGCTTGCTTGCTTAACCTGCAGACATTTTTGTTTATCTTTGTGGTCTTATACATTATGTTATATACATTATTGCACATTTGCTTGAATGTACTCATCCCATGTCCCATTATTATACTATTTGTAAATAGTAAATCTTGTTAAAGGCAAGCAACAGCATTAGTGATGTGTACTTTTTGGGGTAAGAAATTAGAACAAACCCCCTACGTATTCAATTTTGGTACATAACTTCTCCCATTTGTGCTAAAACCTTGATAGAGGTATCTAGAGACTAGAACATCACATTAACCTGTAGTTTGGTCTTTTGACCCGTCCCATCGAGCAACCATAGCAAGCCTGTAGCATGCATGCCTCACTCACGTTTTAGTTTGAAATATCTTTCAGAAATAAAGCGATTACGGTTCTGTGTGAGAAGAACGGGAGTCAGCCCAGTTATCTCAACAAATTACAGTGTCCAATTAAACACAATAATTTCCAGACCTGCTACGTGTCACCATCTTAATAATATTGATGGAGTGCTGCAGTGTACAGACATTTTCCAGATTACTTTTCAGCCACTGCAGAGAAATGACAGTATTTGCGCTCGGAGCACTGTCTGAACCTGGCGTTCCAGAATCAGTCCCTATGAAGCTCAACCCGTCACCGCGTCACCTTATGTTTGGATGCGTGTCAGTGTGGAGGAGGATGCTGGTGCCCACGGCCAGCACGGACCGATGTTTGGTTTAATGCCTTGCCTGTGTTCTCAGAGATAAATGACTTGTTTGACAAATAATTTAATAAGATGTTTTACAGAGAACAGGTTTGTAGTAAACCTGTCCACGTGAGCGAGGGTGTTTGTTTTTGCTCTTGATTCAACCAAGCTGTCCGTGTCAGCTACCGGAACCCCGTGAAGCTCGTATTGACCCGTGGAGTGGATAAATGAGACTCCATCTGTGCTGAATCGGCATGGGTCAATTACGGAAACATTGTGCTTCTGAAATCAAACCTTGTCTATCTGTTTGTTGGACAGTGAAACGGATGATAGTGCTGCGTTGGTTAGCACAGCACTGGTGTCTCAGGCTTGATGCTTGACCACTGCGGACAGTAATGAAGAGAGGGAATCTTAAAGAGTCTTTAGCCTTGATTAAATAGTGCTAAGATGCACGCAAGAGCTGTGAGTGGCCCTTGACCTGGCGTAGACCGCTGCCGTACGCAATCACTTATCGCTGTGTGAATAAGTTGTGGAGGGTGAGCAGGTTAATGCTCGCGCATGGCCTCTATTTTGGTCATCTTGTTTGTCTTTTAACTATTACTTTTATTGGACCAGCAGATCCATTTTGTCATTGCTGCAGATTTAACATGCTCCTTGCTCGACTGTTTGCCAGTCAGTAACCATCGATTCTTTTACCAATTGTACACATTTTTTGGTTTGACCCATGACGAGCAGTCATGCTATTCATAACTCTTTTTATATCTGTTTGCTTACCACTTTAAACCTGTATGATATTAAAATGGTTTGTCCTTTGTTTTGGGTAATAGAACGCTTTGAAAAAAACGTTTTGATTTATATTACCCTGATTTCTATGTGACTCTGTTTGCTGAAACGGAATATTGTTGTGATAAGCAAAGGATGTTTAAAAGGCTCGCTTGCTCTCCGGCGTGCATATTTGTGCCGTTTATCCCTCAGGGAAAAAGGAAAAACTGCGAACAAGAATTTTAACTAGCTCTCGTAAATTATCCCTTTAAATGCAGATTACTGTCGAGACAGGTTAGAAGACTTTATATGATATTTGAAATCCCTGCTTGTCAGAAATTGACACTCGGCATCTAATGAAAAATGCAACAGGAAATGACGTATTGATCAACACTACAGGCCAATAAAAGTTAAATGCCATGGAGGAAAAAATGTAAAAAGTATTTCGCTTTCACCTCTTCTTTTTTTCTCCATCACACATGAAAAGCACAATTGCCAAAGTGTGATTCATGTTGCAGTGTTTGGAATTTGCGCACGCTGATGACGTTTTCTAACTTGCACCGTAGCCTAAGATTCAGGTGGTGTCATCATCGTACAGTGTACATGCATGTCTTACCCAACTCTATTAGATCCATGTCACGGAGATATTCCAAAGAAACCTATTATCCCTGGACACGTTTTTATAAAAAAAGCCTCTGTTCTTTCACTGATGTCATAATGTTAAATCTCGTTTATTGTGAACCGTGATTTCTTGCTGCCCAGGAAACATGTGGCATCTTGATTAGTGGGTCACCTTAGATCGAAGGACCCAAAGCTTGGATTTGTGCTGGAGATTGGTGCTCATGTTTTTGCCAAACCACGTGATTAACCTAATAGAAAAGCACAACCTTCTGTCATTTTGGTTTGTGTAGAGAAGCCCCAGCCAGTGTATCCCAAAAACATTGAGTTTTTTAATTCAAGCGTTTTAGAGTCTGTTTTTCCTCTGTGTTTTGAATGGAATTATTGTGTACTGCATACTACGTACTGTTCAGTGTATACTGCATGCTTTTATCAAGAAAAGTGTGCAACAAAAAGCAGCGATGAATGTTTCAAACATGGTTGTATTGTGGCATGAGCTCAATATGTTGGAGGTTTAGTTCAGTATGTCATGTAGAGGTGTTTTTCTTAATGTTGCTCTTAATGGTCTTAAAGTCTTGCCACCTGATTAAACTACAAATACAAAAATGCAATGGTAGTATGGGACGCCATTCCTTGTCTTACTATTTTGTTTTATTTATTTAATTTTACAGAATGAGTCTTCGTGGTTAAAATCCGCTGTACCATGATCTTTATCTTGAATAAGTGTCTCTCTGCTTTCCCCACACAGACTCTTAGACGTATTTGAAGTGTCTTAATGGAGTTCATGGTGCCATTATTAGTATGTTTGCTCTGCAAGAGCGTCCCAGTTGAATTGCTTGCATTTCCGGCCTAAAGACCCAGGAATGCTAAACGTCTGGAGTGCTGTAAGTGCTTGATTTATAAATGCAAACATTCACACATGGAACGATGAGTGTGAAGACGGTGTTGCTGATGTGAGTAATTAAAGTTGGCTTGGGTATTTGTTTATTGTAGGTGATACCTCTCGCTCTGAGACTCATCATGTATATCTCACTTTGATGTGTTCTCCAAAGAGCGCCAGCCGTTCCAATAACATTCAACGCCCTATGAAATAAACAGATTTGTCCTCTGAATCACCTCCGTGCTTTAGACCTGCCCCAAGTTCGTCTTGACACGTTAATTGCGTGTCGACATGTAATTTTAAGCTAATATTAATCCTGGGACATGTAACGTGCATTCATCGCGCTACAGATGATTTGTTCACTGGTTGCGGAAGATGCTGCACTTAACGTCCTGATGTTGCGTTTTTATGTCTACAGGGCGGTTAAACAGTGGCAGCCCCTCCACCCCCCTCATCTCGTCCCCCCCTCCCCCCACTGATGGACCGCATGAGGAAGATCAAAAGGCAGCTGTCCCTGACGCTGCGAGGGGGTAACAGCGGGGACAAGACCATGAACGAGACCATCAGCTCTCAGGACACAGGAGCGCACAGCGATTCCGGTACGGTAACGTGTCGCAGCCAAACAACGGCGGCGCGCTTTATTATTGCACACAACTGTGTTACTCAGTAGATTCGTACAGTAGAATGCATAACATATTTAATTCAACTTAAATAAGATGCACTTCGCTGACAACAGAGCACAGAAACATGTATGCATTGTATTGTGTTACTCTAAAGAATTCCAAAGAAAGCTCAGCATCTTTCCACAGAATCTGCACGCCTGTAAAATTCTTTCCTGGTGTATTTCCTCATTATATATTTTGCATAATCCGTACTCATAAGCTTTCGTGTAACACATTTAACCCTGTTTAAATCCATCCCATGTATTTTGCATCACATTGAACCTCACGTATAAAACGTTACATAGATTTCATCCTTATAGGGACAGTTCACCCAAAAACGAATTTCCAAAAATTTAAACTTGTCATCATTTACTCACCCTCCTGTATGACTCACTTTCTTCTGCAGAAAACAAAAGACGATATTTTGAAGAATGGCGGTAACCAAACGGTAGCGTTTCCCAATCACTTCTATTGTATGGACACAAAACCCATGCAAGTCAATGGGTCAAAATATCCAACATCCTTGAAAATCTCTTCTTTTGTGTTCAGAAATGTCAAAATGACAGAATTGTCATTTTTGGGTGAACTATCCCTGACGTATGCACCATCAAGAGTGGCCGTGTGGTCTTTGCGTAAAAGTTAATTTTATTAAAGTTTATAGAAATCTCAAAATGTGCATGGAGAATTAGACGTTTACGCATCGCATCTGGACGTGCTTATCAGCGCAATGACCCAAGTAAAGGGTCACCACCCATCCCGCTTTGCGTTGTACCAAACAGCATTTTCACCCCTTGTCCCGTACGTCGCATATTGAGAAAATGTCCACCATCAGTCTATTGGTTTCTAGTTTTATTTAGTCACATTAAGAAACGTTCTTTAACCCGAAAAGCTCATGAGATGCTTGTTTGCACCATTGTTAATTTAGCTATTTAACAGTGCTGTATCAAAGCAGTCCAGTGCACACCAGTGTCCAACAAGCTTGTTTTATTAACTGACTTTATCTAATGTATTAGGAGACGGCAGTGATTTCGGTCGTCAAGAGGGTGTGTCTGTCAGTAGATCGGGTGGCGATCCTACCATGTCAACTTGCCGAATAAAAACTCCCTAAAACATTGTAAACTGTGAGGCTTTGAAACTGTGTTTAACCTATAAGTTGCGGTTAGCGTATAAAAATACAAATTATTTGCAAATAATGAAATGGTTTATTATTCTATTAGTTTTCTCTTTTGGAGAAGAGCTTCAAAGTGTACAACTTGACGACCACACGTCTGATCTGTACTCAAAGTTTAGAGAGACAGATCACCTTCAATTAAAATGTTTTTATGTTATATAACATTTGATCCATGCCTTAATTATGTTGTAGTTGGAATGGCCTAAAATAACAAATTCTTTTTACAAACTTAAAGGTAGAAAACATAAATAAAAGTGTTTCGTTCCGTTATTATATCCCTGTTTCACGCTACCTTTCAGGTGGTGTAACACATTGTCCCACACAAATGGATTACCTGTCCCACATTTGGTTTGTTGGGAGGTGGTCACCCTACCCAAGTATGAAAAGGTTAGAGGAAAAGTAAATTTTTCTTTAATGAAAAGTTAATCTCAAAATCAATTCAATTCAACTTTATTTATAAAGCGCTCTTCACAATTTGCATTGTTCCAAAGCAGCTTTACAGGGGGAACATTTTTTAAAATACAAAAACCCCAAAAAAGGGTAAAACACGCTACATGGTGTTTTATATAGTAAATTATTCTAGTAAATAATATCTAATGTCAGCATCTCCTGGTGGTTTATTTAGCATATGTTGCATTAAGTGAATGCTTGGCTGAAAAGATGCGTCTTTAGTCTAGATTTAAATTGGGCGAGTGTGTCTGATCCTCGAAATCAAAGATGAGTTATTTTTTACTCACCACATGATGCTCAACATTTAAATTTAAGGCATCCTGCGTCTTTGGAACACAAATAAAGATATTTTAGGTGATTTTCAGGCCTCCTTAAAGACAGCATGGTTATATTTGTCGTCAAGGTCAAGAAAAGTACTAAAGAGATTGTTAAATTGTAAATTTTTTCGAAGCAACTAGAATACTTTTATAACCAAAATACCAACTACATCCATGGTGTCTGTGAGGAGGCCTGGAATTTTCTCGGATGTCACCTAGAAAAGCTTTATTTGTGATCTGAAGATGCCGTGAGGTCTTAACATGTTGAACATCATGTGGGTGAGTAAAAAATAACACAATTTTGATTGAGGTGAACTTTTCCTTTAAAAAGACAAGCTCAACAGTTAGCGTGACATAATGAACCAAACATTACTTCAATTATTATTCATTTGCATTACTGATCGAAAACAAAAGATGTTCTGATAAAATAAATCTTTTTTCCAAACCATGTACAATTTCGATTTGCATTCGGCTTTAATATGCTAATGAATTGATGCCCTTGTGTGTTGTTTTGACCGGCATGAAAACTTAGATGCATGTAATATTCAAGCATTCATAACAAGTGTTTGTGTGTGTGTGAGTGTAAGGGCATCCTAGTCAGAGGGACTAAAAAGAGCTCATATTCAGTGCCATCTGCACAATCTGTTCCTGTGTTTTTATGTAATGATATTGAGAAAGTTGCCAGAATTGTTGATTATGTTAATGCTTTAGTCTGTCAACAACGGTATTATGTGAATTACAAGTGTTGTAATTTTCAATGTGTTGAATGTAAATGTTTAAGTTAAAATATTTAGTAATAGTTTTATCCCTTTGCTGATGGATAAGGGCGATATATTTTGACTTCAGCTCTACACGACTGTGAAATGTTGGAACAGAGTAGCTTTGAGATTTATTTAGCATTTACTTTATAGCAGTGTTTCTTAGATGGAGTTTTGGCGTCACTGCTGTGTTGATACAGAATTTACAGCAACTCACAATTTACAGAGTGTTGCAGCAGTCGTTGTAATACATTTGAGAACAGTCGATTGGTGTAGTTCTTTCAATGAATCAGTCAAAAGACTCAGACATTCATTGTCAAAGCGATTACTAAATTAACTTCAGAGTCATTTTTTGACAATCTAAGTATGATTGTGAAAAATGCAGGTGTCCTATTGTCTTTTGTCGCATCGTGCTGCTCATGTAGGGTGAACTGACGCTGAATTATTTACAATATTGCCATGTGTTTATTGGTTGCGCAAAATCAAAGATCGGAGTTATTAACAGATATTGTTAATATCGGTTTATATGTGACTGTTAGCAAATGCAATGATTAGTAATTTAGCGAAAGACTATAAACACTAATTTGTATATAAAATTGTATATAGCTTATATAGTATAATATTTGACATAAGGTACAACAGTAAACCGTGCCTTGGTCGGTATATGGACTCGACCATGTTTTTTCATCAAACACTGGAAGAGTTTTTCAGCCAATGTTCGCTTGCATTTGTCATTCAACACATACATTCACCTCTTCCTCCCTCCTTGTTGTCTGCCAGTGTGATTTGGTCCGCACAAAAAACATTAAAGCACTGCATCCACACATCCGAATGAGTTTTAAAGCAAACGTGTCCATCAGATCCAAGGGCCTGAGCTCCTGTCTCCTGCCTGCTCTTTACCCCGTCTGACCAATAATCAGCATGTGTTTTCCAGCATGGCATCCTATCTCAGGCTAACTGTACCGACTGATTCTGCTCATCTCTTAAATCCAACCGCTTCAACGAAACTGCTTCAGTTTGACATCTATCTCCATAACCGTCTCACCTTAAACTGGTGCTAATAAAATCATTATGCATTACCATATGAAAATAAATCAACATAATGACCTCAAAAATTCATCTCTTTCTTTTGTAGAGTGTTCTGGCATTTCTCCAAGCCATGCACAATTTGAGATGCATTTGGCTTTGATATGGTGATGAATCGATGCCCTTATGTGTCGTTTTAATCGCCGAGTACCATTAGAAACAATTATCAGCAGCCAGATGACGAATTTATCTGTGTTGATGCTCAATAATTGAAGCCCTTGTTCCTCATTTACTAACACTTGAGATTTTCCTTGTAAATTCATCGTTTGTGTTGAAAAACTGAATGCATTGTTTCCCTGTTGATTTCTCTTTTTAATTTGATATTTCTTCTTTTCATCCTCTGATCTCCCCAACCTTGTTTTTCTTCCTTATTTGTTCTTTTCGTTCCTTATCAATCACAACACCCTTTTTAATCCATGACCACATCACTCATTACTAACCTACAAATGTGTGTCTTTTCTATTCATCCTTATAATACGATAATCTTTATTCATTCATTCATTCCCTTCACTTTTCTACCCCCACACAATTATGATTCCACTCACTCCCGCTTCTTTTTCTACCCATAATGCATTATTCCTTTATGCATCCCTCCACATCTACATTCTCCCCCCGGCTCCATCTCTGCCCTTCCCCCCTCCGTTTGTCCTACACCTCCCCTCTCCTCCCTCCCAGAGGCCATGCCAGTTGGCAACAGTGGTGGTCTGCGGGGTTCAGTGAGAGGTTCGGGGGGTTCCTTCAGCATGCACTCCCTCCTGCAGTCGTACAGCAGCGTTCTGCGCAGACCACGCAGCCTGGGCCGCAGTCTCAGCTCCTATCTCAACCACACCACGCGCCTCGGTACATCCACGCACACGCATGCACACAGAGGGGAGAGAGAGTGGTGTGTGTGAGGTTGCGCAGTAGGGATGGGAATCGTTTGGGATTTCTGGTTCCGGTTTAAATGACGTGGTGGTTTCATAAGGATGCATTTCTATTAGGGGTGTAAAGATATATTGTGCCATTACAAATTGCGATTAAGACTTTATTTAGAGCGATATTAAAGAGCCATGGTGTTTTGTTGATAACATCTCGTGTGGATAATCATTTTAGTTGAGCTGACAGCATGTGTTCTGTGTATAGCATAATATTTAACAATTTTCTTTTATACATTTTTAAAAGAAGTAAGGTTTTCTCTTAATTCCTTTATTTTTTGTTAAATTTCAGTTTGAGATTCTCAGTGACAATCGTTTATTTTAATTCATTTACACACAGACAGTTTAGATAAACGGATATAATAGAAAATGGTTAACGTTTTGGAAGTAAACCTGAAAAAGATTTTGTTGAATAAAATATGATACTTTATTAGTCATGAACCCAGTATTGTGTATTGTATCGAGTTGAGGTCAGTGTATCGTTACACCCCTAATTTGTATCTGTGAATTCAAATATAATTTATATATAAAACCACATCAAAAAGTAAGAGACCATTTCAATATTATTATTATTAACTATTTATAGGTGTGCATTTTTGATTTATTACGTGAACAACTAACAATATTGTTAATATTTGCATTTATTTGCAAGAAATGTAAACTGGAGAAACGGAAATAAATAACAGAATAGACGCTCTGTATTTTTTCAGACCTCATACTGCAAAATAAACAAGTTCATATTCCCTTTTAAGCTACAGTAATACTTTTTATGTGATAATCTTTTTTTTAAAAGATTTGAGTCACAGTTTTCATGTGTCTTGTCATGCTGTCAGTCTTTCACATTGTTGTTGACTTTTTAGCACTCCTGAGGTTTGATTTTGTAGAAATTCTGCCGACACTGCACCGAAATGAACAGAATACATCTAGAAATGCTGATAACATGAACATTTGGAACGGTCTCTTAATTTTTTTCGCAGCTTTATGTTGGAAACATCTCTGTTAAATTTACATTTTCAGTTTAAAATTAGTATATAAAAAAAGGAAAACATGGGCTTACACCCATTGTTTTATATTAAAATGAATTGGTGTTGTCCTCAGAAGTTCATTGATGTGTATCGTCATAACTAATAACATAATGTGGTCCATCTGCGTTGGCAAGAACCAAATCTCTTAAAATTCAGAAACGGAACCAGTACTGTATTTCCAACCCTATTGCACTGGGCTCACATATAATTCAGCATAGATATTAACTCTATTATACACGGGCAGACAGACTGTGTGTGTGTGTGGAGAGAGAGAGAAAGAGAGAGGGGGTGGGAGGTTGTGATATGCTCTAATGGAGAGGATGGGGGCAGCGAGTGTATAAACGAGACTGAGATAATGACTTCTATTTTTTTCCTTTTGTGTGGGTACGAGACGCATCTCCTTTCACAGTATTTTCTTAGATGAGCTATGTTTTGATCTGTATCAAATAACCCTGTCGAGAAAGAGAGAGAGAAGAACAGATAAATGTGTGAGAGATTCATTTGGGGAAAGTTGCAGCCTCACAGATTATACGTGATTACTTTTCCTCTTAAAATGAAATGATGGATGGAGGTTTAAAAGTAGAAACATTATATTTGATTTATTCACTAAATTGCATCAGTAGCATCGCAAGAGTGACGTCAGCATGGGAACGCCGGTGATGCTTATGTCTGTGTGTGTGTGCTTGTAACTGCAGAGATAGTCCATGAGGATGTAAAGATGGGTTCGGATGGAGAGAGCGATCAGGCTTCGGCCACGTCCTCCGATGAGGTGAACAGCCCTGTCCGAGTTCGTCTGAGAAACAACCCCGGCCGCAAGATATCCACAGAGGTACTTTCATCTTTATTTTCATGATGTAGGCAAATATATACACTGCACGGGGGGCTGGCTGTTTGTGACCAGTGTTTTGAGTTGTTTGTTGGTATGAGAATGCCGCACAATAACCATTAGCTTGTTTGTTGCTATTGAACATGCATCACTTGTGCATGACTGATGGTGCATTGTGGGTACTATAAATGGTCCACAGCATGGTAGCCATCAGTTGGATGACTCGCCTGCGGGCTGAATGTGTTATTACTGCTGTGGAGAGAAACAAAACCTGAACTAATAATGATTTTCCCCTGCCTCATTCTTAGGACATAAACAAGCGTCTTTCTTTGCCTGCCGATATCCGGCTTCCTGATGGCTACCTGGAGAAATTCAGCCTCAACAGTCCGCTGTTTGACAAACCGCTCAGCCGAAGACTACGCCGAGTATCTCTGGTAATGCCTCTCGCATGTGCTCGATTGGTTTTACCTTTTTTTTTCTTTCTGTACACTTCTTTTATTTTTTGTTCTTAGCTTTTATTGACTGTGTTCACACTGCAGATGTCTAGTGCTATTTGTCTTCTCAGATCTCATTGACTTTTCTCTATTCATTATTTTGTACGGTTGTAAAAGTGCACAATAAAAAAACAGTGAAGATTACAGGCCTCACTGTTCACATTTATTTCATTATGTTCAGGTCGAGTCTGATAATAAATTGGAATCTGAGACAACAGATATCTGTTCTCTCCAGCTGCAGTATGAATATTTTGTCTTGCTTTATCTCTTCTTTCTAACTTTTCTTTCTCCTGCATTTATTGCCGGGAGTTCTTTTGCTTGACCTCTCTCTCGCTCTCTCTTTGAGTGTCTTTCTCTTCCCCCTGACTGATCTTATTTCTTCAGGGTCACATTATCAAGCTTTAAAGCCATTACAAGTGCTTTGTCTACTTTGTTTCTGAATGTACAAGACCAATTTCCCCAGCATTTCTCATTGCTGTATTATTCGTTAAATGTGCAGAACCTCATGCAGTAATGCCCAGTTAATATCTACGACCCTAGTATGAACTAAGACATTATATTAAAATAAAAACAAGCCTTTTTAGCATTATTGCTTTTTCATGACAATCGAATTTTTTCTACCAATTGTCATTACTGTAATGCGAACAAAATAATATTTTAATGTCATGTAATATAGTTGTGGTAAATCCGTCGAGGACATTATTATAATTATTAAAATGCTTTCATTATTATTAAACTTGGCATAAATGTAATTCAGTACCATAAATACCACAATTGTGAACCTAATACTGAACAGTTTACATGATGTATCTTTATTAGGTTTGTAGGATTTATCCAGAATATCACACGTTTTTACTTGCCTCTCACGTGTCGTAACCCAGATCATGAGTTTGTTTAGTGCTGATCACATGTGATTTGTTGATACACTTTGATCGTTCTCAGTTTATTTTGGGGAAGGATATTTTAGCTCATCTTCGCTGCATGTCCGGAGTGCGGCACTGGCGTCTGAAACTGGGCATCAGTTCACAAACGCATTTAAAACCGTCTGTATTGTACGCATGTGTTTACGGTTGTGTTTTTTGTAATGCTGTTGTATATGTGTTTGCAGTCTGAGATCGGTTTTGGGAAGTTAGAAACGTATGTGAAACTGGATAAACTGGGAGAGGTAACGTACAAGTCAATTCTTTACATGGTTGCGTTGTTCCAAAACTCAGCGAGTCTCTACTTAAGCACCACATACAAACACAACATATGATATTTATTTGTCTCCTTAAAAGACAATCCGATAATGCATTGCAATGGATCTGGGATGGCGCTTTAGTTAAGATGACATTTGATAATAAATAATTGTTTACGAAATGTACGTTTCATTTAATATTTTGTCTTAAAAGACAACTGCTTATGTAAGCAATAGATGACCAGACCTCTCACTAAGTTTCGGAACAGAGCCCGTGTTTCCTTAAATGTCTTGGTTGACATAAATGTATTGGCAAATATGTTTTCTGGTCTTTGACATACAGAACATTATAAAGCAAAGTTCGTGTTTTTCCTCAGGGTACCTACGCGACGGTTTATAAAGGGCGCAGTAAGTTGACGGATAACCTGGTGGCTCTAAAGGAAATCCGTTTGGAGCATGAGGAAGGTGCTCCATGCACTGCCATTAGAGAAGGTGAGATACAGACTCCCCCAAAATACCCACAAGCATGTGCATGACATTTGCACTCTTGTGTGTTAATGAACCAGCAGACTTTGTCACATGTTCTTTCATGACATGACGGCTTCCAGCCCGTCCGCCCATAGTGTGACATTATTCTGTTGTGTAGTTTGTTTCTTTGTCAGTTTTTAATGAATGGCCACATACGCATGTGGAGTTTTAGAGGTCACTTGTTCAACAACTGATTTATCTGTCTGTGTCTCTGTAGTGTCTCTTCTGAAGGACCTCAAACATGCCAACATCGTTACTCTTCATGACATCATCCACACTCAGAAGTCTCTGACGCTCGTGTTCGAGTACCTGGTGAGTCCCTCACATGTGCAGTAACTCTCGCTGTACTCGTGTTCTGTCATTTACTCATACAACAATCAGCTTAGCTTAATGGGAATAAACAGGAAAGTCTTTTAGTCTGACAATTCTGTTTGGTGCTACTGGAGACAGATATTTCACACTGCAGCTGAAGTACTTATATTAAAATTTTACATTTATTTATGTAGATGCTGCTTTTATCCAAAGAGACAAATGAAGGTGCCTTTAACATATAGGGCCCTATCGTACACCCGGCACGTCGGCGAGTGTATTTTGCTAGTTTCAGTCCGACGCAGTTATCATTATCACGTCCTGCGTCAAGTTTTTTAAATAGGAAATGCATTTGCACCCATTTGAGTGCCCCTTGGGCGTGCTGGTCTGAAAAAGAGGCGTGTTCAGGTTCATTGTTGGCACGCTCCTATGTTGAGGCAACTGAAATAGACTGAGCCACTGACCAACTGAAACCCGGTCTAAAGTCAATGGCTTAATATGTTTTTGGTTATTTAAAGAGCACGTCAGTATTATGCTTCTATAGGCGGGTGCACAGCGCTCCTACAAACTGCTTATTACACACAGAGGAATGCACAGCAGGTAACAACAACATGCCACATATTAAAAATAAATGGACAACAATATTAAAGATTATTATTGTGAACATAAAGATAAAAAATCTGGCTTGTCTTGTAGACGGTCGCAGCAGATGTGTTTCCTCTCTGGAGAAGCGGTCGGTCTTTGCTCTTGCAAATTCCGCCTTGTAAATTGCAAATCCGTCATGGCGCTACTACAACTGGCTCTTAAAGGGAATGGGAGATGAGCATCTGATTGGTTTATGTCACGTTTTGCCCAAAACACACCCATGATTCATCTAGAGAATAGGGACAATCCTTTAAGACCGTGCGCCCGGGCGCTGACAGTTTTTCTTGTCCTTAAAATAGCAAAAGTGGATTCCATACTTTAGCCTTAAGATTAGTATACAAAGCTACGTTATACACCGTTTTTAGTTTAGTAATTGTAATGAGAGTGGTTCAGTTTCACTAAACATTAATATGTATATTTTTTGCCTCCATCTATTCTTTTCTCTATTTTCATGTTGATGTTTATTTTAGGATAAAGACCTGAAGCAGTATTTAGACGACTGTGGGAACAGCATTCATATGCACAATGTCAAGGTACATCCCCTACGACATATATCGTTCATGTCTGTGTGCTGCACACGAACATCAAGAATGCGTTTCTAACCTGTGTGCGGGTCTCTCTCAGCTCTTCCTGTTTCAGTTGTTGCGAGGTCTGAACTATTGTCACAGGCGTAAAGTCCTTCACAGAGACCTCAAGCCCCAAAATCTCCTGATCAACGATCGCGGAGAGTTGAAACTGGCCGACTTTGGTTAGTAACATGCAAATGCAATATAGATTAGATGTGGAAAATCACTGACACACTTCAATTGTGCACTATATTTTTAGACATTGCAAACTGTTTTTATGTGGGTTTTAATTTAATCTTTAGGTCTGGCACGAGCAAAGTCAATTCCCACAAAGACATACTCCAATGAAGTGGTGACGCTCTGGTACCGCCCACCTGACATCCTATTGGGCAGCACAGACTACTCCACTCAGATTGACATGTGGTGAGCATTTGACGTCCTTTACATTTGATATTAATGTGTTTTGTGTAACATTACGGTTCAGTAAGACTGAAGTAACAGTAAGAATATGATCATCCATTTAATCTGATTGGATTGGATTCTGTTTATTTTAAATTGTGTACAATTTGACTACTTAACTTGAATAAATTGAGATAAATACAAATGCGAACATTTGTGTGTTTTGTTATATTGCTGTTGGTGTCATTATATAAAAGCGCTAAACCAAAAAGTATCACTTTTGTAGAGATTTGTGTGAGTTGTGTTTTAATGTTTGTCTGTCTTTGCAGGGGTGTTGGGTGTATCTTCTATGAGATGTCTACAGGTCGGCCCTTGTTCCCGGGATCCACAGTAGAGGAGGAACTTCACTTCATCTTCAAACTGCTCGGTACAGCGCTCTCCCACTCTCTCCTCCTCTCCCACTCCGGTCTATCTGGGTCCACATCTGACAGTTTTGTGCCTCCGTGTGTGTCCCTGGGATATTTATAGACCCCCCTGTGTCTTTTCATAGGTACGCCCACAGAAGAGACCTGGCCTGGAATAACCTCCAATGAGGATTTCATCTCCTATAACTACCCCCGTTACCGCGCCGACTGTCTCCATAACCACACTCCACGGTAACGTCAGCTGTTCACCTGGCCTGATGCCCGAAACTGTCACCGTTCCTGATGTTAAAAACCCATAGGCCATTGGAGGTGTCTTATCGTATTTGTGATTTCTCTTGACAGATTGGACAACGATGGAGTCGAGCTTCTGTCCAAACTGCTGCAGGTAATCTGTGTGTTATACAAATAGAAGTGTTGATATGGTCACCGTTGTTATTTCAAAGTTCATTTCTCTGCTTATTTGTCAAATACAGCGTGTCAGTTATTTGAATGCGTGTATATTTTTTATGTGTGTACACAAAGATAAGTTATGCTGCATACTACCTAACAAATAGTACTGTCAACATTGTTAAAGTCAACATAAAATCCAAACAGAGACTGTTTACTACCTTATGAAACACACTTTTCGTGCACGTCGTTCTGAAGGAAAACGCTTTAGTTTGCTGTTGTAATCTTTCACGAAAACATAACCTGTTCCATTATGTTAACCAACAGCCAGCCACACTTTGGATATTTGCACAGAAATGTAATACTGTATGATTATAAATAATAAGGCAATGACAGCAAATAGCAGATTCTATTTATATTCCTGCATTTAGAAGACGCTTTCATCCAAAGCAACTGTTACAGTTGTTTTGGCTTTAAATACAATACTAAGTTTAAAACCATATGTCTTTATTTGGGGGTCGCAAAAAGATCCACTCCACATAAAGGTGGCCCTACAATTAAAACGTTTGAGAACCAATGATTTGAGATGCATTTCATCTGTATAGTTGTTCTTTTTAAAGCAAATCCACGATCTCGGTGTTGCTAGCACTGTGCAAACGGAGCCAGAGGAATCAACACCGGACAAAGTCCATCCTACATTTTTCTCATTTTTCCATCTTGGAATGTCAGAATCACATCACGTTGCAGAGCAAAAGTGGGATGTGAACACATTTCATGTTGACTTTAACTTGTGAGGGAGCTTGCCCAATAAATCACCTCTTTATGCTGCGCTGTGTGTGGTTTAGTTGTTTGTTTATCAACTGGTAGAAATGCATGAGCAAATGTTCCCCGAGAACATACAGTACATACTCAAAACATGTATTGTTTACCCTAATATGCAATGTTTTCCTTGTGGACGATGTTGTTTCTGTGATGTTGTTCATGTGTGTCCACTTGACTAACGCTGCGGTTTCGTTCAGTTTGAGGGGAAGAAAAGAATCGCGGCAGAGGAAGCCATGAGACACCCATACTTCCACTGCCTGAGCGAGAGAGTTCTCACTCTGCCAGACAGTGAGTTCACACACACACACACACACACACACACACACACACACACACACACACACTAATGGGAATTATGATGCTGTGAAATAACAGATGCATGTGCACACACACATCTCATACTGACTGGTAGAATTAATAAAGCGCCAGAAAGATCTTGCACTCTTCTAACGTGAAAGACGTTTCATTTTTCATAGGCGGTATGTGCCGATCTGTATTTGCTCTGCATGTTTTGTTGAAATATGCTAACATAAATACTCTGATCTTAACATTCAGCACATGTTTGTTTCTGTGTTTTAATGTCACGGTTATGTTTCTCCCTGCCAGCTACATCAATATTTGCACTTCAAGAAATACAGCTGGAAAGGGAGCCGGGCATGAGGACGAGCTCTCTGTCAGAATCAGGTAAACCAACACAATGAATGATGATGAGAGATTTGAGCTTTTTGTGGAGCAGCTCTTTAGATTGTGTGTTTCAGTTTCAGTTAGGCAGACATTAGACCATAAACGTAAAGTTTGTGCCGATTTGATACTTATTCTGGCTAAGAACCGCCTGCTTCGACCGATGTATTGTGGTCCATGTGAGACTAGATCTTTGCTAGCTGGTTGAGCACTTATATTCCAATCCTCCTGAATGTTATTCATATTTAACATACCAAGATATGTTGCTCATCATGATGCTTCAAATTCTTTTTGCGCTCACATTTTTCATCTCGTCTCGCTGTTGTTGTCTGAGATCTGGATTCACTCGTCCTTGCTCTCTATCTCTATCTCTGTAACTTTCTATTTTTTGGCTGCTTCTCTCTGGGCGTATTTACAGCAGTTATTAACACCCGTTTGCGGTGAGACAGATGGCCATTTACACCTGGTTGTCCACTTCGGATCGCCTGAAAAATTATCACCAGTTGTTAAGAGATCTCTTATTTTTGCTCATCTCTCTATGATCTATTTGCACACCTCATGTCTTGTCTCAGTAATGCACAGTTACAATGATGATGACGTGTCTGATGTTCTCAGGAGGAAGCTCTTATTAAAGGAATAGTTTGTCCAAAAACTAAAACTTTACTTTTTTGGTGAAATTCAAAAGGTGAATTTAGGTAAATTAGGGTCGCTTTTTCCATAAAGTGACATAACACCAGAAATCAGTATCATAAAACTGTCACAAAAGTCAGATCTTTTCAATTTGATGATATAACATTTTCCCAAATTATAAAGAAAACGGCATCCAATATCTTCTTTAAAGATTAACCTTTGTGTTCTATGGAGGCAAGTCATACAGATGAATTGGGTGAATTGTTCCTGTAAGCTCCATGTATTATTCAGTGCTAACTTTGTGTTCGACTTTGTGTTTGCTACGATCTCTCAGTCTTTTCTCTTCTTGTCTGTTTGTATGTGGTCTTACGGCGTAAACACATTTAAACCATCACTTCACTGCGCTCCAGAGCTTTTGCAAAGATGTCTAAGGTTCCGTCACACCTTAGGTACATATTTGTCACCCTCTGCTCAAAGCAGAAGGTCACAAACAATGCATTTCTTCCCCTCATTTTCTGTTCATCTGTGTTTACAGTCTGGATTTTCCCTACAGGAATGACATAACCACATACATTATGAAATGTATTGAATTTTGTGTTTTGTAGTACATGTGTCATTCAGCAGATATATTCATTCTTTTGTTTAACGGACTGAATCAAATATAAGGAACACCTTGGTATACAAATCTACATGATGAGAAATAAAGTTTGACTAGCAGAGAGAAATCAAAACATCAATACACAAAATTTACAGACTCATTTAGTACCCTCATTCTCATTGGTTGTTGAATGGATATTTGTTTAATTTGCTCGAAGTCATATGTCCCCCAAAACCATCCATCACCTTTTTTGTGTACGATGTTATCAATCCTTTAATGATCCCTGTGACACTCCGCATGTGCATGTCAGTGCAGGTTGCACGGTTGTTTTGCTTTGTTTCCAAATGAGAAATCCAAAATCATCCAACAACAATTTATGCGCTGATGTAACCATTGAGATGTGAATTTTGGCAAACGTGTTGGGTTTTTGTAAGCTAGCAGATTTTGAGAGTCTCGAGACAGGTGAGTTTTTGAAGTTGAGGCCATGTTTTAGTGCAAGTAAATAAATGTTCAAAGGAAATAACAGACACTCTCGAGGACAAATTTGTCCATGGCAGATAATGGTAGAGACGACCTCCTACCGTAAATGACGACTTTGCTCGCAGGGGAGCGCTAATGCTAATGTGCCCTTTCAGCCTGTAGCTTTAATAAGAGCAAAAACTGCTGTGAACTGCTTCCTGTGTGAAAACCTGTCGTCCCTCATCAAACAAGAAAACAGCCCGGCTTCTCTAGAGCCTTAAACTGAGCATGGATGACGGCTTGTGTGTGTGTGTGTGTGTGGCCGGGTGTTTGGGTTTGCCCACCTCACTCACAGCTCATGCCCAGTTCTCTAAATGAAGTGAGCGCAGGTTTTCGCTTTCTCTCTCCTTCCATATATCCTTGGATGTACCTTGTTTAATATTATGAACCCTGATTTACTAACAAAGCCATTTATTGATAAGTTGTTATTTGCGATTAAGTTGAGTAATCATGATTTGTAACGGATGGACAGCCCTTTTGCAACATTTGACCGCCGCGCGTTGAAGTAAATTTCTTTCTGTCTCTCTCTCTGCAGTCAACAGCATATCTCAACGACAGAGCCTGCTCTTCTGAATGCACGGAGCGGAAAGGACAGGAAGACAGAAGACGCGTGGAGACGTTTCCTGTCGGGAAGATGAAGGGGGCTTTTTTCATTGCTAGTTCTGTGGCATTATGTGCTTAGAAGGGGTCACTGTAGCTGTTTACATAGAGAGGCTGACGACGAAGTCATGTTTTGTTTGTCGATTTGTGTACTTGTTATTTTTGATGATGATGCACCCTGCCCCTTCCCTGTATACATTACATACATATACATGTTTGCTATTCCTTACCAACAGAGTTGTATCGATCCAACCACTGAAATCAGATGCTGAATGTTGTTGGATATGGGATGGTTTCCTGTGCGTAGCCTCTTCTTTCATTGACTGCAATACTCTTCAAGCGTGATGTGCGTTAAAAGAAGGCCATTTTATGAAGGAATGTCACAAAGCATTAATGCTATGAATATCGATCGACAATAAGCCAAGTTTAAATGAGTGGTGGAAATCACTGTAGTCTTCCAGAACATTATTCCTCCTCCTTTAGTGAACTGATCCAAAAGCCAACCTTTTAGTACTATGCCAACATATAGAATCTGTGATCATTAAGCATACAGGCGTTGTTTGTGTTCATCGGATTTTCGTAGTCTGACCACGTTTGGCTTTTGTTTGCAAAATCATTTCATATTCAATTGTTGTTTACATGTTTTCTTTTTGCCATGCAATACATTTTGATCATCTAGAAAATGATTTCACCAAAGACCCCACGTGTCCTTCCCTCTTGGTTTAACCTAGTCTGAGCTTCCACATCCATCATCATTCACCCACCGAAGAATCAGCTGCACTGTGTCGAGGACGAGCATTGAGCCTCCGATGTTCTCCAGGCTTTTCCTGTGAACACCTGGTCCACGCCATGTTGATAGTTCTTCCATTACCATCTGGTTGAAAACTGAGCTTGCTTCAGTCTGTGAGATGAGGACTTATAAATGAGATGCTAGGGCTTGTGTGGTGAACGGGTTGACTCGTATAGGGCTCAGGTTTCTGTCACTCTGCCGAACAGCTGAGCGGGCTGGATAGTGTTCCACGTGTCGGCCCGCTTGTTCATACTCCGCAGGGTTTGGAGCGCATTGGTGTTGCGTCACACGCTGCGAATTTATCACACGAGTGTACCAGGGATTCGCAAACCAAGGCCTCTGTGCACAATGTCTGTCATCTACAGTCCTACAAATGTGATTTTTGGGTGTCTGGGTCATGTTACACCTCGAAAACAAAAGTAAAACTGTATTCTACGTAAAAAAAAACAATGAGGTCCATTTTAAGCCACAGTTTTTTGCATCGACATTTAATTTCAAACTTTCCCCACAAATTCGTATTACTGTAATGCAAAATAACAATAATCTTGTTACAATAGCAATATGAAACGTAGGATGTTCAATGTTGTTGATTGAAATACGATTTATTTTATTTGTGTATTTTAAAATGGTAATATATTCACACATGGTTGTGTGAAGATCCTTTATTGTAAAATGGTTCTTTTTTAAAACAAAGTTCAGAACCACCTTTAAGAGTAAGATGTCTGGATGCTATAGCACAAACACATTTACATCAAATTTTAATGGTTCCAAAATAATCTTAATTGGAAAATATTTGTCTTTTCATTTTAAGATGAAATGTGACCCAAGTCTTTTCTGGAAAGATGCGCCATATCAGAGGTGAATGCTGACAAAATTTCTATCATTTTTAGTAAATCTATAGTTTTTTATTTGATATTTCAAGCAATTCTAAAATGTTTGGTCACCTGGTGATAGATCGCGACCTCCCTTCTTCCCTGCTGGAGATGACCTGTGAATACCTGTTTGCTATATTTGTGTGTTTGAGAGAGATGAGGGGAATGCGGTCCTGCATGGCAGTGTTTTAGACTGTGGTACATTGTAAATAGCCTTAGAATGTTTTTTTTGTTTGCTTGCAAAAGAGTGAAGAGTGCAATCCTCATAACAATGTATAATTTTTGTTATACTTATCATTGATGACATTTGTTAATTGTGTTTTCATTTTTTTTAATGAGATGTAGTAACCGAATGACGTTACTAGGAGATTTTTGTGCTGTAGATATTTTGGTTTGGATGTTTGTCAGTTCATGAAAGTGGCTCAAGTTTATTTAAATCTTTCATCTGGAATGCGGAAAGTGAAAGGGCTTCAGTGGCTATATGTGCTTGTGTGGTAACCCACTTTTCATCACTGCCCAATAATGGCTGATTTACGCAATAACATCAATTTGTTTCTTTTCTAATGAAAATCGTCCCGTTTTTAATTTTCGGCAGAAAAAGCAGATACACAAACACTTTACACCAGAAACAGTTGTGCGAGAACACATGGCTGTTTGGCCCTTTCATAAGTGTGACTTTGAATGCATTTGTACATGGAGACATTCTGAGCCAGTAAACATGTTCAGTTCTCTGTATTCATCTGGGTAATGTTTTGATGTTCTTGAACGGGCATTCTGTGCTATAAGAACTTGATCATTGATCAGTATTATTTTATTTTCCTATTTTTGTAATCGTTCTCTACAAGCGCCCAAAGTTTCAGCCATGTCACTGTTGTTTTTCCAGCTGGCATTGGTCCATGTGAAATGCTGAGGAATAAGAGTCGCAGTTCTATAAATATGTTGAAAGCAGTTTAGACAAACACGTAAGCAATACTCACTGTAAATGCACATCTCACATCTCATGGGTATCTAATGCAGGAATTACACTCAGATGGCCATAGTATATTTTTGGTTAAAATTAAGTTATGCACATATGAGTGGTCATTCTTTCTATATAAATCAAGGGATGTTTACCCCAAATAACAGTTGTGAAATGTTTAATACAAAAATCTTTTTTTATCCTCTTTTGAATGCAATAGTTAATTCTTTGATCAAAAATACGTGGTTCAGATGTTATAATGGAAAACCTTTTATTTCATGCAGAAATATTGCTGACTGTTATTTCTTGATGCTTGAATGGAGTTAATTTCTGACAAACTTGATCCATCTTTGTCAAACTCTTGAATATTGGCACAAACAAGCTGTAAAGCATTCAGGTGCATAAAGACAAATGTGAATCATATTTTGAGGAAATACAATCAATGACCCAAATTTGACTTGTTTTAATTCATTTTTTATTTACTTAAGTTTAAGGACTTGGGCTACTGTGAATAAACGTAATAAGAAATATTCACACATTCACACAACTTTTCCATTTGTATCTCATTTACAAGTCCACACATAATCTGTTTAAGAACAAAATCTTATAAATTTCTAGCTTTACATCAAAAACATAATTTGCTGGTTCATGGTCCGGGACAGTATATGGTTATACTATAACTGCATATGAATCGATTTTTGTATTTATTTACAAACCTTTTATTAAGTCTTACCCTTAAATGTTTGATTCACCATATTCACTTGTTGGCAAACCCCTACAAGGTTTATATACAAATCAGAGGTATGATAAATTATTTTGGTACAAGATGCCTTCCAAATTCTATATAAAAGTATTACAGTTTTGATGTGAAATTTAGTTTGTAATGTAAAACACATTTGACAAATCAAATAACGGTCATGACTGGCACAGTCCTTTTCATTTTTCTTAAGTCACTTTTAAAATCTGGGTTCATATTCTTGAGTGAAATCATATATTTATGATTGCATACAGCCACAGATTACAGTAAGCAGAACAACTGAACACATGATACAGAAGAAATCATACACTTAATTTCATTACTCATTTACAATCCAAATATTTTGTGATATTTTCAGCACTTAAAATTTGGAGTTTAAACTTGATGATCTGTCTCTTGGTATAAATCGACGCAGTTCCACATCATATCATGATTTTAAACCATACCACATGCTTTAACATGCATTACACAGCAGCGTGATTTGGTGACTGCTTCTTAGCTTTTGCTGTTGGTCAATGCCAAAGTTATCTGAAGCCTTGCATGGGTTGGTGTTTAATTTTTCCAAGGAATGTTATAATGCTGACACTCTGCTTTGTGTTTCTTACTGAGCCAGTTTTACTGCTGTGAATTACTGTTATGATAAAATCACATACTTATAACCCCAGTATTCTAAGACACATCTTTGAAAATGTTACATAAGCCCTTATTCTGTTTATTTATTCTATCAAAGCTATATAATTCAATAAAGGTATGTCCATTTCTGAATAACAATTTGTACTTGGTTGTATTGTTTTCATAGGAGGTTATACGTAAAGAAACTTATGTTACATATATAACACAAACAAACATTGACATTGAAGTACAATAACTTTTTAATTGTATTCAATGCATACAATAATAGAAATAAAGGCATTTCTGAATAATAGTTTAGTTTAGTTCAATTCTGTATGCTTGGGAGATAATATTATGCTGCGTTCATTGGAAATAAATAATATTCTTAAAATTCTTATTCTACTTGGAAAATACCATATACATAAAGCAAAGTTTTTGTCAATTGTATACCAAATGATAGATTGTTTTCCACAGATATAAAGATTTTGTATGATTCTTTAATATGAATATGGAGCAAAGCTTAAGACACATCTCGGCTACTAGATACAATCCTTAATGTTTTAGATGTATAACTGATGTGATTTTTTTTATTTCGGTTTGGTTATTTGTATTGTGCAATGATGTACTGTATTTGTACTATTACATATTGTATTTTACCCCATTGAGGAATAAAACAAATTATACCGCAGTGTATCCTCAGTACGCTCGTTTAAGCGCCGGAAGTCCGGCTTAATGTATTTAGCTTAATGTCAGTACATTTGATATCATATGCAATGGCTGGTATGAAGTATGTTGTTTTATTTTGACCATGACAAACGATTTTGGATATAGTAGTCTTCCTCAAAGGGACTTTGTCCGATATCAATGTGTTCTGCGATTGATTGCCTTTGCCTGCCGAACTCTCAGACGTCCGCGCTCGACTGTTCATGTCTGGCGGTTTAAAGATGGCGCCGCTCTCATCTTCTACACGTGAGCTGTTCTGTGAAGCAGTCCGAGCGGTATTAGAAACGTGGCCGGTACTGCAAGTGAGTGAATACATTGTCATCCCGTGTTCCTAAAGATGCATTTTCTCACCGTGTTTTTATGTTCTTACAGCGAGATCGAACCGATTACTTTATGAGTTTGAAACCATACCGCTATGTGGTTAGCAAGTTAGCTACGCGACGTATATATACAAACAAGAAGACAATGCATAATAGTACATCATATAGTTAATGAGCGCAGAAAAAACTGACTTAATTTTCTTTCAGATCGCCGTGGATAATGGTTTTGGTGGCGCTTACAGTCAGCAGAAAGCAGAGTGGATGGTGGATGTGCTTCAGCAGTACTTTAATGAAAACGGTTCGAGCTGTCAAGTGACTTTCTGACATCTTTCTGTGACATGATGATACCAACAGACAACGACTGTGTTTCTCTCTGCAGATGACCTGCAGCAGTGTGAAGTGGAGGATTTGATCTCCGACCTGATGAATAATGAATTCGACACAATGGTAGATGACGGCAGCTTACCGCAGGTGTGTCAAGTCTAGTCTTTCATTTATACGGCGCTTTTGACCATTTTCATTGTTACAAAGCAGCTGTACAAGAAAACATTGACTATAAGCAAAACATATAAGGTTATGAAAGTCAAAACACAGGTCAAATATCAGACAGACTATAAATTCCTATATGCAGTGTTAATGAAATAAGACTATAAAATTCTAGCAGCCCCCCCGGCCAGACAAACGGTGGTGAGGAACCCAAAACCTCAGACCTAACCAGGGGATTCTAGTTCCCCTCTGGCAAAAGCTGCAGCCTCTGCACAAGCTACACAGTGCTTCCACAACAAGGCAAAATACAAAAAAATTGATTTAAGATTATCGTTAAAAATCTACTAGCGGCTGAAGTGTGTGTTGACAGAGTAACTGCTCGTCACACATTTTTTTCATGATTGATTGATTTTGATGTCCAACGTCAGGTGGCACAGAAGGTGTGTTTGGTCTTCCAGCTGTGTGAGCAAGGTAAACTGACAGAGGTCAGAGAACACATCCGCCAACTCTCTCAGAAAAAAACTGCTGGCCGGGCGAAAGCTGCATCTGGAGGTGACGATGAGGAGGACGGTGATGATGAAGAGGTGTGTGCACTTTAAAGAATGTGTTTCATTTATTCAGTCGCTTTGAGAGTGTGAAAAGGAATCTGGTTCTTTTTCTCAGGCTATGGAGTGTGATGGAGAGGGACCGTCAGTCAGCAGCACAGCCGTGAAGGAACAGTCTGATCCTCGGCCCATGAATAACGATGAAGAGGATGATGGATGGACGGTTGTGTGCAGGAAAAAATGACAATGACTCTGTTAAAGACTTTTAATGGCTTTTCTTCATTCTGGAACTTATGATATGTTTACTCTGACTGATGTCCTGTCAGTTTAAAAGCTCAGTCTGCCTTCAGCATATGCAGATCCGCATAAGTTATTATTGCCTCACTGCATCTGGTGGGGATGTTTTTCATGAGTGTCTAAAAAATAATTCAGAGTTACATCCCCCCCTTGTGGCCATATGATTGATATCACCGCGACTGTTGAAGACTACAGTGGATGCTGGATGAATAGCTTTTTGATTTTTATTATCATCATTTCTGTTGTATGCCGTGTTCGAAATTTGATTTAACAAACATCATCGTAAAGGAGTAGATCAGCCCAAAATGTCTCTCATTTATCCCTTTTTTAATGGAAACCAATAGGGTAGAGTGGTTGTGCCATATTTTCTCCGATCAATAGGAAGTGTGAACCCCTTTTTGTTCACATCTTTTAACTTATCTCTATAATAGTTTTAATGTGTTTTGCTGTTGTCATTTATTTCAAACTCATATGACATTAGTTGCAAGCATTCTACCAACAATAGGACACACCACAGTTGACAACACTTGACAGGAAAATTTTAAAAGCTCAATCTAATAACAAATAATTAACTAAAAAATCTTCCTCCAATCCTTTATAATTGTAAATTTGTACAGTACAATTTAGAAGAGTGCTGGCCTGCCTGACAAAAAGCCATTCTTTGCACCCCATGATAATTTTTCTCAAAGCTGGCTTTAGCTGGCTCAGTGGAGGCCAAATAAAATATTTTGTGAATTGTTTTGTAGTGAACCGTTTTCTGTAAAGCAATGTGTATTAGGAAAAGTGCTGTAGAAATAATTTTGAAGAGTTGCAAATAACTAGGACTCAACCTTTCAGGCTTTAGAAAATCCATAAAAATCTTCTTATCAATCTAATAGCTTTGGTTTTATTTTAGTTTTACTGATAGCGTAAATATTAAAGTACCCTTATTTATGCATTTAAAAATGTATAATTGATATAGTATATCAGGTTGAGACCAAATAATCTGACATCAGATCTGTGGTTCATAGTGGTTCTTTATTCTTCGGTACAGGGTTTAAGATCTCAAGTCTTTATTGAATTCAATCAAGTATTCATACAGAGTTCTGCATGTTCACAAACAACAAGCATTCCTCACACATATTGGCAGACAAATATAAAAAGGTGAGGGTGTATTTTTTTCTTTGTTTTTCTGTTTTTGCAGATGGCATGTCAAGGCACTATTTTAACACATAAATATGTGACCCTTCTACACGATTAGATGGCAACAGAATAAAAACATCTGACAGATTACAGATATGTTACCCCGTCATGAACAGAGTCCAAAGCCTCTTTAAATATTATATATATATATAAAACCAAAAGTTTGAGGTTCTAGCTAAGTGTGTGTGCTCAGAATACTCGCCATCTTTAACCTTTCGCTTAAAGTTGGACGTGTACGGCTGTAAACCTGTAACTGAAGTGACCTAATGGATGCAGTGAAAATATGTTTTACGGGAGAGGGTTAGGAATTCATCCAGGGGTGCTGTAGACACTTGGCAGCAGTTGCGCGTTTTTCTGGTAAGAACTCAAGCATGGTGAGCAAAAAGTCGCTGAACTGTGCCGCCTGATCCAGTGGCCACTCGTACTTCTCCAGTAAGACCTCGAACAGTCCCCAAGGCTTCAGGTTGGCGATGTGTCGCAGCTCACCTACACAGACAGACACAAACACTCAGTCAAATCACACTCATGGAAAGTCAAGGACGGCACAGCTGGCAAATGTCGAGGTGGCCTATATTCCAGAACATTAAAAAACGAGCTGAGAATGATGAATATGGTCAGAGTATTTGGTGATTTGCCACAGAAAAAACGTTATTAAATTAATTTGTAAAGGGTGGCCATTTAAACATCTCATCACTGAAGTTCAAACGGATAAACAGGTTTGCCTATAGAGAAGATGAGAAAAAACAGATGAGAACTATAATTATATAGGACACCATTTCAACAGTCCGGCTGCTCAAGTGTGTTTCGGACACATTTCTCTGCGGATTAGTAAGCAAACGCAGACACTTTGCTAATGAGCTGATTTTCTTTGCGGCTGTGCTGAGCTAATAATATCCTGACATATCATCATGGCATTGGAAAACTGTGTTAGAATAATCACTGCGTCATAAAAGTGTTGTGTGCTCTCTCTATGACGATCTCTGAAGGCTTGATGCCCTTTACAGCTTTTTTTTACTTGAAGGAAACCAATAATTAAATCAAAAGATCAAGGATGTGCAATCCTGCTTCTGGTGATAATATTCACGCCACCCTGTTTACCTGCTGTTTGAACAGGACTGGAAGAAAACTATTTTCTGAAGTCTGTGACTTACTATCATAAATGTATAATATCAGACTGTTTATTTCAGTACATCTCACCTCTGTGGTTGAAATATTCCCTGGAGTATCTGCCCGAGAGGGCGAAATGTGGAGGAATGGGGCCCAACAGCTCAATGACGTGAGCTATGTGATCTAGAAAAAAGGAAACAATTTCACAGTTTTACTCACTTCTGTGAATAATCATTATAAATATCGCTGCTGTCCTTCTGAAACCTGTTTTCTTGTCACAAACATTATCTTCGTCATCTTTTTATATCTGTCGCTGGGTTTTATTGTATCTAACCAATAAAGTATTCAAAAGCGCTTGTCAACTTTGACGATACAGTAAAAATAGAAATATACGCACTACAAAAGATAAAAAATATAAATCTCATACTATTAGGAATGCAGAAAATGTTTGTGGTCATTTACAAACCATTTTTACTAGACTGACTTTTTATATGCATTTCTTATATCTGAAAGCTCCAAAAGACAGGACAAGATTGACTTTATTTTGGATATCCTATCTGTCATCAATGTCATTTCACAAACTCTCTGACCTTCATCTCTAGTGTAGTCCTCTCCTGAATGAGGCTCAAACAGATAGTCACCGGTCGCCAACTCAAACGCCTGTCGAGAAACAATCACAATATGCAACTTCAACAACAATCTGGCACATTTAGAGTAAACAGAATTGTACAGATACGGATAAACAGCGGATGCACGTTTTCCCGTTGCAGAGGGTTAGTTTGATGAATGCTGATTAGAGATGAATGAGTTCGTACCATACACCCAGTGCTCCACATGTCAGCAGGGGGTCCGTATTCTGCTCCGATCAGCACCTCCAGAGCTCGGTACTGACGAGTCTGGATGTCCTCTGTAAAGTGCTTGTGCTGAGAGACAAGACATTTCCCGTCATCAACATTTTTATGATTAAAATCTGTGTAAATATTTCATAGCTTGTTATTTTACAAGCACGGAATGAGATGTTGCTTACCACCCAGCATGCGTTGCCAAGATCTGCAATCTTAATGCGTATCTTGTCCGCATTCCGAGGGTCCAGAGGATTCACCAAGAAATCAGCAGCAGAGAATGCTGGGAAAAAAACAGTGAAGACGATGAAGATCGGGGCGCGTAAGGCTCAACTAACAGCAGCTTTTTTTCCTGCTGCTGTGCTGCTAATTCACACTCCTGAACTGAGGTGTGATGTGACGTACAGTAAGCAGATTCCACCACTACAAAATGCCAAAATCAGCCAAACCATATCACAGAAGTAAAACTGTAGACATCCCACTGTGCACATCTATCAAACTTGAGGCAAAAAATATTATGGTCCACAGAAATTTCACCAGTGGTATTTCGCTCTAGACAGGGCTGCAAAAGGAGCATAACAGACAACTGTAATTCATCAAGATCTTTCAGCAGACAGCACCACGTACAGTTGGGAGAGAGCAGCGAGCGTTCTGTGGAGTATCCCGACAGAGCGGACACAGCCGACTCGGAGGTAGCAGACAGGAGGGATCCGGACATGCCCGACAGAGCAGAACCGGGACTGGAGAAATGCAGCGGTCCATAGCCATTACAGCTCTCCTCCATCCACGATGAGCCCGACTCTGGACTGCCTTTAGACGGACCATTACCGTTCACTGTAACACACAGAGAAACATCATGTCTGGATGTTACCGAAACATTTTAACATCAAGGTCAAGATGAGAAAGGGTTTCTGCTATCAGCATTGAGAAAGTGCATCTCATCAGCCTGTGTCTGGTCAGCTTCTCATCCTAATAAAATAAGTACAGGAACATCACGCATTTCTGCTTACTCTGTGTGTTTTCTTCATCCTCTTTTGCATCCTCGCCGAGTCTCCAGAGCGCTCCGTCCAGCTCCTCCATCCTCTGAAGATCCAGCAGTCTCTCGTCCAGCAGACGCTGCTGCCGCTTTGCCTTCCTCTTCAACTTTTTCTTCTTATTCTTTGACAGTTTACCCGTCTAGACACACACAATTGGAAACAGAGAGTCAGGGGGGAGAGTTACAGTTTCAAAGTGCTGAACTTAAACTACAAAACTAAACTGCAGATCCGTAACACCTCTCACTCGCAGGACGCCACATCAACACGTGCAATTCTGATTCTCATTAAGTTTAATGAACACACTAATGTGAAGAACTGAAGGAGGATTACAGTTGATTTTGAGGTGTTGTTATTGTGGTGTTTACCAAGACAAGGTGAATGATATTAGTGCAAAAATTGGTCCTGCATTGATTTGACAAAAGGCATAAATGAAAACATGCTTCTTGAGGAGGTCTCTAAAGATCACTTTTATTATTTAAACATCACACCGAAGAGAGGACCTCTGCCCTTTCTGAAGACCAGAATATTATTGAGATTCCTTCTTAGCAACCCCCTACAGCACCCTAGCATCACGGCACTGAGTTTTACGTAGACAAGCCACCCACAGATCACGCTCTAACAGAAACTAAGAATAACAGAATAAGCATGGAGTAGTGTAAACCAGTCAAGTTTACAATGATGCAGCACAAACAGAATTCTGCCGAGGGGGTTATCTGACACCGCTACGCCATTTCCTGCTCTGGGACTATTTTGGGATGGTAGCTCTGTTGTTGGATGGAGCTGTGACCCGTCCGCCCCACTAAAGCTTACTGGACTGACCTCATGAACTCTGGCACTGTCTGTAAAAGCAGTGCTGAGAGTTATAAATGAAAACCTGGAGTTGATATAGAGGTACAGGACTGTATTCCAGGTGTTGTGCTCTGGTCTTTATACACCTATGAAGACATAGGTATGTATATTATATTGCACACACAGCACCTCCAAAAGAGGTGCACATGTCTATATGGTATGAACACGTAAATAATTTCTAAGCCATTGCTAGAACATCTCGGGACATCTATAGGCGCTGAGTAAAACAAAACGCAGAGTAAAATGACAATTATTAATAGAAACTACATCAAAATAAGAAGATCAATAAGATACTGCAGATCATTAGGCACATTAACAGTCATTTATTTAAAAAGTGACGCATGTTAACAGAATCCTGCTTAGTGAACCACGACGCCTGCCTTCCAAGAAAGAATTTCTCAGATATCTTTTTCCTCTTTCCAATAACAGAGACAGTCCTGCTTTTATGTCATTCATCTCTTTTTTAATGAGGAGAGAGAACCTGAAAAAGTGACAGTATCCGGACCGTCATGACATGAGGAAAGATAACGTTCCCGTCTGAGAAAAGCTAACAGCAGACGTCTACTAACTACTCTCAAAAATGTCACGTTCATCTTTTCCTTAAAAGAGTAAAAGGGGAAATAACAGGAAGATGATCAGGCAGAAGGAGGAGCTTGTTTGATCCTCCAGCATGCATAACAAGGTCTTATGATGTTAGTAAAGAATTCACGGTGTAAAATCAGCACATGTGCGGGGCGACACAGAGCCTCGAGACCAAATCCACAGTCAGTGGGGTAAATAAAGAAGAAAAAGAAATCAAATTGAAAGCACTGCAAGTAAAGCATCTGCAAAAGCATATGTGTAAATGTTTTCTCTGTATACGTAGCTCTTATGCACCGTGTTTATGTGTTCATTAAATCAGCCATATCAAATATTTATCAGTACCAGACAAAATCAAACAATCCCCAGGAAAATAAAAGCACATTTTATATGTGAACTTAAGAATATGACCGCTTTCCCCACATCAGTGGGTCTGGTCTCAGCCGTGTACATCCGGCCCTATCCCAGTGCTTCATGCCCATATATCTAAAGGGTGAGTTAGGGGTCAGCAGGCACATGTGTCATTTCACCAGGACAAAACGACATCCTCTCTGTATTTCAGCAGGCAGCTCTCAACGTACCTGGTTTTCCCTGGGGGCCGTGCTAACTGCCGTCAGAACAGAAGAGAAAAGAGGGAAAGGACAGAAGACCATGATAATAATTACAATAATCACAAAAGAAAACGGAGAAAGAAAAGATAGGACACGGTTAGAAACCAAACAGACAACAGCAAAGAAATGAGAAATGATGGGCTTCATATTCACCAGAAGCAGAGGAGAAATGACCACAAGCATGCAAATCAATTCAACAGCACATTTCTACGTAAACTCATCCAACAGATCTTTTTTGATCAACTAGCCATGACATGTCATCACACACTGAGGTTCAATTTCTTTCAGCAAACTACAGATATTTCCAAAGAAAACAATAATGCAATTTTTGGATGAACATTTGTATATGCGAATGAAACGTATTATATATGACCATTACATTATTCAGTAGTTCACACCAGAGATAATCAAATCCGTCCGGTTTTTGGGTTTCCCTGGATTCTGCCACTTCTCCACACATTATATAATCTATACACTTTCAATATTGTCTATTTTTTAATGCATCTATTATGTAAGCAAAATGTACGTCTTACATAAGCCTGACTTGAGTCACACGACCGGCAATGAAGAACTGAATCTTATAGACGTACCGGAGGAACCGGAAGGGGGCGGGGCTCCAGACTTCTGCCATAACGTGGCTTCGGCCGCCAGCCGTCTCACGTACACCTCATTCACATCCAGCAGGATGTTCTCTGGCTTTATATCTGTATGGATGATCTTGCATTTCGTGTGCAAGTAATCCAAACCCTCAAGAACCTGGAGGAGAGAACAAAGGAATCATATCTCAGGAAACATCGAAACGCTGCTTTAGGCAGAAGTGTGTTCAAGTATAAGAGCAAAAGACTACTACAATTTTCTTACAGCCCGAAGCATAATGAAATAAGTCAAGATATGTAATTCATGCAGAGCTTTCATTGGGTTTAAGACACAGTTTAAATGTGACTGTATATGAGACTCACCTGTCTGAGAATGCTCTTCACACAGATGAGAGGCAAACCCATGTAGTTGGACTTAATGATCCATTTGAGAAGCTGGTGACCGAGCACCTCCAGTACCATACACACATCTGACATACCGGAGAGTCAAGGACAGAAAGAGCTCAGAGTGCGGATAAAACACTGTTACACTGGTATATTCTGACGAAAACTAGGGCTGTCAAACAATTAATCGTGATTAATCGCATCCAGAATAAAAGTTTTGCGTTTACATAATATGTCTTCGTACTGTGGATGTTTATTTTGTTTTTATAAACACATACACACAAATGCATTTATTTAAAAAAACGTGTAATAATATAAATTATTGGTAAATATAAATAAATAAGGGCTGTCAAACGATTAATCGCATCCAGAATAAAAGATTGTGTTTGCATTATAAATGTCTGTGTACTGTGCATATTCATTTAGTTTTTATAAAAACATACACATACATGCATTTATTTAAATAAACGTGTAAATATAATATCAATTACTGGTAAATCTAAATAAATTAGGGCGGTCAAACGATTAATTGCATCAAGAATACAAGTTTGTCTTTACATTATATATGTCTGTATACTGTGCATATTCATTGTTTTTATAAAAACACACATGTAATTATTTACTAAACATGTAAATATAATATCAATTACTGGTAAATATAAATAAACAAGGGCTGTCAAACGATGAATCGCAATTAATCGCATCCAGAATAAAAGTTTTTGTTTACATAATATATGTCTGTGTACTGTGCATATTCATTTTGTACTTATAAACACATACATGTAAACCTATTAAGGAAATATTTGCATGTATTTATGTATATTTACCAATAATTAAAATATGTATAAATATTTTTATAAATACGAAATGAATATGCACAGTACACAGACATATATAAGGTAAAAACAAAACTTTATTCCGGATGCGATTAATCACAATTAATCGTTTGACAGCACTAAAATAAAGACATCTTAATATTTCCTGATATTCATGTATCTGTATTATAAATACAAAATTATCATGCACATTACACAGACATACATTATGTAAAAACAAACTTATTCTGGATTCGATTAATCGCAATTAATCGTTTGCAGCCCTAATGTGAACCAAAGTTTTTTGTAGAATAACATTTAGTCATAAATAATGCACAAAGCGATAAAGCACATTTATAAAAATCGTAAAAAGGCCCTAGAATGATGGTCACAAAGGATACGAACACCGTTGACGCCAGAGATTTTAAAATCATCAATGAGCTGAACTACCCTCTCACGTTTAGTGTCTGTGGGGTCACTGTCTCTCACCTGTAATAAAAAACCTAAGTGGTCTAGAATGCATATCATAGCTATCAACATGTTTTCATGTATCAGATTCTCACACTTACACATTTCAGTAGTTTAATCTCATCCAGAGCTGTTTCTGTGTAGTGCTGGGCGCTTTTCACCACTTTAAGTGCAACAAATCGTTTCCGTCTACAAACAGACCAAAATCATCAAACAACGAGTACAGCTCATTCATACGCATAATCTGACATTTTGCCACAATGTTTGGAGATGCATCTAGTACAAGGACAGCAGTTTAATCTCTGAGATTAAGATTAAAACAGATTCTGACATGTAAAGTACTCACTGTAGATCCCAACACAGCCATACAGTAGAGAAATGACCCCAGCCCAGTTTTCTGACCACATGATATCTGCCGTTAAACAGATCACCAATCTTCACTGGATAATACCCTCCTAAAATAGACACAAAACCAGATTATAAAAACCTAAAACCAAGTTATTTAACCAGACTTTAATGCTCCCGGGTTATAAAATCAATGCTTTGCAAAACCATTAAAAAAACATCATCCGCAAAATCCTCCCAACCCTCGTCATTCTTTTTTTTCAATGTAAATCATACCTTTACAGTAATCTGTCGGATTCTCTTGCTCCTCATCATCGGACCCCAGTAATTCAGCCGGCGGCGGGGAAAAGTCTGGAGGGGGAGGGCTCAAAGCTTGTGGTGGCGTTGTCTGATTGGACGGGGCCTGTGGAGTGGGATGAGTTGTGGAGAGAACTGAAGCTAGGCCAGGTGAATGTGCGATGGGAGTTGAAGGTGTTTCTGCGGATGAGACTGTGCAGGGTGACGAAACCACTGGTATGGAAACAGAGTGTGGGAGGGGGGCCGGACGCTGGAGGTCTGGGGGGCTCAGGGAGAGGTTTAACGGGGGCGTCGGTGGCGAATCTGGAGGTGTGGCGGATCTGTGAATGGCGAAAATGTGGCACAGTTCATCGGAAGGGATCTGCGGTCTGTAGGGGAATAAATACAAAACGCAAACATTTACTCGTCACAGTGACTTGTTTACATCAACAGTTCAACCCTTAACAAAAAGTGACATATATCTGTAGTCTAGCACAAATGTAGTCACGAGGTATAGCATGTTACTATTTATAATCAAGTCTTGCAGATGACACTACGTAAATAATAAATGAGATGGTTTTTATGTTGTGGTAATAGGTCCTATGGCTTCAATACAATTCTTCAATATTTATTCACCTTCGTGTCAGTCAAAATCTGCGAATGAATCTTTCTTCACTGGAACACAAAATATATTTTGAGAAATGTGTCAGTGTTTTTGTGTCCATACAATGGAAGTCAATGGGAAGCAGTGTTGTTTGGTAACCAACATTCTTCAAAATATCTTCTTTTGTGTTCTGCAGAAGAAAGAAAGTCATACAGGTTTGGAATGACAGTCTATGATCCAAGTCTATGCTCTCAACATACAGTCTTAATGTAAAGCCTCTGTGTATTAACCAGCCTGACCAATGAATTTATCTATTAATAATAAACAACGGCGCATCAATGATTGACGTGAATAACTATTGCTCAAAATGTAAGTACACCATTTAAATGCGTGTCATATCTTCTTCTGTAATATAAAATGTAATGTAAGCAGTTAGTGTAAATATAAATTCTTCTTAGAATATGATACTAACATGTGATGTTAATCTAGCGCAGACACGTACGGTATACGGTATACTTCTGAAATGTTGTATCGAAGCGCTGCTCATATTGTTGACCTGTTTTTATTTACCAAAATATAAATGTTTCTTATTCAAAATATAGATTTAGTGTGTGCTGAACGAATATAAAAATAGGAGACCGTGATGTTTGATCTTTAATGGGATGGGATCTGGTATGTTTCTCATCCTAATGTCATTCCAAACCTGTACGACTTTCTTTCTTTCTTCTGCAGAACACACAAGAAGATCTTAGGAAAAATGTTGGTAACCAGACCCCCATCATTGACTTCCATTGTGTAGATACAAACCAACTTTTTCCAAAATATCTTCATTTGTGTTCCACAGAAGGAAAAAAAGTCATGCAACGATGAGAGTGAATAAACGATGACGCAGTTTTATCACTTAAACCTCTCAGCATCACATCACGATACATTAAGTGTATTGGTCATATTTTTTCACAGATGTGTTCAAATAAGCTAGACATGCATGGACGGAGAGGGAGGGCCATGAGTCAATAAGTCTATCTGGAGAAGTGACTCCCATGGCCTCTATATTTTTAGCAGCAACTCAGATCTGGATCCTGCCCAGTCGGACGCACTCACCCCAGCTCCAAACCAGAGACCCCCACTGCTGCCCCTTTGCGGTTCTTCTTATTCTTCTTCTTGGGTTTCTTGCCGTGATTGTGCTGAGGAAGGCTGTTATTACTGCTGGTTACTATCAGGGAGAATATATGACATTATAAAACATTTCAACACGGCGTTACAGCAAACGCCCCCCCGCCCCCGGTCACTATATATAAGCGACAAACGTAATGGAGGGCAACAACACAACATGCACGAACACATCGGGGGTTTTATTCCGACAGCAGGGTATATGAGCGTATAAAGTCATGCATTCATCAGCCACCCGTTAAATGCTTCACACGGAACAACAAATCGCCGGAAACCCCAAAGATAAGATTCTGTGAGCGTGCTCGCGCTTAGCTCAAACGCTAACACGGGTTCCGGTTATCAAAACAAGCGTCATTTAAACCGCCAGACGAGACGACACCGTCGTGTTTCTACCCCACACGCACTATTCGTGCGGGGATATGAACGTGTTGTCGCTCGTGTGGTTGTATTTGAATAAAAAACGCATTCTCACCGTTCATCGATATCATCGGGACAGCTGTCACCGCGCGCACGTTAACGCAAGTAAGTTCTGCGCATGCGCGCTGCGGCCGTACTGACAACAGCCGTGTGCGTGCGCGAGATGCAGCAGGGAAGATGTTTGGCTTATAAAAAATGTATAAATATATGCGTTTGTATACATACTCGTTCGTTTCGAATATATCACGAAGAATGATCTTTAATTAATGCATATTTAAATATTTTGAAATCGATGCATTATTACATTTGGCTTTAAAATCTGCTTTTTAACAAACATGTCAGGCTGTGCTCAGCAAGCATTCAATTTGCTTTATATGCCCAAAATGTAATGAGTTCGACACTAGCTTTATATTTTAATCTGTATTGTAATTTGCACCTTGGGGGAAAATAAAGATAACCTTGACTTCTTCTGTGGCATTGCTGTGAAGAAGCACCGTTATTTTTCACTGTGTAGATCAAGACCAAGACCAAAAATGTATTAACCTCGAGTAAAACCCGATCAAATCAAGGCCTATTCTTTTTGATGGCAAAAATGTGTGTGCACGGTCAACAAAGGCACGAAATCAAAACACAATTGCCTTCGTTTGTTAAAATTAGAGCTTTATTTTTTTCCAGATACAAATTTCCATTTCACTCATTTTAACGTTTCAAATTGGCTCCCGATATCTCCTCAACGAAGAGAGTACATCTATACAAGTTGAAAAGAAAAAAAGAAAAAGAACATGTTCTCTTGGCAATATGTACAATCACATATACACAATTGTTAGCAAACTATACACAATACAAATACAAAAGAGTAAGTCATGGGTCTAAGTTCTCTTTTAAGCCCAACGTCATTAGAAAATGATCATTTACAGTATTTTTTTACCCTTGTATAAAACGTTGTGTAAAACCAACTGCTTTATTCACACCCACAATCCTTCACACAATGGGCTTAATTGTATATCTGCAAAGATAAAAAGCAGTACTTCACACGACAGGTCAAACAGTAAATTGTTGTAGTCTGTACAAAATGTTGTTTCGCAGGGTTAAGCAGTCTCTCTGCTTTCTCTCAGAGAAATGAGTGTAACAACAGGAGATTTACCAAAAAACCTCACCATCATCTACAAAAGCGCTACTAATACTTACAAAAGCTCATGCACCCACGCACGCATCTCATTCGCAGACAGACACGGAGGGCTACACTTGTGTTTATGAGAGTCATGCACTCATAATGCAGTCTGTGGAGCGAACCTTCCGTTAACCACATCAATCAAAAAATCCAATCAAATCTCAAGCATGCATCGGTCCGTAATCGTCAACAAAACACACCAAACACATTCAACAACAGCCCGATAAACATACATAGGATAAGCAAATGATCACGCTTGGAGTTATTGTTTACCGTTTTAAAAAAACAACCCCGTGCATACATTAGTATGATGAAGCTTAATAAGCTCAGAATCACATAAATAAATGCAAGATCAGGGAAATACATTTGAAATAGATGTCCGGATAGCATCTAAACCATTTAAAGTAACAATCGGGGGTTAAGCGGTGACCCTTTTAAAGATAAACGAGAAAAAGCATCCCCCCATTTCTATACACTAAAGAGACTGGTGTTGAAATATATCGCTCAATTCCATCGAGCGATAAAAAGCATTATGGGTCAGCCAACACGTAAACACTTAAAAGTAAAAGTGCTTCAGGCAAACACAATTCGCACATTTAACAAGCGGAAAAGATTTGATGGCAATGCTAAAATAATTACAATTTACATCATCATCATCATCATCATCATCAACATCTATGACATAAGTCATGGTGAGAACAGATTTAGTGTGAAGTAAAAATGAATCGGGCTTGATAAGAGCGCTTGTCCTGAATCTGAGCCCTGTGGTCCTGAGACACACACGATGTCGCCCAACACGGCACATCTCCAGATTTGACCCTGATCTTCACAAACACAACAGCTGTGCCGCAAGTTCATCAACTTCTCCATTTGGCAAGTAACGTCAAGCATGTGTACTTGAGTTGGCAGACGTTATAAAACGTAACAAAGAAGGCACATTTGGCATTGGTGTATAAATAAGCAATATTTACAATATAATAAGTTAGTATCTATTCAGTGTACGATTCACACATCTCTCAATCCAAAGCCTGCTTTTCAAATCACTGAAACGGGGCAAAACGCAATTAAGATCTCTTTGCTTTTCAGCCTAAAATGAAACGATACAAACGGTCGCAGTTTCCTTTCAATATTTGCTGCACATCCCAGCTGCACGTCTTTGAATTTAATTTAAGTCACATAATGCGTGACATTGTGTCTTACAGCAGCGCTCTCTCTCTTGTGCTATTGAATACCGAGCAGACGTTACAAGAATCTCGCAAACCCTGTCAAGAACATTTCTGTCATATTTCAAAATCAAGAGAAATGAAAAATATATCTAGAATATAATTAGGTTTCTTTTGAGTATTACTATGATTTTTTTGCATTGCATTCCATTCCATTCTCATTTCAGTAAAAAATGGTTCCTGCAAAAAAAAAAATTTTTTTCTGTGAAATATGACCTGGGCATGTCTATCAGATTTACCCATTTGGGAAACCGTTTAGATGCAGGCCCCCCGATGTGAGAATAAATATAGTGCTACAACAAAAGGTCATACTATTTAAGCATTTTCATCTCTGTGTGTGAAAATCTAGACATTTGAGATTCTAACAACAGCGGAAAACCAAAGATTGTGATCAGTCATTTTCTTTGCATGCACATATAAAGCAACACAACAGCGTGCAAGACAACCTTTGTGCTCGTTTAACTCGTGGCACTTGCGCACAAAGACTTTACAACAATGGTTCCAACGTAAAAGTTGCAGATATAATACTTGTACTTTGATCTGCAATACTAATGTGAAAACGTTAGTCGAAAAAGGTCAATACCACACGGCCATGGACAGTCTTTGAGTCTTGAGATTTGAAAATGAAATGAATCGGATTAAGATGAACAATTCTGAAACAAAATACTTCACACAGAAAATCCAGTAAACAAAAGGCCGACATTATTGTAATGCTTGAACGGAAGTCTTCTGTGAAATCAACGCGGTAGATTTGATCGCTTGAACAGAAGAACGGTAGAAAATGTGTCAGAGCTCAGTAGCATCATGAAAATAGACTTGATGTCAGAAAGTTTGAATCAAGTAAACGTCACATATTCAGCAGCTCCTTTCAGCCCAAAAAACATCACGTTAGCAAACATGCACATACACACACAATTTCATTCGATACTACTTTGAGTAGTCCAAAGCCCCAGTCTAAAAACCGTCCCATCTCTAAAAGATTCCATCTCTGATAGTTTCATTAAAAGGAAGTGACATTTACATCACTTCCTTTTCCCTTTTGAAGAATCTGCAGAATGTGAAAGGTTGTGGAAGCACGCAAGGAGTTTGCCATCGACTGATCAGTCAATACTTAAGAAAAAGTATTGATCAGATTCTCAGATGATTATTGATGAGGCCAGAGGTCAAGGCCTAAAGGTCAGTGACTTTGTTCTCCACCAGGGCGGCGACCTGCTGGAGCCGATACGCCAACTGCATCTTTTGACCCGCTGCATCTTCTTCCAGAGACATGATGATCTACACGCAAATATCCAGTTATATGAGGAATACAGAAATTTTACACAACAGGAAAATGTGAACGATTCACACACTGACCTGATCGTAATATTTGTTGATATACTTGTACAGCTCATGCAAAGCCACCAAACTGTTCATCTCTGACGCGAAGCTCTACAAACACAAGAATGAAATTAGTCAGTTTTAAATGATCATATAGAACAACGATATTTGTAACTAACCTCAACTATAAGCAATAGTAATACACTTGTTACGCAAGCGGCAACTAAATCTGATTTCATCATTATTTTGGTATTCTTAATCATATACAGAAGGGTTAACAAATCTTCATTTATTTTTACGTTTACCACAATATTTACAAACAGCATGCATTTAAGCTGGCATGGACAAGACAGGCGGCACATGATGATTCTTGGTATTACAAGCAAATGTAGATCAAATGTGAAAAAAGGTCAATCAGACCTTGTAAATGAACCTGGCTCTGCTACAAATTAGTTTGTTTAAAGATAGCTCGAAATCGTTTTCATTTATAACATCCACCTAGCTGAAATTGCTTCCAGTTTTACATTACCTTTCTCGTTTTAGAAGTAAAACGTAAAGTGCTCACCCCTGACAGCTCTGTGAGAGTGGAGTTCATTTCTTGGTAACAACCGGACACAGCGTTGTGAATATCACCGTAGTACCTGCAAAAGACGTGAAGCGTTAATACAAAATATAAGATTCTTGTTTTTGCTCTGATGCGTAATACAAATGTTTGCTTTGATGCACAATGCTTTCTCACCTCTCCACCAGCTGCTTGTATCGTGGAATTTCTCTGGCATACAACAGCTTGTTTACAGGCGAATCCTGAAGACAGACAGAGACACAGCAATAAGATCCTGAACACTATTTCCACACGCACACACACACTTGCACGAGTCGCTCATAATGAGGTCACAGCTGGAGCGGTCATGAGGTTAATTGCTATACTGACCCGGCCCACTTTGTGCTCCGATGTAGTGCAGGAATCAATGAAGGTCTGCGCGATAACGGAGAGGACAGCGTCGACGCTATCTGTCACCTGCACGTCAAAGACGAACTGAGGATTCTTCAAGATGTTCACCCAGAAACGCAGAGGTAAACTGAAGGTGGAGAAGACAAGGGTACATATGAACAAGTGTTCTGACTAATGAATAAAAAAAAAACAATTTATAATCAGCGTCTTCATTTCAACCGAACGATCCTTTATCTCAATAACGTGTTTTGCGTAGACCCACGTGATACTGGAGGTTTTGCTGACCTGTTTGTCTTCCAGATGTGCACAGTCTCTGGGTCGTCAATACCGTGTTTCTCTGCCATGTCGTCCAGAAAGTCGAAGAAGAATCTGACGGCAATCGGTGGAGGCCGTTTGGTGCTCAGTATGGCTACGAACACGTCATCCACAAACTTCTGAAGAGTGCCCTGAAGAAACGCATTTATAAACACAGATGAGCTTTCAATCATACAGACAGTCAGACACTTTTCCCAAGCTCAATCGCAGTGTGTCGTACCTTCATTGAAAGCAGTCGTGTCAGGTAGATCTCAGGGATGGCTTTTGCTCGCTCTCTCTCTCTCATGCTGCTCTTCCTGTGTTTGGGGATCTCGGGGTCTTCGCTCGGCTTCACTAGATGCCACAGTCGAAGACCCTCTTCTTCCTCGCCCTCCAGCATAGGCGTTTCTAAAGCGAAGAGGTTACGGTAAGAAAATGAACTGAAAAAGTCCCTGATGGAGCAAATGGTTTTGGACTTACTCTCTCCTGTCTGATAGACCTGCTTTACTCCAAGAGAACTCTGGGAACGAGGGATGAGAGCCACCGTGGCCTCGTCAGGCACCTGAGAACACAAGAAGAAAGATGCTCAACCAAAAGTATAAAGTCATCCAGTCAACGATTGTGTTCTTGAAATGTCACGGTATACACCGTACCTTGTAGTGCTGTAAAGTGTTGATTCGTTTCCAGCGACCCTGAACGATGGCTGTGACATCATCATCCGAAAGAGTCAGGTGACCCGCCTGACCTGACCGCCACTCTGAGAGAACAACAGCAGTGTTAAAAGTCACAACAATCGACCAAATGATGAAAAACAAAACCATTTCGAATGTCACGTTCCCCACAAAAGAAACATTAGCGGACAAGAAATTTGCCGTACCGAGATCCAACGAGTCGGCGGCTGGTCTCTGGGAGTATGGAACACCTTTATAAATCTGGTCCAAGACTTTATCTTTAACCTGCGTGATGGTGTCAGTGTCCAGTACTTTCACAGGGCAGGGCTGGACCTCCACACCGCTCTTCACCAGCACTGTCAGAGTCTAAAACACAAAGCTCTCCATAAATGAAAGTGTTTCCGGCGGCAGGCGCCGAGATGGAGGCATTACTGAGACCCACCAGTGAGCAGTAGTCTATATCCTCTCTGAACAGATGGCTGTCGTTGAGTGTGCGCTTTGCTTTGCCCGTCACTGCATCCACGGGTCCTTTATCCACCTGGTATTTAATAGCTCTGTATAACTTGTAGAGAGGCTCGCCTGCAACCTCCTACGCACACAAACACATGAACAACAATTGGACGACACACCCATGTTTAGCCATTAAATTTATGAAAAGGTAATAATCATTTGAGAGTTCATTTGTTATTTCACTCATCAAAATAGATGTTACGTATCAAGATGTGATACCTTGAGAAAAGAGTACAGACAGATGGACATCCAGTTGGTGAGCATCTTCTCCACGACCGTCTCAGTCCTGGAACATTGTTTCAGAGTACATTTCATTCAATCAGATCAGGAATATTAAAACGATATTTCACCCGAAAATAAAGGTTCTGTCATTATTTACTTACTCTCGAGCTGTTTCGGTATAAATGTTTTATTTCCAATGAACACGGAGTAAGATATTTGGAAGAATGCTTGTAACCAAACAGTTCTGGTAAACCATTGACTACCATAGTAGGAAGATGAACACAAATGAAGATATTTTTAAGAATGTAGAAACACAAACAGCTCTGGGACACTTTTGACTAGCATTGTCATGCTTAGTATGATAGTCAATAGGGGCCAAGAACTGTTACAAGCATTCTTCCTAATATCTTTCTCTGTGTTTATCGCAACGAGGACATCTATACAGATTTGGAACAACTCGAGTGTGAGCAAATGATGACCGAATTTTCCTTTTTGAGAGAACTGTTCCTTAAGTACCATTTGTTGTGAAAACTTTCGTACCTGCGCAGCATCAGTTTTGGATTCTTGGCCACGTATTGCTGCACCAGATCTTCCAGCAGAGTCTTCATGACATCCGTGAAGTATTCCAACTTATCATGGAGAGCCATCGTGAGAAGAGATGCCACGTAACCTCTGTCCCTCTGGGAGAAACTCTGCTGCGCTTCCAGCGTGTGAATGAACTGCAGAAACACAGAGAGAAGTTTTTCATCTCACACACGACTAGTTTGACCAATTTCCATCAAACGGCCCGGGCTTTAGAAAACACATGCATGCGGAATGTGTCTGCGAAGTACAGACTGCAGCTCTGGATAAATATTAAAGATGTCGAGATACAACATCATACTTCACACGTCTGCCGCATTGTTTGGCAGTTTAAACTCGAACATCGAGATTTTCAAAACCTCAAACACTTTCTGCACTAAAAAAGCATCCAGCTGCATTGGATGTGAAATGAATATTACATTTGCTTTCGGTTTCATCTTTTGTTTACTCTTTGAGGTGAAATAATGGCTACAAAACCCACTCGCATCAGCCGCTGATGTGTGGAACATGCCTCTGGCGTAAACATTGTAATTTCATTTGTCATTTTCCCTTTACAGTAAGATAGCGCCGGCCAAACTCTGAAAGCGTTTCACTGACCCGTTTGAGGAAGAGTCTGTTGTTAAGCAGGTTATTCAGCTGGCCCAGTCCCTGTTGTACGGTCTGTCTGCGAGAGTCAGGCAGGTCCAGATTTTGACTCAGTGGCGCCCCCTTCTGTCCGGGGAAGAAAACACGCTCTGCGTAGGTACGGTAATCCAGAAATGGGATGCCCGGACCGCCGACGTCACTGCTCAGATCCATCATCTCGGTCATTAGATCTGAAATAAAAAAATGAACTACTGACTATGTTGTAAAATACAGATCATGCTAAAAATACAGAAATCACATTTAGTGTCTTGTACTATGTTGAATTTATATTATTTATACAATATTAATAAGAGTAGTAATAATTAACAGCAATACAAATCACTTTGTATCTAATAACTTTGTTTCCAAAGATAAAAAGCAGTGCTGACATACCAGTGAACTCTTTTCTGCACTGATCTCCAACATTTATTTCCAGAGTCTCCAGCTGCACGAGAACCTTTTTATAGTCTCTCAAAGCCTGTTTACTCTTCCTCCTGTATAAACCCGAGAGCGAGAGGAAACACGAAGGGTCAGATATAAATGGATGACATAAGAATCCTTCTGAATGCAGGATTAGAGTTCGCAGACTCATCGCCATGACGACGGCCGTGTGAATTCACTCTACCTGTACATGAGAATAATGACCAACACGATGAGGACGACCACCGCTGCCCCCGCTGCCAGTCCGACCTGAGCGGCCAGAGGCACCGGAGAGTGTAAATCGTTGTCGTATTCAACTGGGCCCAAATCGAACTCTATTTTACCCATTAAAACCTAAAAGAAACGCATAAAACATTGTATCTGGTTGGCAAATAAAGACACACAGCACGGTTAAATCAGACGAAACTATAAAGCGGCAAATAGTTAATATGTCATGTTTTGTCGTGACCATTTACCAAATGACTAAACCATTTTTTGTGCATGCACGCTTTTGTGGCCTAAACTCAACCTCCGGTACACATCCGTAACCAAAAGAGTTAGAGATTATTTCAGATTATTTCGAAAACAAGCAAAATAAATAAATAACTGGCTAGCAAGATATTGGTCTACCTACCCCGTGTTATTTTGGGTTACCAGTAGAAGAGCTGTTACTTGGCTAAATTCAAATGCAACAAAGTTGCACGACCCATTCAAAAACCTTGTTTATTTAACAAAATAAATATACAATAATATTCGACAAATTGTTTAATTAATGCAATTAATGTACCAAAAATATTTATATTCATACACCGCCCCTAAATTGGATAAACTTGTTGCCAAATGTTACAATAACTTAACCACACAGATAATTAATCAACTTGAGGCCATTGGACTTGACCACTAACTTTGAGTCTGGGTAGGTCGTCGTCATCCAGGGCGAGTGGCTGCACCTCGGGCGGCTCGCAGTACAGATGGGTGTTATCCAAAGTCTTCACATCACACTCTTCATTCCCCAGCCGAGCCCGAACTTCTTCTCTGCTCATGGCGAGTGTCAAACCCTTCCCCTTTACAAAAACATAACACACACTCAGTCACACAGCCACACTTTTATCGTCTCGATTGCTTGCGTTCAGCTTAGCGCCATATCTCACTGAATCTGGTTTCAAATGTTCTTATTGGATCTGAACTGTGAATTATACAATTGCAACTCGTTCACTTTGTGTGATTTTTCATCAAGTTAGTCCTAACCAAAACAAACATACACACACAAAATGAAAAGTCATTTTAGTCATTTCAGCCAACGAAGCTCATCCGTCATCAGTAGCGGTTCAATGGCGCAGATTAGTTCAGGTTGTTTGCAAACGATTCATTCCAAAAGTTCTAGTATAAAAACACCTTCAAATACATCAGCATTTCATCACACAATCCTCAAATCGATCTACTCTAGTTTCTTTTTTATTATAGATGTAACGCACCTCCACTGCCAGGACTCCACCGGGTTTGAAGCGAATGGCTCTTCCCGGATCCTCACTGTTCAGCTGGAATAACTCTGGGTTTGGGTAGTATACGAATTCTTTCTTCTTGATGGTTTTGAAGTCGATGTGCACGTTGTCCATCTCAAACCACACTCGTGTGATCCGCGAGTCCAGCGGCACGGAGGGGGTCCTGCAAATCATCCGCTCCGAGGTAACATTGGTGCACAGCTCCTGTTTCTATAGACACAGATAAACGTACGGCATTGAATTTCTAAAATAAATTCCCTTTCATGAGCTTTGAGAGTGAGTACAAATGTAGTTAATTTACAATAAATATTTGAACCTCTGAGAGACCGTGTATGCATTGATTTGTACATGAAGGTTGCGTTTGATATGTTAAGCTGGTTATACGTGTGAAATATGTTGTACCGTTATCAGGGGACTCCGGACAGAGACGTGACTATATCTGCGTTTTCTGACTTCAGAAGCGTGTCTCGGCTCAAAAGAGACCGACATCTTCGGCTGCTGGACGACGTTAAGGTTTTGTCCGGTCACACACACAGTACGTCCACCCCTGCATTCAGGAAATAACACAGAGACAAAAACAATGTTTGAGGAACACAGACTCATAGTGTAGATGTGGAACGAATGATTTTCTGAGCAATGAACAGACTCGCACCCATAGAAACTCTCCGCAGGGGTCGCTTCAGTAATAACCGGGTCTTCCATATAACTGAAAAGGACACCGCCCACAATCCTCTCTGCCTTTCCAAATATCACCTTGACTGGTACTTTTCCAGTTTGGTTTGAGTGACTGGTTCGACAGATCAGCCAAGTGTCACTCACTCCATCTCTGAGAAAAAACACACGGCACAAATCAAACGAATATGATGCAAGATGCGATTAACTTTTTACTTTAAGACATTGACGCTTACATGCGACAGGGCTGTGAGCCCACGAAAGCTTGGAGGCCTGTGATCTCGTCGCTTCTTTGTTCCGTTCTCTGTCCCGTCAGCAGTTGAGACCCGTGAATGGTGAGCATCGTGCCTCCCGCTAAAGGTCCCCTGTCAGGCACAATCCTGCTCAGCTGTGGGTCCTGATACGAGAACGTCTGCTGGGATTCTCCACTTTCTGAGCCTCTCACTGCGATAATGACCGGTCCAGCTGAGACGTTTGGACTCGCCAGCAGCTCACACACGATGCTGAAACACGTTAGAAGCATGCAAAAACCTTATTGCATCCATCATTTTGAACTCTAGACATCGTCTGTCAATTCTATTCATTATACATATTGTGTGATTTCCAAAGAATGCACATATAATGTAGTCTAGAAGGCTCTCTGTACATGGACTTTTCTGCCCATATGTAATACTATGGTGAGCATTTAGTTGTAGATGGAGGGTAAACAAGGTAAACAGTAACCACTATAACATCTTTCAATGTTAGTGTCCATGCTCATTTCACATTCACTTAAACTTTAATTGTGAATTTGTTGTGTATTTTTATTATTTAATAAATATTTTTTAATGAAACGTATTGTTCTTTAATGTCATCGTCATGTGTTTTGTAGCTCTTTTTTTTAAAGCATCGATTCAGGCACCGTTTAGGCACGGGTTTAAAAGTATAGATTTGGTCCCAGTATTAAAAAAAAACGATGCCCAACCCTACTCAAATCTTATCAAATGTATGTTTATTTATCACTCAAAAAACGCAGTCACTTACAAAAATGAAAATTCTCACGCTCATGTTGTTCCAAACCAGTATAAAGTTTGGTTGAACACAAAGAAAGATATTTGGAAGAATATTGTTAGCATCTGCGATTTCTGAGACATCATTGATTCATTGAAGATGTTTTGAAGAATTTAGGAAAACAGTTCTGGTGCCGCAGAAATCTCAGTTGCTAACATTTTTCTAAATATCTTGGTGTTTAACAGAAAAACTAAATTTATACAGGTTTGGAACAACTTGAGGTTGAGTAATTCATGAGGGAATGTTCATTTTTGGGTGACCTTTAAGAAACAGAGAAGAGGGATGTTGGATGTGATGCTGGTTCTGTACCTGGTGGAAATGCTGTAAGCCTCGAGGATTGGCCTGCATGGGACCCCTGCCACCGTCACTCCGGCCTGGATGTCCTGGAAGCTCTGGCCGAGATTTGAACCCTGGATCGTCAGCAGAATGCCGCCCTCCAGTGGCCCGGTCAGCGGTTCTACCTGACCACACCAATACACAAATAAAGTCTTGAGAAACGTGTATTACTGTGATCAATGAAAATCAACTCAAAACTGTATTCAATTTTCTAATCCAACTTTTAGAAAAGTGTGTGTAGATCCCAAAATGAACTCTCGCTATGGGCTAAATATTTCTGACTTACTCGTTTACAGAATAAGGGCCAGCATTTCAAGTATTTTATTGACTTATAACACAGATGGTAAAACAAGATGGATTTACTTTAGAAGCAAACAGACATAAGATACTGCAGCTCGGTTATAGAAAATCTTTATAAAATGTTAAAACCATAAAGACCATTTGTCATGGGGTAGGTAAAAACAATTGAAAGAGAAAACAAGTTTAACACAATAACTAATAATGTTTGAGCAATACATTTTCAGGAGTTGGAAATATAATAAGATTCACGTAGCAATGTACTGTAAATAAGAACATCACTGTTGTTTTTGTCTTTCAAACAATACGAGCAAATTAAAACAATGTCATAGTTCTTCTGCAGATCATTTGTATCACCGACTACAAATCTCAGTGCAAAATTTACAATTTGTAGTTTAGCGAAACTAAGTTACCGTATAGCTGCTATACCAGAACTTCATGTGCTGACACACTTCTGATAAAAAATATGTTGAACAAAACGGTGGACTGTGTGTGTGTGTGTGTGTGTGTGTGCACACCTGTGTAATAAGAGGGGGAGGACAGGTGTCCACCGTTCCACTGGCACACGATTGGTTGAACACACAACCAGGTGCTTCATCTGCACACCACACACACCCGTAACTGTCTGCAACCGCATGACACTGACTGCAGTCGGACTGCCCCACTGCGCAGTTGTACAGCCGCACTGTTACACGGAAACAAAGAACAGATTCGACACTGTTAAAGGATAAGAAAGTGTAGACTACTCTCATTTTTGCTTGCACTATCCCCTTAACGTCATCACTTCAGTTGTTTATTCTGATATTCAATCATGATGATGAATTAATCATGTAGAAACGGTCACTGTACTTACGGAGAAGATGTGGCGCTGAATCTATACGTTGCTTGCCCCATTGCAGATATACAGGGGCAGAATATTCAAACTGCTTCCCTGAGTACTGAAACTAAACACACAGACACAAAAATCAATGTGTAATCAGCCAGGTGCATACCGACAAATAACGTGCGGCACCATCAACAAAACCACGTCTGGATTGCTGTGTTTTGCTGGCTGGTGCTATAAATTACAGCTATTATCAGTGCAGACGTCATACGCAAGTCTATATTAGCCTCTGCGGATGTGGCATCATGCGACGCAGCCCAGAATAAATGGAAGTTATTAATATCACCTGATGAGCAGTGCACTTGAACACATGCGCCCCCGTCTCTTCGCTGCGGTCGAGCGTGGCCAGTAACTGCAGCTCCTTGCCTTCGATGACCAGCACACACTTGTAATCTTCCTCATCCTGTTTGGAATATCAGACCGTATATCACACGCTAATCACAGGCTGTCTCGAACCCCCTCACCCTCCACACACATTATCATAAATGAACACCCAGATCAAGACCCTGAAAATAATGGCCTTTTTAAATGCACGGACATGAAATGAACAAGGCCAGCGTATTGACTGAGGTACAATATGAGGAGCGGAGGGTCAAACCGCAGATGATAATCACCTCGAATATGTCCAGGTTTTTGCCCTGCAGAGCGAGCTCAGTGTCAAAGCCGACAGGAACCAGAGGTGAGCTCTGCAGGGCCCACACGCAGGGGCAAGAGTCAGATCCGTTGGGCGTTAACTCCTCCTGTATGCAAACACATAGAGGATAAGGATGTTAATGCAGGTAATCCTCACCTACATCCATCCAAGAATATTGAGAATCTCTTATGGTTTAGTAAATGGGTAGTTGACCAAAAAAATCTTATATGTTTTCTATGGTGTGACAGCTACATTTAGAAATCAAACTGTTAAAAATGACATTGTTTTATATAACTAGCACTTATATTTATCATATACTGTATATCATAAATTACAAGAAATAGATTTATCTTCATTGTTAGTTTCTTTTACCCTCATGCCATAGGACAAATTTGCAAGTATTTTTACAATGTTGAGTTGTTTCAAAGCAATTCAAGTGAATGTTTTTGATCAATAAGGTGAGCACATGACATGTATTCAAAAAGAGTTACACGATGGTCAATGCAAGGGATCAAAAGACACATTTAAGGTCATTTTACTGTGCAAAATATCTGAAAGCTAAAGCACAACACAGTGTTAGCAGTATATTCAAATCATCAGCACTAAAAAACTAGATGAACCCATCAACCTCATTATTCAACTAGCTGGTACTTTATGATGGTCTATTAATATGTTAGGCTGTGTCCACCAAAGCGTTTTTCCTAAGACCAGCATATTTTTCAATCGTTGGAAATAAAAGCACCACGCTTTGAAGAATTGGCAGCAGCTGGCGAGGCGCTGAGAGCTTATTCCATGTGAAGTGCTCATTTTTTTCCAGTTGCCAAAAAATGTCCAACGTTTCAGTACAACGCCGTGTTGATCCCCTGTAAGCGGTGCGGGGTGGGACAAATACCAACCCAACCAACCAACCAACATCGCATGTGGAAAACAATGCAGTAGTTAATATTTATGTTTTTCGATTATATCCTATTCTGCACCAGACCATATCCCCGAGCTACCACGATATTAACACCTGTTCATTACACAGAGAATATATCTTGAGTAACGTGTTAATGGTATGAACCTATCATAGCAACCAAAGCATCTCAACTAAATAAAATGCTGTCACCCACCTACAGTCATTTTCAACCACTTGAAAACACTTTGGTGGCCTTTAACACAGATTAACTCCTGCTGCGTTAGCACAGATGACAATGGACATCTATGACTGTCATGAACCCGATGTGGATTGTCTGCAAGCCCAGGGTAAAGTCACTTACCCTGCTGTTATAGATGATATGCTGGCTGGGGCAGCTCTTCTCATGAGTGCAGAGTTCATCCTTAACACACCAGTGACACGGCCACGTGCTGCTAACACACGCCATACACCTGCAACACATCACACATAACAGACAGTTATTAACGCTTTTAGGGGGTCGTCACAAAACTCTAGTTTCCCTGAAGATCAGTAATAAAGTCAAACTGATTATTGCATTAAAGGAACAGTTCACCCCAAAATTAAAATGTGTTCCCAGTAGTATAAATTTCTTTGTTTTGATGAACACTTCTTCCATAGTAAAAAAAATATTTTAAAGAATGATTGAAAGCAAAAGGTTCTGGGTAGGGCTGCACGATTTGAGGAAAATGTCAAATTGCGATAATTGACGTAAAAATTGCGATGTGCGATTGCAATTACGATAAACTGGGTCGAATGAGTCAACTTGTTTGATATCAAGGAAAATGCACACACAGATAACTGAAAATGCTGAAATTTGTCATTTGTAGATATACAGTTCAAACTAGCAACAACAACTAGAATTGCAAAAAGTGTTCAAATTAAAATAAAATGTTATAAAATTAAATAACAGTAACAACTTTGCATTACTGAATTAAATTAACTTAAAAAATATATATTCTGAACAGTACAGGTAAATTAAACAAATAAAACATAAATACGGATGTACAAATTTTTAGGAAAATAATCCCAACAAACGGACATTTGAGTAGATTGTTACATATACTTGTATGAACTCTTTTGAAAAAGACACAACTCGCATAGAAAATGGGCATATATCTCTTAGAATGGATGTCTCGTCACGTCCACGAATGCACTTGTTTCTTTAATATAATCGCAACATGTAATTGCATAGCCTGACATCGCAATTGCGATATGATTAATCGTGCAGCACTAGTTCTGGGGCCCTATTGACTACCATTGTATTCTTCCTACTATGGTAGTCAATGGTGGCCAAGAACTGTTTGGATACAAGCATTCTTCAAAATATATTTCTCTGTGTTCGTCTGAACTAAGAAATCTATACGAATTTGGCACAAAGTAAAATACAGAATTGTGATTTTTGGGTGGACTGTCCCTTTAAATACAACTATCATTTAGATTTAACCTGTTTTCCATAATCTCCCGAAAACATGCCTACATCACATTTCACTCAAAAAATGTCGTAACACTTCTTTTGTTTACAGTAGTAAATAGACAAGCTAACAATGAGCTATTTAGTTTTCCAGCATGTATTAATCTTTGTTAGTCTTACTTAATTGAAATACAATTATTGATGTTAGTTTAACATTAGTTAATGTGAAAAACAAGTCGCAAAATAATGCTCCTAAACTGTAAACATAAATCCACACAGCAACACAACAAACAATACTGTGATGTATTAATCTCAATAGTGTCTTTTGTTATATTATACACCATTTTCATTTTATTTCTTCAACAGCAGAAACATGCATGTGATCTTACGGTGAAGTAACATTGAGCTGTCCGACCGCTTTGCAGTCATAAAAGGTGATGTTTGTGTGCGAGAAAGTCACATCTCCAAACTTCAGTGCCATCTGGACAGAGACGTGATCTACAAACAAACCAAGGAAGAAGAAATAACAGCACATCAAAATGAATAAGCGACACGTTTACCCAACGAGCATTTCTTGTTGAATATTTAACATTCCTTTACATTTCATCCCTGTGATTTTCATAGAGCAAACATTGGACATTCTCACAGCGCACAGTGCCAACTTTTGAGTTGTTTGCTTAAAGCCATCATGTGGAGTTCCACAGAACTTCCAGAGAAGACAACTTATCAACTTGGAGGCAGAAAATCTGCAGAAAGATCTTTAAAAATCAGCATATCAAAACTAGCGTATCTTCCTGTGCATGCAGATGAAAACGTGATAACTAGTTTCAGATTACTGCGAAAAGGTCACGAATGTGCTGTGGGTGCAAAAGCAGCGATTAAGGTTTCGTGCTCTCAGATCAACAGTTGGTTGCTGGGATAAAACTGTCTTTGCAATATAATTGTGTCAGCGTGTCTCACCGTTGCCTGGCGGGCTGGGGGGGAGCTGCTCGGGGGCCGGTGATTGACATGTGATTCTGTTCTCCATGACAACCGCAGGCTGAGCAGCCAAACTCCCAAAAGCGCAAGATAGAGACTCATCTTTTGACAGGACCGGCAACTGAAGGACTGTGAAAGAGACCTTGAAAGCGAAGAAGGAAAACATTTGACACAATTAATGGCCAGTTTAGCAATGCCGGGCCAAGATTGGTCTCGTGAATACTAATCTGAGATGTTCTTGATACTTTTGTTTAGTTGTTTTTTGGGTTTGCCAAAGTTTTGGTGTGTATATAGAAGGTTTGTGTAAAAAACTGTGTAAAGAACAAACTGACGTCTGCTGTGCCCGATCTGTGCTGTAATAAACTGTCTAGATTCCTCTCCGGTTATGAGCATGGCGTTCAACAAGTGACCGCAACCATGTTAAAAACAAGCACAGTTTACTAATTTAGACATGAAGTTGGGTTTTCTGTAAGAAAGATTAGACCGCAAAGACTAGACACATGGACACCGCAGCCTCCTGTCACACGACCACAGAAATGATGCTTACTGCACACATACAGTCAAAGATTCTTCTGGCTTTAACTAGTTCACCTAAAACAAAGTGTTCACAAGATACTATTCACATTGGAAATGTAAATAATAACTACCAATAAAAACCTTTCTGAAAGTTCAATGTACATTGATATATCACTGTGGGTGGATCAAGCATCTGAGTTTGAGACAAATAACATTCAAATGAGACGTTCTTGAAAAAGAGACTGTGATGTAGACATGTATGACTTTATGCAGATCTGAGATCGGGGTACGTACCTCTGTTTGCTCTTCTCTGCTTTGGATGGCTGGTGAGATGTTCTCTATGGACACGCACTGACGCTCGTGGCCGTAGCTCCAGATCCAGTGGTGTGGTTGAGCGTGTCGCGCACAGTCCATCTTCCGTGTGCATCTGACACACACATCAACACACAGTAAGATTAGAGTCTGCTGAATGTTACTGGGCATATGGATGCTCAACTGAATCATCAACTGAATAAATGCGGGCCTCCCAGATTTTCTAAATCTCAGTGTTAAAGTGATACGAAGTGGTTCGCCTTCACATCACATCGCCATCATATTATTTGATTAAATCCATGCTTTTATATACAGCAAAAGTGAATCGTGACTTATACTATTTAGACCACTTAGCCCATTTTCTTTTATTGTATGAAAAACAGACAGAAAAAAAAGTTGTGGGTTTTGAAACACATGAAGGAATTAAAATTTTGAGTTAAACTAAAGCCCTATGTGCACAGGATTAGTATGACCTGGGGACCTCTTGCCATTTGTTATAATTGCGGAGGTTGTCTGTGATCTTAATCCCGAGCGAATCGACCATGTCTGCAATTTGTCAAATAAAATTCCCCCTGCAAATTACCTACCATATTTTGACGAAAACTGAAGTACTGTGATAACATTAGTCCTGTGCGAATTGGCATCTCGTATAATAGCACTTCGGATGCTGGAGATCCCGGAACGCGATTGCGAACGGACAGATGGAGATTCTGGAACGCAATCGTGGGTCTCAAATGCTGACCGGTACAATCATATCGTTTCACCCCATACAACTATACTGTATATAAAAATATACGCTAAGCCTTGCCATCATATTCGGGAAATAAGTCCGTAGATTTGAGTAAAATCACAGGCTTCACTTATCCAGTGCATGAAATACAGATGTGGGGGGGTCATTTCTAAATCACACGAGGTCCCCAAATAATACTAATCCCCTGCGAATAGGGTTCAACACTTTAAAACCGATTAATGCAGTGACTAGATACATAAACGGACAAACATTCACGAATGATCTATGGAAATACACAAAAAAATATTGTTTATGCAAAACAAGGGTCGCAGTCTCATGGGAAAAGATGAAACGGTAGAGGTGTGTTTGATTACCTGCCCTCCAGCAAACACCAGCCGCAGTAGGGATCTCTGTTCCCCAGACAGGTGTGGCAGTCCAAATGCTTCTCGCACTGCGCAACATGGAGCTTTGTAACCTGAAACGCACACATATCACAGGCCCTGAGCACTTTTCTGGCTTTGCAAAGTGATAAACGCAAGAGAACCAAGTTTTGCAAGAGCAAGCAGCGTGCCGAAAACCTCAGATTCTGATTGGCTGTCAAAGCAATTCCACTGGCAATTATTCATCGCATAAAGCAGACAACTCAACTATACACTTTCATCTGCAGAGCAACTGTCATTCAGCCCATGTGTGTCGGAGTAAACGTGAGAAATCGGGAGAAGGTTTCGCTTGCTGGCGGTTGAAAGGAAACGATTTGTCTCTCGTACCTTTTTGTCGGTCAGCACGTAGACGTTCTGTTTGGTGGAGTCCAAGAGTAGGTCAGCGTTAATGGCGCTCTCTGTATCCACCTCCACAGTGGCGTATTTGGTCCCGGTACCGTTTGCACGGAGGAACACCTGCAATGAAAACACACGCATTGGGTAAATGGACATGGACCTGGCACACAGATAGAGGACAGATAATTGTCTAAATTGTTCCATTTTATAGACTAAATATTTTCCAAAAGTGCTTTTCTCGCAGGTGCATGAGAGCAAAACATTAAACATGAATTCAAACATTTGAACAAAATGTTGCTTTGTTGCTAGGGTGTTGCTATGGAGTGTCTAGGGCACATTGTTAAGTGTTTCCAAGGATATGGTGTTGACTCGGTACATTTATATTTTATCCAAAGCATCTTCCTGCAAAGGCCATCTTGTCTTGCTTTCTTAAATCGCTTTCCCGTCCATTCTACTTCACAACTCCTTTTCTTGTGGAACATTCTTCCTAACTCTGGTGGTCTGGTCAACCACATCTCTCACAACATTCAAAAAACCACTTAAAACCCATCTCTTCTATGGATATTTTAAAGACAAATGTAATGTACACTAACCCTCTCTCTTTCTTCCAGCAGGTATTGGTCTAGCTTTTGTTGAAACTTGTAACTTTGTATTAGCACCTATTGTATTATTGCTCTTGTACGACATATCGCTTATTGCATTTTACATTTACATTTAAGCATTTGGCAGACGCCCATTCAAACCCACAACCTTGTGTTGTTAATGCAATGCTCTTACCACTGTGCTACAGGAAAGCTCCCTGAGTCTCTCCAAGTCGCTTTGGATAAAAAGTGTCTGCTAAATGACTAAATGTTAATGTTATAGTGCATTCAAGCAATACATTTGACCAAAATGTGTGCTCCCTGGGAATCAAAACTTTGCTGTCATGGTAATAAGATCTGGCTGACGATTAATTGTCAATTATGAATTGAAATTGTGATGATTGAACGCAAAGTCTGTAAAGTCATGAGCAGCAAAACTAATACTGAAACAAGAGAACACCACCATCTGCCTTTAGATGCACTGAAGTTTAGAACCACTTTGATTAAAATAATAAAAAACACAAAGCGATTCAACTAACTTACAGTAGTCGGTCAATGCCTCTTATATATAGACAACAATTTTGTATCTCTTCTGCAGTTATGTATTGAATCCACTCGCTGCTATTCAACAACATACTGCTGTATCAATGTCTTTCAGCTGTTCCTTTATCATCTAATACCTTAATATGCCTAAAAATTCAATCCATTTAGTTTAATCCTTAATTAAATCCTTTGTTAAATAATTGTGCTGATAAGACTCAGATGATGATATGAGAAATGTGACGGTAACTGATGGTGAAAGTAAATGTGTTTCAGAAACAGATACCCTTTCGTCTTTAAAAAGTGTGCAGTAGCTCTGGTTATCTATAACTGTTATTCAATCAAATAATGTACATACACAGCCGGAACCCGTGCATGGAATTCACAATGTTGTTTCTACAGTGGCCCTAAATGGACAAACTGCAGAGCGCGTTTCATAAATACGTTATCTTCTTCGGCAAAGAAGCAAAAACGTGACGACATCTAAGTTCTGCGTCAGCCACCGTAGTGATCAAAAGGGAGTGAGGGGTGGAGTGAGCCATTGGTTGCAATTCGTAACCTCACCTCTAGATGCCACTAAAATGTAATATCTTTGTATTGCTAACACAATAATCTACGATTTGAGCTAATGAAACCGGTGATGCTATATAGGGTATTCGTAGCATCTACTACAAAAACATCACACGGTTCTAGATTACTCTGAATAACAAGATTGCGTCATTTTTATCTGGTATTTTCCAGGTGTAAACCACAAGCCTTGGTTTTGAAAAAGATTATATATAAATTCAGCTATTATTCACTACCCACAGCCCAAACAGATGCTGGCTTTGAGGTTTCTTCTAAGTATGAGCAATAGCCATAATAACACTTTAGCAAACTGCACCAGTGAATGTTTTTACATACACCCCACGCATTGACCACAGAGCTCAGGTGAGTTGCAGTGCTTTTCAGAATCTTGCAGGAAGGAAATTATATCGTGGGCTGCCTGGGATAAGTTTTGCCCGAGGAAAGTTTCAAACGCAAAACAAGCAGCTGTTTCAGAGTTTTGTAGTTATTATTTCATGCAGAACTGGAGGGGATTTGGGCAAAAAAATCCACCACCCGTCCCAGAGAGCTCCTCATGTGACCAGTCCTCCTGGGGCCTGTTCTCCCCAAGGCACCTACAATGAGTGATCAGAACAAGTCCACTCATGCTGATGATCACACACACTCCCACGTGCACACACGTGATCACAGCCCCCAGAGCCAGACTGGACCAACCGTGAGCCGTACAAACCCTAATGAACATTCTCTTCTGAAAGCCGACAAAACAAAGTGATGCAGTCCTGCATGTTTCTTGCAGAAGCGCATTTTTTATAAAAAAAGTATAAAGTCTTGAAGGAGATCTTAAAGCAATGTGCTTGTTCTCCACAAAACCAACCTCATCTCAGAGTAATTCATAACTATTTTTCAAGGCGGCTTATTCATATGAATTCGTGAGATGCGTGTCGTACAAGTATGTATAATTATTTGAATATAGCAATAACGAAGGCCCTCCCCTAACCGTCACTGGTGCAAAAACCAGTGCAAATAAGATCGCACGGTTGTGAAACGGTTATTAGATATGCATAGCAAGGTTTCATAAAATAAAGTCACTTTTACGAGGTCAGCCATTACCGAGATTGTGTTGCACATATTTAAAGTAACAGACTGATTTTTTACATATCTTTTTAATACATAAATATAATGTATGCCAAATAAATAATTGTAAATGAATAGTTTACATGAACAATTTATTTCTGTTATTATTAACTGACCCTCTTGTGACTTGAAATCAAACATCTTCTGTGGAAATGTTTAAAGCGCACAGCTTTTCTCAGATTTGTAGGAATGCAGTAACAGTGCACAAACCATATAGACTACACCTTTGCAGTATTATTGTTGCTCTCTATGAAGTTTGACAGACATGACCGGCAGAAATACACGTATGAAAAAGCTAAGAATTTGACATTTCACCTTTGGTAATCCAAGGAAATACTATAACACGAAAGCATAGGGGACAGCATGAGGGTAAAAATCTCCAATCATTTTTGTGTCGACTACTTTTGTAATGCAGCTTTTTGAAGCCAACACCTAGCGTGCAAAGAAGAGTTAAAAATCTTTTCTTTCATCTCCCATGACTCACCTGTTATTAAGAGCACAGAAGCTTAAGACATGCGTGCACCCTCTTGTCCATCTGCCTTAAAATGCAGTCAACAACCGAACGTAACTCAAGATAAAGTCAGATCACCTCCTCGGATCTCACATGTTTTTAGGTTTGTTAAAACCACTTTAACAGTCTCAAATTTAGCGCCCTTGAATCCAATGTCTCGTTGAAACATAATACAAAAGCAACCAATTGATAACACTAAAAAACGTTATCTTCCAATTTTCACATCAAGGCCACAATATAAAGCTGCAAACTTCACTGAACTCTGAACAAACCAAAATGTGTTTTATTCATATATTCCAATGCTTTAGGGTGCTTTTCTCATTACCATTGAGTTTCTGCTTAATGACAGATTTTGAGTGCTGTGTGTGTTTGCGTTTTAATTTAATGACCCTTAATGACAGTAAACGGTCTTTATATGTCAGTTTTCCATGCTGATTTGCCATTATGCTTTTAGAGAGTCGTGGGCGTGTGATGCGAAAACACAATTTGCAGGTTTGTCCTCAACGAAGCGCAATTCAAAGCACCTGTTAAATGACCTGAGTCATACCTTGTGTAGCCGTCCACTTTTGTCTCCTAACAACATGATAGTGTGGCCGACCTCAGTCGCAGTGGCGACGGCAGTGATAGGTGGGGTCCAGGAGAAAGCAGGCATGGTCTCGAGAGCGATGGCGCTGGCGATGGGGCTGGGCGTGTGTTCTCCACCGCAGGGGTACTCATTCACAGAATTCTAAATGACCACAGAAACATTGTATTATAGACATCACCATATACAGCGGCAGGTTTATTTCTAATATTGAATTATTCTTTAATCATATTAAAGGAAAAAGAGAAAATAATTGGGGTTGTAATGTTGCAGACCAAAAACCTTCAAGTCGATTTGCATACTGCCAAATGCACATGTAAAATAAATGTAAATGATTCTTCCAACGTCTGAACCACATGTACGTTTCCAATGAATGTAACATGGCTATATTTTGCGTTCAGTCGAACGGAATATAACAAGTTTAGGAATTAATGAATGTTAAATGTTTTGGAAATAATGAGGTACAAGCACAGTGCAAATCACACAGACAGGCAGCTGCGTGCCCACATGGCTGCAAAACCTTGACCGATGATGCATTCTAAACAAATAATACCCACAAATACACGTTTAATAATAATCTGAAGTAAAAAGACTGGCCAAGTGTTTCCGAAGTTTCCACGATCAGTAACGTTTGAATAGAAGCAGAAACATCCTGTCTTCACTGTGCATGAAAATCAATACCCACGCTGTTTTTATAACCGTGTCTGACAAACACAGTCCATCATCTATCTGTGGCTGGCAGTGATTTTTAGATGCACTCTCGCTGGAGCCAGAGGTCTGTGTGTCCTGACCTAATGCTATTCTGGAACGGCAGCTGTCAGTGGACGGACAGACACAATACCACAGCAGTCCGGTCAACGGAGCGGTTGCGCATGAGAGCAGCTACACATGACTGAAGTCAAACACATCTAATGCTTTAGAGATATAAAAACAGCCTTCAGTTCTGCAACACTTCCTATATGGTATTAAACCAGATGCATCATCACGAACATCATTCTGAATTCAAAGGTGCGTCTCCTTCACATATCCCACAATGCACTGCAACAAGCATCAGGGGAAAAAGCATCAAGCAGGCCGAGAACGTCGAAGAAAAGTAAATTATACCATTTCATTTCTATAATAAATTTTAATAAGAAGTATTGATCTATGTAATTATATTAGTTTGACTCAATATTTGGTTGCGCTCTATATTTGAAGGCTTTTAAGATGATCACATCATAAATTTACCAACAAGTGAACAGCAAACTATTGAAATCAGTTGTTAATCTCAATTAAATCATTATGTGCGAAACAAATTTGCATCTTATGTTGTGCAAAACAAATTGCTTACAAATGCGGCTGCATGACTCTGTATTTGTAGGCAGTGTACTAAGTTTCGGACAGAGATGCATAGCTGTGGTAGCGGTACGGTAAGTATGAGGTCACAGGTTCAGTGGGATTCTGTGTGATGATGAGAGCTCAGAGAGGATGTGGGTCAGGGGAACTGAAACCAGCTGCTACGCTTATCTGGATTTAACCCCCTCCCAGACGAACACACACGCACATGCCCATACACCACTCCATTATATTCCCAACTTTCTCCTAATAATACTACACCCTTTCACAAAACAAAGGAGACAAACATAAAACATTCGCAATCTCCATTATTACCTCCTTTCCTCTTTTTCTTATTCCAACCTTTTGGGACTTGACTCAAAGCAACTCGCACTGATAACAAACAATTATTATATTCCCCAGATTACCTTGGTTTTACAGTTAACAAAAACATCACTACTGTTGTGTAAAACTATCATATACACAAACTGAAGCCCAAAATATCATCACGATTTCACAATGCACAGATCTTAAACCTGCGATGCTCAGACGTCTAGGTCTATTCTCCAGAGCTACCTCTGCATTTGTTGCACTGTGTGGATTAGCACTGGTGCAGACATCTGGACGCTAATCTGTGTCAGCACCGGGCAGCTGCCACTCGCCCGGATTTAGCCCCATCACAAAAACCCAGCCAACCCTGATCTCTCGCCAATAAACTGTGCCACCCTGCTGTCTTACACGACCCGGCTAGTAGCCCGATGTCTCACGGTTTTGCTGGCTGTATCTTACTACTTAGAGCTCTTTAGCTATGGATTTAACCCTCATTAAAACCGCCACACTCGTGCTGCCACTCCCTCCGTTTGCCAGGGTCTATTGAGGCCACCCTGAGGTAGGAGGGTATGATTAGCTGTGACTGGCAATTAAAGTTGATAGCGAGTGAAGCTACAGCCAAATGCATTAAACACTGCTCTTCGATTGGCTAATACTAGAAATAAGTGGTTGGATTTCATTCTCTATCCTGAGCAAGATATGGCAACAATGGATCATTTGGCATCGGTTTGAAAGGAAACAAGCTAATGATTATCAAGCAGTATGAGAAATGATTTAAAACCGAGTCGATCAGCTTACCTGCGGGAGTTTCAGACAGCTAGAGGACACTTCATACTCGATGTAAGCCTTCTCCATGTTATTCAAATCCTTGCCCTCCTGTGTGTAACACAAGAGCTGGGCAGCGTGCAGGGCTTTATCCAGTTCTTCCATATTGTAGACACAAAGAGCCGAACTTTCTTTGGGCGTTGTTGTTGATGGTTGCCCCATGGCCATAGCCACAAACAGGGAGGGATGTTCACGTTGCGTGCCAAGCGTGGCCGCCTGTGCCAGATTGTATCCTTCGCCACAAGCAAGCGGTACCTCTACGTAAGAGTAGAAATTGGGGTCGCCGGCACAAAGTCTTGAAACGTACGTCCTGTACTCTCGTTTGCCCCGCACGTCACGGCGATAAAAAACGAAGTAGATGTAATTGTTGTGGTGGAATGTTTTCACAAAGTGATTTTTGTACTCAGAGTAGCTACCCACGACCAGCTTACCGAGTTCTTCGTGAGAGAACGCTGGCGCCGAGTGATGGGCGACTGGGGCTAAACGTCTCATTGTGATTGGAGGAATGCCGCCAGGTCCTTTGCTGGTGAATCCCCGGCCAACGAGCATAAGCAGGACACCTTTCTGCTGCACCACCACGCCCACCGTGGACACGCGAGGGTCATTCGCAGCCACATACTGAGTATCCACGGGGTTGTCAGTCTTGTACAGGATCTGAGAGACGTTCTCGAGGCTCCGCTTCTCGCAGATCCCCTGCAGGACCGTCCCGCACATGATAAGGCTCAGTGGCTGCCCACCTTCAACCTGCTCTAGCAGTAGAAGTTTGTTGGTGTTGTCTGTGGTTTCTGCTTGGGTGCAATCGACGGGGTCGATGGGTGGGAGACAATCAGGGCTGTCCAGTTTGGGTCCTGTTTTGCCCCAGGAGAGCAGCTGCAAGTCTGCCGACAGGTGATAAAGCACGTTGACCGCTCCCACGTAGATGTGACCCGTGCGGTTGTCAAGTAGAAGGTGATTGAGACGGGAGCCATTGAAGGGGGTGAACGTTGGGGGGCTCTGAAGTTGACCGTGGGCCAGGGGCAATACCAGAGGCCACCACAAGATGGCGGGGAGCAGCAACAGGGGAGCAGCAGCTGGCATGGCACCCCGTCACCTACTGAAAAGAGAAAGAGAGAGAGATCAGGTCAGTTGGTGAGAAAAGAAACTGAAAAAAAATTCCGCTACAAGGACAAACATTTCAAGCAGAAATAGGTAAGAAATGTTGAAATGCATGGAGAGAGCTATAGAAAACAAGCAGGGAAGATGATAAAAATGGAAAGACAGTAGGGAAGCAGGAAGGAGGCATGGAAAGTTGAGTAACACATGAAAAGGAAGGAAGTCAAAGAGTCAGACGGCAAAGAGCGATACTCAAACCAGAGAGAGGATATGATTCAGATGGGTGCATGGAGGGACGTAGAGGGAGAAAATAAAGACACTGAGAAAGAGAGAGAGCCAGAGAGGGAAAGCGGACGATAGAAGACAAATGTTAGGTTAACAAAACACCACAGAGAATACCAACTGCCGCACATCTCTATGCGGCACAAAGAGTGCGAGCTTCAAACGCATTCTTTTGTTCTTCAAAGTCCTGCCACCTTCACACAGTGAAGTGAAGGATGCTTGTGACTAGCGGCTTTGGTCCGGTGCAATAAGAGGCACGTGTCTGAGACCAAGAACCTTGCAAGAGTACTTAAATCTACTTCATAAAGTGAGAATACCAGCGTGTGAATGGTGAACTTAAGGAACGGGCTGATGAAACAAACGATAGCGCTGTTGTCATGAATATCTTTTACTAGTGTTCGTAAACTTGCACTTTAATGGTCCAAATGACATTAGAATGATTTGAGAAATCCTTGAAATTACAAAGATTAAAATGAGAGGAAGAGAGACTGCAAAGGGGGAGAGAGAGTGTGTGCCAAAATATAAGAACGCTGATAAAAAGTAATAGAGCTGTGAAGGAGTTATGTGCTAAATTATGCATGATGCCTGTAGCTGTTGCCTTTCTGGTTTTACTGATGAGCTGAGAAAACAGTAAGTGTTGACTGCTGATTCACATTCGACGCTTTAATCAACCAATCAAAAGACAGGAGCGGCAGCTGTTATATATCAACCTTTGAACAAGAGAGATAAAAAACAAACAAAGAAACAATACATCTTATGCCACACCAACACAAATGTGGCACATTTATTCTCTGTTATTCTGGTCCCTAGATACGGGTGTAATTCTTTGAAGCTTTCAACTTCTTTTAACGTTTTATTTTTCGAGAAAGCAACGGCTCACCTGTCCACAAAACGCCTCAAGAAGATTGAGAAGCGAAACGTACCACAGCATTTGTTCAACACACGCTCCATCAACTACGCCACAATTTGAAGTCAGAACAAGACAAGAATATAACTGCGCAAAGTAGTCTTGTCAAAAGTCCTGGTACTTCGGGTCCAAGTCGGTCCCGTTGCCGGTACCTAATTTTCACAAGACCCGGGCCGTTTCTCAATATGTGTTCTTGTCTGTTCTTGTGAAACGCCATCAGTTGCAGCCCAAGTACTGTTCCAACTCAAAGTTCACATTAAGGCTGCGTCCAAATACCCCCATTTGCGGTATTGGGGCACGCGACAGAAAGTAAGACCTCAAGTCTGGCCAATGTCATAAAAACACTAAAGTACAGTGCCCTTAAAGCACACTAAACCCACACTATCTTGATCACTGCTTCCGAGTGGCATCACGTTCTGGATATAATATGAGACTTTTTGCTCGGGACTCGCAAGATGTTTGAGGAAAGCGTTCCTCAAAGTTATACAACTACTTCTTAAGGTTATTTCAATTAATTCTATGTTTGGCTTACATGTGTTTGCTTTTTTGGGGTACAGCTGCTTGGATACAATACAAATTAAGCACTATAAAAATAAATCTGACTTGACTATATATAATTATATATTAAAATATTTTGTAAAACGTGTCAATTTTTTTAATGGTGAATTATGTATTTTGTAAAACTGCTTTTTATAACATAATTAGAAACACCACATTAATTAACGTTACATGTTTGCACTTGCTAAGTTTGTCCCATCGGGTTAGAAATACTACATGCACAATTGGGGTCTTCACGCCCACTAGAACACTTGGGCCAAAAACAGTCAAGTGGTCAAGTGCAAAGACCACAAATGGGGGTATTTGGCCGCAGCACTAGACAACAATGGTTAAAATCCCCAGATGTGTCGTTGATCGGCACCTTTTACGGAGGATGCATTGGGAGGTGACTGGTGTGGACTTATGACGCTATATTTCCCATCAGGCATTGCACAGCAACTGCAGTGGAGCAGAAAAACAGCTAAATGTTCATAATATTAAGGTTATTTTGTCACAAAATATAGGTTTAAGAGTTATTTAGGCGAGAATGTATGACATTTTTAAATTTGCTGGGAGGATTTCAGAGATGCGAACTCCAGGCAATCACCGGGCACTCAGCGTTCATGTAAACGCCCAACACAGCCTCACCTGGACAAGTGTTTCTGAATCTCATGGCTGGCTCTGTAGCGGTATTTGTAGCGGTAAAACATGAGAAATAATTGATTTTGGGTATATATAACAGGCAATCTTTCATCTTATAAATCTCTTATTTTTTCCTTGACTGATGAAAGTTGAGTTTCACTTTTCTACTTTGGATTTAATGTTTTATTGGAGCGCTTCCTACTGGAGTAACCTGTCTGACAGGTTGAAAGTTTCAAATTCTGTTAGCGGTTTCAATTAGCATGGCAAAACGATTTGCCAAAAAGTGTTTTGCTTTGGTAATGAAATGGGTACCGAGGAGTTTTACTGGTATTGGTACCGACTACTGAAATTCTGTTACCGCGACAAAGTCAGAAAATATATCAGAGTTTTCAATAACCACACACACACACTAAACCTAAAAAATATCATATCACGATGGCAATAACGATATAAAATTTTGTTTCGTCAGTTCCCCGATGATTTCCATTCCTCGTAATAGCGATGCTTGAGCTCGAACCAATACAAAGTCAAGTCCAGATACAGAATTGACTAACTTCTGCCAATAAGCCGAACACGATTTCATTTTTGAAGGAGAGAAAGCATCAGAGGACATCGTGTATCGAAGCGAGAAAGTTATAGAGGAGAAAAGTGAGAAAGATTCATCTTTAATTCATATCACAGCAGACGCAGAAGTCTTGGGGGCCTCGTATATGAGAGATGAAGAGAAGAGCGAAAAAAAATACAGAGAAGCTGGGAGCCTATCAGTATGCATAACATTTTACCTCGTCTCCACCTTCAAAGGGGCTGCTGGGTAAGAAAAGGACAGTTTGACATGCTGGCAAGATTAGCCACTTCTATTCAATTAAGCTTTGCATAGGAGAGTTCACGCGTCACCTTGTTTATAAGTGTTGAAAGCGGAACGCTGCTCTGTACTCGCTGGCTTACGGACTCATGCTGGCCACGTTCAAAAAACATGATCAAAAGGAATGAGCGAGGAGACATTGGTGGATTTTTTATCTGCTTCGTCAAGGTCTTGCACAACAGGCTCAGGAAAAGCTCAATGATGCTGACTTGCATCTTGAGTGGAAAAAAATACTTTAATGACGGACTTTGGATATTCAAGAGTCAGCAAAGACTTTACAACTCGTGTAAAGAGAGGCATTTCGTGAAAAATGCTTTGATCTTTTGATAAAAAAATTATAAAAGTTTGATGTAGGCTACTATGTGAACATACTCTGAATTTGTTTCCTTTAATGTAGTGAGTGTATTCAAGGTACCCAAGCTGATGGGTTCAAATCCCAGGAAACACACATTCTGGTTAAAAAAGTATACATCCAATCTTAAAAAAACAAAGAAGCATAAAATGTTATTTTTCATGCTGTTTCTATAAGAAACTTACATAAAAGATACTTTGTAATAGAAAAGGTTCTTCCGACCTTTGACGAGAAGCATACATTTAGTTTAATCTAAGAAATCTAAATTGCTCTTATAAGTGGACTTCATGGAAACAAAATTTGTCATTCAAAATACAATATGCATTTGCCTTAAAGGCATAGTTCATCCGAAAATTACAAATCTGCCATAATTTACTCACCCTCAGGATGTTTCAAACCTGTATAAATGTCTTTGTTCTGATGAACACAGAGAAAGATATATGGAAGGATTTTCAGTTCTTACCATAGCAGGAAAAAAATTATGTATTTTTGGTTCCTTTGAACATATAATGAGATATTTGGAAGAATCTGAAAATTACTAACATTCTCCCAAATATCTTTCTTTGTGTTCATCGCAACAAAGTCATTTATACATGTATAAAATTACACGAGGGAGAGTAAATGATTACAGAATTTTCATTTTTGGGTTAACTATCCCTTTAAGTGTCATTTTCAAATACATAAAACTCCCATCTACTCGCTGATTCAAAAGGAGGGTGTTTACCACCAGATCTGCACCAAAAAAGATATTAGGATGCCAAACAGAAGCAAAGCGGGTAGCAAATGACTGAAACGCACCCCATGCGCTGCATTTCCTACACGGATACTCCCAACAGCAACAGACAGGGTGAGACGAGAACAGAACAATCGAGTCGGCTTGAGGTCTCTCATACTGTCAAAACAGGCAATTTCACAGCTTGATTTTAGGTCGAGCTTTTGCAGCATCAGCATTCATCTCCATTTTTTTGCTTAAATGGTAATAACTGTTTCGGGGCATCATGGGAGAGAGAGCGAACACACTCTCTATTGAGGGGAGAGAAGAAGCTACTGCCTTTGTGCGAAGAGATGGAAAAAGAGCCGAATATATATTGGAGATGAGCGCTTCCTTGCACACACACACAAAGAACTGGAATTTGACAAAAGAAGAAATGCGAATGGAGGCTGGTTTGGCAGGATACTGTTAGAAAACTCAACCAATGGCCGTTATAATGAATGCATAAAGCTAATATAAGATTTAAGAATATGTAAACGTGCTTTAAATTGAGGTAACGGAGTATATCGATCCTGAAAAAGCCATTTTGGTTGCAGGTTGACCTTTGACCCTGTCTTGAAGCGCTCGCACATCTCTTCACAATCTGCCTGCCGCTTCCTGTTTAATCCCTATACACTTCCTGTGCTAGACAGCAGCATATTACAAAAAGCACATACTCATTAAGTTGCCAAGTTCACTCAACATTCATTACGCCATAAGCACACACACTAGCAATTATAGCGCGTGTCTAATTCTTGACTACGCGATGTAATGGAACGGTAAACACAATAGCAGACACAAAGCTTGCTCAGACACACACACACTTTCAGACAGACAGACGCACGCACAAAAATCGAAGGACATCACACAAAGCACCTAGCCAGCCCATTCAGACCTGAAGCTAAAATTCTCAGTGCGTTCTAAAAAACATCAACAAGCATCCAAGTCAATGACTTCTCCACAGGGGGAGAACCAACAGACAGACATGCGAACCCCACCCATGCTGTGTGTTTGCGTTATCAGAGGAAGGAATCGCCTTGGCGAGCTTTCAACACCAATCTGACAAGACGTCACTCCTAATTTAAAGCACAGTGTCTGAACTGATGGAGCAATATGGTGGAGAAACATTTATTTTGTGCGGTTCCCCTTAGACATAGAGGCAATAGGAAAGCCAAATCTCTAACAAAGCTTTACTGCTAAATTCTGCATGTGTAAGCACTGAGCAGTATTTTCCGATGGCTAAATCGCTTCATTCTAGCCTAATTAAAAAGACAGCCATGACATTTTTTGGCTTGATCGCAGTCAATTCATCGTAAGGTCAAGGTGAACTTCCAGGGCAGGTCAATTCATGCCACACAAAGAGGGCAGCACGGGCGGGTCATCGCAGCGATTGGGGCAGAGAGACGTGCCGTGCTAAGGCAGATGTCAAACTGAAGAATCTGACTGAAAACAAAGCAAGTAAACCAGTCAGAGACTAGACAAAGCGTACAAAGACACGCATCGCTGTCTCTCAGAGTTCTCCGACAAAACATCTCTTTCTAAAAGCCGATCCTGTTGCGGGGTACTGCAAAATTCTGCATGTGCCAGCAGATTAGTGAATTAATAAACTAATTATTCCATTCTTGGAAATGTTCAAATACAACAAGCAAGTCATAACAGGACATTAATGCTTAATTGCAGTCACATTCTCATAGGTTGAACGTGTGAACTGTCAAGCCAAGATGTTTCCATCCCGACTCGGAACGGGTGGCTCGACACATCGTGTGAGACTCAGTCAGGTGTCAGGGTGAGGAATCTGCAAGCAAATAAACCTGGAAATGTGCGAGACAAAGACAAAGCGCCTCGCAATTCATATCACCATCTCACGAAGATGGGCATATTGCGGAGATGCTGCTTATTATTACAGCACTGGCATCGCCGCTTTGAATGCGAACTGAAAGTGAGAGTGACTGGGATTTATAAGTCTCTTTGATCCCAGGCATGAAAGTGTCAATCTGTGTGTATGTGTGTATATGTGTGTGTGTGTGTGAAAAAAAGAGAGAGAGAGAGCATGCCTGGGGTGTGCAGCGGTTAATCACCACCTCTGTGCGGAGCGGCTGGGGGGGGCAAGTTCTCATTTCCATACTCTACGCCCAAGTGGGAAGGGAGGGTGATACTTTGGGAAATATGAAAACGCGAGTGTGGGTAGACAGCAAAGGTAGGAAAAATTTAAAGAAAAAAACCAAAAGAGTGTCTAGCTCTTTGATAAACGGAAAGCGAGAGAGAAGGGGAGCGTGATAAAATACAATGATTAGCAATGTAATCTCTTACATATTTTATTGCTGACAGTTGTACGGTACTTGGATTTCTCATATTTTATAGAAGAATGCCAGTTTCCTATTTACGCGAACTTCATTTTCTTCCCATCTCTCTCACTCTCTCCACGACGTCTGAACTATCTTTATCTCGCTGTTGCAATCTGTCCTCCAAAACCACCTCTTCATCTCTTCTTTATACTCTCCAACTGAGCTCATGAATATTTCTCACATATTTCACACAAGTTAGATGCCTGATATCATCGGGGCGTTTCGGCAAGGATGGTCTGCCAGCGAGCGGAGGTTAGCGGGGTGCTGTGGCACGCTGGTCGAGTCCTTCAGGAATTTCTGGTGGGGGAGAACACGCTTTTAGACAAACTAAGTGAGTCTGGCAACCAATCTTCTAAGACTCTTGTAATTATCACCTCTCCAAACAAACAAACATGATGACATCTTATTTTGATGGTAATGAGCCATAATGGCCACAATGAGAGATATAATGATGTTCAAGCACATCATTCATCGCTACGGAAAACAACACTACTTTCTGAAAGCAATCACAGAATACCTTTAGATAAAAAAAGCGTTATTTCATTTTTTACGGTGATTGAATTCAGCAGTTCCATCAGGTTAGAGAGGTGCGCATCTATATTCATAAACTGGATGAGTGCGAGGAGTGCGTCTACTCTCTGTGAATTTTAAAAACAGTTCTGGAACCATCAAGCGTATGATGATGATTATTAGGTTTCACCTTCAGCTCTAATTTTCACACTGCCAGACTCTCTCTCTGTCGCAAACAGCCCAGCGCTTTCATCGCCACCTTGACAAGCATCTGCGTGCAAAAAAATGCAACATTAATTACCTGACGGGGGCAGATAAACACTCTCATGCCAGCGAAAATGACAGGAAGGGAGCTGACGCTTAATTCACAGACTGCTTTTTACATTACACACCCTATTTAATAGCTGTTTTAGTGGCTGGAAACAACAAAAACAGCTGTATGTTTTTGTCTGCCCGGCTGGGGAGTGGAATCGCTTGAATGAAGGTTCCCCAGTGCGTTTACAAGCCAAACACTTAACAGGATAAGGGATGCCTTTGAAGATTGAAAAAAAATGCCAACAAGCAGAAGTGCGTTTTCGAATTAAGGACAAAAGAGAAAAAACTTGTCTGTGGGCACGGGCCGAGCAAGACAATAACCGAAAGCCAAAAAAAGCAGCAAATTACACCCCCCATATGCTGAGCGCAAGGTGAAAACCCACCACTCCTGAGGGAGCGCGAGGGAGGAGGCGTTTAGAGGAGAGACAATGGAGTCATAACAAGAGGGGGAGTGGAGAAAGAGCGTGTGTGCTTGAAAAGAAAAAGGGAGAGAGTTCAGATTTCATCGCTGCGGGTCTGAAACTTGGTAGAGCTCTGTGAAAAAAACATAATCCCAATTGTGACTCTAGAGCGGCACGTCACGCCTCCCAGAGGGAGAGATACAATAACCACAAGCTGCTGATACACAGACTGGGAAACCACCGAGTAAATGTGTGATTAAACATCTAGTTATCTTCCAATTAAGGCTGAATACATTAGATACACTCCACAACAGGTTACTGTGCCATTTGTGGGTCTCTGACATGTCACCTAGCACCAGAGTCTTGGGAATTCAGCACAGCTGTCTTGATGCTTTGTATCTGACGTTATTCATCTAGAATTACAGACCTGTGAAAGTTTTATACACAGAACCAGTCTGTAGACGCAAAACAGATGCAAATAGGTTCGCGAATACTCCACTATATACTTTTAAAGGTTAACAACATTTCAACAACACACGAAAACGTCATTTGAAAGAGAATGCAAGAGTCAATGAATATCCTCAAAGGATATTTGAGCCAGATCTTCTGCAAGAAATGTCAAATACAAAGAACATGTGCTAAACAAGAGCCCTTAAATCATATAAACAATACAATACTGCTCTATCCCTGCCAGTCGTGTTTTATTCACTTTCATTCACAATTCACTGCAACTTCATGTAAGAACTCTAAAAGATATCACACGACAGAATGTCATTCTTGAACTTTTAACGCATTCCTCTGATATTTCAAAGCAAAAACTGAACGTGGTCGGATCTAAACATCAACACAATTCAGCGCGAGCACAACATGCAAAACACAACATACAAAAACCATTGTAATGACCCAGCGGATTATTTGACTCACTTTAGTCAGTGACACTTCGTTTCATCCCCTTTGAAGTAAAAAAGAAACTCGTGTTATCTTTATAAACAACACCGAGAAAAGCGTTTCAAAGTGATGCCGGTAAATCCCATCATGCGCGTGTTACATTGTCGCAAGCAACACAGACTTACGCGAGAACCTCAAAGCGGCCGCCGGGGAGTAGGCGGGGCTTCTCGAACACGTCAGGAAGCGGTTTCAGTGGTGCGCTGGTGGAGGGGCGCGGCTTGGCCTGCCTTGAGGGGAGAAACTACAGGTGAATTCTTTCACAATTCCTGATGACAGTTTTTTTTAAGTCTTACTAAACAGATTCTAAGCGAAAAAAATGTGTTTTGTAATTCATGTAGTTAGTAGACCGTCGAAACCGGTCGGCGTACGATTTACAGAGCAACGCAGCACGTGCGCTTGTAATAGGTGAATAAAATACAATATCGCTTGTAAAATGACTTAAATACACGAGGGATGTCGCTAAAATAAGTGTTTTGTCCTCTCTGTGACAGCCCCAGGCTTTGTAAAAACAAAGAAGCGGAGCGGCCCGCCCCTTTTCAGTCAACCAGAAAACTTGTCCACTCACAGGCGATCTTATCCTGTCAATCATGTTGTGAACGTGGGAACGTCTCGGAGGGCGGGGTTTTGAAGAGAGGGCGTTTCAACAAGCTAAAAGTTCGCTTTTAATAATAAATGGACTTTTCATCACGTGAACATAATTAAACGCACACATAAATATATATATATATATATATATTTAATTTTAAGTTTTGACTTCAATTTTTGCAAATATGATAAAGTAATCACAAGTCATGTTCTCACATAAATATCCATTTCTCTTTTTTCTAATTCTGATATTTGATTTGAAGGTTGTTAAAACTAATTTAATTTCAATATCATTTCTGTCAAATGTTTTTTTAAGTCAGTATTTGATAAAAACAAGTGTTTTTGCCGCTTTAATTAAAACTATTCCGACAATGAGCAGAAAAATCATTTAAAAAGCAAAATCGAAAACAAAGGGTCTGCGCCTATACACAATAAAATTAAAAATGAATTCATACACGTCCGTCGTAATATAGTTTGTGTTATTTAAAAGTTTGGTAGCTAAACTAAAGCGGAATCAAAGCTATAATGGATTTCAGGCAGGAGGGGGTTTTGGGACACGCCTCTCCGCACCGCAGCTGGAGGGAGCAGATGGGACATGTCACCCCCGCATGTTTCAGCTGCACCAGGGCTTTGACACGAACACTATCGAGTTCTCACAATGCCAATTGAAACAAACGCAGATCTCTCGAATGCACCTCTTTTAATAGATTCTTCGCCATCCGCTGGGCTTCATTTGTCAAATGTCACCCGCCTGTGACATTTCCCACGGTGTCAACCTGCGAATGTCTCTCGAAAGGACCTATGTAAAATACACCGACCATTAACGCAACATATGCGTACCTTGCAACTGTTTCAGTACATTTTCCGATTTTCCAAAAGAAATGGAAAAGGCTTGCAATCAGTACGTGCCCCCAGTAAATCCAATCGAGGGGCCTTCGACAAAAGCTAAAGGAGGCTGCTGCTTGACACAGCAAAGAAATGAAGATGGCTCATTGTATTTAGTTAGTGCTCGAGAAGAAAGCGATAGAAAGAGAGAGAGGCAGTGAACGGGAGAGAGAGATGAGAGAGAACGGTTCCCTAGCGGGTTTACTGATGAGCAGGCATGCGGGGAGTCTGGGGGGCTCAGCTGGGGCTGTTTGTCCAGCAGTGAACACCCGTCATCAAGGAGCTCATAAAATATTAATCCAGCACACAAAGACACAGTACTGGAGGCACCAGACTGCGAAGAAGACGGACAGAGTGACCAGAGCGAGAGAGAGAGAGTGATGCAGGCCGAACGACAGCAAGTGTAATGAATGGTTGGGGAAGGAGGGGGCCGCGGGGTGAAAGGGTGACATGTAGTAATTGGGGGAAAATCTGTGCGACGGTGGGTGGAAACTATTATTGGCAGGTGGAACCAAAATGGACGCATCCCTGAAATAATGAAGTGAGGGGGAGGTGAGGTGGGAGGAGATGCGAGGAAACATGGGAGCAATAGATGTGAGAATTGGCTTTCATTTAATTACAATTGCTTTTGAATAAATGCTACAAGTTTGGCATGACAATGGCACGGAATTAGAAATAGCGACACATCCCGACTGCGGAGGGCCATGTTTGGAGGATTGGGATAGGACCGTATGTTCTCATAAAAAGTTTTGGCAGCGAACGGAGCGCCCAACAGTTGTCTGTTTACACTCCTGGAGCCAAGGACTGGGCCAGCAACAGAACAATGCTGATTTGTTAAGAGGACTCTAAACTGGCTCTTCACGACCAAATACGCGCTGACACACAAAAACAGCCAGTGAATGGAGCGCACACACTCGGAGAAGAATGCGTTCAATGAATGCACAGACAAACACACACACATACACTAAATCAGACATCAATACATATCCAGAGCATTAATATTCCGGAACCGAGGGCAAAGCTGTTAGGGAAGCCTAAAAGCAATAATCAATATTTTTCAGATAGATGATTACGGTCAGTGGAAAGAGCATTTCAAACTAAAAGTAAGGCCAGCAGATATACACATGCAAATAAAATGTGCACGATAAAGGTTCAGGTACAAAACAATGATCTAATGTTCTACTTCTGTCCTTTATTCACACTTATGCCATTCTTAACACCCTTCTTTTTAAGGGTAGTAGTGCACATCACTGTGCCAAATATAAGTGTAATACAAATGACAGTTGCGATATGGACTCTATTAGCCTTTCAGTTGAAGATTTTATCTTAACACAGAAATAATTGGCGTACGTTTCCGTTGGTGCGTTCGAGCGCGAGCCTGCACGACCAAACCCAGGTTATTCTGCGGGTTCTCCAATGGATCATGTTGTGAAATGAACAGTTACATGAAATCAAAACTGGCTATGACCCGCTTGCTTGGTGTTGGAGTGCGTGCAGGTTTTGCCGCGCTTGCGGAGAGACACCCTATGCTTTTGCACTCCTGTGCACATATTCTGAACGCGCATTGCAGATGTACACATCTGTCAACATTAGGAAAACATTAGCAACGATTAGGAAAAAGTTACGTTTTTAAGGCATCTGAATAGGAAAGCCAAGGTAGGTTTCAAATGAAATTGTTAAGGACTGTAGGGGTGTAATGCAGAGAAAGGCACCCCTCCCAGATTATGCACCCTCCCTCCCCACAATGGTTAGGGTGAGGATTATTTGTTAGGGGAGGGGTTAGAATTAGGTGTGGGAGGGGTAAAAATCAGCCAATCGAACAGCCGCGTTATTGAAGGGGGTGCATAATCTGTCAGGGATGCATTTCTCGGCACAAGAAGGGTTAATACGCGACTGACTGAAGTTGTCACTGCAACAAGAGCTTTTTTAATTTCATATTTAACTTTCTTATATTATTTCAGTTTTCATTATTTACTGATGTTTATTTAAATGTTTTATATGCTGTAGTGTGCCGTTTCACTGATGACATTTTCTCAAATCGTGCGTTAAACATTTCATCCTCAATATTTCAGATATCATATTTAAAAAAGTATTTAAATAAGGTCTATATTTCTCTTCCACTCGTGATGTGGTTGCTACACGCAAATTTAATGATATAAATATTATTTATATAAATAATATATATTCCCCAAGCCAAAGGTAAAAAACTGCCACCGTCACAGCCCTATTCCTATTCCCCTCATGCCATTCAAAAGGGTATATAACTCTTTCTTCTGTGGAACACAAATTAATATATATTGAGAAATGTCTCCATGGTTTTGTGTTCATGCAATGGCAGTCTTATGGGTTCCATGTTGATGGGTTACCAAACAAAATATCTTCTTTTGTGTTCTGCACAAGAAAGAAATCCATACAGGTTTTAAATGACACAAGGATGAGAAAATAAAACAAGAGTATTTCCCTTTAAGTAGAACAAGGAAACGTGGAATATATGGCATCACATTGACTGCTTTTATGATGCATAACAGTTATTAGTTTTACCAGATCCATTTTAATGAAATTACGTGAAACACAAAAGAAGATATTGTACGGGTTTGCAATGACAGAATAAATAATGATATAACGAATAAACAATTTGTAGGTCACTGCTCCTTTAAGTGCATCAGTGTTTTAGAGATCTCAAAAGATAAACACAGAACTAAGAAATGAAGAAAAAAATAACAACATGAGAACACGCACACACGGTCAGACATCAATCTTTGATGTAGCTCAAAATAAAAGAAGCATCAGCAAGTTCTGAACTTGTGGTTTCTCGCTGATGCAAAATGACTCACTGAAGTACTTCAGCTATCACCGGTTTCGCACTTTGCAGAACTTGCGGTTGAAATGGAAAAAGAAATGCCACCCACAAAGCTTTACAAAATCACAATGAGCAGAATGCAAATAAATAACAATGTGATTATGCATGTATGTCCTGCAGCAGGCCTGGCATTGCCCAGAACCCCTCTCACGATCAATAGATCCCAATATTCACTCCACATTCCTCACTCGACTCTTTCCATCCGACACAGAACAGCCTAGTCACGGAAAGGCGCCTTAATGCGCAAACCGCATGCCTATTACAATATCAAAGCTTGACTTGATAAAGATGACAGTGTGTGTGTCAACGGAAGCGTTCTGACCTCCCCGCGTGTTGGACGACTCTCGCAGCGGCCTGAATGGCGCTTCTGTGGCTAGAAATGACTGCTGACCTCTTTCGTTTCCTTTTTACATGTCGAGCCAAATATCTCTCGCGCGCCCGCCCTGAGCGAAATATTAAGTCGTTGCTGCATTTGGTTTGCGTTTCTTACCCAGAAGTCCCTGAGGCTACAGCGGAATCGAGAAGTTTTCTGCACCTCCTCGCATACGATATAAATGCGTCCTCTTTGGAACGCTTCGTCACAGCGGTTGGGACACGTTAATTGACTATGAATTGAATTTATGAATAATTGATGTGTCGTAGCAAATTCTAACAGTGGGAGAAAAACAGCATTTAATGGAACTTGTGTGTGTGTGTGAGAAACAATAGTTGTCTAAAAGAGATGGATTTAGCTAGAAATGCATATTGCCACAGTCATTTGAACATGAAGACAAAGGGCATGCCCGTGCAAAGGTTGGTTACCAACTTTTCATGATGGTGGCGTGTTTTGGGTGGTTTCCACAGTGTTTCCTGTACCTAGATGTGGTTCATGTCCTTTCACTCAAGGATTATACTGCAAAAATCCATATGAAAAATATGCTTATCTTGTTTTGCAGTCAAAACATCCTGAAGTAAGATCAATTCACCTGATATGAAACTTAAAGTACGAGTTCTGTCCTGTGATGCAAATTTAGCTATACTTGTTTTGAAACCGTAAAACAAGAAAAATATACGTGACCCTAAACCACAAAACACACAGTCTTAAAGTGATACTTCACCCAAAAATGAAAATCCTGTCATCATTTACTCACCTTCCAGTTATTCCAAACCTGTAAACATTTCTTTGATATTTGAAACAATGATTATAACCAAATAGATCTCAACACCCATTGTCTCCCATAGTAGGGAAATTGTACTTTATCCTTTTTTGTTCTGTTGAACACAAAAGACAACATTTCGAAGAATGTAGGACAGCCAACCGTTCTGGGAAACCTTTGACTGCCATGTTTTTTTCCTACTATGGTAGTCAATTTGTGTTGAGATCTATTGTGATTCTTCCACATATCTTTCTCTGTGTTCATCAGAACAAAGAAATGTATACAGATTTGGAACAACTCGAAGGCGAGTCATTTTCCTACCGTAAACATATCAAAACTTTATTTTTGTCAGTCATGTGCTTAGCTATAAGGACTTCATTTGGACAACTTTAAAGGTGAATTTCTCAATATTTATGCACCCTCCGATTCCAGATGATCAAATAGTTGTATAGCGACCAAATATCATCCTATCCTAACAGACCATACACCAATGGAAAGCTAATTTATTCATCTCGCAGATGATGTGACAATCTCAATTTAGAAAAATGTACCCTGGTTTTGTGGTCCAGGGTCACATACTACTAAAAACATTCATTATCAGTTCATTACCTTTATGTGGTTAAAAAAAAGTTATGACTCTTTCTTCTGTGGATCACAAAAGAAGATACGTTGAGTAATCTTTTTTTTTTGTTCATACATTGGAGGTCCATGGCCTCATTCTTCAAAATATCTTCTTTTGTGGTTTGCATAAGAAAGAAAGTCATACAGGTTTGGAATGATATGACTAAACGATGAAATAATTTTCATATTTGGATGAACAATCCCTTTGAGAGTATTTAGATATTTTTACATTTCTGAAGATTATGTAGGTGTTCAAAGGTGATGTTTCATATTTGTTTGGTATGTGTCACTACGTTTCTTTTTTCACATGTGGGCTATTAATATTTCTATTTACCCAAAGCAATGTAATGACAGCCCTCACCTGAGCTTTACTTACTCTGATCCAGCCAGGATAAAAAGCACACACACACACACACACACCTGCTATCTTACTAGTTGGTCAAAGAAAAGACAGAATGAGGGATATTAAAAAAAAACCCTGAAACACTATATTGCTCACTGTGACTCTCAGTAGACTATCCAAAAGCCTCGGGCAAGATACTGTACACGGTGAAAGAATGAGAGATGGACGGAGAGGGAGAGAGAGAGAGAGAGGGGGAGAGAGAATGGGATAAGTGGAGCTAGTAGCATTGCTGACAGCACACCTCAATCTCATCAACGTGGCAAAACGGGTTTGACAACAAAGGCAAACAACATGGCAGTGAAACACGAGAACATATTTGATCCCTGAAAACTCTCAATTACTTGGAAACGGATGTTATTGCACCAAGACCCCACCGTACACACGAGGAAATCTTTTTTTTTATTACACAACGTTAAAAGTGCACTACGAGACCCTGGCAGCGTTGTCATCAATCACAACGGATTCAATTACAAAGAGCACATTGCAACCCGATTGTATCAGAAGAGCAAAGCGGGAGCAGAAGACAATTTTAGGGTTTTACCAGGGGAAGAATAAGCAATCGTTCATCTCAATGTGGAGAAATCAGGCTAGATGAAGAAAGACGTTCATATGCACAACTATTTCCGGACGTGCGGTCATATAATGTTCTGATTTAACTGCTCATTAAAGCAAATCCGAGAAAGATTTGTGCACACATTATCTTATCTTGTATCATATCCAACGAGAAGTGCAACATTTGTTGCGTTACATATGACGCTGCGCCTTTAAAGGCCTAAAATATGATTTTGAATATAATGCATAAGGTATACGGACTTCATCTGTGGATTCAAATATTACCATAGTATAAAAACGTGTAGTATTGTAAAATAATTTATACTCTCAAAACAGAACAACAGTTGCATATTTACTGCCGTTAATCTGTACATAATCTCAAAGCCATGAGTCAAAAGGATTTAAGTAGTCGACAGCGTTACACAGACGCTCTACGTCTTTTAAGACTTCATTGACACACATAACTGGGATTCTTCAGCTTCGGAGAAATCAATAACACAAAGGGTGCAAGAGATGCCGTATGTATGTGCGCGAGCGGCGAAACAGATGCCGGCGCATTCAGACAGCTGTGGAGTAAAGGCACCAATTACAGTTTCAGCCCTGCCTCTGACACACACTATTACACACTCTATAATCTACCCTGCAAATCTCGCTCCCACGCAGTGTCAAAGGGTGGCGAGAGAGAGCGGGAAAGAGGGAGAAAAACAAGCACGCGGAAAGAGACACAAGAGCTTTGGGATGGTAAAACTAGGCGAGAGACTGATGGACGGGAGAGAACTCGACAGAGTGAAAACACAGAAGGAAACATAGAAACCCACAAACAGGAAGTGTTAGGCGGAAAACAGGAAGTAGAAGAAAGAGGAGAAATGGCTGACAACTACGGAGAGGGAATCGGAGCGGGTGTTAGAAGTTGCAGTGGCATGCGGAGGAGAAGATTTTGGCTTGAATAACTGTGTCTGTTTGTGGGTCCCTCTAAGCGGAGATCACTGTCATTAAGCTGCTACATGAGAAGCCCATCCGGATGTGTGTGCAGAGGCCTGGAGAGAGAGAGAGAGAGAGAGATCATATCCTACCAGTCTGGGAAGGCACTCTCCTGGTAATACACACATACTCTACACAAACCAGCTCAGATGAACGCTCGCTCGCCAACAAACCGCAGGCACGCCTCCTATTTAGCTCAAAGAGTAAATCAACGGAGAAAGACGGCAACTCTCCAGGGAAGAGAGAGAGAGAGAGAGAGAGAGAGAGAGCGAGAGCAAGGGAGATTTGTCACGGGTGCTAATTTTACATTCTAAATGACTCCGTCTACACGCTAACCGTGTTAGCCGTTCCAAAACTTAGTGAGCTGCCTACCTAGACGCTATTTCATGCATAATTAGGCTGCCTCTTACCTTCTTTTTTTGGCCGAATTCCGGCATCGCGTGCATTCTTCATGGATAAAGCTACAGAAATTAAGCCCTAGAAAATTACTTTAAACGGTTTACACTGAGAGAAGTAATTTAATATTTTGCACATGCATATATTGCACGATTTGTTGCTCATGTAGTGTTATCAAAATCAGTCACTTTAGGATTCTGACTAATAAGGGAGAATAAAAAAGAATAGAATAGAACACTGGAAAGAACAGAATAGGATGGAATTAAAATGTAACAGTGTAAAGAATAGAGTAGAGAATAGAATAAAACAGAAGTAGGGAGCCTGGCATCACACTTGTGGTTTCGGCAAACGGTTGTTAATTTGTTAAACGGTTCACTTGAACTCTGCAGATAACAACACAAAAGGCAAATTGGCTTCGCAACCTTGTCCCCTCTTGACCCTGTTTTGTAGCTAAAAAGCCAAATTGCATTTCGTACCTCATAGACAAACAGTCTAAAGTGACCACACACACACTTAACAGTGACCAGCAGAGAGAGTGAACAGTCAAGAGAGACAGAAAGAGAGGAAAACAGGCCTAGACAATTGCAGGAAAAGAGCCCAAAGGCCTGAAGAGGAAGAGACCAGGAGACAAACAAAAGAAAAACAGAGAGACAGAGTTTGATGGGGAACAGAGTTTTGCGTGGCAGACACACACCCAGCCGCCGACCTTTCCCATTTTACACAGCGGTTTTACTGTAAATGTTCATGTGGCCGGCGTAACCCAAACAAATAAAAACACTTCAAAACAGCTGCGAAATGTATTCGCCAGAGTCCGTAACCATAGACAGCGGCTAAATGACCGTGGCAGAGGCTGAGATTGTGGCCGTGTGGACGCATTTGTGTGTGATAAAAACAGCCCTGGGATTAACCGGCCGGGCGGTAATGGGAGATGGAGCTTTGTTTAACACTGCGAATGGAAAAGCCCTGCCTTATCATCAGATAACAATGAGCCGTGGAGAGAGGGAGGAAAGAATGAGAGAGAGAGAGAGAGAGAGGATGCAAAAAGACCTCTAATATATTTTATGTGGTAATGTAAGTGTGAAATCTCATGTCGCTTCATCAGATTTCATCATGACCCAGAGGAAATAAAAACTTTGATTCATGTTTCTCCTGGAATTCCCTAGGAAAAACACAAGTAGATCTGTACATTTTCTAGGGTTCTACAATATATCTCAATTATTGAAATATCGCACATGTACATATCGCAATCATTCGCAACAACTGAATGATTTAAACACTTTTTAAACACTAAAGTTACATACAGTCAAAGTTTATATAAGATATAAACATATTTTGATATTCTTCGAATTGATTTGACAAGCATTATGAAATCAGCTGCTGTCCTTCCGAAACCTTGGAAGTCCAAATTCGCTGTTTTTACTTTTTAAATGATGGAACGCTCTGTTATTGATGTACTTTTTAATACTTTTTATTACTTTGATGTTTGCAAAGGCCTGAGACAAAAATAAACAGCGACTAACAATAATGATCTGTGTCAAAAATAGAAATGACGAAATATGGACATGCGTGGTTGCAGAAGGATAGTAGCGATATTGTACATCATATTATTGACCAAATTATGGCATTTGTCTTTATTAACGTGCAGGCCGAACATATCTAAAAACATATCGCCTCAATCCTACAGGGGGATGTGGGTGTTGCTATGTTTCTAAGGTGTTCTGTGGGGGTGGAGTTTAGCAAACTGTTCTGGCTGGTTGCCAGGGTGGAGCTAGGTGGTCGCTAAGTTGTTCTTCCCATGATTCTCTGTAGCATCACAACAATTTTCACCTAAAAACGAAATTCTATCATCATTCATGTTCATCCTATGTTTAAAATCTGAATATCGCTGCTGTCCTTCTGAAAGCACGTATCTCCATATTTCATATTTAAATTTTTCGTCATGAATCATTATTTTTGTGTAATCCAATATGTTTGTCACTAGGTTTTGCAAATACTTAAGCGATAAAAAGTATTATACAGTGCTTGTCAACTTTGGCAACACAGTATGTTATCTTTTAAAACCTACTGGGTTTTTTCCATTTCCTGATAAACTGGACATCCAAGGTTTCACAAGGACAGCGATGATATTACTCTTTCTTCTGTGGAACACAAAAGAAGATACTTTGAGAAATGTTACTCAATGTTATTTGTTTGTCAACATTTATTAAAATATCTTCTTGTGTGTTCTGCAGAAGAAAGAAAGTAATACAGGTTTGCAATGACATGATTTTGAGTAAATGGTAACAGAATTTCGATTTTTCTCTTTTCACTCATACAGCATCAATTGAACTTAATGTGAATCCTTTGCTCTTAGTTTTGCAAAGTGAGGAAACATTTGAAAACGCCTCACAATTCCAATTCAATCCACATCACATCATAATGACTTCCAAACTCCTGAGCAGCGACGTCCCGGGAGGACCTGAAGGCAGCAGAAGCCCCCCACCACCAGCACAAATGGGGAAACTAAATTCCCAGTTCACATGCGCTGTGTGATTGCATCTATGCGCCTTTGGTAAGCGCATGAGTGTAAACAAGGAGCTGCAGTGGATAATGCGACGTTACAGCAGGACTGGAGAGCATTTGGAGGGCTTTAGACTTTCAAGAGCTCATTTCATGTGAGTAAGAGCTGCCGTGAGAGACAGAAACAGATACAAGCGTCCGCCTCCGCTGGCTTCTACTGTAAGCACACTGTTCCATCATCCGGCAGGGCTTTAATTTCTGCTATTTTGGTGGCGGTCGGGAAACACTGCCTGGCGCAGGAACCCACCGGGGGGCTAAATACCATGTTTTCGCCTAAATGCATTCTAGATTATTCCTGAATAAATCCTTGGGCTGTGTGGTATCTCCAATCCTCAGATGGAAGAGGGATTTGGAAAACAGCTGCCATTGGTCAGTTTTTACATATTAACTGGGGAAAAAAACGAAATAGATGCTGAAGGGATTTGTTGTAAATGTATCCAGAAACATGTTATAAAAATAGTGTCCTGTTTAATTACAAGTCGAACCGTAAGATTTCAAAGACACAGAGGCCTGTTTCTGAAACAATATTAATTACAGCTTATATGGAGATTTGCTATTGTTTTGAAAGGAGAGGTGCCCTCCCGGAACCCTGCCGGGAAACGCACGGGATATCAAAAAAATCATGCATTTTTAATGCCACCTTGAGCACATCAGCCAGAAATTTTGTGCCGGGTGCATTATGACAGGCGATCGGGAGGGGAACGCGGCGGTTGGCGTGATCAAGAGCTCACACGCAGTCAAACGCGAATCCGTCACCGCACTTGACAGGATCCGCGTCTGAGCTGTGAGCTTCCTTATGTGTCTGCACCCCGCAAGAAGGCCCGGTCCCCCTTAATCTCCCCGCGAGGGGGGAAACCAGGGGGTCCCGCCTAGATGCTACCATCGCCTCGCCTTTACAGCATGGCTAACCGTAGAGCAGCCCCATCACGCACACGCTGGGCTTTGATCAGGGCTGATACATGCTCCAGTGGATCCACAAAGATACCAAATGAACCGTTATGACATCACAAAAACTGGTTCCAAAACAAACCGAGATCTGAGAGCAGACACAATGGTGTGATGTTATCAGGGAGCGGCCTGGAAATATGATTCAGAGTGATGTTCATCTGAAATTCATGAGCCTTCCAGGGCAGGTGCGGACGGGGGGTTTGTTTGCTGTCCGGACATTGACACGCAGGTTGAGTTCTCCTTTAATGGTTTCGCTTTCCAAAGAAACAGATTTATAGGGACAGTTCAGCAAAAAAAAGAAACGTTGTGATCTTATCACCCTCATGTTTGTGAAAAACATATTACACATTTTGTGAGTTTTCTAGCAGTGTTTATTTCTCAAACAATAAAGTGCTTGGTGACCAGAGGAAAGGCTTGAAAATTATCAATATTTAAGGAACAGTTCACCCGAAAATGTTAATTTTGTTATCATTTGCTCACCCTCCAGTTGTTACAAACCAGTAAACAATTCTTTGTTGTGCTGAACACAAATGAAGATATTTTAAAGTAAGTTTAAGCTGTTTTGGGTCACCATTGACTCCCATAGTAGGACAAAAGACTGCTATGGGAGTCTACGGTGACCCAAACCGGTTTAGGCTACATCCACACGAAGCCAGAGCTTCCCTTCCCTTTTTTTCTCTTTTCACGTGTCGTCTCAAGAAATATCTGTGTATACACAAAACTAACTCAAAACTATGTAATATACATGGCAAAGAGTATGTGGTGCTGTAATTCTGCCACAGAGATACACTTAAAACCGAGAAGATGACTTGGAGCATGCGCAAAAACTTTTGGGTGATGACATCAGCGTTTCGAAAAATATTTGGATCGACTGTACACATGAAAATGCAAGGGTGGCGTTTTCAGATGTACCCACTCTGGGACAAAATAAAAGTATGAAATATGGAGATGCGAGGTTTCCGCCCGACCGCTAGCTACGATAAGAAACTACACATAATATACATTTTACATTTAGAAGACGCTTTTATCCAAAGCGATTTACGAAGAGGTCGGGGAGCAATAAGCGATATGTCATAAATGAGCAATAGTACAATAGGTGCTAATACAAAGTTCCTAGTTTCAACAAAAGCTAGACCACTTCCTGTTTTCTTTTCATTTGTCTGTCAAGTATTCGCCGAAGAGGTGTGTTTTAAGTGGTTTTTTGAAGGTTGTGAGAGATGTGGTTGACCGGACCGCATTGTGAAGGAGTATGAGCGGGAAAGGGATTTAGTGCCCTTATGAGAAGGCATAATTTACATGTAATGTGATTTTTGAAAGTTACGATTGAATTCAATGTTTTAATAATTATTCATTTTCTGTCTAAATATGAGTTTGTTTCATATACTTCCTATCAACATTGTCAGTAAATCCATTTTGTAATTCACTCGAAAATATCCAGACAAGCCTTAACCCGGTGAAGTCCTGAAAGAAGTATTAACTCCTGTCTGGTGACTGGAAAGGCCTTTTGTTTTTGCAATACTGCCCTGGGATGTGACATTCACGCATGTGATGTTCGTGCACACAGACACAGGCGAAACGGATCAAGTGCGCTCGCATGTTTCCAGGGATAAGACACTAAATAGCAAGGGTGAGTTAATCTTGTTCTGGAGCAGGTGTATGCACACAAGCATGCTTAAATCTGCCCTCCCCCTCCTCCTCTTGCCCTTTGGCCACTTGCTGGGTGTCGGGCGTGCATTTTCTCTTCTGGAAGTCGCATGGATCGCCCCCTCCCCCGGCTATCATTTTCGTCCTCTCCGCACACACATTCGCAACATAAACACAGACAAACGTGCACCGTTTGACCGGACAGACCTGTATGCTCGCTACCTGTACTTATTTCCAAGTCTTTATCATCGTGGCGGGACTTTGCATACTTGCATGAATGCGTTGTCTAGCGCTCTTCAAACACAAGCAAACGGCAAACGGTAACCAAAGTAACATCGGCCGTTGAAACAGGTTGGCGTAACAACGGCAGTTGTTCAAAGCTCTTGAGAACATTGACCCATTGGAAGACGGTCTATTTCCAATAGACATCCCGTATCGTGAGGGTCTTCTTTAAGTTAATTTCACAGAGTCAATTTCTGCTCTCTGTGAAGAGACGTGATCCTTGGAATAACCCTGGACTCGTACACGACTGATAAACAATGCGCTAACAGATGTCTTCTTTGTGCTTGCACAACGTGTGTGTACATATGTGTTGGAGTGGGGGGTTGGTAGGTAAACTGGTGTGTGTGTGTTCTCATCCTTTGGATAGGAAATCTCATTATAATCCAGATTGAATACCGAGGGCAGTCAATGTCAAACACGTAACCTCTTCAGCATCTCCAGATTTAAGCAGTTTGAAGGAAAGTAAATTCAGGCTTCACATCTAACAATGAAAATCTCCTCCCGTCCTTACTCAAAGATCCACACCGCTCACAAGAAGCGGCTTAATCACATGCGGGTCAAATATATCACACTCTGGATGTAAGTAATTCATTTAGCGCATCATAATCACCCATTCCGTATGTAAATCACTCGCTGGTTCGCATATAATTAAAGCAATTACAGTTCGGGTCTATTCTCTATTCTTTGCCGAGCTCGTCCTATTTCAACTTTCTTCATTTAAGACGTAGTTTAGATATAAATCACTAAAACAGTTTGCAGATTAGCCTTTTGTGTTTTACGGAACAGTTCATCCAAAAAGAAACAGTCTGTCATCATTTATTCACCTTCGTGTCGTTCAAAACCTTTAAATGATTCTTTGTACTGTGCATCTCTAATGAAGATAGTTTAAGAAACTTCTCGGTGTTCATACAATGGAGGTCGATGTTGTCAATGTTCTTTTTTTCAGGATGACAAAAGAGTGAGTGGGTATATCATCAAAGTATTTTCAATCTATGGCGAACTATCAGTTTTAAGAATGTCATCACATATTAAGGATTGCAGATATAATTCGATATTAACCATTACGAAAATAAATACAAACCCTGTCGACCACTAATCTGAATATCGGATGAGGCTGTACATGCTGGTAATTGTTTGGGATCTTTCCTTAAAAATGCAGGAGTTGTCGATTTGCACGTATTGATTAAAGGACAAACAATACCGTGATCTACCTAATCCATCAGTACAGACACTTGGGGGGTGTCGTACACTCAAGGCGGTAAACAAAAGGATTTTGCCGATTCTGTCACGCCCCATATGGACATGAACTATGATAGGATGAGGGTCTACACATAGAATAAAAAAGAGACTGCATCTAAAAAAACCCACAAAGAATTATGATCGAGAATTACATTTTGTATCTGTAGCTTTTGAAGAACGAAGCGCAAACCTATAAGTACTAAAAAATATAGAATACAAGGATTCTGTTGACAATACCTCAAACTGACAAACCCCATTGTGAAATGAATCCTGTGCATTGTGACTATGATAAGGAAATAAAACTCAATACACGTTTCCAATGAAATCTGAATGATCGGCAATTTCAGCAAACGGTTATCTGACAAATCACGAACATTCTGTGCATGGGTCATAGACTTTAATATGTCTCCATCAAAATAAATATACAAAAGTGATTTTATGTGCATAGAAAGCACATTAAATGTAAGTTTGTGTTTTTTTGGAGAATAAAATGTCAAAATTTGATTGAAATTTGTCATTCGGTGTAACACAATATTTACGAACAAATTCAAACGACATGCTTATTCTGACTTGTACATATTAAAATATATAACAGAGTAAGTGAGAGTAAAACATTATTATTGACAAATGGGCAAAACCTATACGATAGTGGCAAATAAAATTAAAAAAAAAGAGTAAAATTACAATTAATTTGCAATTTGGGGGGTATTTAGTCTTTTAATACCGTATGTCATAAATAGATTTTTGTTGTAAATATGCCTGACAAGATTGTGAAACTGAATGCCATTTTAGTGGGTGTCTTCTGTGAACCAGGGGGAAATGTATGACCTTTGTTTTGTGCTCAGAAAAGCAAAAATGCAATTAAATTAAACAGAAAACTATTTAAAGCATTATAACACTTATTGTTTTTATGCTTAAATCCTTTTTCGTCGTTGACCCACATGTGTCCTAAAGCAAAAATGTAATACGGATATTCGCGATTACTCTGTATTCACCGGATGCAATTTATTGACAGTCTGACTACAAACATTTAAGAACAAAGTGTTCATTTGATCTTTGCAAATTGGGCGGCCATCGTCTCTCTAGATATCAGCATTGGTATTGGCCATTAAAAACCCATATTGGTCAACCGCTAGTTACAGCGCACACGGGACCCGCCGGCTTCATTACTCAGTATTGCAGCGCTAAGCACACCAGAGAGCAGCAGAGGAATGAAGATTAGAGATTATTAACAAGAAACACTCCGTCAGTTCTGCCGACCACAAGCAGAAGACGACGGAAAGTAAAAGATGAACAACTGTGATCGGCCCTAAATTTCTAAGCTCATAAAGCTTTAAAGAAAGAGTCAAAATTTGAGTCTAAAAACAATGCGAGGAAGGATGGACAGAAAGAAAGAAAGAAATGTATTTTAAGAACAAGAGAATCGTTTGAGCAGAACCAAACTGCAATTATTCTGTTGATGTTGCCCCTCCTCCTAGATCCATTTAAATCTGACGGTTTTCATAAGCACTCATGTGTAGATGCATAATGTACCGAAAAAGAAAACAAGAGAGAGAGCGAGCGAGCGAGTTTCTGGCATTGATGAACTCTTGTCTGTGTTCACACATGCCTCTGGAGTGTGAAGGACCGACTACGGCGTCGATTTGGTGAAAATGAGCCAAAATGCTTGAAGACATCCCTGCTTGATTCAGCAGCACATCTGCTCAGAGCTCATTACTCTAACATGAAGCTGAAATCTTTCCTCTGGTCTCTATCCCCATCCTTTCTCTACTCTTACATTACATCTTCACACACCACAACTATTCAGTATCCCCTCAATGTACCATGGTATAGTGATGGTATCAGATAAAAACACTACAATACTTATATGTATGAAGCAAGATGGTGATTTATGTAAGTGTCTCACAACCACAGTTTCATTACAGTCAAATCTATTAACCATGTTTTGTTTTTTGCCGACCACAAAACTTTTGAACCCTATAGATCATCTAAATGTAGCTTCTGTCGAAGTTTACTAACCCTCATGTCAATCCAAACCTGCGTGACTTTGTTTTTCTGCAGAACACAGAAGATATGTTTGATAATTGTTGTTAACCAGACAACACTGACCTCATTGACTTCCATTGTATGAAACCCGCTTTCTCTTTCGGGTCCTGCAGAAGAATCATACAGGTTGTGAACGACACGATTCAGCCGACATTTCAACCGAAAGCTGATAAAACATGAGCATAAGTCCCACGCACTCACATGGAAGAAGGAACCTGAGCCATCCCTGATGAAAAAAACCCATAGAAACGTCACAGAAAGTATGGTTTCCATTCAAACACATTATGAACCATTAGCTTTTTCCATTAAAACCACTACAAAATTCATTTTTGTTGGACATTATTCTAGGATTTAATAACCCACCAGTAGAATCCATCACACACCAACAGACACCAGTTTCTATTAAAACCAATACAACTCCCATTATAACCAGTATGCATTACAAATTATATTTAATTTTTGGCAGGGTTTTTTGGGGGGGTCTTTTCAGCACGGTATCTGTAGACCAAATGAACCACAGATACTTTAGGGTGGGGTCTTACGACCTACTCCACATAGAGACGAACCAAAACACCCTAACAACCACCAAAAACACCCCGAATGACTTTTGTCAGAACCGATCTTCATAACCGTAATTATTCCTTTACCTATAAGTAGTTTAAAGGGCTCCACACCAATGCAACTTCACGCATTTGCACTTCAGACATCTTCACGTCTTACAGTCCCAGTCAGAAATGACTCACTCTTACTAAGGGCTTAAGACTGAACAAAACAAACATCAGCCGCACGCGCACGGACAGGTGGACTGAGTCAAATAGGTTTGACATTTAAAGCTCACGTCTGACTGAACTTCACTCGGAGGTTTAAGGACAAGATCTTTGATGCTGTCCCAATTACTTCCACCAGAAACACCATCGGCTCGCGAACGAGATGCTGAAAAAACACTTCAGGCGTGGGAGAATTCAAACTAGTTCCTATACAAGAGTCCGTCACGCGTGACATACTCCGCTCTTCGGATGAGAGGCTTTGCAACGTCACAAAGTCAATAATTTGACACGGAGCGGATTCCGACACAGCTGTCAAATCCCAAACCCTGCAAGTTTACCCGGACAATGCAAGGCTAAATGCAACTAAATGCACACGGGAGATATTACACACAGCACGCACAGCTTGTTTAAATACGAAATGGCTTTTGCTACAATAAACGCAACACTTGTAACATTCACGCGCTCAATGTAACACTGTTCGTCTCTTACCTTCAGTCCGCCTTGGAAATACTTCAACACGAAGTGCTCTCGGTTAACGTATGCCAAACATGGGAAAGTCCGATGAGACGGTTCCGATGGCTCTTCTGGGTCAGATCCGCGCGTTTATCCTCGACACTCGAACCGACAGCCGGGACGCCGCGCGCGCAACGCAACACGTGGATGACAAAAAGACGCACTGAAACACGGAAAGCTGAAAGTCATTTCTCATTGGAATGAAACTGAAGGCAGGGAGCGGTGCTGGAACTCCACATACAGCACCACAGCGACACCCTTCGGTCGTGAGATTGTGTCGGATGGACACGTTTCTGTGAGTGGGCAGACATCCAGGGTGGATGCTCTGGACTTTGTCTGTCTGTCTGTCTGTCTGTCTGTCACTTAAATGTTTCTCATGATGTTTGTTCTTAAGATGTATTCTCAAGTGTAGTTGTGCAGATTCATTTTTTATATTACAACGTTTTCGAAAGGGTTGACTAGGGCAGTCTTTAAGAACCAGGAATATGGGAAGTCTACAGTTTATAAGAATCCAAGGGTAAGATTTCAAGAAGCTGCTTGAAAAAATGACAAGAGAACTGTTTTATAAACTCTAAACAAAGCGTGAATGCAGTAAATAGGATACAAATATCATCAAGTTTTATCTATTTGAAATATTCTTTAGTCACAACATAATTTCCAGTTACTTTTGTGATTTTCCAAGGTTTAAATGAGTTTACATTTATGCATTTGGCAAACGCGACTTACATTTCGTATGCATTTGTTTCCGACTGTGTGCAACCCTCGGAGTTCGAACCCATGACCTTGGTGTTGCTACGCCATGCTCTAACCACTGAGCTACAAAGCTCAGTTACCAATATATAGTTTTCCACATTTCCACATAAAGCATAAATAACGCCAAACTTCTTAACGATGGTGTATATTTCATTACGCTTTCTCTAAAATCTTTTACAAATTACAATGTATGTAGAAAGATCGCCGAGCGCATTTCTTGAACTTGAAACTTATTACTTTCCAATTGCAAAAGCCATAAAAGCAAGCAAAAGAACAAAGAGATGTGTTCTCTAGAGGAAAGGTTTTATTAAATTGCAAGAATACTATTTTAATAATTCAGGCAAATGTGCAAGGTTTACAATCATGATCGATCACATTTCAATCAGTCATTTGTATTAAACCTAAAGAAAACGCCATACGTTTCTGGTAGGAAAAGTATCATGTTAGTTTGAAATGTCCCGTAACTAATCACTGCAATGAAAAGATCAATTCTGGTTTGAAATGTTCGGTGCAAAATCTCACATTATAAAATTTTTGGAAACACACACATTATACATTTCCTTGTACAATATTGTGAACTATGATATTTAATTTTAAGCTCATTTATTTAACAGCAATAATTCTGTCTTCAATCGTCTAACATCTAAGAGACTGACTTTTCTAGGTCAAATGCATCAATAAACAAAAGCATTCTTGAAAGGTTTGATATACTAAGGACACTTTAAAGAAACTGCAGGTTGAGTCTCGTTCATTGTTCAGATTTGCTACAGTGGTCGTCAGATTTAAACACACATTTCAGATTTCATCACTTTGGACTGAAAGGCGGTCGAGGACAACCAAAAAATCAAGCTCTTTCTTATCATTTCAAAAAACTTGTATAGCATCTTCCCTCTGACATTTTCTACAACATTTGAACGCCAAACTCAAATGATTAGTAAAACATTCTCTTCTAAATGACATAAGGAGAGATTCAAGTTCAACTGATGTCTGTCTTATGAAGATAGATGATGGGAAATTAAATTTTAATGGAAACATTTGCTTGTAAGGTGCTTCGCACTGACTGTTAGTGTTTTAGAACGTTAACGAATAATCTCTTCAAATGAACTAAAGCTACAGTTTTATACTGGAAACGTTTTAATGACCACGTTTACATGCACAACATCTCTTCGTTTTATGCATCCAATGGAGAAGAAGGACGGACGTAGGGGTCAAAATGTTTGTCAAAGTGCCTCTATTATGCATCCCAAAGCTGAGAAGTAGGCAGTAGGCATCCGTCAACCAATAAGAATGTCATAGACATTAGGAAATCTAATTTAAAAATACAATAGACAGATGTGTTTCTGAAAATCCAATCTACTTTATTCCCACCTGGTTTTAAGCTGACCCGGCTCTTTCAAAACAAATCTTTTAGATTCCAATCCATTAAACACAAAGCTTTCTGTAGGGTTCAAAAGTAAAATAAAAATGTGCATGTAGTAATTGTTCAAATATCTATACGATTTATATATATTATATATACCAAGAACATTTTTTCTGAAATAAAACCAAGCCCTGGATTTCAAAGACAGCATTTGTGAGGACTTCTTAAAAGTGCCAAAATATCACCACTGCCTCTCACTCTTTCCCTAAAGACACACACAGCCAACAGGGTCCCGCAGATCTCCAGAGATTTCTTCAGAGAACAGCGATAACGACGCAGACGAACAGCTTTCATAGGTGCTTTCATCATCGGCCGCACCTGGTCGAGTTGGCAGCTGTCTCGTATCCCACAACCCCCCCCCCCAAAACACACACGCAGTCTGATGTACTACCATCAAACACACGCTCACATATAAACAAACACAACCGGGCACTGTATGCATTGTCTTTGTGCAGCGAACAAAAGCTTTAGAAGATCCCTGTTGTGCGTTAGAAACTTGCAAAGGGAATAATAAGTCTGAATGAAGTGGACTCAGAACTGATCAATCAGGTTCGCTTCTGTTGGTCTTTCAATAATATTGAGGAGTGGATGAACAATATTTAGAAAATGACTCTTATTATGTTCACAATTTGGAGATCATGTTAGACAGCAGAACAGCATATTGAGGAATAAAATGTAAAATTGTTGGAAAAACAACTGATTCACATTTATTGTAACTAACTGTGTTATCTTTATCTTATATTTAGGCTTGATACCGCAAAGACAGCAGCATAACGCCAAAAATGTGCGTTAACTGACTTCAATTGACAAAAAAATAAGATGCATACTGATCACCATGTCAATGGCTCTGATGTGCGCTTTACATATTTCATTACAGTGTTCCCTCTTGACTCGGCAGAAGAAGGCAGGAGTCTCAGGATCGGTAAAGAAACAAATTTGATGAAAATCCTTCGGTTTCATTATCGAAAAGGAATCAGTCCTTGATTCCCAACCCTATTAGCAAAACAATCAACCTCGATCTATGACACACACACACCTGACCACATCTGTCACGTGTCTGTCAATCAATTCATAAGACCTTAGTCTTTTCCAGCAGCAGACACCCTCTCTTTCTCCTGCTAATTCTCTTTCTCCTCCACCATCCCGTTCTCCTCCTCAGTCTCCTCCGGGCTCGGCAGGCTGCTGTCCTCCCCCAGAATGCGGCACAGCTCCACCAGACGCAGCTGCATCTTGGGAATTCCAGAGAGCTGCGTCTCCAGACGGTGTTTCTCGTCTTGCAGGGAGAGACGCGTGGAGGCGTCCAGCTTCTCGAAGCGCCAGCCGCCCTCGCCGTCGAACTGCAGCAGGTGGGAGTGGTACTTCCTGCGAGCGGAACGTGTGGATGAAATAATAAAACTTCAAAATAATCTCATGAGTTTACCTGTCATTTTTCAAAGGGACCATATTCTACACAGAGAATCTAAAAAATAAGATTGTGGCATTTGATGTTGATGGTGCGATTTCTGAAGACACTCATCTATAAATGTTCTATTTGATCTGGTGAGGGAGTTTTATATTGTTTATATAAGCACTTGAATTTCAAAAGAGCCCAAAATAAATGTGATATGGCCCCTTAACACATGCACGTTTATAATTCCATATATATATATATATATATTTCATGAAACTTCTTAGTTCCTGAAAAATATTTTCTTTTTCTTACAATAAAGAAACTGCTCTTCATTTTCATACGATTGAAAACTCACCAGAGAGAAGGACGGTGTGTAATAGACAGAAGCGCAATCCCAGCGTCCTTTGCAGCTTCAAAGATTTTGCCTTCCACATCAATACTCACAGCACTCGTGCACTCATCCAGGAGAGCATACTTGGGTCTGTAAAAGATAAATCAGATTTATCGGCATTAAGTACAAAAACTGAAGTTGTTGGGGACTCTTTAAACAGACTTAAAAGCAGCAGAATACACAGTCGAGTTGTTTTATTATATTCTTCCTTGGTTAATAAATATCTTTGTGGTTCAACCATAATCTCCCCCAAAGCAGCTGCTCGCTTCAAATGCAAATTGTAAATTGTAAAGATGCCAGAATCATGCACTGAATCCACAAGACACAGTTAAATGCTAATAACATTTAGTAATTGAATATTTTATCACTTTAATGACTTCATGAAAACCATGAGACGTTTTTCTTTCCTGCAGTTTTTGCATACATTAGCATCTTGAAAGTTTTTCTTTTAGGAATAAACTAATTAGTTCAAAAATTATTAAGCCATAATAACCGCAAGAATATAAAGATTATTATTGACAAAGACTAAATTATATCATATTGGAGAAATGATCACACCTGAAACTGTTATGTTTAACCCTGTGATATATTTTTTCTTGTTTCACGCTGTTCCTGGCTTAGCAATTTATAATGCAAATCTTTGGCATCCCATTCAGAGCGGGGCTTTATAACCCAAGGTTAAAAAAATGCCAACACTTTTCTAAAGTAAAGAGGCCTTAACTCGTGGTCAAAAGAATATTACAGATTACACTGTGAATTCAAACAAAATAATTTTAAAAATCATACATTTATCATGTCAAGAGTCAAAAAATGTAAGAACTATGGATCATACTTGTGATAAAACATCCTGGCCATGCCCATCCTTTGCTTCTCTCCTCCAGACAACACATCCTTCCAGTCGCTCAGGGCATCCCAACCTAATGACGTAATAATGTTTTACTGCTGCTTAAGACATTATTTTAAGAAATATATAAATAAATAAAATCATAATTTGTAAAGTTAGTCATCTAATGTGAGGCCATTGTGATGTCTTTCACCTCCCTCTCTCTCCAGGATGTAGCGGAGGTTCACAGTTTTGAGAATCTCCTCCAGCTGCTGGTCTGTGAAGTTCTTCTCCTGCATCTCCTGAGCTGAATGAGGATAGATGACCTGATCTCGCAGGCTTCCCACCGACATGTACGGCCTGCACAATTACATGTGCAATCAAATACACAATAACAACCTGAATCCAAGATATCATCACGATGAGGAGTTCAAAGAAACATTATGACACTGTTGTGAATTTAATGGATCAGATGGATTCTTTTCATGAAGACACTTCACTGCTGGATAATGCATTCAGCTCTCTTGCTGTGAACGTAATGATATTTTCATTGTGTGATCAGTCTGGCTGTGTTGTGTTTGATTTATGTATCCATCAATCCTCTGTGCTCCAACATCTGTGTTCACTTGAATAAGAGGACCAAGCCAACAAGGCTGAAAAGTGGTGCTAAAAATGTGAAGCCTGCTCGAAAAATGTGTAGATTACATCCTTGTATGGTGTTCCTGTTATTCGGCCAATGTCCACAGGCATAGTGGACCATGTAAAAAAATAAAAGTGTGTCAAAATACTAACACATTTTAACCCAATTACAAGCAAGATAAGCAGCATACATGATTAATATTTGTCATTTACCCTTGTTAAATACATTAAAAGAAACATCTATGATATGGATAAAACCATGTTCTTTTGAATAAATTAAATGCCAGAGGTAGAAAAAGTAAAGAATCAAGTCCAATTATATTCCTTACTACTCCCATTCCCATTCCTGTTTGTACTTGTGTTATTTAAACAGCTTTGATATAATGTTCATCGCGCAGCAGTCAGGCAAATAAGAGACAGCAGCGGATTTAAAATAATGTTGGACACATCTCGTTGTGTGATCCGAGCAGGAAGTGAGAGCGTGTTCCTGTCGGTTCCGTAATGAAGCCGACATATAACACAGTCACAGGAGCACCATATGTGCTGACTACTTTTGGATTGTGCTTCCATTTTTAATCGCACTCTCATCAGTGCTAATTAACCTGGCACGGCATGGGAAATGAAAATAAACACATGCGCGCACACCCACGTTTCTGCATTCTAATTGATCATAATACTTAAACAAAATCCAGCAGACTGTGTATCTGCACAGGGCCGTGAACCTACACGAAGAAAAATCACCTGCCTTCTGCTTTCAAATCCCAATTCACACTCTGCATTTACATACTATTCTGTACCACATAGTACGTAAGATAAGAGATAGCTCATCCTAAATCAGATGATGTCGGAAAAGATTACGGCATATTGCTTTTCAAAGTATGCATGTATTATTCTGCTAACAGACATGTTTGTGACTTTTTCTTTAAAAGGTCGTTTTTTTAATTCTGTCACTCATTACTCACCAAATCGGTATAAGTGTCTTTGTTTGGTTGAACACATATTTGGACGAATGCTTGTAACCAAACAGTTCTTGGACCCCATTAACTACCATAGTAAAATGACAATGGCAGTCAAAAGTGCCCCAGATTGCTTTCCTACATTCTTCAAAATATCTTCTTTTGTGTTCAACAGAACAAAAGAAAGGTAATTGTTCCTACTATGGTAGTCAATGGGGTCCAAGAAGCATTCTTCCAAATATCTTTCTCTTTGTTCATCAGATCAAAGAAATGTATTCAGATATAGATGTCGAATGTAATTATTACATTTCAATTATGAAAAATCTAGTATTATTTGATGAAATACATAAACCTAAAACAACAGTAATGCAATATATACATACTACAAAGAATGGGTACAAATAATTGATTCTCTGATTCTGGTTTATAAATTCCATTAATAAATTTTTGTACCTGCCCCCGAACAATACTTTTTATACTAACAGAGTTTCAGTATCTGTAAGATCCAGCCAGTCATGAGAGTGATTTCAGGTGTGCGGTCACAGCCGTACCTTTGAGGTATATAAAACATGTGCTCAGGTGAAGGCTTGTAGAGAACGCCGCTGTAGACCGGCCACAGTCCGCTCAGGATTCTGAACAGAGAGCTTTTGCCGCAGCCATTGGGTCCCGTGATCAGCAAATGCATTCCTTCTTCAACCTGCAAACCAGAGAAGTAAAATCCCCCCAGCACTGTTACAGAAGACACGTAACCGTAAGCAACACATCCCATAATACACATCACAACTGCATAGTTCATTGAAACGTTCAATGGATAGCAAAACAGTGCTGTTTGGGTTTACTCTTATCACATTACAAGTTTATATTAGAAATGCTATGCAAATGTTTGATATTGTAATGTAAATTCAACGGTACTGCTTATGTTTAGATGTTAAAATGTTTATATGCACTCTTGCTTGTAAGTCGCTTTGGATAAAAGCGTCTGCCAAATGAATAAATGTAATAAAAATGTATAATCGTGATCACAAAATCAAAGGAAAAAAAAACTCAGCCTTACAAAAAGAAAAAGAGAGAAAGACACATGGAGGGACAAACCACAGGAAACAGCCAAATGTGTTTACAAATTCAGTAAAACCGCGGGGTTAAAAGGAGTCGCTCTGATGGGAAAAGCTTGATGGTTTTCAAAGGTTTCTCGCTACAGCACGACACACTGAGATGAACTCTCTCTGTAGCCTATCATTATGTTAAAGCATCCTGCAATAGCATCAATTACTATTAAAGGACCCTTCGCATATAAAACCAATGTGAATCATCCGGGATCACATCATCTAAAAGCAGGGCCACAGCAAGAACTACAAATTAAACATTTATAGTTCACAAAAAAATCCTCTTGTTTAGCTCCAAGGAGCGAGATTAAAAACGCCCATACAACTACAGTATATTCCAAGTTATATAAAAGCTTTTGGGAGACACAAATTAGAGATCTTAAAACTTGGCATATTATAAGCGAACGTGATGTGAATATCCAATTTCATAAGAGAATTTGAAAACAGTCATATTGCAGAGTTAATGGTACCTTCTTGAAGGTGAACATTCATATCCATTGCATGGAAAAATGCACCTAGGGGTATTTTAACAAACGCCTTTTAAAACCATGAACATAAGTATAAAAAGACATAATTTATGTTTCTAGGCACATTACATATAACAGCAGAGAGATACAAATACAGGCTCTCTTGATGACGACCATGTACACCGCCACTATCTTTTCAGTCTCCTTGTGTGGTTTCGTCTGTGACTTCATCACCGTCTTCCAGGCTTTCTTCCTCCTGGCCTGCGGGAGTTTAGGACCTTCTTTTGGCTACGCTGCTGGGTTTATGGAACCATCTGAGAGAGCATTGTGGGTAATGTGCATTGTGTCATGTGCACTGCGTGACTGCAACATCAGGGCCGTGAGAGGGTATTAGCACCATACAGCCCCTACATATCGAGACACGGCTGTGGAAACTTTAAAAGCACACCAACGCACGGGCGGAATATAATCAGCACATTGTCCTCTGCAGACCGGGGGGGGTCACACTGTGGCGCTCGTGACCCATTTCTCAGAATTTAGCAGGAAACATGAATTAATCATGAGGGAGCAAGCTTAAACCAGACTCAAGAAACACGTTCTCTGAAGTCCAGCGCATGGACTTGGGTGCTAAAGCTCGCATCGTGGTCATGTCATGGATTCACAACTAGCACCCGTTTTGTGAGCATCATACTCACTGATGTACAAAATTAGACGACAAGCTATGTGCCGTCCCTTTTCGCAAAGTTTATCTTTCGAGAAGAATGTTAAAGAGCGGGTTTCTCTGCTGGTGATTACTAAAATATGCATTAAAACAGCGGTAGCGAGAAAAGATCAGCATTCCATTGGTGCACTTTTCGTGCTAGCTGACGTAATAGCTGGAAGTCCAGCCAACACGCATTAAGTCTACTTTTATCCTTAACAGAGTACATGATGCTCATACTATCTCCACATATTCTAAAAGATGAGAAAAATCATCACCACATAACAGAGTGAATTAATACTCAAATACAGCCCTATAGCAAATGTGATTCTCTCCTTAAGATCTTAGCAAGTCAGAAAATATCTTAAAAACTGGTAAGAAACTCAAGGGCACCGTCGGCACTGATGGTATCAGAACTGCTTAAAATAAAAGATAAAAGTCTCATGACTCTATGCACAGAAGTCATGCAAAGAACACAATGTCAGACCAGACTCATTAACTGTACATGAAAACAACACATTGCAGCATAGACGCAGAAATAATTTGTCTCCTTTACATTTATTGTGTGAGTTGCGCGGCACATGACATAGACATGGATATTTGGCCCTGTGTTAAAGCAGAATCAAGGTGTTTAAATGAGAGGCGTTTACCTGGATGTTCAGGCTGGACACCACCACGTCTCCTGAAGGGGTTATTATGGGCAGGTTCTCACATTTGATACCCTTTTCCACGTCAACAACATGACCTACAGACACGGATGAGACAACAGCTTAATGCAACAGGTATTATGTTCAAATTTAAAACAAATGTTCTGTTTTAGTCACATTATATGCTGTGCACTTCGGCATACATAGTGCGGTAGTGGCCAAAAGTGAAGGTCGCCTTTGTAAAATTGCATGTTGTACCTCTGATCTGCAGCGGTCCCTCCACTCTTGTGCCGTGTTTCACCTCCTGGTCTCCTTTCGTTTTCTCTGGCTTTACCTCCTCAGCCGAGCGCCGGTAAACGCCAACACGCACATCCTCAAACACAGAGAACATCTCATACACACGGGCAGTGTAACCAGCCAGCTCTGTAACCTGTGGACAGGAGGTTTTAAAGTCATGAAAGGCAGAGAAAACCCTGTCCAATTGCTCGATTAACTTTCCCACTTAAACTTGAATTGAATATACACATAAGCAATGAAATGGTAGTGGTTGATTTGTGTTCTTTATTTTGCATATCGTGACACACAATGGCACATTTTCAACTCCCACATCTCATAACCAACCATTTAACATAATGGACTAACTGCATCGGCTCTTTCAGCTCAAATTCACCAACAATAGAGATCCATTAATGCCACAACTCAAGTCAACAAACCACTCCTGTTTTCTAACCCATGAGAGATACACAGTAAAAAAAACAGTTTAAACTGAAGGGAAGTCAAAGTTGACAATCTCACCTCTTTGTAGGAGCTCATGATCCTCTCCACTGCATCAGCTGCAGCATTCAGAAGGTTCCGGGCCGTGGTGAAAGCCTGTGTGCGTTCGCTCACCAGATCCTCCTCCTTCATGACCATCGCTGCTTGCTTCACATCTTCTGAATCTGATTAGACACCACACATACAATAGAAGAAGTAGGAACAACTATCCAACGTTTTTCCCTAGTTGACCCATGTCACATCACCCGATTTTGAATAAAACATCAAAAGGTGCAAATCTGGTCTGAACACTGCTATTCAACACAATACAATTTTTTTTAATTGATCTCTAAAACATTTAACATTTTAAATAAAGTTTCTGTTGTATTCGACAACTTGTAAATTGAAAATTGAAGAGGTCTGTCACAGAAAAATAAAACAGAATTATAATATAAAATATAACAATATTACAAAATCATTTAGGGCAATAAATGCATCTTATTCAAATAAATAAATAAAGCATTTGATATGTTGACACAGGTCACATGTTGGCAGTTCAACCAATAGAATCAACCAGTTGTTACATCATAATCTCATCAGCAAATATCATCATCATAGTTTAACAACACAATGACGTAAATCTTTGTACGTCTGTAAATTGTGCCGCGATTTATCATTAAACGCCTATATTACTTTGAAGTTATGTCAACATGACAACATACTACATTGCCTACCAAAGGATCAAGGTCATTTTGAAATGAAACCATAGACGAAGACAGGAACTCAAGATAATCAGAATTCAATCAATACCGTATTTCGAGTATCCAGTAGCAGTGATGATGGGCACGGCGACCATGACCAGACCCGAAGCACTCCAGAGATACTTCATCAGAAACTGCTCCAGCATGACGTACCACAGCCTCTTGAACAGGATCAGGTTAATCTGCTCGGACAGCGCGGTGTAGCTCCTCTGCAGCTGCAACATCTCGATCTGCGCAGGGTGCACACGCAGACACGGCAAAACGCACGCAGACACGCATACACACAGAAACACAGGCAACAAGACAACATCAAGATGATGAATACGCCAGTGGACTCGCACAACAATAATCGGCACTTACAAGTCGATCTTGCCTTTCTAAATCATAATGACAAGATATTCACAATACTAATAAGAAAAATCTGTATTTTTAGGGGTAACATCAGATCATGTGCGGAGCTGTGGGTCGCACACAGACATTTGCTCCAGTTCCATGGGGTTCTTTTTTGTATACACATCACATGATCTCTTTGTGCCCTATAAAAGGTCTCTCGTCACATGACCGCCCGGTTCAGGAACATTTCTCATTGCATGCACACAAAATGAGTTCACCAAACAACGAAAATTCATACCTTGTGACCACCATAGAAAGCGATCTCCTCCGAATTGGCGATAATGCGGGAATGCATGTATCTCAGGTCGCCTTTTCTCTTGGCTTCCTCGGCCACCAGTTTACCAAAGCGGGGCGAGAAAGCCCTCAGAACCTTGGCGGTGAGGGCCACCACGATACCAGCTATCATGGAGGGCCATGTGGTGTTGGCACCTTTGGACTCGGCGGTTTTCAAGAGCGTGTAACAGGTCACCACCACATCTAGAATGGGCTTGGTTAGGTTTGAATACAGATGAGCCACAGAGGCCGCAAACATGACCATATCTTCTGTCAAAGACTGATCGGGGTTTGCCAGCCTCCCGTCCATGTTGCTGACCCGGTAGTACGCCTGATCGCTGAAATACAGCATGTAGGCGTGGGTCACCAGGCGGGTGCGGAAGGCCAGGCTGAGCTGACCTTCCAAATATCGAATGGCACTGTTGACGAACGTCGCCGGGATGGCAATGAGCAGCCACTTGGTCAGCTCCACCACGAACGCCCTGGGGTCTTTCTGCACGATGGTTTTCACGATTTTGCCGTCCAGGTTGGCCACGTAAATGGACAGGAAGGTGCGGGAAACGAGGGCGAGCGAGTGGAAACCCAGCAGGCCGAGTTCTTTGCAGACAAAGCGGGGAAACAGGATTCTCAAGAGACATCTCAACCTCTCAAAGAATTCTCGGTTCACGGCCGGAGAGCTTCTCTTTTTTCTCGCCTCCGCAACTTCTCCGTTGGAGGTAATCGGGTCAGTGGCTTTAGGTTGCTTACTAGTCCTTCCTCCGAGTCTGCCATAAACATACGGGGATAGTTTTCTCGCCCCATACAGGGCAACAAAGAGGAGAAAGGTGTTTCTCACAAGAGGTTTCTTCAGCTGCGGGGGCAGTTTTGAATATACAGACATGGTCTCTGAAGCGTATTGATACTTACGTTAAAACCACTTCAACGAAACGCAAATACAACTCTATGTGTAAACTAACTAAAAACACCTTTAAACAGATTCACTGATAGCTATTTCTTTCTATAATTCTTATATAACGACACCATTGAGATTAAATGGAGAGCAGGAGACTCCCCATACTTATATCTGACCTCTGACCCCACATTCGAGTTTCATAAGAGATCTCAACAACCTTGACTCTGATATCAAAGAGACTTTAATATAACTAACTAAAACAAAATGTTATACGCAACAATGATTCATTGTCGGTCGCTCTTTCATCTTACCGTACGTCAACAAACAACTCATTTGAAGTTTTCCCCTGAGACAAAGTGATCAAACTTTTAGCTATTAGAATATAACTCCGAGAAGAGCGTGTTTTGTTTATTACAACCGTAATACTGTTGTTATTATTTTGTGCTTAAATCGACGTAAAACACGTCCTGAAAACAATCATTTGAACAACTGAGGTAACTTAACGTCGGTTCACGGGAACCGCTAGCAGCGCTCGCGCTCGAGCTAACAAACTCACCGTACAAACGCGAACAACAGCCTCACAAAACACGAACAAAAGTTATTCCAAGACCATTTGCACGTTTACACATTAACCGTGAGCGAACTAAACGGCGTGTAAATATCACACAAGAGTCGTTTAAACCGAGCTAGCGCTGCTGGCTAATACGCTTGAACTTCCTCAGATGAACTTTTCCTGTGATGACCGGAGGTCATTTCAAAGCATATGTGAAATATGACAGGAGAAGCTTGACAGACCCACGTGGTGACGGTCTCTGTCATTCAAAGGGTCCGAACGCCGTCGTCTTTCATTGAGTCCAAGCGTGAATCGACAAGACAAACAGTCGTTACGGTGACATTAAACTGCGCCGATAGGTGGAGTTCATTCTGTCATTTACACCACACAGGCTCTTTTCACAATCACTGTCTTATCTTGTGTTTATTGGCGCTATCCGTTTTATTGTTTTACATCGTAACTTATGTGATAACGTAACTCTGCGCTGCGGTGCCCCTCGTGAGATTAATGACGTATGCACGTACAGTATCTGTAATGTACGGCTCTATCTATCTATGAAATGCATTGACAGAATTGACATGCGTTATGCTTTGACAGAATTGACATGCGTTATGCATTGACAGAATTGACATGCGTTATGCATTGACAGAATTGACATGCGTTATGCATTGACAGAATTGACATGCGTTATGCGTTGAAAGAATTGACATGCGTAATGCGTTGAAAGAATTGACATGCGTTGTGCGTTGAAAGAATTGACATGCGTTATGCATTGACAGAATTGACATGCGTTATGCGTTGAAAGAATTGACATGCGTAATGCGTTGAAAGAATTGACATGCGTTGTGCGTTGAAAGAATTGACATGCGTTATGCGTTGAAAGAATTGACATGCGTTATGCGTTGAAAGAATTGACATGCGTTATGCGTTGAAAGAATTGACATGCGTTATGCGTTGAAAGAATTGACATGCGTTATGCGTTGAAAGAATTGACATGCGTTATGCGTTGAAAGAATTGACATGCGTTATGCGTAGAAAGAATTGACATGCGTTATGCGTTGAAAGAATTGACATGCGTTATGCGTTGAAAGAATTGACATGCGTTATGCGTGGAAAGAATTGACATGCGTTATGCGTTGAAAGAATTGACATGCGTTATGCGTTGAAAGAATTGACATGCGTTATGCGTTGACAGAATTGACATGCGTTATGCGTTGACAGAATTGACATGCGTTATGCGTGGAAATAATTGACATGCGTTATACGTTGAAAGAATTGACATGCGTTATGCGTTGACAGAATTGACATGCGTTGTGCTTTGATCGAATTGACATGCGTTATGCGTTGAAAGAATTGACATGCGTTATGCGTTGAAAGAATTGACATGCGTTATGCGTTGAAAGAATTGACATGCGTTATGCGTTGAAAGAATCGACATGCGTTATGCGTGGAAAGAATTGACATGCGTTATGCGTTGAAAGAATTGACATGCGTTATGCGTTGAAAGAATCGACATGCGTTATGCGTGGAAATAATTGACATGCGTTATACGTTGAAAGAATTGACATGCGTTATGCGTTGACAGAATTGACATGCGTTATGCGTTGAAAGAATTGACATGCGTTATGCGTTGAAAGAATTGACATGCGTTATGCGTTGAAAGAATTGACATGCGTTATGCGTTGAAAGAATTGACATGCGTTATGCGTTGAAAGAATTGACATGCCTTATGCGTTGAAAGAATTGACATGCTTTATGCATTGACATAATTGACATGCGTTATGCGTTGAAAGAATTGACATGCGTTGTGCGTTGAAAGAATTGACATGCGTTATGCGTTGAAAGAATTGACATGCGTTATGCGTTGAAAGAATTGACATGCGTTATGCGTTGACAGAATTGACATGCGTTATGCGTTGACAGAATTGACATGCGTTATGCGTGGAAATAATTGACATGCGTTATGCGTTGAAAGAATTGACAAATGTTATGCATTGAAAGAATTCCCATGATGATCACAGTCTGTGTATCGAATATATGAGGCTTAAATGACAGAAGCAAACGTATCTGACCAAAACACTTTATTATAAACAAACTTTCTTTCAGTCTTGGTTCTTTAATAGGAGATATAAAATGTCAAAACAGCAAATTATGTACAATTTGGAAAAGGTTCTTCCAAAAGGGATCAAACACACACACACACACACACGCTCACACACGATAACAGTTAAACAAGTGTTTCAGATACAGAATTAAACGAAAGCAGGGAAATACAATCTGAAGAGGGTCCAAAACATGGAGAAAACATCTTGAAAACGTGTTAACATTTGGTACCATGATACAGAAGCAAATTAGATATAACAAACTTCATTGGTTTTATTTGCCTTCGGTTTTGATCGTTTTTATTCATGACCTTAATCAAAAATAAATCGAGATAAAATTCCATCCCGTTCAACATTATTAGATCGTCTTTTGTTTTAAGTAGAAATCATTTCAAATAAGTGTAGGAGGAGCTTTGAAAATGACACATGGCCTAAACATGTTCTCGACAAGCATAGACATACAGTAACCTTCGCATTAAGTCGTGTGTTATATGAAATAAACGTTTTTTAAAACGTGTGCACCAATGATGTTGGACAGACCATCAAAGCAGCTTTCTATAGTCCTGAGACAAGCATGGCAGCATTTGGTGACAAGGTTGAGCTCTCCGCTCAGCATCTGAGAAGGTTTGGATTGCTTCGGTAAGTTCAACTGTTTCTATGGTGAAGGCATCTGACATGTAGAGGCTTATGAGTTACATGATGCTGTCAATAATAACACAACCTACTGAAAGAATCAAGAGGGATTTCAGAGGGAAGTTTCTTTTAGAGGAAATAAGGGTTAACAGACACCTGCATGCATTGAAATAGCAAGGATTTATCGAAATGAACACTACCACTATAAGAAAAACAGCAGACCATAATAATTGAGTGGATCAGCCAGCAATCACAACTCTTTTTTTTTTTTTGTCTTTTATTAGTCTTTAACCCAAAGAGTGTGATGTGATGGTATTTCATAAGCAGGATCTCCTTATAATTAACCTGTATCTGAGAAATACACTATGATAAGTCATTGTTTCCCTTTGGAGATGACTAAAGCCCTCTCCACTTTTTGTGGCTGCTAGGCACAATGGTCAAATCCTGGCATTATTACGATCAACCACATTCCGAGTATGGCAATTCCTCAAATAAAATATATTCTGAAAGGGCGGTGTGGGAAAATGACTGGTCTCGGAAAGATCCCAAATTGTTTAATCTGCCTTTTTCATTCTGTTCAATGTATTTACTGAGAAATACAGTAAATATTGATGACGGCAGTCAATCCAATAGGAGAAACAACACAATTGCAATTAAGACAGAACACAAAAGAAACTGGTTATTCTGCACCTGGCACATGTTTTGCATACATCTGCAGAGGCAGATGCTTTAGATCCAGAAACCCCCCAAAACAAATGAAGAGGCTCCTCCTAGTGGTCGTTTATACGTTATATTTTAGCCCAAAAATCATTCGAAAAAGGGAAATAATTTGCATAAAGAAAACAAAGCCTATTAAGACCACAATGTTCTTTTGCATTTTTCTCAAATGAAATACACAGCTCTCTATTAATACGCCCTGATGTTCTGTATTTCTCATTGTTATTATTAGTGATTGTTCTCATTACAGATAATGCAACAAAAATATTATTCAAATAATATATTTATATGTGCATGTAACATTTCTTTGATTGTTGAACATGATTTAATGCGCTTTTTGCTAAATATATAAAGTGTGATGTTGCACATTAATCTTGACTTTCTCAGTTTTTCCCTCATTGCATTTGGTAATACTGGTATATAATTAATCCTGAGGCTATAGAAAACATGAGTGATACAGATAAGGATTCATTTGAGCCGCACAGCGACCGTTGTGCCATTCTTAATGACTTCACCCTGAATGAGCATCTCTTCCATACTCCAATTTGTCGAAAAAGAAAATTTCATTAAATACGGTCAGTCATTGCCTCTCTAACAGTCCAAAGGTTAAACATTTGGCTTTTTTTATCACGGTATTAACGTGTCAACGCACACAACGCATGCAAATGTAATTTGCATAGAAATATTATTTCCTAAAAACTTTAAGAGGATCCTGATTCATATTACGAGATCAGAGCAGCTTGAGGACGGTCACAGTGACCAAACTGTATTTCTTTGTTTATGCATTGAAAAAGAGCTGGAAATTATTTCATGTAATTTATAAAAATTGTTTGCTACAAATGGGAATCTTCACATATTATATTAGTGGCTTTTATTCTTTCTCTACCTAACCTCTGGCAGAACCTGCTGTGACTTCTGGTGACTGACAGGAAAGTTTACAAAACTATAGATGGTGTGCGGCAAGAAGAGCTTAATTTCATGCTGGAAAAAATATCTTGACTGCAACCGCAGTGACTGATTTCTGTCAAAATGATTTCATTCTGAATCTACGGCAAAGGTAGCCAAGAGTCTTTCATTTTGTGAATCTATACAAACAGAAGCTTGTGTTTGCTTTAGTCTTTGTGTTAAATGAGATGCACCGGGCGTGTGTGTGTGGTTGCAGGGTTGGTGTGTTTGCATGTTAGACCAGCGTGCCTGGTGTGGGTCTGTCAGTACTCGTCTCTTGAAGTGTCACCTCCTGCATTTTAGATGAAAAGGTTTCTTGAAACAAAGAAAGCTCCATCGTCCTATTTGGGAAAAAAAATAAGAATACGTTAACTTGTTTTTTGGACACCACATAAACCAAAATAGGACCTTAAAAATCAAGGAATATTTACTCTTTAAGGAAAATATAAAATAATAAAACATTTATATATGATTAAAACTATCGCTAAATAGAAAAAAAAATATGTAAATATTTCCTAAATATATGTTTTGTGTTTATAAATACAAAATGAATATGCACAGTCCACAGACATGTAAACACAAACTTTTATTCTGGATGCGATGGATCGCAATGTATCGTTTGACAGTCCTCCAGTCAACCAGCTAGCAATTCATCAAGTAGCATTTAAAAAAACCTCAAGTTAAAAGTGATTTTTGAGTGTATTAAAATGAACAGGGGCAGGGGTTGAAGATATTTCTGCAAATGTTTCACTAACATGTCACATGAATGTAGACTCTACTTCATCCGATCTGTAATTACCTGTTATGTAGCGGATGCCCGTGAAAAGTGGCTGACTGGGGCAGTTGTGTATAGACTGTGTCTCCTTGAAATGACTGCGGCTGGTGTTTGAGGGGTGGTTGCTGGTGAGAGCCATGCAGAGAGGACGTTGTTCGCCGGCGCTGCGTCTGCGTTTCCTCTTTCCCCTTCGTCCCGCTGCCCGTCTGCCCCAGCGCGTTCCGCAGATACCAGTCTCTCAATCCCTCCAGCGCCAGAGCCTTGTGTAGGCTTCGAGTGGGATCGTCGGGGGTTGTGGGGGCAGACGACTCGAAGGGGTAGTGGGGCGGTCTGTGGGGGTGGTCAATCTGCTGGTTATGCGTCCCGTTTGCATCTGTGTAGGCCGACAGCAGGATGGATTCTTGCTGATGTTGCTGGAGGGGAACAAACGGGCCACAGGATTTTGTGCGGCTCACTTTGACTCTCCGTGGCTCGCCGGGTTTACCCCTCAGCATTAGGGGGCTGTAGGCCGGAGGGCCCAGAATAAGTTGCTGTGATTGGCCATTCCTGTAGGGAGGGGGCGGAGCGTTGGAACCTTCGGGCCACGGGCGAGTTTTCGGAGCATTGTGGACCTGGAGTCTTTGCTGTCGCTGAGCCTGTATCTTCTGCTGCTTTCCCCAAACGTAATCCATGAGGATATCGTTGTAACCGCCTCCTCCCGCGGCCGAGCGAACACGGCCCGGTTCAGGGTGTCCGTCGATCAGGCGGTCAGGGCTGCTCCTCTGTGCCTGTTTTAAAGTGGAATCTAACAGTGCTTCTGAGCTCCTGTATGGCCCGTTTCGCGACCTTTGACATCCTTCTTCGGTGGCGTGTCGGTCTAGCAGCGTCTCTGAGCTGTTGCTGCGTCGTGTTTGCGAGCCCCCCGGCCCGTGGGACCCTGAGGAGGTCGGGAGATCCTGAGACTGCGAAGGCGCCAGCTGTGACGCTTCGGGATTGTCTGACCACTGCCTCGCGGGAGCTGTCCCGCTGGAAGATTCTGACCTAAACAAATAAAGAAAAAACGTAAATTGAAATGATAACAAATTCAAACATTACAATGAAGAACCAATAAAACTGAAGGAAAGGTTTACAGCTGCAACCCAGAACTGCGAAACAACAATCCGCTCTGTACATGTAATTAGATTGAGTGGAGAATAATGGTGCTTTACGATTAACGTCCAACCGCATCCATTACTTAATTATACCTAATTGCATATAAGTCTAAACGTTTGTGCCATTATCAATTCCGGCCTTTTTATAAATGTTATATGAACCATTAGCGGAGCGTCTCCAATAACAATGAATAATGCCTTAAGTCAGGCATCTGAATACTGTGTGTGTGTTTGTGACCTGATGTGCACTCCTGTTAGTCCGTTCCGGGACAGTAGTGGAGTTGCTGGTACGCTTCTCCCTTCCAAATTCGACACACTCCGTGGAAGTGTATGACTCGGGCTGGGAGAAAAACAGAAGTGTGGTTAGGTCGTTTTATGAATCTACCACACAATGGTGTTAGAGGGATTAACAGTTGTATTGTGTTAACAGTGTACCTGGCTGAGCTGGCCACAGAGCTGCGGCGTGTTTTTATCTCGTAGTAAATTTCCACAGGAGAGAGTTTTCGAGAAAATCTGCTGTCTGGGCTCTCCGACACCAGCCGGGAGTGTGAGGGTGACAGGCTGTCAGAGACTTCTTCTGGTGCAGAGAGACAGAGAAAGAGAGAGAGGTGAGGTTGACACAGAGTCACACTTTCCCTCTCGTGGAGATCTATTTAAATGCATGAAAAACTAAAAATGCTAACACATTCCAAACTCGTATATAGTTTTATTCAAAACCAGAAAATATACAGCTCTGAAAGACACCACTTCCACGTTATTTCAGTGTTTCTGAATGTACTCTTTATACGTGTGTGATTATAGAAAAACAATAATTTTGCTAGTGACAACAATTCAAAGATGTATCTGTAGAAAATAAGATTTCAAGTTTTCATGTGTCTTGGCATGCTCTCAGTGGTCTTTCAAATATTTCCACAGTTATAAGAAAGAAAGAAAGAAAGAAAGACAGATACAAGGATAGATATAGATAGATAGAAAGAAAGATAGAAAGACAGATACAAAGACAGATACAGATAGATAGAAAGAAAGAAAGAAAGAAAGAAAGATACAAAGACAGATACAGATAGATAGAAAGAAAGAAAGAAAGAAAGAAAGATACAAAGATAGATAGATAGATAGATAGATAGATAGATAGATAGATAGATAGATAGATAGATAGATAGATAGATAGATAGATAGATAGATAGATAGATAGATAGATAGATAGATAGATAGATAGATAGATAGATAGATAGATAGATAGATAGATAGATAGATAGATAGATAGAAAGGAAGGAAGGAAGGAAGGAAGGAAGGAAGAAAGATACAAAGATAGATAGATAGATAGATAGATAGATAGATAGATAGATAGATAGAAAGAAAGAAAGAAAGAAAGAAAGAAAGAAAGAAAGAAAGAAAGAAAGAAAGAAAGAAAGAAAGAAAGAAAGAAAGAAAGAAAGAAAGAAAGAAAGAAAGAAAGAAAGACAGATACAAAGATAGATAGATAGACAGATAGACAGATAGACAGATAGATAGAAAGAAAGAAAGAAAGAAAGAAAGAAAGAAAGAAAGACAGATACAAAGATAGATAGATAGATAGATAGATAGATAGATAGATAGATAGATAGATAGATAGATAGAAAGAAAGAAAGAAAGAAAGAAAGAAAGAAAGAAAGAAAGAAAGAAAGAAAGAAAGAAAGAAAGAAAGAAAGAAAGAAAGAAAGAAAGAAAGAAAGAAAGAAAGAAAGAAAGAAAGAAAGAAAGAAAGAAAGAAAGAAAGAAAGAAAGAAAGAAAGAAAGAAAGAAAGAAAGAAAGAAAGAAAGAAAACTCATCTGATCATTTAATTGTTCTTAACTCACTCTCTTATATAATAACGTACTACGTTAATTGTCCCATAACTCACCTGTGTCCTGATTGGTTGAATCTGACGTGGAGCAACTCTCTGACTTTACTGTGTTATCTGAAGATATAAACATTGTGTTACGTAACCAAACTGATAAATGATGACCATTAACACACACAAACATTGATCTGTGTCCGGTCTAGTCATGCTTTGTGGCTTTGTCATCAGAAGTGAAAAAAAGATTGTGTGTAGAATTTTTTTATTATTTTCAGTTTTTCTGAAATAACTATTTATAGCTATATAAGGTACAATAAGGTCATTAGTTACAATTATCATTTTTGCTTTATTCTGTGGAAGACTAACAATATGCATCTCGTGTTTCAAATAAAACATTTTCTATTTGCATTTTTTTGCAGAAAACGACTAAAAAGATGCTCTGTGTTTTTCCAACCACACACACTGCAAAGAAAACAAGTTCATATTCACTTTTAAGCAATCAACACTATTATTTGTACTAAGTATTTAGGAAAAGTTAAAAAAATATGTTTTTATGTGATAACCAGAATTTATCCTCACAGTTGTAATCCTGTCAGTCTTTCAGGTTGCTGTTGGATACCTTTGTCACTCCTGAGGTTTGACACCCCAAAATGTTAAATTCTGTCATCATTTACTCATCCTCAGGTTGTTTAAAACCTGTATAAATTACTTTTTATCTGTTGAACACAGAGAAAGATTTTGTATTTTGAAGAATGTTAACAATTATCAGTCCTGGAACATCATTGACTACCAAAGTAGGAACATTTTTAATGGCAGAAAAATAGACCCAGAACGGTCATGTTTTTATTGTGTTAGTTAGCTGTGTTTTTTTATTACTTGAAATGCACACTAAAAAATATATAATTTTTGCTTCATATATTACAATAACAATTGCATCACAAAAATGGTCGATGTTTTTCATTCTAAAAATGCTAAAAGTTGGTGTCAGTCTGTCATTATATATAGTTTTATCTAAAAACAATACAATTCTTTGGTAACGAACATTATTAATAAATGTGCAAGCTACATAAATGCGCGGATGCTTATTTCTCACAAAAACAGCATCGTAATTTTATCAAAACAGGAAGGAAACAGGTCAGTACTCAACACCTCCGGTAACAAACCCGCTTCATCTGATGTGAGACTTTCTTCCATATTTGTGCATGTGTGAAAACTCTCACATTCACACATACGCAAATCCCAATTTTTCAAAGGCAGTCTTTTTATTTGCAAAACCGATCCGTTATAAACCTTTATGTGTGCTCGACATTCACAGTCTGATAAGGTCATTTACTCTAGATTAATTTGTGTTGGTTTAGTACTGTATGATCTCTGATATCTGACGTAAGATATCAGGCCAATGTTAATGTGTTAATGAAATAAGATTTAATATTTGTTCTTCAGGATAAAATGGTTCTCTGTAATCTCAGTCGAGTTTGATCGAGCTCAGCATGATGTCTGTTAGGTCAACATAGTTCAGTCTGATCTTTATCAGTGTAGATTAGTCTGATCTATAATCCTTCGCTTGGTTTGAACTGTTGTTGACACAGATAAACGAGTTAGACCGCAGAGTTTATAATGTACGTAAAGGGTGTTATGAATATATTTAAAGGTAACACAACATTCTACTATCTAACCTATTAAAGACAAAAAAATGTTTTGACATACAATAAAAGAAATAGAAATGGACTACTTTCTGAATGCTGGATGTACTGTTTACTGTTTCTGCAACATTTTTTGTTTGAGTTTTTATGAAGACGCCGTTTATAGATCTTTGAAAAAATATATTTATTTAGTCTTTTAAAGTTTAAACCCACCTGTGTGGCATCCTCTATGAACTGTTCTTTTGCCGTGTGAAGGATGTTGTTCTGAATCGACGTGTCTGCGGAGGGCGCCACTGAACAGTGTTTTCTTAGTCCTGCTATGAAAGATGTCCTCCTCCTATGCCATTAAAAACATTGGGCAACTTTTGATATTTATATCTAGTTCATCCCGTGTCCAATTAATCTCTCCCTAACATCATCTTAAATCCACACACCTCATTTCTCGTGTTATGTTTGGAAGAACTGCGGGACAAACCGGCCTTGCGCCGCACGTGGGGGAATTTCTCGCAGTTTTCTAAAGGATATTCATGAGGAACTTCACCTGTCAGTTCCTGCCAAATAAATGGAAAACAAACATCAAAGGGCACACGTTATATAAAATATTATTAACCTCGCATCGTGATAGTTAATGTGTGTCTGTCTGTATAATATCAAACGGTTTATTCGGGAATGGTTAAGCTAAAAATGAAACTTCTTCAAAAATCATTTATTCACCTTTTTAACATCTTAAACCTGTATGACTTTCTTCCTTTTGCAGAAGACAAAAGAAGATACTTTGAAGAACGTAAGTCGCCAAACATTGAAATCCTTCAATTGACTTCTTGAATCCTCAAAATAATTTCTTTTGTGTTCCACTGAATAGTCACATACAGGTTCTGAACAACATGAGGGTGAATAAATGATGACAGAGATTTCATTTTCGGGTGAACTATCCCGAAAATGTAATCTATAAAATACTAGAACTAATCCGTAAAAACTTTGGCTATAAAATACATCTGATATAAAACACACACAACACAATACTCCAGGCAATAAATAGCAAAACCATAACAGTCTTTCCAAATTCCAAAAGCTTGTAAGTATGTGCAGAGATTAGCTGGGCATGTGGCGACATCTCTGCGCTCTCACATGAGTTGGCACCTCACCGGCAGGCCACGACACCCGAGAGTTTACGAGTGTAGTGAGAACATGTTTGTGTGCGAGACACTGACCGCCTCCTGCAGACACACGCTTTTCAGTTCTGCCAATCGAGTGTTGAGCAACGACTGCAGGCTCCTCCGCCTCTCCTGCAGCTCCACCATCCGCTCGGCACGCTGTTTACTGTCCATACTGACCTGGAGCTCTGTGCCGTACACACAATACACACACATTCTGTTTAATATCATAATGGACACTAAAGATTTACAGCCATGGAAGAAATTAAGAGACCATTTCTTAAGTATTTTCTTACCATTTGTAGACCGTGTTTAGGTCAAATTAAAATGTTTGTTTCATTCTGTGAACTACTGACAATATTTCTCCCAAATTTCTAACAAAAATAAAGTTTCTATTTGCATTTTTTGCAAGGTCATATTTCCTTTTAAGCAAAATAACAGTAATATCTGTACATGTATTTAGGACAAAATCTAATTTTTATCACAGTTTTCATGTGTCTTCTACATTGCTGTTGGATGACTTTGTCACTCCTTGGGATTGATTTTGTTCAAATTAAACAAACACTGGACTGGAATGACCACAATACGTGTAGAAATTACGATTAAATGAAAATATGGAATGGTCTCTTAATGTTTAAATCATAATCTGTTGACATTTTAAAATAAAATATTTTTTTGCGTTTTGGATGAACCTTTACACCCACAAACAATCACTTATAAGTGCTCACCGGGCCCTCCTTGACTTATCAGGTGACTTTTGACCTCCATGTTGTGCGTCACCTTGCTGCCCCCTGATTGTGCGTTTATCTACAAAGGGGCGAAGCAAACATACATGATAATGCCAAAACTACTCAGCAAAAACTGATTGAGTTAAAAGTCAAAGCGTCATTCTTACCTTCTCACCTGTTTGTAACAGTCATACGTATTGCAGATGTTTAGGCCTCTTGGCCATGAAGCAGATTGGCAGCTGGGTGTCGCTGAGCAGCGATGGAGTACTGCGATTGGCCTGAGGGTGGAGTACTGCGCTTCTGTTTAATGCTTCACAAACTCAATGCCCTGAAACACAGAACAGACCGCGTGAGACGCCAGTGCGGACCTGACCCGCATGCAACCAGAGCCGTTTAAAAACAGAGTAAGGACACTCCTATAGACGTCCGTTGGAAGTAAATCGTGTCATGGAGTGACCAACAGTGCCCATTCATTTCAATGTCTTCCAAACGCATTTACTGTAAAGTTGGTGAAATAACGTCATGTTTATACATTTTAAAGAGTTGGCAGACATATCTTATATTCATGGTTCTTATATTAATTTTACTCCCCTTCAAAATTCTGCTATAATGTAATGCAGTCAATGTGCTCATATATTTAGCAAAATGTATGCAAAACAGAACAAAAGAACAAAACAACTGTCCGATTACTTTCGGTCCCTTGAAAAAAGGGGGTTCTTCCTATTAAAGAGCTGTAATTCCTAAAGCCTTCAGCTAATCTGGATATGAATACACTCTAAATAAAACTGAGAGTGTGCACTTTAAGACAATATCCATTATAAATATATTTTGATACAAAGCATACAATGCTATCAGGAGTCACTCATCAGTTGGAGATTTTGTGGCCAGTGAGTTTGTTTTCATTTCAAAACCTTTACTTGACCCGAGTGAGATTCATCCCTAAAGCTTAAACGGTGTTTTTAACAGTCACATTCATATGGATCTGCCTGTGGGAACTCCGGAGAGGAAGCGGCGTGCAGGAAGTGGCTCGTGAAACAGGAAGTTAGTGCGGGAAACAGAAATGGGAGGCTCACACTGACCTATAACAACAATGCTGAAAGGATCCTCACGCGAAAATCACTCTCACGGGCCGAGTCACTTCCTAGACACCAAGTCACGGACAAGAAGAATAGGGCAAAACCTCAGAGCTGTGTTTGAAACTGCACCTTATTCCTGACGCCACCTACATAAACACCAAAACACCAGAAGCCCAGACCGTTCCAGATTTAACACCGAGTGGCTGATTCCTACTTTCCAAAGTAGTGTTTAATGCTCAAATGGTAGAAAGTGGTCAGCAATAACTAGTTATTATCTCTATTGCAGGAGACGGGTGGATATCTGAAACGCCCAAGCAGCCCTTTTTGTGGATGATAGGTGTCTCACAAAAATGTAGAAGATTGTTATTATGGACTATGATCAATAGTTTTAATTCACAGAAGGTCTTTTTCAGAAAATAGTAACATGTAAGTGAAGCAAACAATCTTTCATGACTTCTTTTGTATCAAGGTGAATTCTTTGTTAAAGTTTTTATGACATCACCTTCACATTTATAAGATACGTATAATCATCTAAAATGTGGTCTCTTAGTTCTGCCAGAACAAATATTTGATTTTTATGACATCATTCTGCACTTCAGCTTGGCTTTCCATTCCAGATAGTGAGATGAATTAAACGCCATTGGCTATTTTTAAAGGGGGAGGGACTGCATTGTATGTCTCGCCCTAACTTCCTGTTTCATCAGAAATAACATTTCATTGTAATTTAGTGTCTTTAAGTAAGGTGTGGCATATTTATATCATATTTGTCATACAACCCCCTTCTATGATTTTTTGAATGTTTTTTTTTATTTGGAGCGAGATTTACTTTCATTGTTTCAAAGAGTGAATGACCTTTTGTGTCCAAAGATGAAAACTAAGTCATGCAAATTTAAAAAGACATAAGTATAGTTATAGGAAAAATAATGTGGGTATTGTTTAATGACCTAATCATGTCCACGTGCAAACACACACACACTGAAAGGTCAAGGGAGGGACGGATAAAAGCGACTGAGCCAATGAATGTTAGACAAATACATGTGTGTTGCTAGAGCAAACATGGGCTTTCTGTCCGTCTTGGTTTGTCTAGTGTTGGGTTTCATCTAATGGAGTCACGCTGGTGGTGAGGCGAACGTGATAAGACCCTCGATCCAGACACGTTAAAGAACTTTACGGGTCTTCCCGCAGGACGTCTGAACGGCAAACTTTGGCTTTCGCCGCAGATATCACAGAACTCTCCAAATGTTTTCATTACACACTTTCTCAGCATTAATCCTTTCCGAGTCGGTCATTAAGTTATTTTTCATAACAGCAGTGTGCTGTGGTGATCTCACTCTCTCTTGCAGTGTTAAAAAAATCTATAAGACAGATCATATTGTGTTGAAAAGGTGAGAAATATTACACCTCAAATAAACAAAAAAGACTAAATAAGTTATAACCAAATTAAATGGAAAACCAGTTTACAGCCAAGACTGTTGCTTTTTCCAATAAACAAAGTAAAAGTGTAAAATGTTGTGTATTTCTAAATACAATGGTTTTAATTTCAAACAGATAAATAAAATTAAAAAACACACAGCAACAGCCTAGCAACCAGTTTGCAACCTGCTCACACCCACTTAGCACACTTGAGCATCCGCATAGCAACGCCCTGGCAACCACCCACAAAAACCTGGCAACCTCCCTCAAAACCCTTGCATCATGGTGGTGAGTTTTGCACAGACAAGCCCCACACAAACAATTATTTCACGTTCTGCCAACCAGGATTCATTTGAATCTATAAATATGTACTAGACAAGCTGTGCTGTGTGTGTGTTTCACCAAATGTCAGGACAAATGGTCTGCGATTCTCAGTTGGTTTGCCAGCATTCCACTCGCTCATGTTGGAGCCTGTATCGCCACTGCTGTTCAGATGTTCATGTGAGAAATGTGTGTCCATATTTCAGATTTTTTGGATTTAAAGCGATAGCTAACCCACAAAATATTTTTGTTTCAGACAAACCATTCCTTTAAATGCTCTTTATTCCACTGAAGTATTCCGCTTATTATTCATGTTCCTTATAAATGTATATTTTTGACATTTTTTACATCATCTACTTGAACTCATCTAAATAAGCGATTTTAACTTCTTTTTTAAGGTCAATTTGTCATCATTCGACGGGCGATAAAGTTTAACATTGAGAATGTTACAATATGTCCGCATGACGTATCAAAAGCTTTTGAATAAAGGCAATCCTGTCTTTCATAACACAGCCCCTTCAAGATTCGTCAATGTCCACTTTTATGTAACAGACGGAACGACACGTGCATCTTTTTTGTGCTTCCTTTCTCGACTGTTTTCTCTGCTCGAATACATTCGGATTCTCGCAATCTAAGCCTTCAGCAGTTTTTCCTTCAGGACTGCAGAAGCTCCTGCTTGCTCTCTCCTCTGGGAGCGCAAGGTTTGCAGAAAGTGCTGAGAAGAGGAGGTCAGCAGATTTTTTTTGCTCGGTGGACTCTCTGCGACCTCTCTGATCCCGGCAGGGTCTGAAAGACGCGGGCCGTGTCTCGGGTAATTTATCCAGCTCTAATGAGGACGTGTGGACACAGCTGTGTTTCTACATCACCGCCATGCACTGAACCATGAAGCTTACATGAGACTACAAAATCAAATCCGTTTTTTCGAGTAAGTTACTGTATATGGGTCACTAAAATGACAACTAGATTCAGTTAGAGAAGGATAACTGACGTTGGCAGTGACGTTATAGATAGTAATGTACAGAATTAACTTTTTGGAATGGTAGGTATTTAAGTCTTTGATAACAAGTCTGATTAATGGCATTAGCTTAAAAATAAATCACTGTAACTGGTATTTATTTAAATAGTTAAGCTATTTGAACATTTGGGGTGGGAATTTAACACGGCATTACAAACCATTACAATGCATTCAAAATACCTTAGCCATAGCATAGCATAGCATTGTGCTCTGATCATTGTAATCGAGCAAACCAATGACGACAAATAGTGAAGTACAGTCAAAGACAAAGAAAAGACTGTTTACATCACATTCCTTGAGATTTTGAGTTTTCCACTTTCCCAAGAAACGTATTCCCAAGATACGACTGAACATATCATCAAAAAGCCACCACTCTTCAAAGGAAAGTACATTTCTCGAACTGCATTCTGGATGGTCTTGAAAGCTTTTAAAAAAACGACTCAACCGAAAGCTGCTACAATCTCCACTTCTGCTTGACATCAATGAGATTTAATAGAGAGCACATGGAAACAAGTCTCATCTGCGTGTCTCTCCTGAAAAAGAGTAAAAAAATCTCACAAATGTCTTCATTAGAGTTTCAGAGAAATGTCACAAACTGAACCGGATTTGTCAAGTATGCAATCAAAAGAACTATTGAAGATCTCAATATGAACTCGAACATTTATTAATTGACCCAAATCCAGATTACTTTACAATCTACATTCTTACTTTCATTTTACATCTCCATACTGTTGGCTTCGACTGAAGACTTTTTTAGTATCGCTGCAAATCTGACCACAGTTTGTGACAGATATGAGATTATCCAGCTCTTGTTATCAGTAGCATTGTCTGAAAAGCAAGATTTGCTCTGAATTTATTCTCAAATTGGTCTAAGATCATTTGGGCTGTAGAAACTGAACGGCGTTGAACGGAGGTCTCTTGGGAGCCATGAGAGGAAAAGTTAGTTTCCACCTTGATGCTCTTTGCTCTGCACTTCCCCGCCTTAATGATATCCTCCATGCCTCTGTTCCTCATCGCTCTGCAGCAGAAACCAAAAATCCGCTCCGCCTCCACCCCGTCTCTTCTCAGCAGGCTGGGTGGAGGGCACATTTCCTCTGACTGGCAGCAACAACAGCTCCGGCTGAGACGACTACAGACAGCAGATGGACCCAACACATGAACCATTTCATCATCTCTAACAGAACCTAAAGCAAACATCACATTTTCTCTTTGAACACCAGGAAGATGCTACACCTTCCTACTGTATGTGGATGAGATTTGATGTGTTGTCGCATCGCTTGGTGTAATCAGACGTTAAAAGAGAGTTCACCTTCAGCCGAACACAAAAGAAGATATTTTAAAGAACGTTGGTAACCAAACAACATTGAGTTCAATTGTATGAACACAAATTTACAAAGACATTTCTCAAAATATCTTCTTCTGTATTCCACCGAAGAAAGGGTCATATACAGGTTTATCAAGATGACAATGAATAAATGACGATCGATTTTTTATTCATGGGGGAACTATCCCTTTAAGAAAACAGCAGGTTGAGTGGAATATTTTAAGGACTTCAGCGAAGTCTTTTAAGGGCCAGATCTGCTGATCCAGAACGTCTCCAGCTGGGTACGTAACACATCTCTTGGGTGCAGATTTCAACCCTGCACTGTAACATCCCTACATTCTTTTACTTACATACACTTCCAAGAAAACCTAAAAACAGACGCAAAATAATAGATATCGTTCAACCCTAACAGAGTGTTTTGGTAAAGCCCTGCGGCAAACCTCAAATTAACTTTGTGTTGTTAAAAATAAAGAGTTTGTACAAGGAACTGCAAATAACACACAAGCAAATGTGTGTTACATCTCACTAAAATGTTCTGAAAACAAAATGGATCCTTACAATGCTTTACAGCTAATTTGGCCCTATTTGTTTTTATTTGTGAATTTTCAAGAATATGAAAAAGGTTCCAAAGAAAGACGAACAGTTTTTAGGATGAGAACTGTGGCCACATTTTGTGCAAAGCGAGCCAAACCGTCAGTGTTCTGGCACAATGCATTCACGGGTCATGTTGGGTCATAATGCGTCCGCACAGTTTGAAACTTGAAAACAACGTATTTCCAACGTAACACCATCAGGCATGAGCACATTAATATATGATCAATGGTGTGTACGTGTAAGCACATATTCAGTAAGTAATGCATACTGATGAACAATGTCATTATGCAACTTGCAAGTTTAATGATATTAAAGCAAACATCTATAAGGATATCCTGCCCATTAAATACTTTTTAATATTTCATTCTCACACTCATGTTTCTTCAAATCTTTAAGACAATTTCATTCTGTACAGCTCAAAATGAGAGGTCAAACTCCAAATGATTCATTTTTGGGTGAATTATCCCTTTACAACAATACCACTCCAGCGTCTTTCAATTTTCCAAATTTCAAGCTGGAAGAATGTGGAACATTGTTTTCCAACAATCTTGTTCACCGTCAACATAATCACAGAGCTTTTGTTGAACCGTAGACGAAACACATCTCTTTTATCTCATGCTCTTGACGCACATATAACTCTTAAAGTCAGGTGATGGGTAGGAAATTGAGTCCCATGGGGGACAGACTGCAATAACCACCTGTACATCTGGAAGCCACATGTGGCCAAACATCTCTCTTTTGTCAGGAAGCTACGAACGCCATCGAACAAGAGCAGCACGCCACAGCTTATCATAACAATAAAATTGATCTGAAGCATCCATAATCTAGGTGAGCCTTATATTTCAGTGCTTCAAAAATGCACAAATCAGAACATTGTGTGTGAAACATTTCACAGGCTCCTGATGTCTGGAGAAAACGGATGCCTTTCTCTGAAGCCTTTGAAGTTTCCTTTGAACATTTCAGCAATGAATCAGGTAAAACCGAGGAAGATTTTAGCACCACGGCAACATGTTCCCTCGCCAGGAAAGCGGAAAAACCCAACCATAGATTTTAAAACAGTAAAAGATCATAACACTACCCACAATGCTCTGGTGTTGTCGGCGGTTGCCAGGGCATCAGTGCTGTTGCTAACATGTTCTGTAAGGTGTAGCATGTGGTAACGCACTTGCAAAGGGTGTTCCTATTTTTCTACATTTTAAAACATTAATTAAATACTCTCAAATCTTTTTATTTATATTTAAAAAAAAAATGTAAAAACACAAATTAAATAAACAATTGAAAAAAGGTTATTCATTTTATTCATTCAAAAAGTGATTCATTTGTTTACGATTTTATGTTTTTATTATTAAATTGGTCAATTCATTCTTCATTATATTTCTAAATGGCACTATCGGTCCTCCATAGTTTGGAGGTGGTTATTTGGCGCCACTTCTATGATGCTCTCTAACTATCTTTAGTCCCATTTTAATTAAAAGATTGTGACATTTTTGTGGTTGTTTTATTGCACACAAGGCAAAAATCAGAAACAAAAACAATTAGAAAAGAAAACTTAAAGTGCAACAAACTTTGTAAAGTATAAGGACTAGCAGCAGTGAGACTTCTCTCGGATGAAACGTTTCAAATGTTTATTCACAAAGCTTTCCGACACTTCAAAACGGCAAAGCGGAGGTGTACCCAGAAGGCAAGACGCATTGAAAACATGAGATAATTATGAGCGGATTAGAGCTCAAAGACACAGAGCGAGCTCATTGAGACAGCAGCGAGCAGCTGGAATCACACGCATGCAAATGCGAAGCTGATTTAAATATTCAAAGCCAGTGGGAAGGATTTTCTCTGCTTGTGTTTATGTGTGAAGGTGATGTCATAACATTTCAGATAATTGTTCACTTTGACAGCTGAGAACAGTCTCACCTTTATTTTCTCCACTGTAAGTGTACGATTGTCTTTTTCTGGCGCTGATAGAATTCAGACACAGAGTGAAACGCCGGATGGTTAATTGCGCACTTTGAGATCTTTCCGGGTTGAGCCGGACTGCAGGCGTCAGCAGTTTTGTGAAGCATCGCAAGGTCGCACACAAACACGCCGCCCACAAACACAAAACTACACAGAAACGCCACTCGAAGTTGAGAAACTCCTGAATATGATTGGACTGTGTGTGTTAGGACTCTGTCCTTCCTGTCTCGAGCTTTCTAGCTCCCTGGGCAGAGTCATGACATTGCCACGTCTTTCGGGTTTCTGTTGTGTTATGTGTGGAGACATGTGGCTTTATGTTGTTACTTAATGCCACGTGTCTTCCTGTTATGTCTCTCAGCCCCACCCTCCTATCTCCTGTAATTTTATTAGGGTTTCATTCCCATCGTCTGTTTTGTAATTCACCTCGTTAGGGTTTCATTCCCATCAGCTGTCACCACTCTCCCCATGTAATCACTCCTCGTTAGTGTCTCCCTTTATATGGTCTCAGTTTCTCTCTGTTCAGTGTTGGTGCATTGTCTTTATCTACTGTCTTTTGTCTTATGCCTATTGTCTCACGGTAGTATCACAGTTTCTTGTCGTGTTGGACTACCCTGTTTCAGTTTACAGTTTGTGAAAGGATTATTTCGATTTATAGATTCTTGTTTTGTGTTTGTTTCTAGTGTATGTTTGCTAGTGTGTTTTGTTCTTGTTTTTCCCCATTGCGGGTGTTTTATTTAATAAAGTTTTTGGTTAAACCTTCGTCTGCCTGCATCTGGGTTCTGTCCAAAACCATTTTGTGACAGAATGCACCAACCCATAAGAACCCAGCAGGTGGCGATTTTCCCTGCAAGGCCTCGCCAGCCTGGTCCCCTCTCCAGCATTCGCCAGGGGAACTTGGACCGGGACGAGTACCTGGACAGGTTCCTGGAAGCCGCAGTGGAGGAGCTCTTCGGGGAGGAAGAGGTGACGGCGGCGTTCAACAGCGGACTGAGGGTCCCCCTATCGCCTGCGGAGATGATGAGGCTGAGACCGCTTGGCTTCGAGGGTGTGCTCCAGTTCGCCATGAGCCGACCGGAGCCCAGTGTCTCCGTCTGTCCGAGGTTGTCTTCTCCGTTGGGCCCCATCCCCGAGGATCACACCCTGGAGCTCGGGGTGGTGACCACCACCGCACCATCAGCCTCGGACCCTGCAACCTCTTCACCACCTACCAGTCTTCAGGGCAAGCGTGGAAGGAGAGAGTCCTGGGGGTCCTCTTCGGAGGCCTCCAACGCGGAGCCAGCCCCGTCCTTCACCTCCTTCCTCCAGCCGACTACCAGGAGATTGGCTCGGCAGAAGAGGAAGAGGCAACGGAGGGGGGCACGTAACCTAGCCCAGCCGGCGCTCCTGCCGGTTCTCCAGCCGGGTTCACAGCCAGCGATCCAGCAGGCGTCCAGACCTGCCTCTCCGCAGGTTTCCAGACCTGCCTCTCCGCAGGCGTCAGGACCTGCCTCTCCGCAGGCGTCAGGACCTGCCTCTCCGCAGGCGTCAGGACCTGCCTCTCCGCAGGCGTCAGGACCTGCATCTCCGCAGGCGTCAGGACCTGCCTTTCCGCAGGCGTCAGGACCTGCCTTTCCGCAGGCATCAGGACCTGCCTTTCCGCAGGCATCAGGACCTGCCTTTCCGCAGGCGTCAGGACCTGCCTCTCCGCAGGCGTCAGGACCTGCCTCTCCGCAGGCGTCAGGACCTGCCTCTCCGCAGGCGTCAGGACCTGCCTCTCCGCAGGCGTCAGGACCTGCCTTTCCGCAGGCGTCAGGACCTGCCTTTCCGCAGGCGTCAGGACCTGCCTTTCCGCAGGCGTCAGGACCTGCCTTTCCGCAGGCGTCAGGACCTGCCTTTCCGCAGGCATCAGGACCTGCCTTTCCGCAGGCATCAGGACCTGCCCCTCCGCAGGCGGCCGGACCTGCCCTTCCGCAGGCGGCCTTCCAGCCGGTGCCTCAGCTGGCCTTCCAGCCGGTGCCTCAGCCAGTCCTCCGGCCGGCATCACCTCAAACTTTTTTCCCCCTTGGACACACACCTCTCCCTAGCCCCTTCAAGTCCCCGCCGGTCTCGTCCGGTTGCTTCAAGTCCCCGCCGGTCTCGTCCGGTTGCTTCAAGTCCCCGCCGGTCTCGTCCGGTTGCTTCAAGTCCCCGCCGGTCTCGTCCGGTTGCTTCAAGTCCCCGCCGGTCTCGTCCGGTTGCTTCAAGTCCCCGCCGGTCTCGTCCGGTTGCTTCAAGTCCCCGCCGGTCTCGTCCGGTTGCTTCAAGTCCCCGCCGGTCTCGTCCGGTTGCTTCAAGTCCCCGCCGGTCTCGTCCGGTTGCTTCAAGTCCCCGCCGGTCTCGTCCGGTTGCTTCAAGTCCCCGCCGGTCTCGTCCGGTTGCTTCAAGTCCCCGCCGGTCTCGTCCGGTTGCTTCAAGTCTCCTCAACCTGTCCCACCCTTTTCTGGTGTCCCCAAGGTTTGGCCTCCCATTCCCCCACCCCCCCTCCCATGTTTGTTGTTTTTGTTGACCCACCCGAACCCCTTCATAGCCTCCCTTATGTTCCCCTTAGTTTGTTCTGTGTTGTGCTTGTGGTGTTTGTCTTTGTGCTTTGGTGTTTTGGCCCGCTGAAGTTTCTCCCTTGAGACGCCATGGGGCGTTTCTGGGGGCGGGGGTAATGTTAGGACTCTGTCCTTCCTGTCTCGAGCTTTCTAGCTCCCTGGGCAGAGTCATGACATTGCCACGTCTTTCGGGTTTCTGTTGTGTTATGTGTGGAGACATGTGGCTTTATGTTGTTACTTAATGCCACGTGTCTTCCTGTTATGTCTCTCAGCCCCACCCTCCTATCTCCTGTAATTTTATTAGGGTTTCATTCCCATCGTCTGTTTTGTAATTCACCTCGTTAGGGTTTCATTCCCATCAGCTGTCACCACTCTCCCCATGTAATCACTCCTCGTTAGTGTCTCCCTTTATATGGTCTCAGTTTCTCTCTGTTCAGTGTTGGTGCATTGTCTTTATCTACTGTCTTTTGTCTTATGGCTATTGTCTCACGGTAGTATCACAGTTTCTTGTCGTGTTGGACTACCCTGTTTCAGTTTACAGTTTGTGAAAGGATTATTTCGATTTATAGATTCTTGTTTTGTGTTTGTTTCTAGTGTATGTTTGCTAGTGTGTTTTGTTCTTGTTTTTCCCCATTGCGGGTGTTTTATTTAATAAAGTTTTTGGTTAAACCTTCGTCTGCCTGCATCTGGGTTCTGTCCAAAACCATTTTGTGACAGTGTGATGTATACAGTGCGTTACAGTACTAGAAAAAAGGAAAATTGATCAAAGGTCTACAACGTTTCTAAAATCTGAGCTCGGTGAGACATTGTTGACATCTCTTCTGAAACTCTTGGAGATATTTGTGAGATTTCTGAGTCTTTTTAAGATGAAATATCTGAGACAAAGATAAGACTTAAGATAAAGTTTCCATTTTATATACATTTAATCGCGATATGAAAGAGATTTATATTCTTTTATATTATTTAATAAAGCCACACTGTACATTATTAAACACATTTAGTGTTTATAATTTGGATAGTTAAATATACTATAAGAGAAGTCATTTGTAAACTGATTCTCTTCGACGAGTATTAGCAAAATCTACTAATTATATAAAGACGTAACACTATATTTACTCCAAAGTGGATTTTTAATCCAGTACAAACGGAGGTCAAAACCAAAATCAATCTATCACGACTTTACCCTCAAACAAAAACAGCATCATACATGCTGCAGAAAACACCATCACAGCTGGACAACAAAACCATAACGTAAACATGAGAATATATCATTACCCAAAACCAGTCAGTTCCCTCACAGGGGGACGTGTGGATGTTCAGCCCATGTCACTTCTGTTTATCACATTTGCTGGTAGTGAGCAGCTGATAATGGGAGGAATGGAGCCAAAGTGACACACTGTCATCCCGGCATCCTCATATCGACCCATAAACCATGAGCGAGGTGTGTCTCATACGGCTGTTTCTGACACACACAACACATGTGCTCACAACAAACCAAAGCTAAATTCATTGTCAACAACATTAACTTTTAATTGCTAGCCTATTATTGTTCCTGCAGCTCAAACTGGTAGAGGCCATGAGTTCCATACCAATAAAAAATAACAAATATATACTATGAATGCACTGTAAGTCACTTTTAATGAAAGAGTCTGTCAAATGCATGATTGTAAATGCTCTTTATTTAAGCAGAGAGCAATGCGGTTGCTAAGGTGTTTGTATATGTGGTTGTTAGGTAGTAGCCAAATTCAGATTTGAGATTCGATGATTGTGCACAAATGATGGACAAGTTAAAGTCCCTGTGAACCGGAACTTGCGATCGTTTTTACTTCCGTATTTTGATGCAGGAGTAAACGGATGCTCCGCACAAGCCGTCTAACATACATCATTTAAGATGGATAGTCATGACAGGACTATAAAGAAACACGATTAATAAAAAGAGAACGACCTACATTGATAAACTCTTTACAATACACGCTGCAATATTTCATGAAAGAATAGGCATTTGTAAGTATTTCACAGGGACTAAAGCTTATTTTGACTATATATTTAGTCATGCAAAGCTCTAAAGGGTCACGACTGTAGAAAAAGGTTGGGTTGAGTGGGCAATGGTGTAATGGTTGAATAAATTGATCATGAAGAATACAACAATGTGGGGTCTGATAAACACATTACCAATTCAGCAGAACGACATTTGCTTAAAGGAAATGAGGAGCTGGAAAACACATACAGCAATGGCAACAAATTGATGTTCTACATATGCGATCACTTGCAAAACTTGAAATCATTAGTCATCACACAGATCAAACAAAAAATCATGATATTGTTACCCTTGAATGTTAGCTTTGCAAAGCACAAGTCGATTTCTTGCGAAAGACACCACATCAGCTGAATGATAACGTCATGATCAATAGTCGCAGAAGGTTGACTTTCAAAACCTTAACAGACAGACCATTGTTTTGCTTTTACAAGGAGGTTAACCAAAGTCAGGCTGACCAAACAGAGCTGTTCAGTGTGAAAACCATCACCCTTAAGACAGAGAGCAAATGCTTGTGTGCTACAGTCCAAGTCCCACAAGGTCTTGTTAGTACAGGTTTGTGTGTCCAGCAGACAAACTACATCGGCACAGACCACCTGATACATTCAATAATAAACCTGTCATCACATCCTCTTTCCCGAAGAGCTGGATTTTTGGAAGCTGGGCATCCTAATGAAGGAGGATCCTGCACAGATGTATCCGGACCTCGTGTCCATGCAAACAGTGGACTGTCATAAAACTGAACACCTCCAACACTATAAAATGTGATTATGGGAAGACACTTCTAATGCAAAACAAACAGTGTGATGGGCTGTCACCGTTTCACAACAATCATTTACGACAACTCTCCTGTTGGAGCCTGTGTTTAACCAGGCAACTAAATTATACCTCAAAAGATCAAAACCAGCTGTTATGGCACAACTCAACAACACAACTTACCCGAAAGAACAACTGCAACACACACCATTGAATCTTAATAAATGTGATCTTACACCTCAGTTACTATAACGCAAAACTCACTGCGGCATACCGATGCTTTAGATCAGGGGTCTCCAACCTTTTTGTAAGCGAGGGCTACCAAAATATCTAAAATCCTCTAGAGGGCTACTTGTTGATAACATACTTTCAAGCTTTAAACACGTGATGCCTTATTTTTAAGCTCACGGAACCAAATTCAGTTTTCTTTCAGATATTTTCGCACTTGAATATATTTAAGCTTATAACACTTGCTAATAATAAACGTTCATGACGATGTAGCACTTGGCTGATCGGTATAGTGACAGATTTGTCAACTGTCTTGAGCATTATTGTGAGCCCTGTGTTTAGCGGGCACCACGTTGGAGACCCCTGCTTTAGATTATAATACAATGATATTAAATGATCTTCATGTGTAAGGACCACAGTCATTGCATGGCAATCCAAACAAACTGCAATGCAACTCCATGGCTATGTTTTGTAGATGGCAACAGTATAAGCAGGTCCGGTCCACCACATCTCTCACAACCTTCAAAAACCTACTTAAAACACACTTGTTCTGTGAATACTTGACAAATGAAAAAAAGTACAATAACACTCTCTCTTTCTCTCAACAGGTTGTGGTCTAGCTTTTGTTGAAACTAGTAACTTTGTAAGTACCTAATGTACTATATCGCTTATTGCTCCACGACCTCTTTAAGTCGCTTTGGATAAAAGCGTCTTCTAAATGACTAAATTTAAACCTACATGACTAAAAAAACTTTAGTACACTTTACTACCGTAATAAACCCCCTAGAAAGTGTTTCATGACCCTTACCAAAGCCAATATTAAAGTACATTACAGTTTATCAATCCACTATAGTTCATATTACAAAATTCTGTACTGTCGCATTCTTCTCCTTTAGTAAATACTGACGTATATTTTTACACGTGAAACTTTGCAAAAGAAACGTGAGGTCAACGTTGAATCGAAAAGCGTCTTACCTGCTTGAAGATGATGTCATGTTGAGGAAGAGTTTAAAGTTCAGCGGTAATCCGCGCAGGTAAAGCCGGTGACAACAAGCGCTCGCTCTCTGAACGCATCACGCCATTAAACCATCGCGCAATAATGAAATCATCTCCCTGAAGTTAAATCGTCAAAAAGTGTTGATGTGAGAAGTATCGTCATGATGGAGCCTGCTGTCTACTTCAGTGACTTCCAGCGCAGTCTAGCGGACCGGACCAAATTCACAAACGGGGCTGAAGCGCATGCGCAAAGGGCGAGCGGTCGAATCCTACTATGATGAGGGAAAGCGAGGGGCGTGGTTAGGGATACATCGTTAGGGCACGTCAGAGAAAACGTCGGGAAACGTGCCAATCAACGAAGGGTTACCCTTGGCCATAGTAAAATATGTAAATGTTGGCGGTGTACGGAGAATTAAACATTCACGTCGCGTGCATTCTGTGGCGATTAAAAACGATTAATAAAATGAGTAAATAAACAGCTTAATTAATAAATTGACGTCGCGTCACTTTACACTTCGTCGTTTGCCTAGATTAGATTAAAATCCCAACTTTCATGTGGTTTTAAAAAAGTCCATATAGATCAGTAATATATTGTGAAAATGGAGACTGCCTTTATTATCCCGGGGAGCAGAGCTGTGCCCTTCATTTGCAAACCAATTGTCTCCAAACAGAGAATTTCTATTCACATGTAAAATATTTCATCTACATGAAACAACAGATTGATCCTTGATGCCCTGAGCACACATTAGGCCTTCACTAAAGCAAACTGGAACAAAGAATCTAATTATATTTGATAAATATACTACATAAGCAACAAACTTCTGTGTGTTTCTATCGTGACTTCATGATAATGCGCGTTTCCGAGAAGCATCATTTGTTAAAACTGAACTTATTATTACTTAATCGTGAAAACAGGCCACAAGTCTGCTGTTAAACCTTAACTGTCCCTTAAAGCCCAACAATATCACGTTTAACAACCAACAGACCTGCCTCCAACTTAAAATAAATATATTTAATAAATACATTTTAAAATAATGCTTCGCGTTGATGATGCCCATCCTCAAACCAAAAACATCGATAGCAGATTCTGTTGAGAGGTCAATGGACCACTCGCGTGTTTTGCCCTTACCCAGCTATTTAAGCATCGCTGGCTAAAAATGGCCACAACATTTGATGTGAAATAACTCTACAGATTACTTAGGTGCTGATGGTCGCTTTCATATTTTGATGTGCAGACGTTACCCATCATCTGGGATGTTCATCACAAGACTGGAGTTTAAAATGCAGAAGGATTTCAATAGAGGGAAGTTTAGCCTGAGATCAGAACAACATCTGCCCTTCCTGGAATTCTCCACAGGACATTCTCTCACAGAGTCCCGGTGAAGGAGAGAGAGTTGGAGAAACCCTGCTGGGAGCAGACCCCTCGGCTTTATCATCAATCACTCGACAGGACAGAACAACAGTATTCTCCTAATGAGACTGACAATACAAACCCAGTGTCTGAGCTGTCACGCCTCCCTTATTGACTTCATCCATTTAAACATTAGCAAAAGATCAAATCAACATTTCAATATACAGTCTTAAATCTGAAACTAACGCAGCGTCTAGTATACACTTTGGTTAGGTAATGAAAACACATTGGTCATTAAATACAAGTTGACTTGTAAAAATAACACGAACATAAGTGCATTAACAAATATATGACAGCTTGGCACATAGACTGCTATCCCCAGCACATCCAACCCAATGGAATGGAAAATGTTCTTTACAGATCTTGAAAAATGTGACGTAGGGTCATTGGAGGTGTTTTCAAAGCATTTATAAAATGAAAATCCCCGGACAAGCGAGCAGTCAGAAGAGGAGACGAGGTTCACTTGAGGAGGGTCAGAAGATGTGGCGCTGGAGGAATGAGCTAGGGAAGCCAAACTGAGACGTTTGGCATCTGTTTAACAAATCGGGACATAAACCCCCTCCCTGTTCCCACAGGTGTTTGCCGTTAACCACAAATGCTGACCAGAAGACGTGACCCCAAACCAAACACGTGTCCATTTGAACCCCAAACATAAAACTCATCAGCGGCCAAAGAATGATATCTAACCACGGATCTGCTTCTTACAGCACGTTGAAAGAATACAAGCTGTGTGAAATAAGAGAGACGTCTTGTGAGCTTGCATGGCATGAAACTGGGAAGCCAAATACATAGTTGTGTTTTTTTAATGCTGTATTGTAAGCTGATTGAAGATACGCACACGTTTGATGTTTGAGTTTCATAAGAACACATGAGATTTACAGGGACCAACACAATAGCTCCACCGGAGCCAAGAATCGTAGGAGGGAGAGAACAGACCATCGGGCGATTCTGACATATTTAATTCTGCTCTTTTAGTTTCACAGCCAGTTGGCTCGACCCTCTCTCTCTTTAAAATCTCTCTGGGAGTAATCTGTTCAAAAAGCTCACGGATATAAAGTCTAAACGCTCCTCTACACTAATCCACAGCCTCAAGCTCGCTGGGGGTTGTGTTGGCCCTGGAAATGTGGTCATGGCACAATTTTCTCATTTAGTTTATTTAGTATTAGACCTAATGACTAATACAAGGTAAGAGATCTAAAATTTTGTCTAGTCATCAATGTAAAAATACCTTTGCATTATGCAATTCACAAGTTGATTCTTAAATATTTTAGACTTGATATATTTCCCATGGTAATTGATCAAACGTGCAATGGAGATTTAGAAAAGACCCAACCTGTATCCAACCTGGGCCATTAGGTAACCAGCAACCACAAAAACACCCTTGAAACCACATAATTACACAGAACTAAAGCATTGTGTGCTTTCTACACCTAAAGAAACTGTAAAATAAGTAAATCTATAATAATTAAAATAATCATCAATTTAAAATAATCTATAGAAATCCATTTAAAACAAGAATACTGTGCAGAAATATAACGTGTTTAAATATTTAATTTAAACATGATCAACACAGACCTAAAAAAGTAATAAACAGTCCATTGCCTACAAACAAAAGGAGACGTTTCTCGATATTAAAACCACAAATAACCAAAATGTATAAACCGGTTGTGATAAGGTGGCCAACAATAAAATATGCAAATCATAAAATTCAACTGACCATAAACCCCTGGAGAATTAGAATAGCAAAACAGATTATAAACCTTTAAAGGAGAGGAGACAACACTTTGCATATCTTTAGTTGTTGACATCCAAAGTCGTGCGTCCAGTCTGGCAGTGAAAAGAAAATACACTAAATATCATCAAACACAATGGAGTTAATGGCTGTGGAGAGCATTAAAACAGAATTTAAGAGACATTTAAAAACATTTTGTCAATGTCCTTGTGGCATTGGAAGTGAAGGCAAACAGACACAGCCGGTGTGGTGACAGGCCTCAGAGAAACGTTTATTTAAACACAAAATAAATGTTCAAACAGAATAGGATCTTTGTTGAGACTGTTTAATATATTTTTTATGATTGCTTTTTTCAAATTCTCTGTTTGGACCACGGCCGTCAGCCACAGACTATATTTCCGTATTTTGATTATTATTTAATGCAGTGTCCCACTGCCCTCGCGCTGAATTTCTCAGTTACGAGCCCGATCCCGTCAGGAGTTGGCGTAGACATGCGAGCGTAGCTTCAAACGGCATGCATTCCCCTATTCGCTTTGCTTTGATTTCGGACGGGAGGGGCACGGGTTGCCAAGCAGAAAAATCCAGACGCTGTGTCCTCGCCTCCCCACCACCCGCTGCTCCAGTGCCAACTTATCACCATCACATCTCTAGACTACATAACACAACCACAGATACAACATCATAACCGTTGTGGATTTATGTTTGGAAAAAGCAAAGAATTGTTACAGCAGGTTTTCAAATGAGTCAAAGATGGATTACTGATCAAGAAAGAGGTTAGGCCTTAGATTTCACAAGGAGAGACTTTGATGTGCTTTAGATCATGCTTGTGTTTGTTGTGGAGAGGTTTAACAGCTGCAGCTCATGGGGGAAATGGGGGCTTTGATAACCTCTGAAAAATACCAGTCTTTTGAACCTGTCAAGACCTGTAGTTCCCAGAGTCAACCCTGCCGGGCCTTATCATCAGGAATGAATGAGACCAGTGATTATACGAATCTAAGTAAACCAAAGACATTACAGTAAATGAACAACTTGGGAATTTTGGTGTACGTTTCAGTACCCTTTTTATAGCAGAGATTCACTAAATGAAATATGTTTTTATGCAAATCATTTTTGCACACAGAAATCTTTTTTATAGCCCATGAGATTTTACGGAGTTCTCTGTTGTGTTTCATCATAGTTTTAGATGTTTAGCCTAAAGGGGTTAAGGAGAAATGAAAACAGAAACAAATGAGTAAATAGTTGAAATCCACGAAGAGCACGGAGGTGTAAAATGAATGTGGATTGTGGAGGTAAAATAATCTGGATTTGTCAATTCGATGAGAAATGTTTGAGTTCATATTAAGATCTTTAATGATATTGACTTTTGATCGCAGACTCGACAAATCTGAGCTCAGTTTGAGACATTTTTGTGATATCTTCTGAAATGCCACATTTCTCAGATTTTCCTGCCCTTTTTCTGAGAAGAAATTTTTTAGATCAAATTTTCTCATTATTTTCTTAAGGGTGAAACAATATACAAGACGTACTGATACAAGACGTACTGACACAAACCACAATATGCTGTACCCTTTACTAAACGTCTGTCAACCAGTTTCCAGTTCACCTGCGGTGTTTCGTTCTTCAGGTTCTTTTGGAGAAAGGCCAAAATACAAGGGAGCAGAATTTAATAAGAAGGTGTTAAATTATTCAAACTGCGATAGATTCATGAGATGTCTTGCCTGCCAGGATCAGACAGGTTACAGTTAAGTATAAGAGCATTAAACCATTAAACCAGCCAAAGTCAAGATGATGTGGTGCACTGCAGCAAAGAACTCCAGTAGGTCACAAACACCTTGAATAGACTCTGAGTTGCTTTGGATAAATGGTTTAGAAATTGCATGTAAAAAATCCTCAGGTTGCCAAATCAGGCACAGAGTTTCTGTGTGAAACAGTGTTTGAAGTGCAAGTACGCCACCTGTGGCCGTAAGATACATTACAACAACCTGCCTGCGGCACAGAGGTGTGAAGCATCTTGAAATCAGAAGAGAAAAGATGTTTCAAAATAGATCACTTCCTGTTCTCATTTCAATAAACAACACTGAATCCACCCAGTTTTTACAACATGATGCATTTAAAGGGAAAGTACACCCAAAAACACATGATTCTGTCATGATTTATTAACCCTTCAAACCTGTATGACTTTCGTCTGTTGAACACCACAGACGAGGTTTTGTGTCCATACAGTGGAAGTCAATGGGGTCCAATGTTGTTTGGTTATCAAAGTTCTTCTTTGGTGTACTACAGAAGAGAAAAAAGTCAAGCAGTTTCAAGATGAGGCTGAATAAATGATGACAGATTCATTTTTTTTGCCTAATCCATCCTTCTAAATACACGTACGTTCAAATCAGTGATAATTATGATAAAGCAAAGTAATGTTGAAAGAATAAAAACAAAAAAAGACGGACAGATAATCTTGTTTATATGCAAATACTACAATGTTTTCCACCTACACACATCCCAACACAAGCTCTTCTAACAAAGCAAATATTTGTAGAGAGAAAAAGCATCAGAGCTCAAGGTCACGCTCCCGAAATGAACTTGGTCCAACAATACATTTTACATCTGTGAAGTCGTTTTTCAAGGACAATATTGTACAAACCGAACTACATCTCCGCTGTTCCCTTTGCATTTGAGGGACATTTCCTGCACTTAGCTTTTGTTTTACGGTCTCCATTTTCTAGCGAGCTTTACAACTGTACTCATCCTTTCTCTGCCAGGCAGCCCATCCTTGACACCACCGCAATGCTTTTGTATGCTTTTCTTGCCCTGTAACAGTCACACCCACCCCAAGTCTCCCTCTCGCTCACTGGTTATCTCCTCTACCAGGCAGCCAACAGCAAGTGAGGTAACATCTTTAAAATGTGCATGCTGGAGTAGGTTTTAATGCCCCGTAGCCAGTTTCTCTCTCTCACGCTCATCTGTCTCTCTCGGTGTTCGCTTTATAACATGACCTACATTTTTCTGCTCGAGTGAAGCTTAGAGATCCGTCACAGTTCAATACTCGGCGAGAGCAACGCATTGAGCAGAGAGCGATCGGGGACGGAAGCCAACCGCTGCATGGCAACAACGCAAAAAATCCCTTACTAAAAATAGTGCCATTTCCCAGACTGGCAGCACTGACTGCGCAGCCAATAACCTTTCACCCCTGAGGTACCAGCGTGAGGAAGCATATCTGGGCCGATGTCAGCGTCTTTGGGTGTCTGCACTGAAACGATGGGGTCAAATTTATGTTCACCGTAGCAACGGCAAAACAAAAGTGCCATCCTTGCAAAATGGAATGACACACAATGAAGCTGCGTTTGTGTGTGTCTGCTCGGCTTTGAGACTTCGGGACGGGTCGCTTTAAATTCCCCTGAGGTCTTTGTAGCCATCGGTCACACTGCTTGCTGAACTGTTCTCCCAATTTGCCTCACGATTTTCCTCACTTTCTACCCCGTGAGGCTTTTACGAGAGCTGTAGGAGTCAGTTTGTGTCTGACACACCCGTTAGACTCTACAGCATCTCGACCTTTTATTGACTTTCCTTTATTGAAAGCTGAAGTATTTTTCTTTGTTAAATACTTTCTCCAATACTAAGCTGTGAGTTTGGGGCGGGACTATCCAATGGAAGACAAGACATGAGATGCGTCTACCTGTTTTCAACAAACAAACAAAATAGTTAAAATGGTTAAAATACTTTAAAATTGACAATTTCTCTTAAAAAGTATGATATAATCGTAAATAATCTGACATATAAAGTGAGAAAATCGCGAAAAACGTTTCTCAAGTGTGCTTCTACTAGCCTATACTTTTCAAACTAAAAGAAGAAAGAAAACTTTCAGTCTACTTTATGTGTACTAATAAGTTAACTAAATAACTTAAAAGTTAACTAAAACTAAATAATATAAATAACAAAAAATCTTTAAATTAGGCAATTTAGAAATAGTACACACAAGTACTAGTATTTGACCTAACTACATAAAGTAAACAGTATCTACTTAATAAAGCAAATTTCAATAAAAATAATAAATTATTTAATGAAGTTAATAATATATGAATTACCAAAATCTTTTTTTGTAAAGTAATAGTTATGTATTCTGTTCAACAGGTGTTTCATATCGTACTTCCTGGTTTAACATATATGAAAGCAGAAAACTATATTGCCCAACCAGAATCCAGTACCAGAACGATCCGATTCATAGTAAAGCGTATTGGATCTGCATACCCATAACTGGATTGCTTACATTTAGATCTTAAACTTGAGGTTTAACTATAGTGTGCTTTAGGATCAGAGCATGAAACGTCCATTAACTCAAACACAGTGTGTTAATAGCAGGTATTTGAGAAACTGATCCGTCCTTCAAGGAGTTAATACTCGAAGGGACGTGGGAAAAGCCCTTGAAAGCCACTAATCTTCTAAACTCCATACCACACACATCCATCAGCCTGATCTCATAAAAACAGCATTTACACAACATCACAAAGTGCCTTATAATAATTATCTCATTTTGTGTTCTGCTTACACATTTGGAAAAAAATCCCTTGTCTACTTTTTGGAGAGAATTTCACGTAGGACATTTCTGCCCTAAACATGTTCATAACTGCCTTAACATTAAGAAGAACAGCAAAGAAAGTGAAAGAGAGCGAGATAGAGAAATCGTTATTTATTCTTCAACGTTGCTCTTTTATAGCTCAGGAGGTTCAATTGGGTTCATGGTTATGTTTTGCATCAGATGTTTCTCCTACAATTCTTAGCAAAAATGAATGAGATTAAATGAGAAAGATTATAGAGCTAGAAATCTAATATTGATAACTCTGCACACAAGAAACATCATGAGATCCCTATCATATCTCAATTATTTCTTCTAGACAGGAATGTCGTCTGCATCTCAGATATTCCTCCAGAAATCTCACAAATGTCTCCATTACGGTTTCATAAAAGATCTCAACAATGTCTCAAGCTCAGCTCAGATTTTCTAAATCCATATCAAGCTATTTAAGAGTTTGAACATTGTGCGTGATGTTGTTGAGATCTCTTCTTATTTCACAAAGAAAATAATGTTGCCACTTATCCTCCAATAGGATTAAAACACTATTCAGCCAAGCAAGTCAATGCACAATATTTACCACTGCATACATACAACCCTCATTACAATGTAATCTCTTGTAGCATTAATATTCATGTATGTTCCTACAGGATTTCAGAAGAGGGCATATGTGTGCATATATAAAGTGTCAGGGGCATAATACTGCTTTAAAAGTCAATACTATGGTTGCTGCTAACATGAATTCTCATAACCTTATATCCACAATGGTTATAGTATCCACATAAGTTATAGTGTGAATAAAAACAAGGTAGTAATGGAAGTCATGCAGTCTGTAAGATGGGCATTTTGGCCACTGGCATTTTGTCTATTTTAAATGTATTCACACATGAAAAAACACTATCGTGTACTATAATACGAAACAATTATTTGTAATCTATGGTATTTTATAGTGCACTATAGTTAAGTGATAAACTACTAAATAGTAGTGGTATATTACAATCTAGTAAATTGATAAACTGTAGTAAATACTTTAAGTAAAATTCCTAGATACTATAGTGTTGTTGAATTTTACCATGGTAAATATAATAGTAAACTGTACTGTATTATTTAATATAATTATTTGTGGTCTATTGTATATTTTATTATACTCTAGTAAACATTAGCAAATAATAAAGCAAACTAAGGTCTTTACAATAGTAACGTTAAAAAACACAAACAGTCTACTATAGTAAATTAATCAAATTGACTAGAATATTTACTACAGAAAACTGTGTTTAGTTGCGGTAAACTATTGTAGTAAATTGATAAACTGTGGTAAATACCAAAGTATTATACAGTATTTTATTGTAAAGTTAAAAAACTCTATAGTATCTAGGATTTTTACTTCAGTTAACAATAGTAAATACTTAACTGTACTATATTATTTACTATAGTTAACCGTGGTAAATTGTGGCAAACTATTGTGTGTTATTGATAAACTGTGATACATATAAAGTATAATCTAGCATTTACTAACGTTCAAAACACTAAAGTAGGCTATCTAGGAATTTTCCTAAAGTTTACTACAGAAATGACTAGAGTATACTATGTTTTTTGGTTGAAACACCAGAACTTATTGAATTGCATCTTTACCTTCCAGAATTAAATTTAATTCATGTATAAAATAAAATCACATAAAACATGTATTTTTCCGCAATTTAATTTGTTAGTTATCACACTTTCTTAACAAAACAGCATAGCATCTTCCGCCAGCATCACGTGAACAGCACTGAATTACAGGTAGAAGAGCAGATCTCATCCATCTCTGCCTTATAATCTACTTAATGCACACGGTTTTCTGGATCAGCCTGACCCGTTTTCATTCTGTCTGATTTCCCAGAGCTGTTTCACATTACCATACCTCTCTCTTTCACTTGTGCACACATGCACGCAGGACACCAGTGGTGTATTTATTTCTCTTTGGAAGGCACGACAAATATTTGTGTAATTCCCTTCATAACCTGCATGGGGTTTAGGTGATCTCTCCTTCAGATGCCTCGTAAGCCCTCATATTTCAATAACAACGGTTCAGCAGCGCAGCGTGAGTCTCGGCACAAATTCCAGTGCTCTTGTGCCGGCTCTGCGCTCTCTCACAATCTAACCCTCCAGGGTATAAGCATCCTTCTGACATGAGAGTGATTACAAACTCATTAAGCAGAGCCGAGAGCGAGAGCGAGAGACGCAGACCGAGTGTTGACCCAGCTTTGCCACCGACACCCGGGTACAAGACACAACACTGACAGCGAGCTGTAAACCTGACCGCGTGCTCTTATCTCCCCAGCACCTCTCGAGCGGGCACCGACGGGTAAATGCTACAGATCTCTCATGGCTTCACTCCGGCTGTGTGGTTTATTACGTGTACTCTTGTCTTTCGACCCCCAGGGATTTTGAAAGCACAGTTTCCAAGTGCTAAAGTACGTGCATTCTCTCTCTTCATTATGCACAAAGCAACCCTCATTCCTTCCTCTCTCGTATAACACACCCCAGACCGTGTGTCTGGTGAGAATAGGATGAGATGGGGAAAGAATATTCCCGGAGCCTCCAGTGACATGCGATGCTGACCCGTGAATGTCAAATGTGACTTTCTGACGCTAAAGGACTCTCTTCTTCTTTCTCTCTTTGACTGTCATTTCATCTTTTCACTACAGAGAACTAGTCTCAGCTTCAGACGACACATTTAAAAATGTTCTCATGACCCTTATCATTTGAAGTACTGTTAAAAACAAACTGTGATGCTGTATAAGAGAATGAAAATCACACGAGATCCCTTTTATATCGGATTTATTTCTTCTATACATCAATGAGATTAAATGGAGAGCAAATTGAAACTTTTAAATCTCATCTCATAGATTTTCTTCTCAGATATAGAGGCAGAAATCTCAACAATGTCTCAAAATGAGCTCATATTTGTCAAGTCTGACTCTGTAATCAAAAGTCAATATAATGGAAGATATGAATATGAATATGAAACAATATCAAACATGTCTCATCAAATTGACCCAAAATCCAGATTATATGACCTATATTTCATTACAAATGTTATAAACATTTGAGTTGATGCTTAAATGAAACGGAACTTCATCAAATCTGTGACGGGACTATAAGCAACAACTCCATAGAAACGTGATGAAAACTCCATCAATTTTATTTTAGTCTGTGTGAAAACCTAGACTATTCTTGACACATGTATTTTCCTCAGGCTTGTAATATCCCACATGCCCCATTTTTGCACTTATTTTCAACATGATATCTTAGCACTGCGAAATGTTATAAAAAGTTAATTTATAAGATCAAGATAGCCCTAAAGTTAAACATATTCATACGCACAGGCGTAGATACCTGTGCCAGGTCTCACCGACATGTTTGGCCCATACATTAAATCTGCCAACCCCCATGGTCTCTCTCTCTCTGTTTCTCTCTCTCTCTCTCTCTCTGTTTCTCTCTCTTTCTCTCTCTCTGTTTCTCTCTGTTTCTCTCTCCCTCTCTCTCTCTGTTTCTCTCTCTCTCTGTCTCTCTCTGTCTCTCCCTCTCTGTCTCTCCCTCTCTCTGTCTCTCTCTCTCTGTTTCTCTCTCTCTCTCTGTTTCTCTCTCTCTCTCTGTTTCTCTCTCTCTCTGTTTCTCTCTCTCTCTGTTTCTCTCTCTCTCTGTTTCTCTCTCTCTCTGTCTCTCCCTCTCTGTCTCTCCGTCTCTGTCTCTCTGTCTCTCTCTCTTTCTCTCTCTCTTTCTCTCTCTCTCTCTCAGTCTCCCTCTCTCAGTCTCCCTCTCTCTCTCATAAGGGCAGGAGAGGCAGATTAGCAATGAGTGCTCCTGTATGATTTAGGTTAGCAGTATTATACTGAGAAAGACCCTTTCACCCCTGCTGCGGCATAACCCAGTTTACACTCTCAGAACTGCTCTTTCTCTCCCATTCTCTGTAATCCTGTGATTACATTCATGATCTGTAAAGAGGATAACTGGCAAAGATTTGGGCTCCTTCAGCTCAATTCCTCAAGAAGTGAGTCCGAATGTATTAGATGTTTAGTGATATTATTGCATTTACACGACAGTGCATAGAGAACTACGAGGGAGACTTCAAATATTTACATTACAGAGTAGAGACTTTTGTAGGGCGTTTACTGCATCATAAAGGTGTTGTTTTATAATATGACGTCCATTGTGTGACGCAAAACCACCGAGACGTTTGTCAAAAGATCTTCTTTTGTGTTTCACAGAAGAAAGAGCCCGAAAGGGGTCTTGAAGGTAAACAAATGATGACAGAACTATCCCTTTAAACAACAATATATTCAGTTTTAAGTTTCTGCAATACTTACGAGGAAGCTTTTACACAAACATGAGTAAACAAACAAGAAAGCATGTGAACAATACATTTCTGTTTAAAACCTCTATTAGTATGATTCAAATGCTGCATCTGAAAATATAAATATTGTATATTAAAATTAGACATTCTAAAGAACCCGTTGCAATAAAATATGCAAATATTACCATTAAACATGCAAGTATAATATATTATCAAGTGTCCAAAAACAGAGAGAGCCTTTATAAAAAAAAAGTTTAAATTAAGTATAAAGCTGTTTATGTTGCATCAATTTGGTATTTAGGTTTGTGGATGAGCGCAAATCTTCTATCAAGTCTTAAATATTGAATCCTAAATGTTAATAAACTGCCAAATAAAACATTAAACGTGAAGAAGCGCGGATGACTCGTGAACACACCCAAGTTGTCATGAAGAAATGCGCACTGGAACAACTGAACATCCCCATCTTCAAAGCGCGCGTGTATAATCTCAACAACAGGGATAAAAACATCGATTTTACACTTTGCCGCAAAAAGGTGTGACAGAATGTGTGATCGTTATCTGTATAAACTGATCATGCGCTTCCATCTGGAGACATTTGATCCTTCAAGCATCATGCCAACATCACCGAGATCTCACGAAACAAATGCGCACATTATTGAATCATTCAAAAATGTAAAGGAATTCTCTTCATATTTCAAATTGCGAATAGAAATGTGCAATTTAAGCATGAAACATTCAGAAATGACAAAAACATAATCAAAGCGCAGATACGCGACACTGGAGAACTCGAACGTCGACACACGCAATAAATGCATCGATTATAAACACTCCGCACAGCACGTGCGTAAACAACAACACGATATTCACAGAGAATGAATGTGTCTGTTACTGCGTACCATGTGCTGCAAACAACAACAAGCATCTCTAAGCATCAAACACAACATCTCCATTCCTCCTGAAGACATACCTGCTCACCCGTGCACGTGAGGTCCTCTGCATCATTTCAGGAGCGTCTGTGGTCCTTCGTTGAGTTGCATGACAGTCCTCTCTCAGTGCTCACTGATTCACAATCACTCTCATCCTCATCCTCATCACAGCCCGTGTGTTTACACCACACAAAGCATGTTGTAACGCCAGCCCCTCTACACCCTCCGTCTGCAGGGGCAGTATATTTTATACAGCCTTGATCTACACACAGGGACCAAACCAATCACATTTAGTATCTGGTGTCTGTCTGCTTTAACCCCTTCACTACCACAGCAATGATGAACACACCCAAATAAAACACCAAATAAAACGTAAACATATAAATATATAAGAGCATTACTGTAAAACTGAGCAAATATCCGTGGTATATAAATTATCTGTCATATTAAATGCATCCACCAATCTTTTTTTCTAAATGTAGGATAAATGGAAGTTTATTATACTGTTCGTATCAGTGCTGTTCATAATGCTTGGTTCATATTGTTGAAAGCATTGTTTACCCGCTGTGTATTACACCTATGGTTTCTGTGCCCTGATGGTGGTCCATGACTGTCTCTCCTCCGGCATACACGGGGTTAAAATGCAGCAGTAATCCGTAAAGCTCTGTTGAAGATTATGAATCGGTTGGGAAACCGCTTCTCATTCAATAGAGTTTGATTTGTTAATGGGTTTCATCTCCAAATAAAACCTGAAATCCTGTACAAAAATGAAACAGCTGAGCCCTGATAATGCAACTGACCTGAAAAATGGGTCAGTGAAATATAATTGGCATAACATTATGGTACCAGAGGGCCTTTTACACTGGAGGTTTCTGAAATGATGGACCATTATGGAGAATCAGGAGTTAGATTCATTAGATAAACAATAAAAGGATCAAGATTAAAAACCTAAGGAGGCTTCACTTAGGAGGATGTGTGTATCAAACAGTGACTCGGAATGCAAAGACAGACATCATGGGGAAATAAACTCGGGTCTCTTTTTCTGCACTTCCGTATGGAAACAAAGCAGCTCATTCAGGATCAATGTCCCTCTACATGAATGACTCTCTCTCTCTCTCAATCTCCATCCTCTGTTAAACACACGAGAATTGACCGCAGGTGTATCACAGCAAATATAACACAATCTATTTTACAACAAGACGGACATGTCCCGAATGCACTGAATGGATGTCACTTCAAATGTTTGCATTCACAAACGTCCATTCTTTAACTGTATACCTCAATGAGAAGGGAGACTGGGCCACCTTGTGGTAGTACTGAGAAAACAGAGATAAATATACTTTCTGATTTCATCACCTAACTGTAGGAACAAAACCCAGGACTATTTGCATTAGAAAAAAACTTTAATACATTTTCACCACCCTTCATAAAAAATATTCATTTACAATACGTTCTAAAACTTGGTGCAAGATCAAGATTTACAACCGAGATGCTTCTGACATCTCCAGCTTCCAACCTATATTTATAAATAATTTCAGAAAAACATGTATTTTACAGTTCAATTGTTCCTATTTCTGGGGGGGGGGGGGGGCATTAATTGCATTAATGTCAAAACAAAACAATGAGAATCATCAGAAAACGAATGAAAAAAGGATGATTAGATTTCATAATATTGAAAGAAAACAAATAACGCAAAGCATTAAAATGTAATCAATGTATCAAAGTGTTACTTTTGCTACTTTGCAAGTTTACCGCTAGGCTGAGATTATTACAGACAACAGCGCGACACACACAACTCTGAACTAATGCAGTTTGCCGACGTGAGAATTTGTAGTTTATCATGCGTAACACAATTCAGTCACACCAACACAGGTGTGCAATGAACATCAGGCCAAGACATTTTGATACAGTTTTATGCGTTCGAGAACTTTTTCTATACACAAAGGCACCCAGCTAGAGACGAACAATGATAGATGGAAATAATACAGCCTGAGGTATGATTTAAAGAAGTTTCTAAGAGGATAAACGTTTTGGTCTACGACCAGCCAAAGCCCAAACTTACCACGTTAAAGCCAGTGTTACATACAGTACAAAACTGCATTTTCGTTGTACTACATTATCAAACAGTTCTGAATCAACACTCTGAATATCTGCACCAGGGAGGTTTAAGGTTAAAGTTGGTCCGTGAAATCATCCGGAGGTAGTTAAAACGAAACAGAATTACTCCGTGTTGTGTGAAGAAGAAGCCTTTTTGCTCAGCTTCCTCCGTAAATCTATTAAGTTCTCATTTGCCACAGTACAACTAAGCAAAGCACCATTCTGAATGTTGATTCAATTGAGGTTTGCATGAGGCACTAGACATCTGTCTCACTAAAACAGAAGAGTAAGAAAAGTCTTTAAATAAACCTAAAGAAAGGTGGAAGAAAAATGTCTGTCTCCCACCCATCACTCACACCTCTGCAGGATGAGCGCACTTCTCACACTGTTCCTCATCCTTGGGTATAAGCAAATCACACAGAGCCGCTCGCACACACATCCTGGGCTCCCATGGGGTCCCCGGGTTGAAGTTCTGGTGACCCTGACACACACTCAGTCCCTCCAAGTCCAGCAAGAGCGACACCACTTCGCCGACTGAGGTCAGGCAGGTGGGGTGACGCATGTAGACGGAGTGCATGAGGAGGAGAGGCTGGTTCTGAACGCTGATCTGGTAGAAGAAGCCCTTCTCTATCTGGATGACCGTGTCGGCCATGGTGGAGAGTTTGGAGCACTGCAGGAGCTGGAGAATGGGGCCTTTGGCCATGACGCCCACCCAGTGAGCGGGCAGCACGGTCTGACGTAGAGAGTGGAAGAGCTCCATCAGGCCCGAGTCTCTATCAAAGTCACACTCGGTGCCGATCGCCAGACTGAAGATTTGAGTTATCTAGAAAGCAGGCGTGAAATATGAACGTGTCAAACATTATCAACAATATAAACAGAAAGATCAAGCCAACCTAATCATCCAATCTTGCAGAAAATAAAACATCTGAAAAATCATTTTGGAAAAGCTGCCGTCGCTCACCACTGGTGTGTGATCAGGTACATATCCTTGTTGTTCAGGTTGTGCCGTGTTCTGAGGTTCAATTAATTCTGACACCGGTGACCCGACTCTCACCATCTCAATCTGCAGAATATCATTTGGAGTGATGCCCGCGGGCAGAGGACTGGCCACTCCGCCGGCCTCATTCGGCGCCTCTGGATTATTGTTACACAGAGTAACAGGGCTGAGCATACGAGACGCCTCTGGGACACCAGGCAAGGTATAATAGATTTCCTTTAAATACAAAACAAACACACAAAGACTTTAGAGACCATCAATACCAGCTGTCCATAACTGAACGTTATGAATACATTTCCTTTCATTTCATTTCATTTGCTTGCTCCCAGAGGTACACATATGAGAGTTGTGGATGAAGGCGGATGTTCAGGGTTAAGACCTGGTCTGAAAAGATCACAAACAAAGAGCTTCCGGGATTCTAAATGTGTATCGAAAGGATTAAAGATGCAACTATGACGTAATTTCATTTTTTTTAACAGTATAATAATTTGAAAAACATTACCCATAATTCTCTAGCAAGAGCCAACAAACACACACCATTTACATTTATTCATTTGGCAGACTCTTTTATCCAAAGCGACTTACAAGTAATTTTTTACAGTAACATTACTGAAGGGCAATCAGGGGTAAGGCGCCTTGCTCAAGGGCACTTCAGTCATAACCTGCTGGCACTGAGATTAGAACCGGCAACCTTCTGATCACAAGCCCAACGCACTGACCCCTTAACAGCAATAGAGTACCTCAGAGAAATTGTATTGTGACGCAAAATCAGCTCTGTGATAAACAAAGGTTTATATAATCTTCACAGATTAACACAGAATTTGCTATGTTTGGAAACCTAAAAACAATCGTCAGAATGAATTAACTAACATCCTGCTATAAACAGACTACACTACGCTGACTCGATATCAACGGCACCACCCCCAAGCCTCCGACAAAGTTATAAAAACGTTATTACAACGTCTTCCATGGTCATTACTCCTCGAAATTAATCTCCATCCGCATTATTAGAGATTTGTGTCAATGTTGCATTGTGAGATTTATGCGTGCGATGACATCCAATGTTCACACAATAAATCTTTAAAAAAATCACGAGAAGGTTATAACTGGTGTGTTTTACATTTTAGAATCAAACGTGAAAACATTTAGAAGTTTTGTTAACCACAGACCTTATTTTAGGCATTCAACCAAAAAACCCCACAGACTTTGTGGCGATGGAACCGGAAGTACTCAAATGCATACAAAAATACGTAATCTCTGCTATACAAAATAAATAGTTTATTACTCATAAATAATCTTGTATTTCAAAATGTTTTTTTTGTACACTCTTCGTTTTAAAGCCGTTATGTTTGGTTCAAAACATTATATTAGAAGGATTTTAAAAATCCCTAAGGACAGCTGAAACAGTGGACGGTCTACACTCACCTGAGACTGAGGTGGCTGGTTGACATTGAACCCACCGTTATTGTCCATCACAACTTTCATAGGCTCATTCCGAACCACAGAGAGAGAATCAGACTGCAAATAAAAATAATAAATTACCCACGTAAACCTTTTATAAACTCAATAGTTAGAAACAGCTCACACCAACATTTGTATCATGCTTGGCATTTGTAAAGCAAGCTTTCTGTCCGATCTTCTTTCTTTTAAATAACACAGTTAAATGACTTTTACACTAAAGGCTCATTCACACATAGAACAATAACTTATCATTACATAATATTTTATATAACATAAACCATGTTAAAATGAACTAAACTTCCACATATTTTATGTGTGAGCCTTAAAGAATCCAAGTAGATTTAAATGATGTCTGATAGTGATCCCAACATTACTTTCTCCTCTGTTCAGTAAAAGTTGTGATTGGATTATAATAAATGTAAAATATGTATTCATTTTTATTTCTGGTTATCGTTCTTGGTTTCAACAGGCCAACAGATCGGACTTAGACTGTCTAACAAGAAACAATGAGAAGTCGGAAACCTCGTCTGGTTCATCATCATCAATCAAAGCTTCAATAAACATCTCTTCCTCCTCGAAACTGTAATTCCATTTCTTCTTTTGTCTTTTTCTGGTGCCTTTGGTGTTGAAATGTTTCAGTTTCGTCTCATCTTCCGTATCGCTGCCGTAATCTTCACCGCCAAAATCCCAGGGGTCCTTTCGGGTTCGCCGTTTGCCGGTTTTCCCTTGCTTCAACTTTAATTTGATCATTTTTCTTCTTCGTGGACTTCGTAATACCTACAGAACGATAACCGACACATCAAACCATAAAATACACGGCAGGGTACTCCGGTGACAACCGCGCTCTCGTGCCGAAGAATGCGTACCCTTGGGACCTGATGGTGAAGCCTGGACTGCAACTGGCACTGGCGCAGGCGACACTTCTGTCTTTTCTTGTTACTGCCTCCAAACTTGGGCTTGTCCATGCAGAAGTCGCACACGCCGCAGTCGGTCTTTCTCAGACACGCTTCACAACTACGGCACATGCGCCGATTCTTTGAGCGTTTCCTGTACATCTGTACAACAGCAGAAATACAGAAAGTGACGAGCATGTGACACACAAATGGTTGTTTTGTCAGTGAGTGATGTCACTAGACTCACCCAGTTCAATTCATCATCTTCATCACAATCATCATCTCCCCCCCCATCAGGGACTACATCCTAAACACAGCAAAACACAGAAGGACCGGTGTAATCACAGCAAATATATTTATGTTGTTTAGAAACTAAATGAAAAACACGGTGACATGAAACACATTGACGCACCTTTTTGATCACTTTCTTGCATTTGGGAGCCGCTTTCTGCAGGAGACAGAGGACGTCGTGAGTTTACATGTCCAGCAGTTCACATACGGCAAGATTATTCGATGATCTTTGGCAATGCTTTTGAGTTTTACCGTTCGACCCCACTAAAAGCTTCTATATCTACATATTATATTGATCATTACCAGCTTTTTTGGAGGTTTTGTTTTCCCCACCTCCCACTGATCTTGCCCCACCTTAAAAACAACAACAACACATGACAGCACAATGAAAATGCATGAAGACGATGCAAAATCAACACACTCAAATAAATGAGTTGCCAGTGAAGAAAAGAATCGATATAAGAAAATTAGGGATCATCTAAAGGATAGTACTCATGTTGCACAGTCTGTGTTGACATGCAGAGAACCGCGAGACGCATTAATGTTTCTTGACATCTAAACAGTCAAAAGTATCGCCAAAGCCGTCAAACAACTAACACAAACACACGATGATAAAGAATCATAGCAAATTATAAAACCACACTGATGTAACGTCATAAAAACATTAGACAGGCCATGGATACACCTGCAAGAATATCCAGAGACTTTTGCCAAGCACATTATTTCACAAACTTTCTAATATTAAAGACTTCATGAAATAGTCTATTGTAATATAAATGACTGACGCTTACCCCAACACAATTCTTTGGTACATAACTTTGCAGTTGTATCCCAGGACCTCATAATGTACAGCCAGGCTGACAAAAAATAACTCATGCCGTAACGCAAACACTGATAAAACAAACATACCTTCCTAAATACAATGTTTGGAGGCGAGTGTTTCTTTTCTGCCGCTACAGTGAAAAATAAAGGAGATAAATCTCATAAATAATATTGCATAGGAACACATCTGTCCGCTTCTGTTTGCTGACAAAATTAAGCGTTGACATACGCTTGCATTTGTTACACAATGTGTCCCCAACTTTCTCCGCTGGAAATGGGCCTCCACAGCCAACGCAGTCCCTGTCGAAAGAGATATTCACCTTAAATTCAGATCCATTTTAGACGATCACAAGTGCACACAGCTAACAGGTTTAAGCAGGACCAAAAACAGAGACGACACATGGGATAATATAACATCTGTAATTCAAATCTATGACACGGATCACGTGATGCAGAATTAAAGTTCTCGTACCCAACAACAAAGTCTTTGCTTACACCCAAGACTAGAGTTTAAGTCAACGGTTTTTTGTGCTTTTGCATTAAACCTTTTTAACGTTGTTCGTCAATGATGCTTCTTTTTTTATTCAAAAGTAAAAATTTCAAGATATACAGTATTATCAAAAATGTTTAAACCAGGTGAAAAGAAAAGCTGTGGTAAGCGTACCGCTAGTGGTACTTGAAGAGACCCCGGTGGTACGTGACACGACATAAAACTCTATATTGACATTTTGGGTTTTAGATACAATTTCAGATGTTTAATATATGATTGGTAAATACATCTCAGCCTACATGCAATTTTAAAATAGTTGCATGAATTAATGTTTAATTATCGTTGGTGGATGTAAAAGTTAACTCAGGAGCAGACAGGCGGATGTGAGTCTCTCTCCTTCTTCCCACGAGCTGCATGCAATTTACGTTCCTTTTGCATTTCTGCACTTGAACTGCCGTTTAAAGCTATTGTCATTCCACACACGTCTGCATCCACTCGAGGTTAAATCAACGAAGCGTGTGTTGCGATGTATTTTTGATGCGTCACTTTGACAAGAGCGCTGCAGTTAAGTGTAAGTCTCTGTCTGTTATACAGCCGTTCTCTCGATGTTCAATAAATGAGAATCTGAGGACGAGGTTTATAGATAAAGATTCACAGCGCTACTATTAATTTAAGTGTTTATTAATGTGATTTTCTATGGCGGTCATAAACAACGCATTTTATTAAAGGTGGTACTTGATCTGAAAAGTTTGTGAACTACTGTTCTAGAGCAAAATCAAAACATAAAAAAGAAAAGGCCTAAAATGTAATTAAAACTGTTGAAAAGCTTTTTCAAAAACACATATTTACGACAACAAGTGACACTTTTGCTTCTATCTAAAGCTCAAAAAGAGGCGGCCGCAACTCTTGTTTTAAAGTAAAGTATCTGTGTTTCAAAATAAAGTTTCAAAAACATCAGCAAATACATCGAAATTATTTATTTTAGATGTTTTTTGCCTTTATTTCAAAAGAAAGTAGGAGGGAGGACAGGACGTGAAGTTAGAGAGAGAAGGGGGAAAGGACCACGAGTCGGGATTCAAACTCGGGTTGCCCAAATCACAATTGCACTTCATGTCGGAGCGCTTGCCCACAAAGCTTTAAAGAGATACTTCACCCATCATTTATTCACCTTTGCGTTGTTCCAAATCTGTATAAATGTCTTTGTTCTGATGAACACAGAGAAAGATATTTGGAAGAATGCTTATAAGCAGACAGGTTTAGCCCCCCATTTACTTCCATTGTAAAAAATACAATGTAGTCAAAAGATGTGTTTGCTGTCCTACATTCTTCAAAATGTCTTTTTCTGAGTTCAACAGAACATTCTCCAAATATCTTTCTCTTTTTATAGTTTTATTTAATTAACACTGCATATAGGAATTTATAGTCTGTCTGATATTCGACCTGTGTTTTCTTGTACAGCTGCTTTGTAACAATGAATATTGTTAAACTCGCTATATAAATAAACTTAACTTGACTGTGTTCATCAGAACAAAGAAATGTATACAGATTTACAACAACTTGAAGGTGACTAAAAGACTATCCCTTAAACAATGAGCAATTTTTACAAAACCTAAAATGTGCTTACCTCATCAGAAGCAGGATTTCTTCTTTTTCTGGCTCACTTTCATTAAGATCGGCATCGGGAGAATCCGGCGACCCTATTGTCACGGTCTGATCTACGAATGCCTCCGGAGTCTTTGGAGGGCTAATGGGTTGCAGAGGTGGGCACTGCCAGATATGAAGGGGCATCTCAGTCCCATTATTCCCCAGTGTGGCAGGACTTATCTGTTGGGAAACGCTGCTCAGCTGTAAGGATGGAGAGTGACAGGGTGTCCTTTCGACATTGAGCGGCGAGACTCTTGTGAGGGGCGGAGGACTACAAAATACTGGAGAAGAAAAGATGGTAATGGACCCTGTAGGCAAGGTCTGGGTGTGCTGTGGTCTGATTGGTGTGGACATCCGCCTCTTGGGAACTCTGCCAGTTGAACGTTTGCCGTCATTGATGGTATCGACACTCTACACATAGCAAACAACCAGAGAGAAAGGACAATTTTAGAAGTAAAACCAAAATCGATAGTAACACTGAATGTTGAGACACAAACGAGCGCGAGTAAATCATCCTTATGTTATTCTTTCTAACCAGACTCGGCACACGTACCATCTTTTGTACAGCGCCGCCCTGTGCTTTTATCATGTTGAGTCGAGCGCGAACAGTTTTGGCGAGAGGAGGTCGACCTCTTCCACGCTTCTTTCTAAGACTGAAAGCACACGTGAGAAACAAACATGTTTGATTTTTCAACTCAATACGATCAACAGCTGATATGAATATTTACATTTTTCCAGCACGCTCTATTATAAATGTAATCCTGAAACCACATCATCCACTGCCCAAAAATCTGTATAGAACACGTCATCTGTGAAACACAAAAGAAGATATTTTGATATACGTTTCAATTGTTTTGAGGGAGTCAGTGTTGTTTGGTTACCAACGTTCTTCAAAATATCTGCTTTTGTGTTCTGCAGAAGAAACTCATACAGGTCTGGAATGACATGAGGAATACACAAAACATCCCACTGCACGCAAATAAAAATGAGGCACAAACATGTTAGGAATGGTTTTCTTGTTGCTTCGCTCCATGATCTTGTCACCCTCAACAGCATCATCGTCCTCCTCCATTGGCTTCAGCCAATCAGGAATCAGCTCAAACGTCACAACGCTGGCCAAGTTGTTATCCATCGTGTGTTCCACGACCGCAGTGACCGCATCTGCTCCGGTGGGCAAAGAATCACCCCGATCCGTCTCCTCCCGGTCGGATGACAACCTGTTCAGCTCATCCGTCATTTCTGAGCTCTTGATCTGGCCTTGAGGCCTTATTTTACATCAGATTTATATCAGACCGCCGCTTCTGACGAGCTGGAGTATAGAACTGGTGGTTCACATCTTTAATAGGAACCAGGTGACATATCCTCAAAACCTGGAAGGAGTAATTCCATCTCAAGTTGTAAGGGAGCGTCTGGGCTGTTGCTTGAAGTGGCGATGTTTAGTCCATTTTTATTGGTTCCAGATCACTATAATGTACCTGTAAATAGAACACCGATATGTTTCAACGTTATCAAATTTACATCGATGGCCTGGCAAAATGGGGTTATTTTAGCTGCGTTTTAAATATGAATTTATACAACCATTCTAAATCACACACAAATAAAGTCACATTTTTTTTATTTAAGTTCAGCAAAATACTAAGCATAAATATTAGGTACAACGACAACTTGGATCTAAACACAAGCAACTGTTTTTATATAACGCTTCAGCAAATCCTCTAAAGGAAAATGTTTGCTGAACGCACCGAATGTAAATAAAATCCCTCTAGAAAACTGGCCTGCCGGAACGGCTAGAGCTAGCAGAAACACGCTAGACTAGCGTGAAGGAGAATATTTATAGAACGGGGCAGAGACGAGCGGTTGCTATGGTGATGGATTTTGCAGTGAGCCCAGCAGCGAGCGACAGTGGGGAGGTCGATAGAAATGGCCTGAGATTCGATATCTGCAATGCAGCGCAATTACTATGGCAGTAAAACACGCTATAGTAAAGACAGAGTAACGATAGCTAACAGTCAATTATGAAATAGGCTATTAAAGTTTGATAGAAAAGAACACAATTCAACATTTTCTAAAGCCCTAATAAAACCTATATCCAAGAGAACATTTTTGTATACTCACAAATATAAAAATAAACAAACATAAACATGATAAGATTCTCACATGAAATAATACTGTTGTGCACTATGGTAAACTGCAGTAAAATTACACTATAATGATCCGAATCTTATAGTACATATTAAAATACACTATAGTATTTCTTACAGTTGAATTATTACCTTAAGTTAAAGCTACATTTATCCAAACACGCTTTTATCCAAAGCGACTTAAATTGCATCGTCCTATTCATTTATTTCTAAGTCGATAGAATTGGCCTGAGATTCGATATCTGCAATGCAGCGCAATTACTATGGCGGTAAAACACGCTATAGTAAAGACAAAGTAACGATAGCTAACAGTCAATTATGAAATAGGCTATTAAAGTTTGATAGAAAAGAACACAATTCAACATTTTCTAAAGTCCTAATAAAACCTATATCCAAGAGAATATTTTTGTATACTCACAAATATAAAAATAAACAAACATAAACATGATAAGATTCTCACATGAAATAATACTGTTGTGCACTATGGTAAACTGCAGTAAAATTACACTATAATGATCCGAATCTTATAGTACATATTAAAATACACTATAGTATTTCTTACAGTTGAATTATTACCTTAAGTTAATGCTACATTTATCCAAACACGCTTTTATCCAAAGCAACTAACATTGCATCGTCCTATACATTTATTTCTCAGTCGATAGAATTGGCCTGAGATTCGATATCTGCAATGCAGCGCAATTACTATGGCAGTAAAACACGCTATAGTAAAGACAGAGTAAAGATTCTATACTACATAATACTATAGTACACATTACCCGAGTGTTGTAATTATAATATGTACATTACTACTACAGTATTCTTCCATTTTTAGTGTAGAGGTTCGACGGTTTGAACTCACTAAAAATATCTGAAATACTTTCTGAAAAGTATTTATAATCTACAAAGTACACCATTTTTGGTATTGTTTATGCAAACAAGAAAGAAAAATATTTTTGAAGCCCTGAAAATAAGAAATCCATCCAAAACACGAACAAGAAACTACATAATAATTGTGCGTGAAACTCCAATATCTTCACATACTATAATACGAAAAAATCTTTACAGAATTGATTCAGAAAACAAACAATGCAGTAAACAAGAAATGAAATCAAATAACTGAGATGACATTTAAACAACTGAGAATGTTGCATTACTTCATCAATTTAAACATCGTATTTTAATATATGCAACTTTATGTAGCCTATAATGAACTGTGAAGTTACTAAGAACTAAGCAGCAATTCCGCAAAGTTCTTACCCTATTCAAAACTTACATTTAATTTATTTATTTTTTGCTTTAATTAAATTGATTACAGTTAAGCATTCAATTATAATACAAATACCCACATGCGTATGTAATTTTTGTATTAAGTGTCACGACAATCGCATCTTTGCTCTGGCGGCTCGTGCGGAAAACACGCGTGAACAATTCGCCCAACACTGAACCGAGTGGAGCATCGGTTCACTTCGATTCAAACAAACGAAACTTCTCAAAACGTGACTAATTTGAGCGATTCTCTCTCCGTTTAAATCCCAACCGCGATGTATCGCGATAAAGTGATGAACATCGTCGACATTGATCACCAGACTGTCGGGGAAAAATCGACACGAGTTTCGCCAGCCTCCATTTCAGTAATCGCTGAGGAATGCTGCCCCGAACAAACGCGTAAAAAAGCGTAACACCCACGTTTTTATTTTATTACACATCCCGTACAGACGGCACGTTTCGCTGACAAGAACTCGCGCGTTTTCAACATACACTAAGTTTATTTTGCACGAGTCACAACACGACCTCCATTTCGCTTTAAAGAGCCCCCGTCACTGTTGACCCTCCCCACTGCTTTCATCGATACCGACTTTCCGAACGCGTTCGCCTGAGCGGAACCGCGCCGATCGCGCGATTATTTTTCTGCAGTAATATCGTGCAATTGTCGCGTTGTCCGCTTCGCAAATACGCTCTCTTGCAACGCAAAAACGAACATTGTATTAAATACTCGCATCATTGTAAAATTCTTACCGCTGACGATCTTGCTGTTCACCCGCGCCTCGTTCTCTCAGCCGAACAGCGATACTTTCCGTGACCTTCTGCGCATGCGCACACGCGAGCTTCAAAGGACGTCGATCCCGTTCGAGGTTGCGAAAAATTACATTTAGCGGCAGAACGGTCGCGATAGATTGAATCGCTGGAATAATGTTGCTAAAACCATCACGTTAAACGCCATCTGTTTAGATGGATAAGCTTACAAAGAAATTAAACATTACGTAAATATAATTACTTGAAACCTTTTCGCAAAAATACGCGATGCACAGTGACGATCATTTGCCCAGTTAATACCAGTTTGTATCGACATAGATCAATTTTGATCATATGTGAGGAGATCTGGTTTGGCTTAACATCGTTTCCTAACGCATATGGAATTTTAAATAATGCTTTCATGTGGCTCAGTGGTTTGCACTTACTTAGAAACAAATGTTGGCTAAATGCGTAGATGTAAATGCGATGTGTCGCGTGAATTGCACTTAGAATCTGAGAATCATTTTCGCCTCTGAGATGTACACATTTTCGTAAGAAAATCTATCGTTAGAAACCAAATGCACCGCCATCACAAACGCTAATTTTTTTTTATTTTAAAGCGATGTTAATGGTTCAATCTAACGTCATATGATCACTTTTAAGCACCAGAGCCTCTGTTCCTCACGCGCCAACTAAAGACCGTGAAGAAAAAGATAATCTTGGTTTATCGTTTCTTAATAAAAAAAATATAAATAAAAATGTTACGTAGAAAGAGCTGTCTTATTTATTCTGTATTTTAAAAATTAATAATAACTTCATATAACTAATCCTGATCAGATATTCCTTTTGTTATTTTCAACCATTTCAGAATCAGAAACAAGAGGCCACGTGAATATCTTCATTTTTATAAGCGTCTTATATTAATATTTAGATATTATTTATAAAAAACGTAGTATTTACGACCAAAGCTTGTGGATAAGGTTGGCAATAGTTCACAGTCCCCAAACCAACGGAGTGCGCTACAACAACAAAGTTGAACCAGCAGAATACCTACTAACTACTAAATAATGTTGCAATATAGTTCATAGTTTAATTTTAATGCACAAATACAGTTATTAGATTCATACAAAGTCTAAAAGAACAAATGTTCAGTTACAGCACCATATTAATGGGATACTTCACCCAAAAATGAAAATTCGGTCATCATTGTACTCACCTTTGCATTATTCCAAATCTTTATAGATTTCTTTGTTCTAATAAACACAGAAAAATATATTTGGAAGAATGCTTATAACCAGACAGATCTTGCCCCCCACGAACTCACATAGAAGGAAAATGTACTTTACATATTTTTTTCAGTTCTGTTGAAGAACAGTTTTGGGGCACTTTTGACTACCATTGTATTTTTTCCTACTATGGAAGTCAATGGGGGCAAACTCTGTCTGGTTATGATCATCAGTTCCAAATATCTTCCTCTGAGTTCATCAGAACAAAGAAATATGTATTCAGATTTGGAACAACTCGGAGGCGAGTAAATGGTGACAGAATTTTCATTTTTGGGTGAAGTATCTCTCTTTAAGAGTGACACCAAATATTACATTACTGTTACATAAAGGTTACAGTTTCATTGATCAAACAACTGCTAAAACATGAGGACCGACATTTTGTTTTCAAAATGATGACACATCTTCAGCAGCAATTGTCCATTCAAGTCTGTAAAACAAAACGGATCATTTGGTTAAAAGGGGGTTTTCATGGTTTCACAGATATAAAATAATAATGAATAAAAATAACCTCATCTGTCCTTGCTGGTCCTCAGATCTGTGGTAATGGGGTCATGTTGAATGGTCTGGTGAAGCATGAGGGCCATGAGACCGGCACGATTTGTCATGGCTGTTCTTACGTTGCGTTCCTGCTCGAACAATTCATCCAACTTGTACCACTGAAGGAGACAAAAGTTTTCCATAATTTTACACAAAAGCATGTCTAAATCATGTACAATTACATCAACACTGAATGCCGTTGAAGCGCGTTACATTTTATCCCAAAATAAAAAAACTCATCATTAACTCACAGTTACATGTTTTCAACCCCATATGACTTATATATCAAATGAGTCGTTAATTTTTTTAAATAATACTTAGAATGCTTGAAGCGTTTGGCACAACATCAGATGGTGTATTATGATAATGACAGAATTGCAGGTAAGAGATGCACTGACCACTCTGACTCGCTCAAGGTCCACTTCAGCCCTGCGGAGTTTCTCCCAGCAGTAGTGTTTGTTACACTTGCGTTTGGACACCCTGCAGTACTCACCGGTGGGCTCAAATACATCACGGACCAGTGGACAACCACAAACTTCATCTGCAGGGACCTGCAGAGCCAACATTTAAAAGAATAACTTTCTCAAAAAGGTCCTTAAAATCAATGCAATCTAGATTTTTCTTTTGAATTGAATGAACATGTAACCTTTGGGTCTCTGGAGTGCTCTGGACAGAGAACCTGTAACCTCTTGCAATAGGTTTTACTCTGTGGATTGTAAACGTCACAAAAGAGCCGTGTAGCACTACACATAAAAGAAAAACACCAACATATAACATTAGACTCAAATATAGTATTTTATTATTCAAATCGGCATAAAACAGAAGTAACAGTCGTATTCTTCTTTTTCTATTTTGATTTCTTTTGATTTCGTCTATAAATATTATTTTGTTCAATTGACAACAATTTTTGTATACACACAAGGCTATTTTTAAATAAAGGCTCTCTGTAAATGGATTTAATCTGTTGATAATCTGTTGTCATTTACTGCACATATTTAATACAAGTATGGCGAGCATTTAGTTGTAGCTGGAGGGTAAAACAGTAAACACTATAACACCTTCGAGCAATGTTAGTGTCTAGCAATGTTAGTATCCATGCTCAAGTCACATTCACTTAAAACGTTTATTGTGAATTTTGTTGTGTATTTTTTATACACAATAAACGCAATAGTTTATAGTTAAGAGAACAGACGTTTGCCACGTTTATTTACAATTATATTTATTGCGTTAAATAAAATGACTTACTTATATATATATATATATATATATATATATATATATATATATATATATATATTCAAATAAAACACTATTGTATATAACAATCAAAAGAAACAGGTGTCCTTGGACACTGATGTGTTGAGCGTAATTGCGTTTCCTGATATTGTAAGCAGCCATTTTGCTGAGTGTTTTGCCACTCAAGGCAGCGTGATCGCGTGGGACAGTGACGTCCCGTGCATACCCTCTATAATCAGTACTGTGTTCAACCCTCAAATGTCACATTCTGAAAGGTGTTAAGGTATCAAAACCTAAATTAATGTTTTTGGATAATATAGAGGTGATCACGTAAACTTACCCTTCTATACGTGTGGGATACATGGATCCAAATGATGTTTGACTCTCATACTGGTTAAAGGGACAACGAAACATGTGTATATGATTCACATAATGTCAAACAAATAATTAATTAAGTCAACGTTATAGTTTACTGTTAATACTGTAGCATAGTTAATGAAAAAAGACAACTCACCTTGGCGTAGCACCTTTCCATGTGACGCAGCGCCACCTTGGGGTTCACCGGGTGACTGCAGGACACACAAAAGATTTGCAAATCTGTGTCATCATCACCCTCATTCACCTTTAAGAACAAAGAAAAAAATAAAACACAGAGTAGAGTCAAAATCAGTAAACCTGATTTTAGATGTGATGTTTGTGCAATGGCGATGACCTCTCACCTCTTCATCATGCTGTACGACCTGCTGCTTGGCTTTGGCAATGATGCCCTCCAGCTCGTGAAACCGTTTCTCCATGTCAGTGAGTCTCATGCGAGCCGCCTGTTGCTCGCGGCGAATGCGCTCCAGAAGTTTCTTCCCCTGTTCCTCGGCGATGCACGGGCTCTGCTGCCACTGCTGAATGCGCTGTGGCAGGATCTCACAGATGCGGCTAGCAAGAAAATGAAATACAGGAATGATCAGAATCTGTCTAATCTCTTAAGCGATTATAATGCGGATTGGTTTATTTCCAGTCTTACTTGGCAGCGAGTTTCCTACCGCAGGTGTCAGAGCAGTATTTGGAGTTGACACGTGAAGCTTCAACACATCCGGGTCCAAGACACTGTCTGGCCCCTCCGCTGTCTCGAACTTCTGCCCGCTCAGTGTGTCTCACCCTGTCCTTGTGCTTCTGTTTAGGTTTGTGCTTCCGGGACTTATTCTCTTCTTTCTGACAAATTGAGTCAATGTAGAATGCTTTTCAGCACAATGACTCAACGATTCAGGCGTTTATGGTGCTTGTAGATCTTTACCTTTTTTTCAGATCGCTTTTCTCTTCTTTTCACATGCTTGACCTTCACGGCTCTCTTTCTCATGGATGAATCACAGTACGAGCCATCGTCATCGTCACTGTTCCAACCCTGGTGAGAAAACACAACCCTTCAGAGGTCACACCGACTGTCATACATCTCTACCGTCAAACATTGTAATCTACTTACTGACCATCTCTGAAATGGCCACTTTCAGGAAAAATAAATGGCAGAAATTTGGTGTCTTTGCTTTCAATCAAAAGACGCAATCACCTCGGCCTCTCTTGGTACCGTAGAATCTGCATGCACCGACCTGAAAAATACACCCTTTTTGTCTAATCTGGGGTCTCATTTATAAAACTATGCTTAGGATCCTTACTAAAAGTGTACGTGCGCTGAAAGCCAGAAATTGCGTGCGGCAAAAAATATTCAGACTTATAAAATCGTGCGTACACACACACACACACCTGTAAGCAATATTTTTGCTTTATAAATTACAGATCACCACCAAGTGAGTACTGAATCAACCTCATACCCCGCCCTGTACACACCCATTTTTAGCCAGAAATAGTCAATGCAAAGCACCTCATGAATGCTGATCTTTATATTAATAAGCCTGACCTCCAATACGCTTGTTAAGCCTCAGGTCACGAACCACCATATATGAAAGGTCATACCATTCCATCAAAATCACATAATTAATTAGTGGTATCCTTCACCTGAGATAACATTTGAAGACAAAAATGTAAAAGTCAAAAGTTTTATCATTCTGGTTTTGTTATGAACACCATTATAGTTAGGACTGATAACAATACATATATTGAGAAACGATTGTGTGAGCGCTTAATATGCGCTGTATTTCCAGACTTTGACATTTGATGATATATGCACAGTATTTAAGGAAAATGAATTTCGTTATTTATATACACAGTGTTCTACAGTTATCCAATGGTATTTGATGCTGCCCTGAATTCCATGCAGTCGGGCCATCTCCTCCTCATGCGCTCCTGCAGTGTGATGGTGAGACGGCGATGATTAAATATTAAGATTTAATTTTGATCTTAGATTTCAGTCTAACTTTATAAGAGGGTGCATGAAACCATTCAATACAAGTGCAAATAATGCACGTTTCCAGGGCTGTTTTGTGTGTACGCAGCGTTTACAAATGAGACCCCTGAGCTAAAGAATCTAGCGTTATGTTATATTTTATGGGTGATTTAAAGTATGTGTTTCAAGCTTATCCTATTCAAGTATAGTCAATCCTGTCCAGAATCATTACCAAGATAAAAAAGGTTTATACCGTGCTGTGGTCTCCGTACTGGCCAGCACGGTACTGTTGGTAGAGCTCCAGCTCATTTTCACTGTAGTCTTCAGACAGCTCACCATCGTGATAGTGATAGTCCCTGTCCTTAGACATGGAACATTCCTCATCCTTTACTCGTAACATTTTCTGCAACAAATCAATAACGGGTGACAAAGTGGTTAAAGAGCTGGGCGGGTAACTGAAAAGTCACAGATTCAGTTCACAGTGTCAGATCTAAGACTCCTAACACCCGATTCTTCCCTACAGTAAATACATGAAGCATGTCTAAAAACTGACTAATTAAGACTTGCCTTAGACTCCTAAGTCAAGGGTCACAGCAACCACATATAATGAAAAAGATACATTTGTGAATTACAAGTCAATTGTTTTTTTCTTCTTCCATGTTATAAAGGTGAAACTTACCCTGGCACGCACGTCACACTGTCTCAGGCGACATTTCTGCCTGATCCTGTTTGGGCCGCCAAACTTCTTCATGTCTTTACAGAAGTCACATAGTCCACAGTCTTCAGTGCGCATGCAGGGTTCACATTCTCCACACATGCGCGCAGAGCGCTTAATCTGCAGCCAAAAAACACACTCAGAGCTTTAACAACACACTCGCACTCTCTTATGATCATAAGAGAGCAGTTTCTATAAATCCGAGTTTCTCACCCGTGACCCGCGCCGCCCATCCGTCTTGAAATCCGGTGTGTCTGGTTGACTGTCTGTACGGTCAGGCTCGACTTCTTTTTCTCTGCTTTTCTTGGGACGATATTTGATTTCCAAGGATGGATCTTTACCTGGACCACAAAGCATATATATATATATATATATATATATATACATATATGCAAAGTTGCACGTAATGCTACAGCTTAAAAGAAATGAATACAAAATACAAAGTCTTACTTCGACACTTTTCACAGTACCAGACACGAATGATTTTGGCAGTCTTCTCTGATATATGAATGCAATCTCCATGAAACCATTCATTGCAGCTGTCACAACCGCTACATAAAAAGAAAAAAGTTAGAAAATGCATCTAATTAAAAGACGCAAGCACCCCCCAAAAAACCACATCTTACATCATGAAGCAGTTGATGTCTGGTCTGCGACAAACACAAAACACGGGTGCGTTTCTCCTGTCCAGCTTCTCTGGTCCAGGAGGTTGATCAAAGTCTGAAACCTCGCTGTCCTGCAACATAAGAGGTAAATAAAACAATGTGGGGATGGTTTTGACATGCACACATCTGCCATTTACAGTTTTCTGTATGTGACTATTTGCCTGGTGACAGTTTATTCTGTGATCGAATCTTCACATACATTTACATTTGGCAGATGGGTTTTCAAGGCATTCCAGTTGTTAAAAATTTAACTGGCCGTTTAACGCAATGCTCTACCAATTGAGCTTCAAAACACACGCACGACGTCACGAAGTATTTACTAAATACAGTGTGCACTTATATAAAACATTTGACCCCGTAACATTACATTTATTCAACATAACGCTGTATTGTATGTAATACATCGAGGGAACGTTACTATAGTATGCACCATATAATCTCTATATGTCTTATATAGAGGCCAGCAAAACAAGCGTAACTGCAACAACACTTAACCTACCATCGCCGATCTTTCCAGTTAAAGTCCAAAATTAAGGTATATTAAAATAACATCTGAAGTAAAGACACATGATAAACAATTGTGATTAGTATATGTTTAGTAATAAACCGAGTATTTCGCTCCTTTTGTTTACACAGCGGAGGCTCACAACTGTTACTTCCGCTTCCGCTGATTCTTCGTCTACGGGTTTGATGGACGCCGTTAAATCTGCTGCCACCTGCCGGACAAATCGCATGCAAAAATACGACAGTACCCTTCAAAAATTAAACACTACACAGTGCATAGTGCATAGTATGTCATTTGGTACACAGCTATCGTCTCCTTTACAGTCTTTTAGTATTTATATTAATTGCAACCTTTACTTTAATACACTTTTAATCTAAATAAATACCGGCACTCCTCTCAAGAACATCTCGTTACTCATTTACTAACCTTGTTTCATTATTCCTTGGCTACTTTATAATAAGCAACATTAAGTGAAATATCTGTATTGTACGTTTATGGAGCGTATGGTGTATATTTCAATCAAATACCAATTTATACAAAGACACAGAATATAATAATAAGAATACAGAATACACAAAATACACAACATTGCAAAACGATAGTTATTGCTAGACAGTAAGTCAAGTGAATGTGTATGAGGAAGAAGGAGAATTAAAGATTTTGAAGTTTGAAGTTGTTGTTTCTCTGCAGTGCAGGAAGGATGTTTTGCGAGCGCTCGCACACACGCGCATGCGCTCCGAACACACGCACCCGCTTCTAAGCAGATGTAGCACGCGCTCGCAGAGGTGAACAGCAACAATTCATTCAAAATAAAAGTGAATTTAATCTTCCTCGGTCCAAGACTGGATTTATTCGAGTTAAGGTAAGACTTCAATTCTGCTTTGTGTCATCACTTGGACAAAATAAAACGAACGCAGTAGAGCAAAGACTGCATGTCACGTTATCTAAGTTTCTTTATCAAGTTTTTAAGTGCAAATTCATTCCTGACTTCCATTGCTTATAATAATAATAATGATTATCGTCATTTTGTCCAGTGACATTCGCACCGCCACAAAACTGTTGTTTAGTGCGACAGATGTTTTATTTTGACGTTTGTCAGCTTACAGTTCATTACTTTGCATTTATTTCTTATTTTGCATCTATTTCTTATTTCAAAAGTTTTATTCTTAAAAAAATGTCGCTTACTATGTTACCTTATTTACATTAAAATATGACTTTATATCAAACAAACACTGTAAATAGTTTTCTCCCGATAAAGGCCGTTAAGTGTTACACGCGTGTTACATGTTTTGTAATGGTTAGTTTACAGCAATATGACGTTTATTACATATTGCAAATAAAAATATAAAAGATATTAAAGTCTTAAATTAATATGCAAAACATTTAGAGATATTGAAGTCTTAAATTAATATGCAAAAAAGCATTTATTTCCTGTTTTTCTCTTTGAGACATTATTATTATTCATCTCGGCCTTAGTGTTAGAGGCATTGTTTCTTTTATTTCTAAAAAATAATTTAAAAAATATGAAATATTATTGTTAATAGCTTATTTTGGGGTGCATTGTAAACAGAGGACATCAAAATGTGGCATTATGGGCTTGTTTACATTTGGTTGAACTCTTAAAATGTCTTAACTCTTACTCTTAAAAACCAGTTCATTTAGACAAAAGGCGCATTTTGTACGCTTTTTTAAATCGTTTTATTATCAAGAAAGTAAACTCCAGAAAGTGTTTGTTATGAGTCCTGATATAGAGCTTTGGTGATATTTTCAGTCCTCTGTGATTCAGCGAGGCAGTGTGATTAATCACATCCCTATCACATTAGTCACTTTCCCAAACCAGTACAGCTCACAATAAATACAGCAATGACACAACAAAAACACATAAACAAATAACTTTCATGTATAAGTGAAATGATGTGAAGTGACTCAGGGTATATATGATGTAACGATGTTGTTTCAAACTGTCTCAACGTATTAATTGATGCTTTTGTTTGTGTTTATTAATTGCCTTACTGGAATTCTTGATTCTGATGTCAGATGTTTTGTAGAATGACCACTAATCTGATTCATATTTTTTCGGCACAGTCCACCCCATAAGAAAGAAAAACACATATGAGATTTCTTTAATGTCTCAATTAATTCTATAAGACATAAATGCAGAGCAAACGAAAACCTTTGTGAAAGTCTCCTGCATCTTAAACATTTCTTATACATTTTTTCATTCGATTTTCAGTACTGAGCTTAGAATCGTCAAGTCTAAAATCAAAAGTCAATATTATTGAAGATCTCAATATGAACTCAAACATTTCTCATCAAATTGACCCAAATCCAGATTATTTGACCTCTACAATCTACATTAATTTTACACATCCATACACCTAAAACTATCCATTATCTATTGCTTTATTTGTTCTGTTTTTATTTCTCCTAAGCAGGTTTATGAGAGACATCTGAGACTAAAGTTGATACATAAATGAAACACAACTAAAAACTCGATCAAATCTCCTGAGCTATAAAAGAGCAATAACATTTTCCTCTCTGCATCTCTGCTAAGATTGTTCTCTCTGGATGTCAGTCTCAACAGGAGACAGAAGTGATGGATGTCCAGCAGCAGGATGAAGGGCGGGACAGCACACAGCACAGAGTCGCAAACCTGGAGAATTCAACTCATGTCCACACAGCACAACCACAGGCCGCTGGAAAACCTCTAGAGATGAAAGGTGAGAAAGATATTTAAGAGATATTTCAACGTTTACTTAAGACTATAATCATGTCAGAGGCTCTTTGATTGATTGACAGGTCCAGAGATGCTCTGCGCTGACAGTAACCTGGATCATGGAGATAGCAGCGAGTCTCTAACAGACCCTGTCATAACCAGTGACGATGCTTTACTGCTTCCAGACCACATACCTACAATTTCACACAGAATAGAGAAAGGTTACCAGATGCACAGTTTAACAAAAATATAAAAAAGTTATATTTTTTTGTACTGTATGAATACTAATGAGACATATCGCATCATTCAGAAAAGTCAAATCTTCCCAACGGCTCTCCCTCTTCAGTCATCAACGGATCTGCCGTCGTGTGCACGCCACCGTCAGGAAGAACCAAAACTCGTACAGCATCGTCACAGACGTGCAACGGACATGCAAAAAGCAACAGACACAGACACCCGCACAAAAAACACACGCCTTCCACCTCCAATAGCCAGAAAAGCTTCAAAGGCGACGCCTCACAGATACAAAGAGTCGCAGGAGATGGTACTTCACACACACACACCCATGTGCACCCATTTTTCTGCCCATGTGGACCTAAATACGGTGACACGAGTCCCCATGAGTTGGTGTGTTTTCAGGGTTTTCACCGGGATATAAAAACAAGACCACACACACACACACACCAAAAACACACACATGAGACCTCCACCCACAGGACTGTTTGTAAAAGGAGGGCTTGCTCTTATCTCACAGCAGCAGTACAACAAGCCTGTGGATTTATCTTCATGTGTTTAATGTGTCCTCTACGTCAGCGTAGTATCATTTCGGTTCCATGACCGAACTCGCAATAAATATTCTTCAAGGTTTCAATGTGGTGATAAAAGAGTGTTGGACATTATATAGTTTAGACCTTAAGATAAACAGCCATGGGGAAAATGAAGAGACCGTTCCAAATCTGCATTTAATCAGCATTTCTATATGTACTGTGGTCATTTCAGTCCAGTGTCTGTTAGATTTGAACCGAAACAAACCGAAGAAGTGAGAAAGTCATCCGACAGCAATGTGAAAGACTGACAGCATGACAAGACACATGATAAACATCCAGGTTATCACATTTAAAACATATATTTTTGAACTTTTCCAAAATAAATGTCGAAATAATACTTTTGTATTGCTTGAAAGGGAATCTGAACCTGTTTTCTTTGCAGTATTTGAGGTCTGAAGAAATACAAGAGCGTCTATTCTGTTATTTTTATCCGTTTCTCCAGTTTTCATATTCTACAAATGAATCCAAATATAAACAACATTTTTCTTTGAAATGTGGGAGAAATATTGTTAGTAGTTCACAGAATTAAACAAAAGTGATCCATTGACCTAAACACATACCTGTAAATAGTAAAGTTTTAAAATCAGAAAAACTCTCTTCATTTTTTCTGTGGCTGTATGTGTGTGTTAGGTCTCACAAATGTCTCCATTACAGTTTTAGAAGAGATCTCAACAATGCAAACTGAGCTCAGATTTGTCAAGTTTATAATCAAATGAATATGAGCTCAAACATTTCTCATTCAATTGACCCAAATCCAGATGATTTACATTCATTTTACACATCCGTAATCGTCCAAGGTTTATTTATTTAACCAATAAGCAATTTAAATTCATTTCCAACCTGTATGACTTTCTGAAAGAAAGAAGATATTTTGAAGAATGCTGTTATCCTGCACCCATTCACTTGCATTGGTTTTGTGTCCAAGTCAATGGTTGCCGGCGTTGGTACCAAGTTTCTTTAACTTGTTTTTCGCAGAACAAAGAAAGTCATACAGGTTAGAAAGTGACAAGGGTGTGAATAAATGATGACAGAATTTTCATTTTTGGGCGAACCTTTAAGAGCACCATCTGACACCAAGTTGCTATTTATATAAGACACAACCGAAAACGCAAACATCAAATGTTTCTCTTGGTGTTTAAAAGTGTTCTTCTCTCTCTGTCATTTGTTTTCTCAGATTGCTGTGCACACTGTATACTGGCGTGTCTGTTCTGTGAGGTGATGTCGTGTTGTTCTGTCGTGGCTCAGTGTCTGGCCTGTGGTCTGGAGTGTGATGCTCTCTGCTGCTGTGGGGAAGCCGCCTCCGGTGGACTCTGTGCGTGCTGCGGTGAGGATACCTGCTCTGCACTGTTGGATTGTGGGATAATGGAGGATTGTTGTCAGTCGGCCGAGTGTCTGGAGATCTGTTTGGAGTGCTGCTCCATCTGTTTCCCAACCTAGAACTAAACCAGCCGACAGAAGGATATCGAGTGCTCATAAGACTTTACAAACAAACAGACAACGGAGGAATGCTGACTTTGCTCATGTTCTGTTGTTATTCTGCATTTTGTATTTATTTAGTGGAAAGGATGAATTTGCTGCTTAGAACAATATCTGCCGGTAAGGCTTTTAAAGGCCTTGAAGTGGACGTGTGTAATTTTCATTTCAATTCATATCAAAGCTTAAAATGCAGAGACAAATACTCTCTGTGTACACCAGACGCGAGGGGCCGCAACCAGTGTGGACAAAATGTCAAATTAAACGGTTCTAATGGTTCTTTTGTCGTTTCCGGAGTAGACGGATTGTGCCTTATAATACCAAAAAAGAGGCCTCTGATGCACTGTTAAATCTTTGCTTTGTTTGTTCAAGCATCCTGGCAAGCAGCCACCACGAGCAACCTCCAACCCGACACAGAATGAACCGGTTTTATTTTCTTTAGAAATCAAATGTTTTGAAGGAAACAATGACGTTGTCTAAAAATGATAGTTTTCTTCCAGGAAGCTTTTAGTGTCAATTTATTGCTCTTAAGAAAACATTTTGGTTACATACTGTAAATGAAATGCCCTTTTACTGCATCAACCATCTTGATTCACTGTGTTATTTTTATACTGAAATGTTTATGTTTTGAGAATGAATTCCTGTAACATTTGTTACATTCATCTTTAAAATACACTTGGGATTCTTTGTGTTTTTCCATTCTGCATTCTTCTCTTAAGTGGGTGCTGCAGGAAGCCTGCGCCGATGCAAAAATAACCGCGCAGGAGTCTATAGCTCGGGCATGGGCCTGTTGAATTTCACAGTCTTTCTCCAGATGACTCTGCCCGTGGCCTGGTCTGCTGTTTAGATAGCGGCCACAGCTCTGTAGAGAGATTGCTGATGTTGAATCTGGCAGAGTGACAGAGATCTGTACGTCCAATACAAGCAACTGAATCTCTACTGAGGCGACCGCCCCATCCCACCTCCTGTCTCTCCATCCTGCTGTGAGCTTGTGACATCATAAATGGCATCACTGCCTATAAAGTCAATAATTGTCAAAGGTTATGTATGCAAATGTCAAAAATAAAGTCATTTCTTCTGTCTATATAAAAGTAAAATGTTGCTCTCTATGTTTACCTATGGATGTCTAGGAGAAATAATTGAGATGTTAAAGAGATCTGTGATTTGTCTTTCTTGTGGAAATGTTGAATTGCTTTTTAGTAAAACATCATAAAATAAATCAACTATGGGTCAGGCTGAAAAGAGATGAGCATTAACTCTGTTGGGTGTGTGTTGTGTGTGTGGGGAGGGGGGGGGTTCAGGAAGGCTGTGTTTATTGAACAGATGTGCCAAGTGGCATCAACAGGAAGTAAAGGAAGTGACTGAAATGACAGCACTGGGACCACAGAATAAAGCCCTCACAGTCATAATCCAAACCCGGTTCTGACCCAACACTCCTGACCATTGCACTTCAAAGAGACGCCGCCACACGGTCTCTCAGGAGACAGGAAACAGCTTAGTCAACATCAGTCCTCTAAAAAGTCAAAGCACAGTTTTAATATATCCAACCTGAAACGTCGTGCCAGAACAGCCCAAGTTGGTAAGATCATGGATCTGCTCTATTTAGAAAAATCCATTCATCTACAAAAATAGATTATAAGATGTTATACATTTTTTACATTATAGACAGAATATCAAACTTATTTTGACATCAAGCAGCTCTTTAAGGGACACTACACCCCAAAACGATGATCTTGCATCATTTTTGTCCTTCCAAACCTGTATGACTTTCTTACGTGGAAAACAAAAGAAGATATTTTGATAAATGTCTCAGTGGTTGTATGTTCATACAATGGCAGTCAATGGTAGGCAGTGTTTTTGGGTTACAGATGTTCTTCAAAATATCGTCTTTTGTGTACTTCAGAAGAAATTCAGCACACTTTTAATATCTGTCCATTGTTATTACATTAATAGATATAATTTATATAATAAAACAAAAAAATAACTTCTAGATTGTTAGGATGTAATATAAAAATATGTTGCATAACACACTGCTTTGACATTGAGATGTATGGCAGTTTGATGAACTATTAAAACATATTGTAGAAAAGCTACCCAGAATGCACCGGGCTGCAGACTCATGCAGGTTTGGGTTATACTAACAAGACGTCTGTGGGCTCGAGGTTTCATCCAAAACTAACACAGTTAAAATGGGGAAGTGAGATTTCAAAAGAAACAGCAGCAGGTTTTATATCAGGGAGGTGGTGAGCTGTAATAACAATAATATAGTGTTTTATACTTTGGTCAGATATCAGTCAGCATGTTGACCTCTGGGTTTGACAGAAATTTTTATTTTTAATAAGAATTTAAAACCATGTTTTATGGTTATTGACTGGAAACAATAAGTATAAACAGTTTGTTAAGCTAAGATGACTTACACTGCAGTTAAAACACAAAAAATGGAGACTTCTGCCCCCTGCTGGCTCAATGCTGTACCCACAGTAAGGTTAGAAATCCTCATTGTCTTTAGTTTCAAAACCTTGTGATTTATTTTCAAACTGAATTTTACTGTACACTGTAGCCCTAAAAAGACATTGGGCTGATGACAGATCACCATTTCATTGTTCATTTTATAACGAAAATAAAAAATATCAAAGCAAGTATGGGAATTTTCAATCAATTCTGCACACAGATTTGCATCTTTAAAAATAATACAAATATTTTGTTAGGTAACGCAATAACATTCAAGCCTTTATTGTCTAAAGTGTCTCCACTGCATGTGTTTCTTTAGTAAGAAAAAGACGCAGGCACAAATCAACTCTTACAAAATCTGCTTTACAACTTTATTCATACTTTCGCTCTAAGAGTATACACAAGACAATAATCTGTGTAACTGTTGATCGGGGTAAAAAAACACAGGAATAAACATCCACAAACAGTGTGGAAATACTGAACAGACACACACGTTCCCTTTGCTTGGGTATTGACTGGACTTCTACAGGATAAAACAAGAAAATATTCATGAGATGATTGTAAACATTTCCTAACTTTGCTCTACTCAGTTTTAGTACAGATATACAGTCTATTGCAAAAGCGTTGATCATTATATAGATGTTTTGATACAGCATGGATCACATAACTGATGGGCTGGGACATTTGAATAGGCAGAAACTGCACAACAACCTGAAAAACACAGGAAATATCCAAGAAAACACAGAGACTCCCCGTGATTCAGGCAGCTCTGAGCATGTGTAGTGCTGAACATGACATGTGTGCATTACGAAGACAATAGTGTCAAAAACCACTCTGAAGCTTTAACACGACAACACAGAAATCAAACGCGTGCAAGCACGAGAGATTGACATTACATATATGTGACAGTCATGAGAATGTATTTATACGATGTGTTATTTGGCTAAAAAGCTTCCTCTCAATATTGTTTCCTAGAAAATCGCTTTGCCAGCCCAGTACATTCTTTGAAAACAGCCACGAAAATGTATTTTTATGTGACATGTAACACAATGTTTTAAGTTGATCTGTGGAAGAAGCGATATACATGTTCGAGACTAATCTTTTAAAAATCTAAACAGATTTTAGTTATTGTGCTACACAAGCATGTAATATATTCAATATATATTATATACATTATTTAACAGGGCATAACAAACATGGCATAGATAAGGTGATGTTTCCCTTGATGCTTTTTGCTAATATACACACAACAAAAGTTATTGTGTGCGTTCTTTCACACACAAACTCTCACTGTTCTGTCATGTTAACAGCTTATGTGTTTGCAACATGTTATACAAATGTATTGGCCAAAAACAGCTGTAACAACAATACAGAACAGTATGTTGAGTAAACAATTGGTTCATGTTTAAATATTTATAACATGTCATGTATTAGATTGCCATAATACATTTAATTTAAAAGCATGATGATGGTTTTCAAGATTCGCTTACATAATTTGTTTTGTCTGGTAGAGATTAGAGGTTCTTCACTTTAAATTTGACGTTTGTCTGTTTGCATTAACATTTTGTACTTTATAAGGGACAAACTTGCATAGACAATTCACATAACAAGTGATCTAAATGTTTTGCGTCTCAATTCCTCAAGCATGTGTGCCACATTCATCTGTGCTGTGATGATGGCTTAGATGTTTGGTAGATCATAGCTAAATGTTCTGGGAAAGCTAGTGAGTACATATGCACATTATTCTAGCGTACACTCGCGCTTCAAGCTTTTCTACATATTCAAGAAAGCATTCATTCAAGGGGCTGCACTTAGTTATGTGATCTTGTAAGTAAAACACAACTTTTTAAGCTTTAACCGTGTTTACGTGAAACTGCTATCACTCCGGAATCAATGTCAGCTATAGAATATTAAGAACATCCCAGCAGGAAATGGAAGAAGAGGTGAACAGGATGTTCTGGTGGCTTTCCTGAGGACATGAACAGCATTTAAGTACAAGTTTACAGCCGCACTGAGCAAACGCACAGACGTACACGCGAGCATTCAGACATTAACTCACATAAAAGTGTAACTGTGAGTAAAACAATGACCACTGGAGACCACAGGAAACTGTCTATTTGCATTATTTTCTAAATAATTTCGTCTCGCTGTATTATCGCAACAAGAGTAAATCGAGTTTGCTAACATTACATATGTGACCGAAGATATCTTTTCAAAAGCCTAAACTTTGATTTGTTTTTACATTTAAAGCTGATGGCTTACACAGGTAAAGAACTCATCTAAAACCCACATCTTATATTTGCCATTCAAGCATTTTCATTCCATGATCTCTATAAAATTATTATAGTGCTTGTTACTTTTCATACATCTGCATAATAAAAACACAAAATAGATATTCAGCACTAGATCGCTACTTTTTTTTACATATTTTCAGGTACATATCCATGAGATGTCTGGATCATAAATGATTCTCTGAACATCCGACTTCCACTCCAGAACTCTCTGTATATTTCTGTCCCCTCTGTTGCTGGATCAAATGTAATGCTGATGGTTCACAACGTGCGGTTCAGTTTACAAGACATCTACAGTACGATGATTATTAAATGACCATTGCCCTCTACTGGCCGTCAACATAGTGCGCAAGCAGGAATGAAGACGCCGGGATGCGTAGCAGCTCTAGCTATTTAAATCCCTCTTGTCTGATTTTAGGGTTGTCACAAGTCTTCTTCCATGCTGAAACTGCTTCTACGACTGCTTGTTTTGGAGGCTCCCGGGGACACTGAGGAAAGCAAGGGATCAGCGCCCCCTACAGGTGATAGAGCCCCACTGTCATCCATCAGAATATCCCCCAAGCCTATTTCTTCCATGAGGACGGGGTTAAACACAGAGGAACCGGGGTCATCTAACTCGCCAAAGCTGAGTGTCCCGAGGTCAAGAGGGCTGGTGACTGCACCGCCCACTGAGGAGGTTGAAGAAGGCGGAGACAAGAATGAAGAGGGAGTGAACTGGTTAAGACCCGTCCCGTTGAGAGAAAGCAGGGTTTGGGAGAGGGGGTCATTGCTGGGATTTGGGTCCAGAGTTAAAGCCTGTTGCTGGGTGAGGGTGGCCTCTGAGCTCTGAGATGAAGAGATGCCGTGGAGACGCGCTTGCATCTCCAGCTCCTGTAGATCCCATAGAAACAAACATTACAATGTGACGGGAGGCAAATAATGCAAATTTATGCAGCGCCCCCTGTAGCTCAACTACAAGTGCATTGCACCAGTAGTGTAAAAATCACTGGAAAATGTTCACATCTCAATGCACAGTAAGTCGTATTGGGTTAAAACATCTCCCAAATGCATAAATGAGGATATGCCTGCATAGATCGGAGAATCTTTTTTAGTGTGTATATGGATTCAAATATGCTGAAAGATGACTAAATTTTTAAAGCTGGTTCATACACCACCATTTCAACATTTCAATACTGAAGTTGCATGTTGGTTTACTGATTCAACTGGTTGAGGCAGTGCTATTTTGTGTGTTCACACTGAATATTTTATAAAAATGAGAAAGTAAAGGTATGTGCAGAACTTTGTACATGACAGGCATTTGAATTGAGTATTGTATGGAATCCTGCAGGTGTTTTTGGTGACGTGCAGCATACCTGAATTCGCAGCAGCAGGCTACGATTAGTGTGTTCTAGCTTTTTCTGTCTCATCTCCATCTCTTTGGCTCTCTGCTGCTCCTTCTGCAGCTTACGGATGTAGTCGACCGAAGCCTTCAGAACGGTTCCCTTATTCCAGCGCATCTCACTGTCCAGAGAACAAAAAACAATGAGCACTGCGGCAGGAAACTGGTTTATTATTCCTAAATGATTTAGTTCTGAATCTAGTGATAGAGGAAATATCGGTCACTGACTTTATACTAAAACCATGGCGATTTAAAAAAGTATTTGAACTTAGGATAAAAGAATGTGCCAAAAGCACATTCCGAAATTCATTGCATGTTTTACATGTCGATTTGATTATAATCTTTTTTTTAAATAAAAAATAGAAAGCAATTTCAGTATTATTGTGAAACTTATAGGTCACACTGCAAGTGCACTCATCTAAATGAACTCATTCAGCATTGACTAACATTTCCACACAAGAGAGAAGTGAGAATTATACACTGATACTGACGGGTCAGACGACTTTGGGACGAGAGTGCCGAGTTCCTTAATGCGGTCATTAATGTTGTATCTTCTCCTTCTCTCAACTGCACAAAAAAACAAACGCACGGATTTAATAGATGAAAAGAATTCCAGACAGCCCAGATTAAAGTTTGAGATCAACAGAAATACAATTAATTTCCTTATATTCTACAGACGTCCGAGCAGTGTTTGTCAGACAGATTTCATGAGCATCAGACAATATAGAAACTCACTCAGGTTGTGGTTGTCTTTCTTCTGCCTCTCTTTTATAAAAGCTTTTGCTTCGGCCTCTACAAAACAACAGCAAACACAAGCTTTTTCTTTATACATTCATATAGGTGTGTAACTAAATATGTGAATCCATAAACAATTTATGCATAAACTACCTATATGCTGAGATGATGGAAAACGTTGATCATTATCTATAAAACAAGTTTTTAAAATAGTTTTTATTGTAGCAACAATGAATGAATATTTAGATGAAACAGTCACAAGTTCTGCAGAAGCACAAATATACAAGACAGTGAATCACAGGTAGGGATGATTTGGTCTAGCAGCGATTTTGAGTTCATCTGAAATGGGAACTGCTGCGAAACAGGGAAATGGCAAATGTGGCACATAACTCGCTGATACAGATTGACTCAACTGGCCGGTGAAGGTCTGGTTGGAGAGAATTGAGGAAGAGGAAACAGCTGAGATGGAAAGACTGTGATAAAAGGTTTTGTACCGCTCAGCTCTCGCTTGACGTTGTGAAGGTTTGCAGGGCAGGAGTTACTGACGGTGATGGTCGGCGCAGCCATCCCTGTACTGCTGTACACATCCAGGAGGTTTCCTGAGACCGGCAGCTGCAGAACACCAATCACAACGCATTAAATCAGGACCCGCCCACTGCATTATCTGGAAAGAGACCCTCCTCATTGCTGCACCGAGCGGATAATCTTCATGCAACTACGATAACCACAAACACAAAGTAAAGTACATATCTGAAGGGCAACATCTTGAGAAATGACCAAACGGTTCTCATGTGCACGTTTGTGTGAAAGTGAAACAAACTTGCCTAAAGAAGTGTCGGAGACTGCTTTATGGGGAACGAGTGATTGCTTTTGAAAATGATCAAGATATTTAGGAGTTTCCACAATCGTTTTCCACAAAAAACCCCAATGTGATCTATGAAACCGTTAGAGTGAAACCAAAACTAAACTGGTAAATGTAATGCCACACCTTTACCAAACGATTCAAGCATCTCAGAATAGTAACAGAAACGTCCATAAACATACTTAAAATCTAAAATATGCAGGTTTAGTAGAAATTAGATTGAATTAATCTTGAACAACAGCATAAGCCCGCTTGGTGACTTCTGAGAACACGTGACTTCTGTACAAAAATCTATCAAATTCACCAAATCTCTTCGAAAACATGCTGTTCTTAAAGATGGTCAACACACATTTTAAACACCATACTAACATGATGTAAAACCTTCACAATATCCCATCAGCTATCTGCTCCAAAGAAAAACTAACACAAACCTTACACTTTTAAACTGCCCGTCTAGCCAAGATTTACCTCAATCTTGCCTTTTTTCTTGTCATTCTCTGGCAGCAAAACCAGAATCCTCATGTTCTCATACACACACGCAGACTCCTTCCGTTTTCTACACGCTTCTCCGTAAAAAGGGACGTTCAGAAATGAGGAAATATCATCTGGAGTATAACGACGCTTAGCACAGAAATCTATCACTGCACACACACACATTGAATGACTAGTGTTCTGTGTGGGGCAGCACTAAACCACTCCTCCGCGGCGTGCCATCCCCACCCATTGTGAGCCATGTGTCAGAAGGTTATGTTTGTTTCCATAGCAGATCAGGATTCCAGTGGTTCCTGCACACATTCAACTCAAACGCTCCAAATGCAAACACTACACCGACAATACGCAATCCCATAAGCCTTCCGTGAAGTTAACCTGACCTGTAATCATAACTGGTTTAACAACCACCTACCTGAACACCAACTGAAAACAAAATTTAGGTTTTAAAGGTATACAATGATAAACAATAACAAGTCGCAACATGAACAAATTCATAATTGGAAAAATTGTAAACAAACATGTTTGTTGCGAAATGTCAATGCATACTTGCTTAATCAGCTCTTGGGAAACCTGTGACACATAACTACCCGTATTTCGTAATTTATTTCCACAGAATATAACTGGAGGAGGTTTTAGATTTTGCTACATACCGTGTTGGGAAGTTGGGAGTCGATCAACGTCATAAATTCATCGTTAAGACTCGACTCCAGGCTGATGATGTCATCGATGACGTCCTCGATCTGTGCATTTATGAAAAAAAATATTATCAGAGCATATAGTTCAAAAACTGTACACAATATGACAGATGGATATTTATAACAGAGACATAAAACCAGACATCCTATTTAAAAAGCCTTTGAACAAGTCTCGAACCTTAGACCGCTTGTATTTCATCGTAGGCCCTTCAAGCTCTTCATCCAGAAGTACATTATCAGGAGAGTCTGTTTAAAGCCAGATCCACCCAATGTGCAAAGTGTGCTGGGGTCATTGAGATGGGAGTGTGATATTTACAAGCACAATGTGGTACCAGTGGCAAAGTGCTCCAGAAAGTCTGGCCGACTTCACACAGTCTTGACAAAGCACTGTTATATTAAGCAAACGCAGAGTGCATTCTTTAAAGGGACCTGAACGTGTCTCCGAGCGAAACTCTTAATGAGTTTTCTAGCATGCTCTAAATGACTTTAGAAATGAAAATATGAACTGGTTTCTCCAGTAAAGCACTGAACTGTTGCTAGTAAAACAAACAGGTTTGAGAATCAAATCTTATCCAATCACGGCAGTTCTGTTTGACAACCAAATTATAAACTTTGACCTCGACTTCTACTATTTCAACTTGTATTATATAGAGCTCACATGCTGCTTTAGCTATAACACAGATAAGATTCAGACCTGGTTTAATATTGAAGTAACATTCAGCGGTTTGTTCATAGTCTGAAAGCTTTCTCTACTGTAGTTACTCAATTCCAGTCTTGTAATACTGCATGTGAAAATAGTAGGTCGGAATATTACAGTACACTCTCATTGATCTTTTGACACTCAAACACTTTATTGTGTTACAACTATGATGCCAGTAACAAGTACCACTTCAAGTATTAATATGAAACAGAATGAGTCATTTATAAACACAAATTAAAGCTCTTCTGTAATTCTGTACAGTTGCCTAAATCCTCCATATATCTATGGATGTTACTGTATATTTTGGTTATGTGTAAGCAGCGTAATTACAGGGAGTGGTGGTTTGCTCCATGTAAACAGTCATTTGTGAATTTGTTTATGCCCCTCTGGTGTCCTTTTGTGTAATGTGTTAATGTTAGCGCGTTTGGAGCTTCACACGATCATGAAAGAAGTTTAAAGATCGGAAACGCACATTATCACATTAGCCTTATGTTAACACTTATAATGTTAAATGGCTTTCAAAATAGTCGTTTTTTTACACGTGCAATGGGAATGTGCCCACAGTACAATCTGAGGTGGCATCGGTTCTTACCTCTTCTTTGTTTGATCCCAGGCTGAGCACAGCCAGCGGGCTGCTGGGAGTGCTGCTGGCAGCTGGCGCCAGCTCTGGGGCGGAGCCAGCCTGGGGCGAGGGTGATGTCACGAGGGTCTGATTGACTAATTTATTGCCAAGGGTGTGAGACAGGTACTGCTTCACCTGCTGTCTCTGAGCCTGCTGGATGTGGTACTTTGTTGGGTTTTCTAAATGAGTTTGAACCTGGATGAAAACAAAAACAAGGAAACTCGAATGCATTATTTATTAAGCACAACCATAGTTGGCCACCCATAGAGACCAACTATTAACAAGTCATTATGTATTGATCCGTACCTTCAGCACTTCGACGGGCACCTGGGTAGGCGTGGCGGGCAGGTTGGAGGCAACTGAGATGGCAGGCGTGGCATCAGCAGAACGCTGCTGAGCGCTGGAGGCCTGTTTCTGAGCCTCCCGTCTCTCCTGGTCCTGAGCCTGCTGTCGCATCAGCTCCTGCCTCATCGACACCCGTGACGTCATCACGGGGGTCACGGAGTCAGCAGAGGTCAGAGAGCCACTACAGGGGCAGACGATGAGAAGCAAAATCAGCTTAGAGTACCACGCTACACCCCCATACTGTAATCATATAACTGCAAGCTATTTCTGAAACACACCACTGTGATAGAGTTCCGTTTAGGAGAGACAGCGTGAGAACAGAAACCTGAAGAACGAGCTGACGCAAATCATTTTCCTATTCACTGGATCATGAAATATGCATTAGTCAAACAGCTCATCGGGACGAAAAGCATTTATTTTACAGTCGGACAGTAAAAAAGAGGCGTTTTAATCAAAGGTTAATTAAATAAATGTTTAAATAAATAAAGGTTCCTGGTTGTATTGTACAATTTATTCTAATAAATTTAAAAAAATGTTTTATGACGAGAACGCAATACCATACACAACTTTTTGGTGAGATTTAAGATCGCACAGGTCAGGAAAAATAATACCAAACAATAATATTACATCCCAACTTCTGATGATAAAATCCTGAGCAATTTCCCATTTAATATTTAGTCTGAACTCCCTTTACATCACATGCCATTTGACAATTTTGGTTTAAACATAAAATATGATTTAAGAAATGTAAAATTATTCACATGATGATTTACTTGATAACAAATATTAAAATTCACTGCAGTCCAACAAAGCCTACTGCTATCAATGAACACTGACACAATAAAAACACTGGGAAATAAAACAAATCTCTTCTTACAGCTCTTGTATTTCCAACCAAACACCTTGGCTTTTCTTTCCCGGTGAGATGTGTTTTTGTGCAGAGTCATTCTGGGCCGTCCCCAAGCGAAGAGAAAACAAGCAGACAAGACCACGCTGTCTTTAACAGCGTCTTTACAACCAGCAAATACAAAGATCACCGTGTCAGTAAGAGCGTGTGAACTTCGAAACATGTCTATAATTGCTTTATCTCTTAAAAAAACCACATAATGCTATCAACCTGACCCACTGACTTCCCAATATATATTAAACCTAATTCACTACACACAAAAGACCAATGTCAATGGAGAGGTGGAAAAAAAGGACGTATGATTCTCTTTACTGCTGAATCACTGGGAAGTCCCTGGACACGGACGCTGGGAAATTCGGTCGACAGAAACCCAACACGTTCTCTCTCATCTTCAACCCAGCAGGCACTGACCTGCCCTCATCTCACTAAACACAAATACACACATACCGTGCACACAAATCACATATTGAAACTCTTGATAATTATATATAAACGTGAAGTAACAATCAATTGAGTGATTTAATGAATTCAGAACTGAAATACCCCCACGGGACTATCTAATAATACAGAAAGCATAACAAGTCACAGGTATGCAACAAGATGTGATGAAAAGCTCCTTGGCAACTGAGATTATTTTAAGCACGCAGGAAATACAGACAAGGTTTTCTCGTAACAATCTGGAATGCATTCACGTTTCTAAAGTGATGTTGACAGTAAATATGTAAAGAGAATGTGTATGTAAAGAAAGATCCTTCGGTGGAGATATTGGTGACTCTTTAAGCGGACTCACCTCGGGGTGATGGGCTGACTCTTCAGCTCATAGAAACTGTCTGAATCAGTGGTGAATACGCTGTCCACCTCAATATCCGCCACGATTCCTGACTCAGGAAGAAGAGGTTCAAGGCTGGGAGGAAAAACAACACGATTACGTTAAATGCTGTCATTTACTGTCAAGTCTCTCAATAACATGTTGATACAGAGCTCCGGCGCTCTTCCAGGGGAACAGGAGGGGTGTGATGTACAATCCCGGTTATGACACACACTGGAATGAAAAAAAGTCATGGATAACCGGGTATTCAATATGAAATAGATACCGTGCACATTGCTTTGCAATCCAATGTATTCAATACAACAGAGATACATGTTTTGCATGCTATCATTCACTTTAAACAAGCAGGACATGACGTTAATGTAAATACACATGCAAAAACCACAACGGACACATGGTTTTGCATGAAACCTATCAAGGTGGTCTCCAAAACCTGTCTAGATGAATCACATGGCGACCTTTTCTATTACAAAAGATGCGAAATCAGAAAGATCTCCGAGGAACGAAGTAGGAAAATACATCCACATACTGTTTTACCTTGAACCTCATCTGGAAAGAGGGAATAATCCAAGTGACGTAATCGGATCTAGCGGTGTCGCACGATGACATTCCCGCTAATACGGTCTGTAAACTACCGCGACTGAATCCCCCACTGACACGATGATTTTAACGTATTTTGGTTACACTATGTGGCCATGTTTGGTCCTCTCCATACTCCGCCGTCCTCCCGTGAAACGACACATTCTACTACGACGAAGGCGTAGACCGGAAAGCCCAGTCGCATACCACATTAATATTCATGAGCCGAGCCCTCGCCGCTGATTGATTATCGCCCGCTCGTTTACCTTTCAGCCAATCAGAGGGGCGTTTAAGAGAAGCGTTATTAATATTCATGAGCCGAGCCTTCGCGATAGTACGCCTCTGCATGCACGGCTGAGGAGAGCTTGTCAGACAGCGGATCGCTTGTTTGCAATTATAAAGAAATCAAGTAAAATGTTCAGTGTCGTGAGGCGTCTACGTTACTGGTGGAAAGTGTAATATTACGTGCTTTACAATCGCATCAAAAACAATCTCCCCAAAGACAAACGTTACTAAAAATAGAAAGTTTTGTAATTGTAATATCAGTGACGACCATCAGAGGGCGCCATTGCACCAATCCCACAAAAAGATCACAGCATCTGTTCTTATTTAGTAAATACGAATAAAACAAATAAACAAAGTGTTATGAGATCTGTTGTATATTGTGAGAAATTAGTTTTATTTTTACATATACATAGAATTGTGGCTAAACAAAGAAAGAAGACTTTTGCTTGTCTTTACTGTGCGAATGTGTGACAATAACGAAGCTTCAACTTTGAACTTGTATTATGCAAAAAGAACCACGTACAACATAAAAAACTTTTATGATGACTGGGCTATAGAGAGAAAGAGCAGCAGTCATGTCTTTTTCCCTCTGAATCGCACATAAAAAACATTCCTTTCGGGTACAAAAGGAGCAAAATAGCATGTGCTCAGCAAGCATTCGGTCCATGTAAGCAAGAACTCCAGAGGAAGTGGAGCAAAAACAGGGACACGGAAAAAAGGGAAAGGAAAAATGTGTGGGTAGATTAGCTGAGTCATATCCCGTGAAATGTGAGGATCAGGACAGAATCTGCCAAACAAATGCTGCCGGTTTCAAAGGCCCTTGTGGGTCAAAGTGCCAGGGTCAGGCATTCCAGAGGACTTGATGGGGGAGGACTGAAAACGTCTTCAAACCTCATAAAAGATTTCCTACAAAACGTTTTTTCTAAACAAAACAAATTATTTAAGGTTGCGATGTCTGAATATTATAATATACAGTATTATGAATAATATAACAGGTTTTTGTAATCTGTTCTGCAAGTTCAACAGCAAAACTACCCATCATCCTTGTTGCCCCATTCAATCAGTATGAAAGATATTGTTGGCATGCCACTACTAAGCATTTACATTTAAAGATTGTAGACTATCTCCTGAGTTGACTATATGTTCCAAGAGATGTCAATCATGCATGCAAAGCCTATTTGTCAATCCTGCATCACAACAGCCCTAAGATCCTAAGTGGACTTAATTGACTGCACATCACAAAGTGTGCATCACTAGGTTGTTTAAAGTTAAGGTCCGTGTAACACTGTGATGCTCGTGCTCGTACCTGATCAGATTGACAGATTCAGCCGATGTGTCCAGTATGACGTAGACTGTATGAGGACTGATGCTATTGGGAACAGAGGCCACTTCCGGTCTGCCCTTCTCAGGTCTGCTGATGGGCAGGGTGGACATCTCTTTAAAGGGGGCAAAGTTGTTTTTTGTTAAAAACAACAAAAAAGAATAAGCGAATGAACTGCTTTTCTCAGACAGGCGGAAGTAAATCCTGACGCGGAGTAAAAACGGCGAAAAGAATAATTAGAGGTAAAGTTAGTTAGCTAGCTAATTGTATTCGGTACGCAAGCTAGCTAGCTGTTTAGATGCTTTAAATTCCCGTTTCAAAGCGTGCTTTTTCTGTCAAGACTAGAGACTTGTTAAAAATAAATGCGTTTTAGAAGTTCAAAGTCCTCAGTGTCCACTCGTCCGTTGCGAACACAGATGTGTTGCTTTCTGTTCTCCACATACTGCGCTCGGAGTCAATCTGACGGGAAACCCCAGCGTGACGCTCCACGATCAGCCGAGGGTTGACTGACAGCGGAGCGGTCCAATAGCCGTGCGACGGGGGCGGGACTTAGAGGCTATCTGCCAATGAGCGACCGATACAATACTTGTTTACATCAAACGTTAGGTAAGCCTTTGATGTAACGTTGCAAGGTATTTCGTCATTCTTTAGATAAGGAAATTAATACTAAAATTAGAATAACGTAGAATGTGCTTTTGTGTGAAAAATGTGTGTATTAATCAATAAAGGCTATTCATAACAGTGTGCTTTTTGTTATTTAAAGAACTGAAGTTGAAACTCAGTTGTTCTTTTATTACTTTATTTCATAAACATTTTCATGATCTTGCACAGATTTCATTGGGATATTAACATACAATGGTACCCAGTGGCCTGCCACTAATTTAATTAACAATAATAATAATTATAATAGTACTTGAAATAACAGTAATACCCATTATGTGTACAATAAAACAAGTTTCATGAGGAAAAACAATATGATGTATAATTGTGCCATATAGTGTGACGGTTTGGCTAGTAAGCTTGGCAAAACAAACGTATCAAAGCTCATAATGCAGTCATTGCTCGGCTGTCCTAGAAAAGTTTTACTTGGGCTATCTGGCAATGTTTTACATATTCAGTTGTGCTGATTTGTTGCAGACATGCATCAGCAAAAAAAGATCAGAGGATTTTATCCCAGTACACCTCTTGTTTGTCATGATGTCACTAAGGGGGGGGGATAAAGGAAGGTAATCATTAACATCTATGAGCCAACCGAAGGTCTGCCCATTCTCTCAGAATAAGCACATATCTCTCTTTAGTGTCTGTTACACGTCCATATAAAAGAGATTAAGAAGCGGATGACAATAAATAGGTTTGAAAAAAGTTTGTAAGTCATCCTCACGGTAGAATCGAATTTGGTGCAATAAGATTTAATAAGAATTATAATAATCAAGTCAAAAGCCCAGGTCCTGAAACATCAACAGACTGTGCTATTCATTCAATCTTTTGGTGTGTGGGTTTGAGAAAGGACGTACAATATATACAACATAACATTTATCTGTTCTGCACCATTCAGATGAAATGATCTCTTCCAAATTAACATTGCTCCCAAACATTTCTTGCTCAAATTTGACCAGACTGCCATGAATAGTCCTTAAAACAGTACCATTATTACGCCACATTAAATACCGCACTGCTTAGAAGCTCTGATTACCTATAAAGCCAGTTTATTCAGGTAGAGCGATATGCAGGAAAACTGAATTCCTGATCCCATCATGTCATTGTGCTATTTATAAACACAAAGCGAATCCCTTGATCGAAAAACGAGAAAGCACCTCTATGTCTTCGCTTAATGTAAGATCAAATATGCTTACACGATTGTTCTGACAGGTGCTTTAAATGCATAATTGGTAATGTAGTCTTACTAAAATTACTACAGTGTCTTACTTTTGGGAGGACATGTAGTTAACTGTAATCATACATTAACCTTTGAGTAAATCGATGAATTTCAAGGGATAATCTACCCTTAAACCACACCTAAGTAAAGAGAATACAAATTGAAGAGGCTTTAGTTGAATCAAATTCTGAATTAACATCTGATTATTGTTGGACTAGAGAATACAGAAACAAAAAATTATAGGCCCGGTTTCACAGACAAGGTTTAAGGCTAGTCCCAGACTAAAACGAATGCATGACCTGTCTTAACTAAATATAACTTGCCCAGAAATATCTTAAAATCTACCCGTGCCATTGTTTTGTCTCGAGATGCACACCAGTAATCTATTCTAAGGCATTTTTTATAAAAGCGACATACATATCTTAATTCAACTAAAGCATAGACCTGGTTTAAGCTAAACCGTGTCTGTGAAACCGGGCCATAATATCCCAAAAACATTTTCTGTATTTACTTGAATTTATTTTAATGTTTAACTTCGTGTGAGGTGTCTCGCAAAGTTTTACAAGCCTCACTACAAATATCTTAAGTAAAAAAGATAATAAATACAGGTAGCAAAAAACATACAAACAGAATAAAACCGTCAAAAAAACCACACAGAAAATGACGTTTCAATTTCTAATACACATATTCCGCTGTATACTTTGGCAAAAAGCAGTTGTGAATAGTAACAGAATAACGCAGGGTCGCAACATATCATAAGGCAGGATAGTAAGAGCAAAACACAGTAAAAAGCAGGACGATGAAAATGTGTGTAAAGAGTGAATGACAGGCAGGCTTAGCTGAGGACATGGAAATGACCAGTACAAATCGTAAACATGTAGTCGTTCGCAACCCTTCCTAAAAGCCATCGGTTCTTCGGAAACAACAGACAGGCTGGTGAACTTGGAAAAACATGGACTATTTCCCTCTTGACTTTTAAACACGTGATGTCTTTGACCACAAACAGCAAGATTAAAGCAATTTCAAACACAAAAGAGTTAAAGCAGTTCTGAACCAGTCTGTAGGTGTTCGCATTGGCAAATGCATTTCGGAAACTTGATTCAAAGAGGCGAAAATTACCTCTTTCCAAAACACCTAATATCAACTCCAGCGGTACAAAAGAGAACGGATCCTAAGCTTTTCTTTACCACAACGCTCGTGAGTCCATTTATAACGGCACGTAACAAAGATCAAACACTGAGCTCATTGACAATACCTAACCCACAAAACTGGGCTCAGAGAAATAAGTTATATTTACAACGGAAATTGTCCTTTAACCTTTGCACTTTTCATACACAAATACAACACTGTTGAAAACGTTTGATAGCCTCATGAAAACCTTTCCCACGTCTTAGTTATATATCTAGATATATAATCTATATTTATCAAAAACCGTCAAAGTAAGGCAGGGATATCATTGAATTCACAATGATAAAAATCAAGCCTGATTCATACACACCCTCATAATCTTCAAATAGTATCTGCAGTCTTATTAAATACTCCAAACACCACGTCATTCATAAAACCGTGCACAAACGCACTCGGACAACAAGACAACATCTCTCGTTCATCCTGGCGATAACATTCCCATTACACACATTTCACTTCTCAGAATAATTTTTCCTATTAGTTTAGTTTAAACAGAAGGGCCTGTGCACCGATGAATGTCCACATGGGGGCAGAATGTATAAAGACCAGATATGTGTGTTATGCGTGGTTTAAATAAAATATTTCTGCCGTTTTCCAGCAGTTCGGTTTCTGATGACCACGTGTACACTTTCTGAGGGAAAAAATTAGGCTTGCATGGTGGCCAACCCTTTGACAAATCAGCGGATTATTGCCATAAATATTGGTTTACCTACTTTGCTTACATTTAAAATGAACTTCCAATCTGTATAAGTCGCTCTTTAAACTGCTTTTGGGGTATTAAACCGTAGACTCTCAGTGTCTTAACCTTCTTAAAGTCTCTTAGTATCTAAACCTTTCATGAAACCATACCAAACATTCACACGGTGGTGATCTCACCACACTGACATCAACAGAACTGTCTCGCGTCGCTAAAAAAGACTGCAGGCTTGCAGCGATCCATACAGAGTTAGAAGAAACCACTTCACAGCACCTTAAGATTCGGCAGAAACAGTTGGTTCAACATGGAGACCGCTAGTGGCTGATGCACATTGATGCGTATTATCTCATCTCCTTAAATAAGTCGTCTTTCAAGTGTGCACGCTTGATTGTTCCAAACACTGGTCACTCACACGAGATGAGCAATACACGGAGAAACATACCGTAGATATTTCATGCAACTGACAATTAATACCGATGTGTGTTAGAGAGAAGGTCATGGTGTGTGTGTGTATGTGTGTGTTCTTTTGTCTATCATATCCTGACGTTATGGGCACATTTGTAGTTTTTGTGTGTGCAAAATGATGTCATCTTTTTTAGCCAATCATGTGCTTTCTCCCGTCAGCGTTGGCTCCTCCACTTCCTCCTCGAGGGCTTCGCAAATCGGACCGTTGGACTGCAGCTCTTCGCCCCTGCCGGCCCTCGATAAGACCTCCATCCAGCGTCGCTGCAGCTCCTCGCTGTCAGCGCTGAAGTAAACGGTCAAATGACTCTGGCTCATTTTGAAGGCGTAGCGGCGTTCCAGACGGTCACCTGACTCTGGAGGAGACACCTCAAACCCGATGAGGGGAATGCTGCGTTGGGCTTTAACATCCTGATCATACAGACGAACACACAAATGGAGAAAATAAATACTGGTACATGTCTGATAGCTGCACACTATTGACAGACTAAATTAAAGTGATGAAAATTCTGTCATCGTTTACCTGCCCGTTTGTCCTTTCAAACCTGTATGACTTTCTTCCACGGAACACAAAAGAAGATATTTTGAAGAATGTTGTTAACCGGACGGCGACGGCACCCATTCACTTGCATTGGTTTTGTGTCCATACAATAGAAGTGAATGCGTGCCGGAGCTGTTTAGTTACCAACATTCTTCAAAATGTTCCCGTGTTCTAGATACGAAAGAATTCTTACAGGTTTGAAATGACAAGAGGCTGAGTAAATGATGACAGAACTATCCTTTTAAGAGATCATTGCGTTATTTTTGTTTCATTCTGTGAATTAATGACAATATTTCTCCCAAATTCCAAGTATTCTTGTTTAAACAACACAACACTAATGTTTTTACATGTATACAAAGATATGATGAAATAAGCCTGGTTTGTCACTCTTTTACATGCCTAAAGTTTGCATGTGAACTTTTGATATCTGTCTTGAGTGAAGTGATCACAAGGAGTTCGGAGAAACAAATCTACGTCTGGTTTACTTGCTTGTGTATCAAAAGGACCATCTCAGATCTTGTGCTTAGTTCACTCAAGAATCTGCCACGGAAAAAATTAAGCTACCATTCCAAATGATGTTCTATTCTAGATGTATCGTGTCCAGTCCAGTGTCTGTTTAACTTCAACAAAATCAAACCTCAGGAGTGACAAAGTCATCTAACAGCAACGTGAAAGACAAATGAAAACTGTGATAAAAAAATCCAGGTTATCACATATTCTTTTCAACTTTTAATAGATTCATGTACAAATATTATTGTTGTATTGTTTAACAGTGAATTTGGGAGAAAATGTATATTTTTATCTCTAAAGTGACTTACGTGTTATAGTACGATAAAGATGTGTATTATTTAATGCCTCTGTTTGTTCATCATACCTGTGGAGCACCATAGATATAAAGCACCAGGGGTTCATTCTCCGGAATGACAAACCAAGCCTTCTGCCATCCACGGCCACCTCCCTTCTCCATATGATGCAGAAAACTACACAGCACACTGTTCTCAGCTGCTACAGACGCCTGTTTCTGTCCGACACGAAAACACAGATCACACTTTACAACAATTCTACAAGCATCATACATCCTCTTCTCCATGATAAAAGTACATGTTAAAGGAATAGCCTGGGTTATTTATAATGTATGGGCAGAATGTGTGGCTTACCATAGACAATAACAACCCCCTCAGTTTGTAAGTAAAGAATGAATAATGTGTTTACAGTAAAGCACTGGGCTGTAGGGTTATGCTTGCATTGTTGTTAAAGTGCTTACATCAATTATTCAAGCTCTTAAGTTCTCTATTGTCGAAAAAAGGCGGGACAATTCAGACAATGTTACACATTAACCTTTTTGTATATAACAAAAAACATCGTTTACGCCATTACAATATCGCATGTCCACGTGTCTTTCGGTTTAACTATATGTTGTTAAACCTCTGACATCACTACTTACCTCCAGAATGGAGCGCCGCCTATGCACGCTGTTGGTTAAAGTGGCCGGAGAAGGCGGTACGCCCACGAGTGTAGTGTAGCAGTCTATACACACGCGGTTGGCCCGGTTGTTGTCGTATAAAAGACGGGCACGAAACTCCGAACACTTTCCACACACCACCTGAAATAAACATCACGCCATGGGCTCAGCATAAGTAAGGCTTTTTAAATTCTTCTCAGTACGAATGCGTTTGTGAAGTTATGTGACGTACGTGTCCACAGGCTTTGCAGTGATGTCGTCTTTTGGTGATGGAGTTAAACGGCTCCTGACACTTCATACACAGCGTGACCTCTTTCTCCCGGATCGGAGTGGGCGCTCGCTTTCCGAGCTCTGTGCAATTCTGACGGTCCGGGAAAAGATATTACAGTCACCTCAGAAATACTTGAATCAGTGACATCACTTGTGTTTGATGCATTTTATCTAAGACTAACCGGAGAGTGGGGGGGCGTGAAGTCCTCCTCACGAAATGAGCAGTTGAGCATCCGGAAGGTCTCCAGCGTCTGCTCGTGTCTCTGTATAGTGGCTTGGATTGCCTGTGAGAAAGAATGAGACGTGAGAACAATGTGAGATGTGTTTGAGACACGAGAGAATCTGTGGTGTGACGTGCAAGAAAAAGAAAAGCGTACCTGAATCCAATCTCTCTTTTCTTCCTCCGTCCTGGTCAAAATAAAAACAACACGCATTAAAACCCAAAAGCCACACATACTTTTCTCATTCTTCAAAAGATGATTTGCTTTCCTTGGGTGTTTTCTCCGAATGCCCAAGAGCTTCGAAAACATAAATCAACATTTCTGTGCATGTTTATCGAGCTCAGATTTCGTTTTCAAGCACATTCCCTCGCTTTTAAACTCACCTCGCCTGCAGCTCCAGTGAACGCTGTTTCCCGGATACAAGAAACGTCCGGGGTACATTCATACTGCTGGTTTCTTTCAGCTGTGAAAGAATGCGAGTCAATTAGCGATCTGATAAAAGCAGATTTATTTTAAATGCGAGAGATAACAATGACGGACCTCCATTCCGTCTACATCGATCCTCGCTCGGACCCCAAACTTCTGTCCAATCAGCCTCAGTTTGGGGACGCAGTACAATAACCTGTCATTAAACTTCACAGAGAAAATCATGTGAGATAAACATGGCTGCTTTTTAGACAACTTGATTTTTTCAGATTTTCTTCCAAAGAAGATGTCATAGATATGTACACCTAGATGCCACATTCAACAGCTCCAGACATGTTGACGTGCCTGTCTTCATAATCAGGCAGCAGTTGAGTTTCTGTTGTCACTTACAGTAAAATCACTAGAAATTTGTTTTCTCAGACCGTTCCAATATGTAAGACATCCATGAGTCATCTATGTTTTATTATCTGTAGGTACAAGGATGTGGCTCAGTGGTATCTAAGGAGTGGTCTCTAGTGCAGCACTGCCATGTGATTTTCTAGGGTGTTGTATGTTGTTGCTAGACCACTTATTTAACCCTTGAAGTATCTTCACTCACCAAAATGAGGTATCTGTCCTGTGAAGTCCCGTTCTTGGCCGACAATTTCAGGATGTGTCCCTCTTTTATAAGCTCATTAGTTGGGTTAACAATGTCCTCCTCTCCACCGAGCAGCTCGTACACCTTCAACAGCTTTCTCATGCGTTCCTGAGAAACCAAACACACACAAACACTTGAGTAGCCATACATTTATTATATTGTTTAACCATACATAATTTCTCCTCAAGAAAAACTTTCGTAACCCATTTCTTCTGGATAACTTGAATGGCCGACGCATGTCCTTTTACAGCTTCACCACACTCCAAAAAGGTGCTTCAAAAGGTTCTAAGATGCCATAGAAGAACCTTTTGGTTCCATAAAGAACCTTTTATATCTGAAGAACCTTTCTGTTTCACAAAAGGGTTCTTTGTGGGGAAAAAGGTTGTTCTTCAAATAACCTTTGGCTGCAGTGTTCTTCTTCCTCATTACTGTGAAGAACCTTTTAAGTGCATTAGAGTCCCATATAATAAAGATAACATGATGGATCTTTTATGTAAAATTATTCGTTTGTGTTCAGTAATGAATAAAGGGGGTCATATATATCTGGGATGGTGTACGGATGAGTAAATGATAGAAGAATTGTCATATTTGGGTGAACTTTTAGTTTAAAGGGACAGTTCATTCTGTCTTCATTTACTCACCCATGAGTTGTTCCAACTCTGTATTCATTTCTTTGTTCTGATAAACACAAAAGAAGAACAGTTCTTGGACCCCATTGACAACCACAGTAGGAATATTCTTGAAAATATCTTCTTTGCGTTTAACAGAACAAAGAAATGTATAAAGCAATTTTTCCTACTATGATAGTCAATGGTAGTCAAGAACTGTCATTCCTCCAAATATCTTCCTGTGTTCATCAGAACAAATAAATGTATACAGATTTGGAACAACTTGAGGGTGAGTAAATGAAGACAGAATATTCGATTTTGTGTGAACTGTTCCTTTAAATGTGACATCGCCTGTTAGATTCAATTTCTCTTGGCAAGAGTGAGCGTCTCCGAATGTAAAATATAAGAACACAGGCTATTATCAGCTTCAAATGAGAGACATGCTGCACATTAAAGAGGCAAGCCACGTTTGATTATAAAGTGATGCTATGTGGCAGTGTTGGTTTTCGCCCCGCAGGGTGTGAGGCGTTGCTTTCGTGCCGGTTCATCTTGAACTCCACTCACCATCTTCCTGATGGCTGCGTTGGAATGCTCAGCTGCTGTGGCGATCAGCTCCAGAGATTCTGCGAAGGACAAAGCAAAGTTCAATCCAGACAGCTCTTGATATTTAAAAGACCCAATTGTCCTTAGCCTTTATCTTGGCCCGTTAACCTTTATTGAAACTTTTCACTGAAATATTTCCAGGCGCACGCATGAATAGTTGAAATGAAATGGGAAAGTGGGCCGGCTCGGTCGATAAGGGCCATTTCAGCGTTCCGGTGCGCTGAACTTACTCTGAGCGTCTTTGAAGTCGTCTGCGTCCTCTGGCAGACGGTGCAGATAGTCTTTGAGCAGGAGCTCGTAGCGAGGAATCCTCTGCACAGGCTCCAACATGTGGTGCTGTAGGGTGAGATTCCCACACATCTCCTCTTTCTGCAACACATATCCAAAATCAGAAGATGAGAAAAAACATTACCTGGCACAAACGCAGTACATTTGCCCTTTTTTGTTTGTAAACTTCACTTATTACTAATATTTTTCAATAAAATCGAAACTTTTTTTGGCCCTGTGGTGAGTTTCTTTTCCTCTTAAGGACATGTAGGCAGGAGAAACGACCAACTAAAGTGCTGCTTGCCCAAGCATTACTTAAGTTTTTTTTTTCTATTGCAGATTTATTAATACTTTAAATCAGCTATTGTTTTTATACTTTTAGTGTTTGTTCATTTTAGTTAATTTATTTAGCAATTTTCTAATGCTTTTGTCATTTTATTATTTATTTTAAAATTTATTGCTACATGGGTTAAATTCGGTTTATATCAGATTTTATTAATTGAAGTGCCTTAAACACATATATATGAATTTTTAATAATACATTATTTTATGTTAATAATATTAATAATATAAAATACCATTAGAAAGATTTATCATAATTGTTAGTTTTATTCCAAAATTGTTGCTGTCATACCACAGGACATATTAACGGTTTATTCTTCAACTACCCTATGTATATATATTTTTGTCCCTAATATAATAAATAACTATAATGCTGCTGTGTTTATTGCATTACGAATCGTGTTTCATTTCCTCTTCATCACTGAAGCAAACACTTCAAGCACACTGAACATCATTCATTTCTCGCGTGACCTTCTCATGCTAGAGCCCACGACATGCCTGATCTCCTTACAGCGCTCCTGTGATCTCTCACACTCTTAATATTCTACACACAGTGGCAACCGAAGACGTTTGAAGTACAGCAGCAGGTCTGGCTGGGGTGCTATTAGTATTCGCTATAACATACGGAACACCCCGAAACGCTTCTGCACCTCTAGAGACTCCTGCTTTCATCTGACGCCATCCATCAGCGCTGAGCCGTGGGTGAGATCTCGCTCTTTTCTACGCTGATGCTCGACTCTTAAGGTGAGTATCACGGAAGCGAACACCTGCTGGATGATATGACTGCATGACTAACACACGCTCTGCGGATTCGGTCCACGGGTGTGAATTATCCAATGTCGCACGCAATTAACACTCATTATAGACAGTGAGGGGGTTGGGAGGAGTGTTTTTCATTTTCACACATTTCAGCTGAGGGTGTGATTCTGTCACCATATCTGACTTCCTTTGGATTTCTAAAGAAAATCTGAATTCTGAAGTGGATTTTATCCTTTCGTTCTATTCTCATTGTATTGTTCAGCTCAATTTGTAGAGCATTGTGTTCGCGGTGCAAAGGTTGTGCGTTTGATTCGCTTTGGATAAAAAAAAGCGTCTGCCAAATGGATGCTAATTTATTGTTCACGGGGTATCTGGAAATTGATTCAGAAATCTATTAATCGTGATTAATCGCATCCATAATAAAAGTTTGTGTTTATATAATAATATGTCTGTTTATTTTGGTATTTATAAAAAAGAAATTTGTATGTAATTTTAATTGAATATAAAGAGTCAAATATACGTGCAAATATTTCCTAAATACTATATACATATATTTGACTTGCATAACCTTATATGTTTTGCTTATAGTCAATGTGTTCTTGTACAGCTGCTTTGTAACAATCAAAATTGTAAAAAGCGCCATATAAAAAAAGTTGACTTGACTAAAAGTGAAACGAACGATTTTATAGATGCAACCACTTCGAAACATTGGTTTCAGTCTTTGAAATGGATTTACTCAGTCAACATTAAAGATATCAATAATAGTATTTTATATAAAGTAGGATAATTTATGTAGAAAACAGATCACGGAACTCAACGAGTCACAAAAATGACTTTGGGAATCTGGGTTTTCACATGAATATCACAAACGTTTTACCTGGATGTTATGAATGATGGCTTTAAACTGCGAGCACCGTTGCATCCAGCTATTAACCAGCTCCATAGCCCTGTCGAAATTTTTAACATACTCTCCGTACATCTTCAGGAAAGGAGCCAGTTTCTGCAGGATGTCACCGATGCGAGGGTTCTGATCCCTGAGGGCAGAGGTCAAGATTAGCAAAACTCTTCGCTTTCAATTCTTTCTCTACTTCTTTTCCCTTCTCACCATTCCTCCATGCGTTTCTCCAGGGCGGGCAGCAGGAACTGTTGGTGAAAGCAGTAGATGGAGCAGATGTTGGAGAAGATGCCCATGACCACCTCACAGGGGAAGGAGCTACGAGCTCGGGCCTCCTCCATGAGCTGAGTGCAGAACACCTGATCCAGGAGGTGGAGTCTGGACACGTACGCTTTCTCCGTGTGCAGAAGCTCATTGGCTATATTAAACACCCGCTGGTGGACCGACAGCTAGAATCAGAGAAAATAATTGATGAATAATGGCAGTGTTTATAACGTCTTGTCTGTTCCTTATGTGTTCATAACATCTTATTCTGAAATCTAGAATGGGTTTGTTCTTGCATCTTTTATTTAATTGATGCTCATATGAGTTTGTCAATCATCGCATTGCACATTTTTACATTTTCTGACACGGGAATTCATATCATTGTTTTAAAAAAAAAAGTTCAATTAACTATAAAAACTGCTCTTTTATAGCTCAGGAGATTTGATGAGAAATGTTTGAGTTTATTTTAAGATCTTCATTAATGTTAACATTTAAGATCTAATGGACTCACATGGAGACATTTGAGAGATTTCTGGCTCATTTTCTCTGGAGAAATATCTGAGACGGAGGTTAAACTCGATGAGCAATTCACAAAATAGCATTAATAAGTCAATATCAGACGTAAACGCACCTCAGTCGAGTCTTGTCGTTCCGCTTTAAGAACCGGCTGTAGGGCCATGGGGTTCATCTCACTTTCATCTCCGCTCCCCTCTTCCAAATCGCTGTCTCCCTCCGAGTCTCTGCCCCCCTCCACACCTCCGGCTCCCTCACGTCCGGACCCCTCCGCATAGCCGCAGGAGAGGCCGGGCCCCGGGCTGCAGGGGCAGATCTCTCTCTCGTGACCAATCCGGTCCTCATCCCCAACGAAGCACAACTCCTCACTGTGTGATGGTGAACTGATGCTGTCGATACCGCTATCCCTATTGGCCAGCTTCCCATCCATCTGGGACGGAGGGAGGGACAAGCGCTCCGAGGGGATTTCTGATTGGTTGGCGGTCAGGTCTCTCATTTCCATGTTGTCCAGCAGTTTATCAGAAGCACCGTAGCCCGATTCCATCGAGAGACGCTTTTCAGAGCAGGACGCTCCGAGCTCGCTGTCGTCCTCCTCGGTTTCATCCACCTCTTCTTTTTCTGTCACGGCCTCAGCGAGAGGTGCTTCCAGCGGAGCATCAAGGGACGTGCAGGGCAGGATAATCTCTGAGGCCTGGGGGCTAAATGCCCGGGCCGCGTCCTGGGGGTCAGGGACCCGTGGGGTACACATCACTCCCCCTGTGATGTCCGGTACCACTATGATCTGCTCCCTGAAAATCAAAGCAAAAATCCATCTTTTATTTTAACTATCATGACATATGTTTTAAATATGTACAGAATATTTAGAGTTATATGATTCATATTTAGTATTTCTTTAATTTTACTGTAAAAAATCCCTAAAATAAAGTTTTGTAAACAAAAATATATAATGATTTGCAAATAGTTTTTAACCCCATTGCTTCGAAGCTCAAAAATCATATATTTTTAGACTTTAAAAAGTACATTTATTTTCTTCAAGGACATCTAGTAAAGAAAAACAATACTAATTAAAATTGCCTAGCATTAAGAAGAATATAAATAAAACAGAGACATCCCTGCCAAAGAAGATCAAACCAGATCCGATTGTAGAGAAATAAAAGATAAACAACACAAGTACCGTAATCTAAAAAAGCCATTCCAGTGACAAGCGTTCGTCTGCTCATGTCTCACCTCTCAAACTTCTCGATAAGGGAGAGAACACAAGTGGGGGAGGAGCTTCCCTCTGCTCTGGGTAAGGTTGCGCGTGATTGGCGGGGGTCGGCTGGGAGCGGACGGGAGGGCGGTGGTGGGAGGGGCTTGTCTGGGGGGCGTGGCCGTGTAGCGCTCCCCTGCTGTAGATGAGGTGGTTTCGGGGGCACTGAGTGAGACAAAATCAATACAGAAATCAATACAGTGAGAGTGCTGGATGATCACATGACGGCACCACAGAGAGACATAGAGGTTACATTGGTTCAGCCGGGAAGAATAACAACTTTTATTCGATTATTCCACTTACATATATAATAGATCACTTTCTATCATTATCATTTAGAATCACACAGTACACAATGCAGGACCTTGGATGACCTTAGATAGTATTGCTATTAGAAGAATTATGATAATAAAATTATTGTTTACTCAAATGAAAACAACTAGCTAGTGATAAAAAAAACAAGAACTCAATAATATATTCTATACCAACATTAATATATATATATATGTGTGTTTATTAACCATTTTATGTTTGTGAAATATACTGTATTTGTTTGCCTTTCTTTACATATTGATTACATGTCCATGTTGCGTGTGGTTTAATCTATGTGTGTTAGTTACTACTGAAGAATGCTGAATAATAAGTAAACAACAATAATAAACAAAGGTATTGTTTTATTTTATTCAGTCCCATGTGCATAAAAGCATACATTACCTTGAGGCTTTGGCCCAGGTAAAGGTGGCCGTGTTTTAGGTGGAAGCGGAGGGACATCCTGCGGCCCATTTTCATTTGTGCCATTGCAGTGCTGTGATTCCAGGGGTCCCGGGTCAGAACAGAGTTGCTGCGGGGTCTCATGGGCTCCGAGGCAGGGGCCTGGCTCAAGGGACAGACTCTTGGTTAGGAGCCGTGGACTGGATTCAGAAGGGCCTGACAGAAAGAGGGAGTGCAGGCTTGCTTTCATTTAGAGACTATAAATAAAGACAATGGGAACAAACCCATGCCTTATGTTGCAAGCATGGTTTGTGGTTCTTTATCAAGTAAGTATTTGTCAATGCAAATTTGAGAAGTCGGCAATTGTTTCACTTAATGCTTCTTGTTATCAAAATGAGGATCTGTGTTTTGGTATTTCAATTCAGTTTCAGATACACTACACATCACTCTCTCTTTCGTAGCCAGAGCTCTTCAAAAGAAAGAAATGCTTTTGTACACAATTACAATCAAGAGTCGAAAATAAATGCATGCCAAGCGTCAAATGCAGGTGAAAGACTCTGGCGAGTCAATAAAATGAATGTTCTTAACAAGTTGGCCAGTCACTTGAATAGGAACTGCAATAAACAGTATTAAATGATTTGATGATAAATTGTAAAAAAGACAACACTGGCTATTATGCGTGTCATGAAATAAAAACAAATAAATCTACTACTGTACATCTTGTTTTTTGTATTATTATTTATGGCTAGTACCCTTAAAAAAGGTGCTTCATGATGTCATAGAAGAACCATTTTGGCTGGATGGTTCCATAAAGAACTTCCTGTTTCACCAAATGTTCTAAGCAGTGGAAAAGGTACTTTACAGTACAAAAAGATTGAAAGAAAGAAACGGTTCTTATAAAAAACCTTTAATGGTTCTTTGGCATTGCAGTACAGTCCTTTTTCATGTTGGATCCTTTGTTACCATTATGCAAAAAGATTGTTATCATGATCATGTCAGGCAGCAAACTCTTTAAAAATCAACAAGAGAGAAGAAACAAGAAAGTCAAATTCAATTCAGCCTAATATAATGGAGCCGCCTGGGCGTAATGGATTACATCTCGGTCGAGTGAAGCATCTATGAGCCCAGAAACCGTAAACGTAGTTTTCACATAAATCACCGCCGGATCATTAACTGTGCATGTACATTCAGTGATCAGAGCATTACGTTAATCTCAGGTTTAAATTACACATTCAGTTTAGCTGACAATCTGAACATGACATTCAACTGTATAAAAGACTTTTATGTAAACTTGGGAGGCGGTCGAGCTCTGGCCCAGTGTTGGGCTCTTGTGTGTTAAGTAGGTCAGTGTGTTAAAGTGCCAGTGTCTACTGCTCAATCAATCCATGACGAGGCGACTTTACGCCACTGATCTGACAACTAAACACTATAAACTAAACAAAAAAAAGACATAAAATATGGAGAAAGAGGCCCATCTATGTGATTTAAATATAGAGGGCCGTGATATGAAAATAAACGGTGCTGGAATTTTTGTCGGAAGTGGCACGGACAGGTCAGATGGTGGGCAGACGAGTCATCTAGATGATGTTGCCGTTTTAAAAAAAGCCCAGCTATCCCATACAAAGAGCTAATTGGTTCCATATGGTGACGCTCATACCAACTTGTGCAGGCAGGGGGCTGAAATGACTTCCACATGCTCCGACAAATTGCTTAAAGGTGAAGAAAGGCTAGCGAGGAAGAAACCAAAGTTATCCTGACCGCAGATTGGGATTTGCAACGTACGCCATTTTTCCCATGCGCTCGGTGCGGGAAAGGAAAATGTGCTTGAGGGATATGGACTTGAATACAGGAATCAAAAAACATGCACATGTAATTCCTATAAAAATATAATCAAAATAGATGAGATATCTTTAATATCTTAATTATTTCTACTAGACATATGAGAATAAATGGAAAGCAAATGAAAACTTTTGCTTAAGATATTTCAGATCAGATTTGCAATCAAAGTTCAATATTATTGTCTGAACTCAAACATTGCTCATCAAATTTACTCAAATCCATAATTTTACCTCTACGATCCACATTTTACACCTGCATACTACCTACGGATTTCAAAAATGTATTTTGTTCTCCTTGTCAATTTTGATGGATACCAAATTGGTTCTCAAATTAAACACAACTGAGAACTCCATCAAATCCTCAGCTATGAACGGCAAAACTGAGAACTTATCTTCCGCAATCTCACATTTCTAGGAAATCTAACTAGTCTTTCACATGGTCTTCAAGACAGACTTTTTTCCCACAGCCGACAAATAGCAGACAGAGAAAAAAAAATCTTTCCATTTTTTTACAGACTCAAAACCCAAAGTCAACTGAGGCAGCACGGCCTTGACAGGGAAAATCCTCCTTTTTTTCTCCCCCCAAAACAACAAGCAAGCATCTAATGAATACTAGACATGTATGCACACTACAGTTAGAAGGTCACCAATAATAATCTTTTACAGACATGTACAGACTGAAATGTTCATGCCCCATTTCTCCTGAAGACATAGAGGGCAGACAGGGAGGGGGTTACGGTCATAAAGATAAAGTGGAGACTGACATACCGCTGAAATAAAAACACGCTGTACTGCGCATCTATTCACAACACTAATCCTTCAACTGCTTCGGTTGCAGTTTATTAAAGGAATATTTCACACAACATGAAAACTGTGTCATTGACCGTTGTAGCTTGCATTTTAATAACAAGACCTGTGAGTTTGGAAAAACAAACTGGCAGGAAAGATTTCCAATCATAAATCAAAGTCTAACAAAATGATAATGAGAAAATGTTAATGAGCAAGTGGGCCGGCAGAGCAATTTGACGGACACGAAACCAGAAGATAGCCTAGACCTGATTTAAAGGGTAGTTCACCCAGAAATGAAAATCTATTATTTTTCTTCAGCGGAACATAAAATATATTTTGAAGCAGGCTGGTAACCAAACAAAGAGAGTCATAAACAGGTTTTAAAGGACACAAGGGTGAATAAATGATAGATGTTTTGGGGTGAACTATCCCTTTAAATCTGAGGGAATGTTCATCAAGGTCAAACGCTGTCTGAGAAGAATACGGTATATACCTGCACCTGCATTGTAAAGAAGTTACAATAAAGGACAGTCACTTCATGCTTCACATTTTTTCCCTAAGCGGCGCCAAGAGGCTCATAAAACTGAGCTGTGGTGCCGTTGAGACGGATGGAGGTATTGCTCGGCAGGTATTGAGGCACAACAGACCTGGATTTGACAACCTCTGCAAAAATCTCCACCCTTGGGTATGATCCTTCAAGATATCACTTACATCTTCACAATTCAGACGGATATCCACACAATGGCATGAAAACACCCCTATCTGGATGCTTACGTGCTCTGCAGCTGTTGAGCTTTCCACACTGTAGATATAAAGGTATATGATCAGAATTTAAACCAGGAATCATGTGGATTCTGCTCTGTTACAAACGGGCCGCTCGGTGAAGCTATAAAATCAAATCTACTCCAAAAGATCAGATTAAAGATCATAGGATACAAATAACGCTTCTCACGCAAAGCACCCTGGAGGCTTGGCTTAATTTAGATTTTATTAAAATGTGTCGATGGCATTTTGCTAAGGAAATAACACGTGTGAATGAATTATAATCAACATTTCTCTCTGTTTGGCATTATTCATTTTAAGATGGAGCTGAGATGCATTTTTTAATTTTCCAAGCTTGCGGCTAGAGGCGAGTTAGTCTGTTGGATGATGTCTATAGATTGGAGCATCTTCAGGTTACATTAACATACCCAGTCAGAATCCCAGTGCCCTGTCAGTCCACAAAATCAATATTGGAAAGCTTTGCTGATTCATCTATCTGCTCAGACTATGAATATTTCATGAACTGACTGATATAGAATGAGCTCTCAAAAAAGCCAGACCGTTTTACTCATCCCGACATACAGGAAACATAAAGAGGAACAGCAAACACGTGGCCATGGAAAAACACTCCAAAACAAAGGTTTGCTCTTTGATAATATATCTACCGCTGCGAGCATAGCCATGTGATGAAAACAGTAGGACTATTTATATCCCCGCACTGACAAGACATTCAACACACTGTCACCACACGAGCGCAGTCTCAGATACGCTTTCAGGCGGAGATGACACTGCATAACAATGTATAGTGAAGTAAAATGCCCCGTTCTTAAAACAGCACCCGACCTTTCCAAATATCTACAGACATTAAAGCGATTCAGATGCATAACAGCCAGATGCATGAATGCAATAACATCAAGAGATGCTAACATACAGCAGGTGACCTACTGAGGGTTGTCAATAATGTAGACTATAGCAGTGGAGAGACATCTGTGCTTCTGAAGTCTGCATTAATGGGTCAGGCCTGGCCTAAAACTAGTAAACCACTGCACACATCTGCCAGTCTTTCCCAAGAATTATATAACCAAATAAACACATTGCATTAGGGATAAAAGTACACCCAAAAATGGAAATCATTTGGCTATATACACTCCCTCATATCAAACACGACAGAAGATATTTAGAAGAACGTGGAAAAACAAACAACATTGACTACCATTGTATGGACATTTCTCTTTTAACCGACGTGAAGATAAATACATAATGACAGAATTTTTACCTTAGGGGTGAACTATCCCTTTAAAAAGACAGATTAAGCGCCTTGAGGGTCCAATGCTGTTTCGCAGGGAATCAACTTGCCAAGTAAGTATCTAGTAAATGTCGATACTTTTAAACACTTACACTTGAATGTTGCTCTTTCATTACTGAAACGTAGCAGGAAACTGAAGCTTGTTGCTGAAATGGATAGTGTAGTCATTCACACTCACATTGTCGAGAATTGACAAACAGCGGGCACTGTTTTGAAATATCATACATCCCTCTTCATGTCTAAAATATCAACTCATCAGACACACGATAAAACCCACACAGCATCCACATAACCAAACCCTGACAACAACATACACACACCTGCAGCTCACTTTACTTGCCAACGTCAGGTAACCTTCAAAAAGCATGCATACTGCAAATACAGGGGTTGATTGGGCAGTGGTAGCCTCCTGTAGATTCACAGCACACACACAAATGCCAGCTGCAGTGCATGTCTCCCTGCATCCCTGTGCAGCAGGATGCACCAGTTTGCAAAATGTAGGTGAAGCACCAATGCACAGACACCCCGGCCAATGGAAAATGTGCATCCAGATGTGATTTATCATGGGCATGACACACGATGTATGTTACAGGAGCATGTCATTCTTTTTCCAGGTACCTCAAAAATAAATTTAGATATATGCATACGAGGCATCAATGTAAACCTTTACACCTTTTTTAAAATGATCTCATGTTAAAGTCAATTATTAGTAAAAGGATGCCAGCTGGCGTATGCACCCCCATCTCATCCTGACACACTGAACTATTGAACATGCATGGGCATGACGGCGTTTCATGCAGCACCGCATTCAATGAGCAAAACGCACACTAGAGATTCCCACACTGCATAATCCGCTTTAACATCGCACAATTACACTTTAATGTGACAATACATACAAAGAAAATACGGTTAAAGAGAGTATCTTACCCCGGAGCACACTGGTTTTATCCATATACATCGCGCAGCAAAATACAAAACCGGTCATGAAAATACAGAACGGGAGACACAATCACCCCCAAACGCTCCAAGGACGAAATAAATATCGAGATGACACGATTACAGCGAAATCAAACGCGATTCCAGATGTTCCTCCACCGGCAAACGACCTAAGACGCGAGGAGTATCCGCGCGCATCTCCCAAGCAACGCGTTTTAATGCGCAAAAATCACGCTCGTCGGGCGCAAACTAAACCAGAACGAATATTTTGCAGGTTTTGCGGCGTTGGGCCATGATGACACCGAAAATGCGGATATAATAAGAGAAATAAAATCCACCTAGGCTCCCCCCCACCCCTCTCTGACAGCTCTGATAGCACAGACAGCAGCAGGACCCCGGTCCTCCCCCAGCCCCCTCCTCTCCACCATTCTGATCTCTGTTTCCTTGACAACAGTTAAGAGGGTTTAGTTTGGACTGTGTGTCTGCGTGTGTGTTGTGATACAGCTAATATTGTCCTCCAAAGCGCAAATGCGTGTTATGATTCGTTTAGTAATTTTCACTTTAAATGTGTGCATTTGCCAAATGCTTGTATGCGAAGCGCGTCGGGTATAGATTTATTCTGCACATGCGTTCCCTGGGAGTCGAACCCATGACCTTGGCATTTTCTCCATGGAGAGCTACGTTCATAATTTACCATTTTCGCTTCACACCAAAATACTATGGTGCGAACACTAAAAATCAGCCCACTATTGTGTCACCAGGTCCAAAAAACTCCTATTACAGGACATATTTCAATTAAATAAAAGAAAATTCTCTTTGATTTCATCATAATTTACATACAAAGAAAATATGCAAAACCATGTAGTCTTCTCTCACTTTACTCCAAAATAACATTGATATAAGGTGAACATACATTTTCCTATATTACTATGATGATAAAACTGAGCTGATGTATATGAAATCTGAGTATTAAAATAAGTTTGACAGATCTAGGGCCTGTGACTCATGATAAAACCTTCTCATATAAACCACAGGCGTGGTGCTGTATAATTAGGTTTCATGTAAAAATAGCCATCACCGACATCAGAAAGCTCACACAAATTCATCACACACATGACCCTGTTTATCATCATCATGTGCTGACTTCAACTAAAGAAAAAGAGTCAAATTGTAGATCTTAGGCTTAACAGTGTCTAAACAGACTCGGACAAGAATAAGTCCAACCTTTTAGTTAAAAGAATCGTCTTGTTGATAGATGCGTCACCTTCTGTTTTATTCCTTTATCAAGCACATCCACTAGCCAGAGAATCCTGTCTATACATGTAAAAAACTGAAATGTTTAATAGATGAAATGGTAACGAATAAACTTTAGGGACACCAAGGGTTTGTGAAATGTTGATATAAGGATATCCAGTGAGGTAAACACTACTGTGACTGACAAAAACCAACCATCCAGATGGATATCAAGGCGGATTAATGGTGCGTTTAGGTCAAGGTTCTCAGACACAACAATGAATTCTAACACGGAACATAAAAGTGTGAGAAAACCAAGCTAAAGAATCAACACTCGTCAAATGTCCATAATATTTAGCATTACCATTTGAATTGGGAAATCAAAAGAGCTGCTTGTATTTTACACATATTAAAGTACACAACATATAACAACAACTAAAGAATAAAAGCTATAAAAAGACAATTATAGAGAATTAAATATTCTTGCAAAGCTTTTATGTTTTGAAGGAAGGCCAAAACATTTTATCACCCGGCCGTATATACTTCAGATAGAGCTGACAAATATCAATTTAATGTAAAATTGAAATATCCTCATTCAGGTCCCTGGTCATGATTTCGTTGCTATGGTGATATGATACAGGGAGACTAGACGGCTGATGTCTGAAGTCTCACAATTTACACGAAGCATCCCTCAAGGAGGACCTTAATTTTGCTATTGTATGTCTCATAGTTTACATGACACGAGGGCAGTGTACGTCTCTCTCTCTCTTTAATTTCACTCACCCCTACTGGGTCAGTATTGCTTCTCTCTCTCAGGCCCTGGCGCAGGTTGTAGGCTTTAAATGGAGAGATTTACCCGCCTGATTTCCCTAGAGAGAAGACCATCTGCCTACTGTCACCCAGCCTAGTGTTGTGACTTCCATCCTGCGCACATGCGCTCTGACAGAGGCCATCGAGTCACGCACGCACATGTTCTTCTTGTGCCCAACACTGGCAGCGAACAGCATTTACATTATAAAATCTTGAATATGAATAATTTTATGAGAGTTTGTAGGTGCATTATATCGGTATTAAAGCAAATAACAATGAAAATGTGCACATCCTTGTGTTACCTCATGGCCTTACAATCCTGACTACAGCCCCATGGATGAATATAGAGTTGTAGTACAGTTCACTTGGCTTTTGTTAGCAAGAGTAAATGATGTTGACCTTTAGAATAATTAACAAGACAAACTAGACACAAGGCTTGAGCAGAATTGATTTAAAGTCCAAGCTAAAAGACACAATTTTATAACCGTTTATTAAATATGATTAAAATGGCAGTGACTCTGTTGCTGGTAAACCTCTGTTTGGGACTTCAACATAAGTACACAAAGCTTATGAAAACTAACCATGGTTTACTATAGTACGTTTTTCTATTTGCAGTAAACCGCCAAATTGACCCACAGATACCCTAGTTTAACCATAAAAATAAAGGATAATGTACAGGCAGCCGGTTGTTATTGCAGAATATCACACTGAAGGGACTAATTTCGTGATAACGGTCGGCTGCCTGTACATTATCCTGCATATAACGCGGCTACTTGCCACATGAGAAAATGGACATTAAATGTGAATTTGAAATATTTTATCAGCTCATTTTTACCGAATGCAGACCTTCTGTGAGGAAAAGTCGCTTGCTTTCGGTTGTAATTTGTAAATATAATGTCATTATTAAAAGGTCAATTTACATTTCATTTATAAAAAAACTCAAAACGATTTGCTGCATCCGGGATACCCTGTGTTATTAGTTTAGAGAGGTTGTTATCTGGGAATAACGAACCTGCAAATGTTGGGACTGGCCAATCAGAATCAAGCATTCCAACGAGCCGTGTAATAAAACTTTGTTAGCACATTTGTAATTATCCCAAGTGTACTCACTAATTTTGCAGTATGTATGCACTGCTAAGGATGTGAACGTCGGACCCAGGGTCCGAAATCGCCTACTTCCATACTAAATAAGCAGGCGAAAAGTATGTGTGTCCAAAATCTCAGTATACAATAAACAGTAGGCGAGAAATACCCGAATGGTCTACTCCTTCCGGGGAGTGTGTATATCCCATGATGCCACGGGAGCTGAGCAACGTTTACTATATAGACATTTTAAAAGTCAATAGGTAGATACTTATTCAAACTCAGTACGTACTGTCAATAGTATGCGATTTCGGACGCAGCGTCAGAGTATTATACACATTACACTGTATCCCACAATACAGTCTGACATACTGCTGAGTAAAACAGAATATTCAATGAAGGAAAAATGACTTTGCCTCTGAGATCAGATCATGAAAAATGGCTGTTACTTATCAGAAAGAGGCCAAAATAAGATGTCAGCTGAAAAAATGAAGTCAATTCTATTTTATTTATGTAGCGCTTCATTTTACGTTGTTGCAAAACAGCTTTAGAGTAAATACATAATATGACAGACTGTAAAGACAAGGGGGAGTAGTATAGAAATACGGCAACAAAATTGATAGAAAACAGGAAAAAGTATTTTATAGGTTTTGCTGAGAACTTAAATGTTTTACATTTATTCAAATGGATGCTTCAGAAAAACATGTCAATCTTCATTTTTATAAAATCGCGGCTTTTGGTAAAACCATGCATAAAGACATCCCACTAAAATTATATACTATATAGTTTTATGAATTTTCTCATAAAAGTTAGAATACTAAATCTCATTTATTTTATTTATGGAATAAGAAGATAAACCAGGTCAAATATGATTGAACCCTTTCACACAAAGATGTCACTATGCGCAGCTATCGTGTCCACTAAAGTTAAACAGAAGCCAAAAAAAGTTTATCATAAAAGACTAACAAAAGGAAAAGCATCCGTCGTAATTCATGCATGAAAGAGTTAATTCTGACTTTTAACAGCATGCTACAATTTAGTTCCGAATACATCTCTTCACAATTGATTTATGAACTTAAACGGATGGAGTAGTAGGTAGCATGACACAGTTCGTCCTACGCCGATATACAGGAGGTGTCGAGTACACCAGTGGATTAAGGCCGGCTGTTGTGTAGTGTTTGTAATGGAGCTGGTGTGAGTGGTGATGGGCCGGTCGAGGCCTTGAGAGTCTCAGCTGTTTGCTTGCTGATATGTTGAACTCAATCCCAGAGGGCTGCATTTGTTACACCCCCTTCACCAGATGTCTAACAACGCTCTCAGCTAGAGGGGGCTGGTTGTCAGCTGACTTGTAAGAATACTCTCACACAAAAAAAACATGATTAATAACATCCGGTCCTTTTAAAAACAAGCCTCTTATGACCTTCATGTGACTTCAGAATAAAGAAACAATACAGTTTTGAGCAACCCGACCAAGAAAATATTTTTAGGACTATGAACAAATAGAGTAAACCAGGCTGTAAAGTCTAAACAAATAAACAAAAAAGACTATATTTGAAATAATGTTAACTAAAAGACAAAGTAAAATTAGACCCGAATGTACATGCGTCTTTCTTCAGTGGAACACAAAACAAGATATTTTGAGAAATTACTGTGGTTTTGTGGCTATATAATGGAAGTCAATAGAGACCGATGATCTTTAAAAGAAAAAAGACATACAGGTTTTGAATGACATTAGGGAAGTATAAATAATTAAAGAATTCTTATTTTTGGGTGGACTGTCGTTTCTAAAACACATTTGGAATGAAATAATCAGTATTATTCTGTCAAAGATTGCCATCAACTAAAAGACACACATTTGAAATCAGTTTTATCATATTCTTCCACATCAAAATCGGTCACCACTCTACACCTCTTAAGATGCCCTACTATGAGAAAGATTCAGTCTGAGAAAGTACCAGCTTGCAGATATTCAAGAAAGACCTTCACGGTGCACAAAAGGTGAAAGATTTATGATATCATTGATTTTTACTACGAGTAGCTTCACTTATATCTAGCAGAGAATCCATCTTGCTTTGGTTACAGTTTTCATTCTTCCATTTCAGTTCTGATATACTGTGTGTATATATATATATATATCCTCTGTTTGGAATGTGCATGCTTTGTTCAGCGCAGACAGGGCTGGAATGTTGGTTTACCTTTGGCATTTCAGAGTCTTAAATGACTCTAGTGCAAGTCTTCAAGACATGGAGGCGAGGTTAAAGTTAGCTAATGCATTTAACAATGTTAACAAATACAACCTTATTGTAAAGTGTCAATATATATCACAGATTTGAGATTGTCAACTTCTACAAATGACTCTAGTCTCGTCAATAAATAATGGAAAAGTATTTCCCGCATACATTTAAATTTGAATGGATATGTTATGTAAAATAAGTGTTAGCGAGATTAGGGTTAAATACTAGGATCGCTTGCTGACATACTGTAAATCCAACAGACAACTTGTTTTACAGGCTGATTTAAATAGATAAATGCAAAATACCAGGATAATCTATTAAAAGGATAGTACCCAAAAAATAAATTTCCGTCATCATTTATTCACCCTCAGTTTACCCGTGTAAACAGGTATTTAGTGTATTTTTTCTGTGGAACACAAAAGAAGATATTGTGAGAAATGTTTCAGTGGATTTGTGTACATACGATGGAAGTCAATGTTGTTTGGTTACCACCAGCGTAGCTCAAACATCTTTTACGTTCTGCATGATTACTTTTTTGTAATGACATGACTGATTAAATCATTTTCATTTTGGGGTTCCTAATCCCTTTAATAGGTGTAAATAGGGTCAATGTCTTTAATAGTCTTCCATTTAAAAGAGGGGACGACTCACTGTCCATCATATATGGTTTCGTCGTTTACATAAATCGAAAGACACGTTAATTTGGAATCTAACTCTCAAAGTGTATAAAATGCCACACGTATAGGAAAATCCATGCGCAGGCATCCCTCATTTCTTTGCAGCTGGAAAAAAGTGGTTAGGAGGTCAAATTTGTCTCGCCTGCCTTCTTTCGTCACGTTTCCCTGCCGAGACAGACAGCAAAGACAGAGATTCTCGACACTCGGGACTTTGAGACTCATCTCTGTATTTACCAAACCCTCCCCCTGTTTAGCGCAGCAGATTAAAGCGAGCAGGATTTGACTGAGTGGTTTAAAGCTCTATCTGGCTCCTCTTGAGCGATAAGAGCTACTCTGAACTGCACTCTTTCTCTCTCGCTCTCTCTCTCTCCTTTCTCCTGCCACGTTGTCTGGGGTTTCAAACGTCAGCATGGTATTCCCGCACGCCGACACAGTGACACTCTCTCTTTGCTTTCCCCTCATTTTCCTCTCTATCCCACTCTTCCCTTCCCATCCCAACCCCCTCCTCTCCCCTAGTTTTGCTCTTCATCTCCTCCTCCTCCTCCTCCTCTCCTCACAGCTGCAGTAGCAGATAGCATTAAAGCTCACGTCTTTAGCAGAGTCACCCGCAGACTTCCTTAAAATATTTACATGCATAACCAGAGGGAAGTGTTATTGGTCAGAGTCTGCTCTTTAGGAGATTTCATGGAACTTGCAGTTGTGTCTCATTTAACAGTCTCAAATGTTTCTCCTAAAATTCCATAGAAATAAAAAAAGTCAAAATCTCACTGATGACTAGGATGAGTCTCACTGATATTTCTAAACCACCTCTTAACAAACACATGCATTGATAACATTTGATCATATTTATTCCAAAAGGAATCAAGAGAAAGAGTCAAACAATCTATGAACATCTACAATAAATCAACAGAAACATGGTGCTCCTGAAGAAAGGAATGAGAAACAGAAAGGTGAGAACAGTAAAGACGTCTCGCTCTGTCACGGCAAGCTAACACTCTCACACAGTACCTGCTAAAAACACTCCACGATGAATCACATCCGCTTTAGGATCACACACACATTACTAACCAAACATTTACACACCATATGACTCCTAGCATAACCTTGATTCGATGAAACAAAAGCACGGCATCGATGGGGAAATCTAAAAATGTGACCTATGGGGAACTATGAGTGGAAGCCATGTGGTGAAGGTCAAAAGTCAAGTGTCCTGCTCAAGGGCAAAATTTGGTTCTCATGGTGTTGGGGGTTGACTAAAACGCTTGTCTTGACTCTCGTGTAGGACTCGTCGCTGGCTCTGTATTCTCGCGTCCCTCTGGATCTCCACCGTGAGCACCATCCAAACCTCAGAGGTTTCTATTTATACTCACGTGTGACCAAACTGCTTGTCAGTTCCCTTTGATAGCTATATTTTCTCATCGTTTTATGACGTGCCTTCCAAGTTCTGTAGGACTGGAGAAGAATCATATACAGATATATTTTTGTCATGTTTGTTAGGGCAAGTGTCACTATTGCTACCGTTCATTGGGTTTGAGTGCGTGTTCAAATCACAAACCCAAGTACTAAACTTTGGCACGTATCTCATCCTGAACCATTTTAGCTACGGACATCAATGATACATCAAACCATGTGGCCTGTTGGGTAGAGATGTGGCAGTTTTCTCTGGAGGAAGATAAAACGCAAAAATATCCACACACATTAATTAAATTGATAGTTCATTCAAAACTAAAAACGCTGAATTTCTTTACTCACCCTCTTGTCATTTCAAACCTGTATGACGATCATTCTTCTACAGAACACATAAGATGATATTTTGAGGAAGGTTGGCAACCGAACACACAAAACCAATGCAAGTGAATGGGTGCCGGTTAACAACATTCTTCAAAATATCTACTTTTGTGTCCTGAGGAAGAAAAAGTCACATAGGTTAAAAATTATGACAGCGTTTTCATTTCTGTGTCTGAAGACCAAAGGTCAAACCACCTAGCAACTCCCTAGCAACCATCTTGACACAGTCAAGCCCTAGTTTCAGGCCAACATTATTATTCATTTCATAAAGTTCTGCAGAAACTGTTGTTTCTCTTAACCTGAAATGGCGTAATCCCAAAGTAACAACCAACCCAAATAATGGTTTTAACTTTCATACCGTCCTTCCGGTTTATATCGTAACCTGCGCTGCACAACACCTGGAAATGATTATAAATAAAAAATGATTCATGACTTTCATGGGAACTTAACAAGAAACCAGTTGAGCATGGTCAACACAGCTCCTAGTTGCCCCACAGACGCCACTGTTTATTTCCCCGACGGCTTCAAATCATATCACCCTATAATAATAAATACAATGTAGACCGTGTCGGAATATAACGCAAGGCTGAAAAATCAACACGCTGAAAGAAAACCGCAATCGGATTAACGGTCTCATACTTTGTACTCTTTGTGTAGTTCCAGCTTATTGAATACGATTTAAAGAGAGAATTGTTTTGGTTTTCTTCAAATGAATACATTTTTATAACATTATTGAATTACTGGTGGACATGAAAGCTCCCTCCAGAAATCACTTTTGGCCACTGCTATAAGTTTAGAGGATTTCAGAAATGTATTTAAAGTCCTGTCCGCTCCCTGATAAACCAAATGATTTGAGGCATCAATTATGTTTGCAACACTTAAAGGAATAGTTAACACACCTTTTGTCATTTCAAACCTGTATGGTTTTCTGTCTTCTGCAGAAAACACAGGAAGATATTTTGAAGAATGTTGGTAACAGAAAACTGTTGGTCCCCAACGTTTGTGTTCTGAAGAAGAAAGACAATGAAACCGGCTTAAATTACAACAGGGTGAGTAAATAATCGCTGAATTTTAATTTTGAAGATGAATTATCCCTTTTGTTAGGGTCAAAGCCTTGTTTAAATCACTAACCCGGAACATGAGAGATAGTTAAAGTGATGCTAGTTAACACAAAGTGACCCCGTTTTGATAGATGTACTTACTGTACAGATCTAACAGGTATGTGTGAACATTTAATTGAATTCATAATATAAGAAATTAAGTCACATGTTTGACAGAACGGAAACAACCGCCTCGGAGTAACTCAACCTCTCTACCAGATGCCTTTTATACGAGTATGTGGGCGTTTATAAAGGTCTTCAAGGGGACAGCCGCTGAATTAAAGGCATGCTTCTGTCTCCATTGTTACACAGGCTGATGCTGGCAAAGCGTTTATATAGACCAAGAACATTTCAATCCGTAAAGCAAAAAAAAAACCACCTCTAAAACAAGACAAACACTGATCAGTATAATTAATTTCTGTAATAGTGTAAACTAAAAATGTCCTACTCATCTACAGAGTTGGCCGTCTTCTGGAACTCAGCAAAGTAAATCATACTACTAGATGTTTAAGTAAACCAAGTAGCTCCGTCTCTCCCTGCTCTGTATTTATAAAAAGGCCGACAAGGTCACACGTGTGGGTTTGTTTTGAATACCGGCCCTCCTCAACAAAATCTGCGTTACAAAGCCAATATGGAGATGGTCTCGTTCATTCCCAACCTATATATGGATACATGTCGAGCACTGTTTCTTTAACAGCGTTCTGGAGATTTACAGGGAGTTTGGCTCATTCACACAAGTGTAACTCTCCAGCCGAGGAGCCAGACAGACTTCCTACTCATCTACTGAGTTGGCAGTGAACCAATGAGTACTGCCGTGCTGTCCTTATAACAGCTCCGGATGAGCAGGAGATCGACTGAGTTTCTAAACTCATAGATGCTCGTGATATCTGTCAGGGAGAAGATAGGATTGTCTTTCCAAAAACCATGCGACAATGATCATGAGAGTTTGATCGCAGGCTGTTAACAGATACACACCCTCTCAGAAATAGACGGATCCAAGTTTTTGCAACACCTTCCCTCACATTCCGACATTTTCCAGCAAAACATCATCATCCAAGGAAAACAGACCAAAGAGAAAATGGTGTAAATTATGGTTTCTGTTTTTATTTCAACAACAAGATGAAAACACAAGATTTAAGTTTCTGTGATCAGTGAGGTACGCTCATTTTGAAATAATCTACTTGCATTTAAGATTCACGAGTCCGTCACAAAAGGTATCCCCACTTTAAAATCTTCCTTCATTACACATTAGATTATTCCTGGTGTCCATCTTTTATTGACAAACTGTCAGATCTCTACAAACACAATCCTGCAGACGATGCCACGATCTGAAGTGTCTAGATTGAAAAACAGCATGCACGCATGTCTACACATCAAAGCTTTACATTTCTCATCAACCTAAATACAGCCGCGGAAAAAGATCCCATTTTTTTATAATTTTCGTTTTTCTGAATTTACTATTTATAGGCATTTTTTATATAAAAGTATCATTTTTGTGTTTCATTCTGTGAACTGGTGTGAATATTGTTTCTATTTGCATTTATTTGCAGAAATTCAAAACTTGAGAAACAAACAAAAATATCAGAAAATATACTCTGTATTTTTTCAGATGTCAAATACTGCAAAGAAAACAAGTTCATATTCACTTTGAAGTAATTCAACAGTAATATCTGTACATGTATTTAGCAAAAGTTAATGGGATAACCTGGATTTTATAGGAGTTTTCAGCCTGTCAGTCTTTTACATTGCTGTTGGATGACTTTATGTCACTCCTGAGGTTTGACTTAGATTAAATTCAACAGACACTGGACTGAAATGGCCACAATACATCTAGAAAGGCTGATTAAATAAAAATTTGGAATGCTCATTAAAATATTTCCACGGCTCTATATCTAAACACAAACTGCATTGCTAAACAAATGCGATGTCATTCAGTTGTAAAATATGACTCCTGCATTCCTGCGCAAAACACATCACCAGGATGTTGCTTAGGTGTTCTGAAGGGCTTCAATCTATTGCTATGTGGGGGCTGGGGTATTGTTAGGGGGCTAGAGCCCACCCATGTCTATGGATGTCTCTACTCTCTATCGCCCAGGTCTCATTATCAACAAGTCAAATATTTATAAATAAATCTCAAATCCAATCTCTTCACGCAAAATCACACTGATGTGTTTCTACCAGCCGCTTGCCAACATCGTGGTCCGCACAGACACAAGTCACCGCTCCGTACCCCGGCACTGCCCGAGAAAATATCTCAAACTGACAGAGGCACACAACGACACACACAAGTACAAGCAATGCAGCACTAACAGAGCAAAGAGAGACCCCGGACAGGACGACAAGACTCCACTTCAAGGTCTCTGCTATGGTCTTATCAGCGAGAGAGTAGCGGACCATGTGAACATCACAATGTGCACAGTGAACATCTGCCGTCCTGCAGATACAAACACCTTTGCATGTATAACGGAGAGTTGTTTTATCTGGTAGTAATGCATTTCCTTTCTCGCCGAAACAGCGAGCATTGATTTAATGCCAATCTCCACTTGGAAACAAACATACGTGGTGGCAGGTTAATACATTGTGCCTTTTTGACTGATGATCTTGTCTTTAAACAAATCCATTCAGAGCACAACAGCCTGCTCAGTGTTGGATAAATAAGATGAATGGTTTTTTTCAGTAATCATTCGAATGAGCTCCACCTCCTTTTCATATCCTTGAAAGGGAATTAACCTACGCAAAAGCATGCTTGAATCTACATCGAGCAATAGCATCTTAAACAGCAATATTTCTTTCGTTTTTTAATCAAACGATGGGGTCAAAAGTAGGTGACTAATTTGCATATTGTGTGACCTAAAACCATATGCAAGTTTTCAAGCATACAGAATCAAGACAACTCATAATGACTGGAGTGGGAACATTTTTCCACACAAGTAGAGTCACATATCATTTTACACAAAAACATGTTGCATTTTTGCATTAAGCAGAAGCTTTTATCCAAAGCAACCAACAGTTTTGTGAATTATAGGCACAATTGTAGTAACGTTTTTTGTCCGATTGTCAACTGTATTACTATAGTTTTACAACAAATACCATGGTTACACAATAGTTACTGTTGCGAGACCCTAGAACATATGTGGTTACTATGATTCGACTACAAATAAAAATCAATTGTTGTATGGGTATCTATTCGATATGGACTGTCATTCGAAAGAAACGTCATCTGTTGTTCTCAAGTGTTTAGGGAGACAATCACTGTCAAATCTATCCAATTAAATATCACAAAAATCTCCCAGATTACAATAATCTACATATTCTGTTCTCTAGAAGTAACCAGAGGTTAAGTGTTTTACACAAGGACACAGCAGACCTTCGTAGATCAATCATCAGAAATTCACCTCTATAGTACATTTGTATACATCACTGTCACCCTCACTGCAGTCTCTGATATGGGAAAATTAAATGTCACATAGCCTATAAGAATGTGTGTGTATATATATATATATATATATATATATATATATATATATATATAAACCAGACTCACCTATTCTGCGCAGGGCAGGCTGAGGGCTGATGTGGTAGGAGAAGCGCATGGCATTGAACTGGCTGGAATAGGACGGATCACTGGTTAGATGAGCGCTCTTGGGTCGATTCAGCTGCATGCCTGTCTGCTCAACCCTCACGCAGGCGTATATGACACAGGACTCCAGGGGAAAAAGACAACGAGACGGGGCTTTATATCCTGGGCACACGTATAAAACATTCACAAGTCCAGCGACACCAGACGCTCTTGCGTCCCGACAGTCTCCTCTTCCCGATGCTGTAAACGGCAAATCACGGAGATCAATGTCCCCCGATCAACCGGTGCGGTGTAAATCCTATCGAAAACGATCTGAGCATTATAAAAAGCCATCAACGATCAGATTAACCAGAGGCACGACCGAGACAAGTTCATATCAAGAACTGACGGGACGCCAAATGACCTTTACGGAAACCACGATATTCCCATTCCCAAACCTATGGTTATCCGAGCAGAATGTGCACTAACAGAAGCGATGACTAACATATGCGTATTAACCGGTTACGCGTCCATAACCGAAGCAACAGAAGTCATATCTCAACAGACGAATATTGCGTCGCGTTTTCGAAAGAAACATTAGGTCGAATAACCCACATTCTCCTGTTAGTGACATTACTGTAAATCCATTGACAGTATTGGTTGTAAAGCGAACTTTACCATCCAATCCTCCTCAAACTTCTGATTTGCGAATGTAAAATACCGCCGCAGTTACGATAACCGCGCATTGCCGTTATTATTCCGTCGTATCCTGACGTTTTCCCCGTTTCCTTTCGGTACAACCGTATCCAGAAATATGCACACTCAGCTGCTTCAAACAAATCCACATACGCTTTGTTTCCAAACTCCTCGGAGTGTTTGAATGCCGTCGGCACGGAATCCTCAGAGACAAAGAAGTGTTACAATGTTGCAACGTTCCATTGTTCAAATGTTACAGTTTCGCGCTTGTTTGTTTTCACCGGTTGCTCGTCTATTCTTTTGTAAGACACGACAACGCCAAAGTGTGTTAAAGTGAGAGCCCTCCTCCACCTCCTGGCTCCTGCAGGACATCTGAAACCGCTTCACCCCCTCCGTCCCTCTCTCTCTTCCCAAAGTCTGTTTCTCATTTTTGTCCTCTCTCTTTTCCAAACGGCTCGTGCTTGAAATCTGATGCGGAGGGGAAACTTTCAAAGGATTTTGACGGCCGCCGTTTCTGAAAGAACGCGTTTTGGGGGTATATCCTAATCGCTTGAGATGGTTTAGATTTAAGAAATTAAACATTTACACGCCACAAAAATATGTGGATTTTGGGAGGGCGGTAAAGAGGTCTCGACCCGTTTGACCTGAATTGCACCAGCAGCTCGAGGACAACTTCAGTTGAGTTTTAATGCGAGGTGATTTCACATTTGGGTGGATCTAATTAGGTGTCATTAAGTTATTAGCTCTTCGTGGTCATTCAACTTTTTAAAACGGTAACGCAGTGTTATTTTCCCACGTCAAAACTGCACTTTAATAATCTAATCTAAATAAATCCGAAAATCCAAAAAAGAGACACATTCTACAAATATATGATGTCTATATTAAGGTATCAATAATTAAGCACATTTCCCCTTAAATGAAATTGATTACAATGCACCTGGTTCGCAACTGAAATGTAAAATAACTTTATATACTAGGATAAAGGTTTTACATGTATTGCATCGTGATAATGGGAATTTTTAGGGGGTGGGAATGTCATGAAAATTACAATGCATAATCTCAAATGATCCTAACAAGGATCTTTTCTTATTACTGTGGGATAAATCATACCGTCACAGTCATATTATTTTTAACATTATTGTATTTATTTGATTAGCTCTTATTCTACTCCATTCCTTAAATTGGTTTGAATCTGGCTTTAGGTATTTACCTTTTTCTAGTTTTCCGTAAATGACGATATGGGAAAAACAGCTTCAAAGTCAGCTGTGTTTATATAACTCGAGTTTGTACAGAGTCAGTAGCAGCAGATGCTGCAGGACTGGGTCTCCTCGCAGGTCACTGTGCCTGACACATTTTGGATGTTTATGTCTTCTGCTTAAACATTAGTAGTGCATTAATGAGGTCATGTTGTATATGTTACACAACACATGGTCCAACTGTGCGTCCAACACAGGAGGCTGGTTTAAGCTTTTCACCATTAGATGTCAGTCTTGCTCAGAGTTTCATTTGAATCAAGCAGGAGGTACAGATCATTACTGCTGATGGTTAAACAGTCAGCTGAATTAAATGCTTCTTTCCACTTAAGTGTCACTGAAATTTATTTATTGTATTTGTAAAAACATAAAACATTACAATCACAACAATGCTTAAGGTTAAAAAGCAGAAAACATTGAAAAAATCTTTCAAAGAGTTCTGATCTTTTGGATGATGTGGCTTTGGGGTTTTTCGTGGCTTCTCTTTGGATGAATGTGACTTTTGGATTTTTCTTGGCATCTTTGGATCACAATGGATGGAACTCTTTCAGATATTGGGTATCAGTGTCTTATTTCACTAACCTCTGGACCACACAATGATCTTCGACTTCTAAGGCTATACCTCGGCTGTAAGGGAAGCAATTAAATCTCATTAATACACATAATGTACATCTCTTATCAGAATATGATTGAACACCATTCATGTTTTTAACATTCACAACTGCATCAATATAAATATTTTCAATATTCAACAGAGAGGTGTCTTATATGAAGAAAATGTTTTTATTAGTTAAATAAGAAAATCCTTATCATTGCTGTTATTGAGAATTTTAAAATGACTTTTAGTTTGAATTTTCCTATTAAAGGCTGTTGACACCAACGGATGATTTATAATGATTATGTTTTGTTCATTTTAAGCTCATACACTGTGATGTTACAGTCACAAAGACGGATGCAGGTGACCTGCTATTGTCTTATATTTTGCAAAAGGGACACTAAGACGAGAGGAGACGGGAGAAGCTGTGAGTATGTTGTCATCTTAGATCAGTGCCAAAAAACAAAACAAAACAATATTTTTAAACCATTTATTTCTCGTCCATAGTGAGAACGGCCCCTTACACAGTTTGTCAGTGTGAACTCTTTGTGAATAAAAAGTGCTGTTTTATATTTGTACTCGACAGGGGAAAAAGGGTTTGGTGAAACATAAAGGTCAATCATGACAGAAGAATGTGACTATTAAAACAATAATTAAAATGTATTCATGTTGTTTTACAGCACCTGATCATTATCCACCAGCACACTGTACACCACAGCGGCAGATGGCCTCACACGAGACCCTGAAGTGCGTCGCCTTCGTCTCATGGGTTCTGTGGTACTCTTTGTTTCCAGCGATGGAGAAAAGCTCTCACAATGCTGGGCTGATAACACACAAACACATTTGCTTCAGGTTTAGGATTAAAGTCATCTTTAATCACCAAATGATTATTCAGTTGAGTAAACCATATTACATATAGATGAACTGTATCACTGTCTATACTCAGGGAGACTCTTAAAAAAACAGGACTAAATTAAATGCAAATTGACTCCTGCTCAGATGAAAATGTCAAACATTAAGAAGCTGTGCTTACTGTCACAAGAGCCCGAGAATGTGGACAGAGCCGAATTCACAACACTAGAGGGATGTAAAATAACTAAACTGCCGTCGCTATCTTCTTCCTTGCATTCCCATTGTTTTCGTCTGGTTCTGTTCCATTTATCCACAGATGCAGACAGACCTTCTGCAAGACGTCAGAAGAAAGATCTACAACTAGTTCTGGAGACTTTAAAAAAATGTAAATGTTGGGGAAAGTGCTCTCCAGGAGACACCTGCTCTCTGGAGGGCCTGCTGAAGGTCAGATCGCGTCTCCTTGAGCTCTTGCAGAATCTCCATACTTTCTCTGCTGATGTTCCGATACCGCATAGCAAAGTATAGCAGAATGAGACAGCCGATTAGAATCATAGCTCTTCTGAGGATTCCAACTAAAAAGGTGAGTCTCTCCTGTGCAAAAAGAAAAATAATCCTTAATGTAATAATTAACAGCTCACAAATGTCTTGAACATTCTTTTTAAGAGTGTATGCTTAAAATAATAAAATTAGATTTCATATTAATACATTTAACAAATAATTAGCTTACAAAACTTTAAGTGGACCAGACAGTGAAGAAAAAATGAACGAGATACAACAGAACTCATTTAATACCGTTTAAAAAGCATCCCAGCATGCATCTCAACAAGATGGTTGAGAAATTAGTTCATTTAATTTAACACTAAGCAGTGTTTATATACGTTTTTTGCATTATGCACGTTTCTTACCATCTGTTGATAACCTTCATCCTCATTTTCCAAAACCATCTGACAGATCATCCTTTCCAAATACACATTCAAAGCCACGATTCCGAAAAGAAAAAATCTGAGATGAAAAACATTTACAATTCATTTGTGTAAATGTCAAAATTAAGATGATTTTTGTTTATGTAGGTTATTTTATTTTACAATTATCTCCCATTTAATTGAAAGGCATCATAAGAATATATAACATGTTAAATTCAATTATGACTATCACTACTAAAATTTAAATAGTATAACGTGATATTAAAATCACAACATGAAGAGAAATGCTCACCTGGCACCATTTGTACGCTGCACAGAGGTCAGAAAAAAAGAGGCAACGATGCCCAGAGCGTTGTAGAAGAGGGAACTAAATGTGTGCGTCTCGGACATGATGAAGCTCTGGATAAAAGCCACACGGTTAAAGATCTCAGCAAACGCCACCTGCTGCTCCTGAGCAGAATGCCTCATTTCTGCAAACACATCTCTCAAACCTGAAAGCAAGCATTTCAGAACAGTCCGTGTTACTGCACACATCCAAAGAATGAGACAAACAAGCTACAGACAACACATACTCCAAATTAACATCGCCTCATCTGTAAAGCATACAAAACATACAGCAATGCACTTTACTCTGAATAATTCTAGAAAACATGTTAGCATATTTGTTTACATTTCTCTGAAATCACAGTAGCTTACTTTAGCATGATCTAACACAATCATAGGTCATGGAGAGCAAGTGTAAACAAAACCTACAATGGAAAATATGTACATATGTTTTCAACCATGCTGATATTTTTAAAGCAATAAATAAAAAGCTACATGGCGGCAATGGAACATCAAAGTGTATCAACTGATGACAGTAAATATATGACCCACATCACAATATGTGATACAACAGGACTGGCCTTTGGACAAACACGTACAATTTTTACCACCAGTAATTCAAAAGCAAACATCACCCTTCAATATTCTCTCATTTAATTGAAAGCAGCACCTTGTGTTGAGTCCTGCAGCGTGCTCTTTAGCTCTTCTCCATTGCGTAGGATGGTCTCCTGGGACTCGAGCGCCGCGCTTTGGGCTATAACCAGATCTTCTGCCATCCGCTGGGTGGATGTCAACTGCTCCGCCACCCCAGCTGAACTCTCGGTAAGCCTGAGATACACAAACATTTAGTCTGACGCATTTATCATAGTGACAAGTGGGGTAAGCTATGCCACATTTTACTAAAGTCATCCTTTAGTCTAAAATTTTTTTTACAAATAATTATTTCACGATGTCTGTTATAAAAATGAATCAAAGGAAATATAACTTCCACCAAGGATTAATATTCCAGTTCAAAGCAAAACAAAAAAACCTGTCATAAAAAACAGTTCATAGCATTAACATGTTTATTTTTGGTATGATTATTAAAAGCTACAATCTTGAGCTGAGACAGTAGTACTTGTGAATGGTGTTTTCTGCTCTGTGTTGCCAGCGTTCACTCTGCAGATAATGACATATACTGTGTGCATGAGTGAAAAACTCAGTGTATGCATTGAAGGCAACCGGGTCCATGTCCTGTGTGCATGTTTTGACATCGCTGTTTTCAGGACACTCTGGAAAAGCACGACCTGACCTGCAACAGACAATCAAACAACACATTATGCTGTCAAAACAGTGGTCAACAACCAACGGTGTCTGTTTTTTCACAGAAAGAATTGCTAACGCTGAATAAAATAACTACAAATGAAAGGCAAACCATAACACTTTTACCCCGATGATGCAACAGCCACAAGCGTCAAATTGTATTTATTAACTTATTCAGCCTATATCATGTTCAAATTTAGCTGGGACTATGCAAATTACAATTTGATTCTTTAAGGGGACTTTGTTTAGCTTTAAATGATGACTATAAGGGTAAAATTGTAAATAATTTATTGCAAAAAAAAGGTTTCTGAAGCATCATTGACCAGCTAAGCGGGGGTTTATATTAAGTGCAGTATAAGAAGCAGATATAACCTTTGCAGGTGGCAGTGTGTGAAGGACAGCGCAATTTTGCTCTGCACATCCTCATTGAACTGACTGCAGCTTGACTGTATGTTCTTGAGCGCGCGGGACCAGCACGCGCCATAGCGGGGTTGCGTCGCCAGTTCACGCGCTCTGAGAAACTCAACGCGGCCTTTATCATCTAAACTTCTGTCGCTGCTCATTGCACAGACGAGAACAGAGACGCCGAAATATGCAAAAAGTCCAGCGGTCCACATCGTAAGAGACCTAGTTATCCACACAAACCTACTTAAATCAATGTCGCATTTAATTAACGGACGATTGACCATACACTCACTTCAGTTTGCTGCCACGTTTACCAGGTGAGGGGTGGAGTGTGAATGGGTGGGAGTGGTTTCATCATTGGTCCTCAAGGTCATCATAGGTGTGGTCAACTTCATTAGGTGATCCTACAGCAAAGTACCATAGAGCTGTGATATTGCTGTGCTATTAATCAAATAAGATGAATTGGCGTTATAATAAATGGTTTCTGTACATTAATGTTCATAGTATATAGTCATCTGTATATATTGTTCATAATACCTACTGTCATATTTTCATAGAACATACCTACTGTAAAATATATTCATAATCCATGCCCACTGTATAATATTTTCTCAATATTGTATTCTGTATTTATTTGAACTGTATATCCTGCACTTGCTAATTGCACTTCTGGTTAGACCTAAACTACATTTCGTTACACTGTATATGTAATGACAATAAAGTTGAATCTAATCTAATCTTAACATTATGGTATTCATTTAAACTTACGTGCACCATAAACAGTTAGTGAAGTATTTATTAATTCAATTTGTTAATTTACTGTTTGTATAAGATATGTAACTTGTTTAAGTTTTTGTACACCATATTAGTCTACTGTTGAATCCCTGGAGGACTCAGAACCTTACGTCCCAACCGCCACAGTCCCTGGCCCTCCTGCCAGCATCCGGGGGAGGAGAGCTTTATGGGGGATTCCCCCGCCGCATCCCCCAGGGATTACTCCCCTACCCTCGCTGCAGCCAGGCCTGCCCCTACCAAGTCCCCAGAAAAACCCACCCGGACTTCCCGCTCTCGGACTGCCCCTACCCACCCATGACCTCCTTACTCCTTAACCAGTCCTCCCCGTGGGACGGGGGGATTCTCCCTGAATATGCATTCTATCTAAAAGTGAATGCTCACCCAGACATGCCTGAAACGACATGTAACCACGCCCCCTCAAATCGACGTCAGTTCGTGGCATGATTTGACGCCCAAACGTATACGTATGTAAGGTAAGAGGTTACATTTCCGCCACACTCTTGCAGTATTCGACTACGCACTGGTTAACTGGCCAATCATAGCACACCTCGCTTTTCAGAGCGATGAGCTTTGTAAAAAACCAGCACGTTTCAGAGAGGCGGGGCAAAGTGCACGGTATGCACGGTATGACCTTAAACCTTAAATCTTGTGTAAACATTGAATCACATCTAAAAACAAACGATAATATTCGTTTTAGCCGTGTCATATGACCCCTTTAAATGTATCTGAAAGAATATTTAAAAGTGCTATCACTGCTTTATATAGCTGTGGCGAAGTAAAAATAATTTAACTGGCAGAGCAACATAAATGCATTGATATATTTTTATTGAATAAATTATAGAACGATGCCTGTAAATCACCACTTTCACGTATGTGACATCTCCGCAGATACAATCCTCGTTTCCTCTTCTTTCTTACTGTATTATCACATTCCTTTAAACAGCTGAATTAGATGAAGACATAAATAACATCTGCCTTGGTTGACTGTTTACATTAAAACTGATGATAATGTCAATGTATGTACAACTCTTAACAGTTATAAGCAATATATCAGAAACAAAGAGCATTATTCTTTCTTGTTTAGAGCATGATTTACAAAAATGGATAAAGAAAACAATTGGCTAATGGACTTAGAAAAACAGTTGCCAGGAGTGATTATTCTAAGCAGTTCTATTTCTTCATAGTTTATTTCACTGAAATGCATTGATAATTGTTTCCTTTTATTCAAAGTGGCACTCCTTGTTTTTCTCGTGTGATGTGTTGACCTATTAAAAAATGTTATTTGCAGATCTACACTTTGACCTCAAGACAAAAATTGCGATGACAAAAAAATCACCTTAATATTAATACAAGCTAAAGAATCAATACTTTACCACAGAACGAAACTCGGACATAATTAATACAGTTTTCCACGATTATTCTGATGTGCAATGCAGCTTTCCTCGGCCTGGACGTTTTCCCCCTCTGTGATTATCCGCTTCTCCGGTCTCGCGAGAGCCTGCGTTTTACCCCCGTTTCCTTCAACCCCACCTCTCGCGATATCTCGCGTCCCTATGATGGTGTTGTGTTAGAGGGAGTGGGAGAGGAGGGTGAGGGGTACCCACAAAGATGTTGCGTGATTTTTTGGGAATTTATTTATTTAAATAAAAATGGCCGCCGCAGAGAGCGGAGAGGAGAGACTGTAAGTGTAAATCTCATCATTCTCATTGTCAAGGATTCCGATGTCAGGCGTTGCGATTGACGATGGCGTAGCTTTTGATCGTCGCTGCGATGTTTAGTCAGACAGGCTGAGGGGGGAAAATGTTAGCCGCGCTAGCCCGCGAAGGCGTTGAGAATACGTCACATGTATTTCCCCGCTCTTTTTCCACCTCATGGATGATCGGAGGAGACTTTGTGCGGCACGAGAGCCGCTCGCGTTAGCCGCGCTTGCGCTAGTGACAGGAGGTGTGTTCGGTGTCATTTTCCGACGTTACTTCGCAACTCTTCTGATATATAGAGCTGCGTGGGGGTTCACGTGCACGGGTTTGATGTCAGATGATTTGTTTTGCTGATATATGCAGCATGTTGCGGTGTTGTTTTCATGCTAGCTGTCAAAACCAGCTTGAAGTAAGTTAGCTTGCTAGTGACGCTGTAGGACAGGGAATGAGATTTGCTCCACATATAGCCGTCTGTCCTGGCGTGGAAGTCATTTAAGTGGTTAAATGTGCGTGTCAGTCCTGTGAAGAGGTGTACCGTAGGTTTCCTGTGTGCGAGTAGATGCACGGCGTCAGATAGCAAGTTTGCATATGGAAGCAAGTTGAGCAGTGTGCTATTTCTCTGCCTGATGTCAGTGTGTGTCTGTTGTTGTTGTTGTTGTTCCTGCTCATTTGGCCCCTGCAGCATGCGAGCTGTATAACTTCATACAAAACATATTACATCAATGAACCGGATAACTTCGTAAGCTTGCACGGTAATGTTGTTGAGATGACTTCCGGTACGAGCCATCATATGTAGCAGCATAATATTTGTCAGTATGTGTGTTTGGTGGACCGCAGGAGGGGGGGGGTACATATGCTGGGTGATATGCAAAACACAATGGTTCACGTCTTGTGCACACACACTTGTGACATTGTGTTTTTGTCCTCTGCAACTTCTTCATGTGTTGCATGCCTCGTGCATTTCATGCCAGAAGTGACGCTGGTTCATTGGGTGCATATGAAAGTGGGATAAAGCTGGCTGTGGACTATTTGATAGTTTTACAGTGTTATGGTTTGGGAGGGTTTTCCGTCATTAATTATTTGCACAAAAATAAAACGTTTATAGTGTCATGTGCCACCAACAAGAGAACAACAGATTGTCGTCTTGATTATTTATTGTAATGTTATAGGGTAAATATATGTTATCACTCAAAGAGAAGTTGAAATGCACACAGATACAACCTGCTTGTGTTCAAGTCTTTCAGGCAGTTGTTGTTGTTTACACAATATTCTTTAGTAGGCCAGCATCCACTGTGTCTGAAATTGCATACTGTGAAAGGAAGTTCTAAAGTCCCAAGAGTTTATTTGGTTTGTTTAATACTAGGAATGTAACGAAACTAGTGATATCTTGTAATCGCAATAACCACAAAATTGTCTCTATTATCGTGGTCACATGACTATGAAATTAAAGATCTTTGAGGCCTAACATAGAGAATGTCCGAAAAAATAATAGATGTTACCTTTGGCAAGGTCCATCTAGTGCAATAATTTTATTTTATAAAAAGGATTTGTATGTCGTTTGACCCATTTCGTACTGACTTATACCTATAAGCAACAGCTATGATTACAGATAATAGAAAAGAGGATGCCTACGGCACGTTTCCATCATTTAAATTCCGCAATAAATATTGTACCGTGGACGTTGTTTATAGGTATTATCATACTGTGATATTTTGATATTGTTACAGCGTTATTTTACACACATTTAGCTGTGTTCCATTTGATAGGGTTCCTACGTAGTGTTCACTGCTCCCTACTCCCTGAGCACAGGATTCGCTGAAAAAACGCTCAATTGGAGATTATTATATAAATAAATATTGTAATTGTAACTTTACTAAAAACTAAATTAAGAAATATCCATAAACGTAACACGCATTATTAATCTCGTATAACCTTAATTTTTGTTTATGCTTGTATTTATTATTTAATAAAATAAAAATTATATCAATTTATTATTTGAATGATGCAGCTTTGATTATTTTAAACTACTGTAATGCGCAATATATAAGTAAATTTTTATTTGGTCAACTATGTGAAGATGTGTTCTTAATCCTCCGCGTCTTCGGTGCTGTGAGAGCGGTTACCAGAAGCAGCACGGTCCTTTATTGATAGTTTATTGGTGAAATTGTTGTATTCCCTTTTTTGGTTATTATCGATCCGTTTTAAAAATAGTTTTGAGGCGAGATCTGGTAATTTTACTATTTGTGGCATGTGTTTTAAAAATATGTTCCCCTGTATTTCAGACATTTTGCCTGAACACATTTATTTTGGACATTGTGACTTGATTCTGGCTTATTTCGTTTCATTTCCAATTTTTTAATATCAAGGTATATTCTGTTCTAAACAAATTCTGTAAATGAATGTGTGATTGTTTTATGGTGCTGCACTTTGCGCTTTACCCTTTACCACCTGGTGTCATCCGCGTGCACACACACAAACATAAATGTATGATTCGACTATCAGTCGACTGTAGGCAAGACGTGAAAATTCTGATTCGACTATGTCAATCCTTTGCCGGGGACACCCCTAATAACATTATAAAATGAACTGCTGTTGCTTAGCCCTTTTAAATTTACATTAGTTTGAATAATAATAGCAAAATGGATGAATCCTTAAACACTTTTATTGGACAATAAAATAAAATATAATTGCAAATAACATATATAATAACAATGCTACAAAAAGTAAAATAACATATTTCTGTGAAAAAAAATCACATTATTTAATATAATTAATAAATAAATTAAATAAACTTTCACAATGTACAAAAGCTTTACGTAAACTCGTCTGTTGTTTCATGACTTTTGATTTTCGATGTTCCCTGATTCCATACGCCGTTCGCAGTGCCCTTCGAATTGAACATGTTCACTCCCTTCGGATTGAAATCTCGATTAAGATGGCGGAACATCCTGTGAAGTCAGCTGTGGCCTAATGGTTAGAGCGTTGTGCTTGGATCAGAAGGTTACCGGTTCTAATCTCAGTGCCAGCAGGTCATGACTGAAGGGCCCTTGAGCAAGGCACCTTATCCCTGATTGCCCTGCACTAATGTGCCACTGTATAAAACTACTTGTAAGTCGCTTTGGATAAAAGCGTCTGCCAAATGAATAAATGTAAATGTAAATGTAAGTCCAATTTCCAGTCCACTTACGGCCAAATGGAACGCACGTAATGTGGGTGCAGTATGACTGGCATGATGCATCATGTTTTTATGGACATTCAGCCTGTATGTTAGTTGACTTATGATGTTTTATTAACAACACCTTGGTATTGTTAGACAAGTACAATATAACCACAAGAAATACATTTCTTTGTGCCTATACCACTTAAACTTTAAAAGAGCCACCCGCCTCACAGTTTCATTTATTAACTATTTGAAATTGGTGGCCTCATGGAATAGCATGGTATGCATCATGTGCATACTGAGAAGTAACGGCGGAAGCAATTAAGCGTCTGATATCTCTCATTTATGACTTGCATATTGCATACTGCAATATTCAAATTTGTACGCAGAGATAGTGTAATTAATCCATATTTAATTAAACATTCACTGTATAGGCTGTCCTAAATATTTTGTAATTGGACCATACTTAATGTAATTAACATAGATACATTGATGTCCAGTTGAGGGCAAAAGCTACACAGTCAAGTCCTCATGAGAGGTGATGTGTGTTGAAGTGATTTTGAATAAATAAATGTGTAAATGGGGAATTTCATGTAGGTATTTGATCATTATTGCGTTTAGGCAGAGAATGATGGGTAATGGGAGATTGGTCAAGCAAGTCTGTCAACTTATTGAATGGCCTACACGATTAGTATTTTCTGGCAAGTTTTACGCTTGTCTTTATCAATAGAACACAAAGTGGTCATGAACTACATTATACAGCCAACATTGACAAATGTAATTTTGACTATTAATAATTACTTTACGCTGCAATTAAATCGTTGCCATGCTGCGATGATAATGAGCTTGTCGGTACAGGGTTCCTAAAATCATTGAAAACCTTAAAGCGAATGGAGATAAAAACATGGTCTTCGTAAGCGACTTTTTGGTTCAGGTCTTTCTTTTCAGTAAACTTGTTGAACTGTTTCTCCAATGTAGGCCAAATGATTCAGTTTCAGAACTTTTTTTTAAACCCTGGTATACAAAAATGACTGGAAACTATGGTTGTAACCGTTGTTTTATGTTTGAATCTGATGTTTACTTTTATGTTCTTTTAAGCTTTATTAACATTGTTATGAAGTGATTTGAAGACAAAAACGTTAGCTTTTAATTTGAGAATGTTTTAAATGTTTATTTTACTTTTAACACCGATCTTTAACATGTATTTCTCTGCGATTTAAAAATATCGTCTCATTTTGAAATGTATTTCAACCCACTCTTTAAAGAGTTATTTATTATGATGTCACTTTTATGTGTCATCAGGCATTATATACAAATCAGAGTTTCCTATTTAACATCCGTTACCTTTTTAGGTTCTGTAGTCACTAAACATTATTGCCCCGTTTCACAATCAAGGCTTAAGCCTAGTCCCAGACTAAAATGCAAGTTTGAGCTGTTTTAACTGAAATACTTGCAATGACATATCCTTAAACATGTCAATGCTACTGTTTTGACTCAAGATTAATGCTAGTATTGTTTTTACGAAGGCATTTTTATAAAAATTACTTATCCTTATTTAACAAAGGCGTAGTCCTGTCTTAAAATAAATCCTTTTTTGTGAAACTGGGTCTTCCCGTAGTGCAGTAGGTTTAAATCACAGCATTTAAAACTTTGATTAGATATATAGAGATTTTGTTATTTTATGGTTGAATATATCCTGTAAAACATTGCAAACGATGTATATAAACTTATAGAAGTTAATAAGATGTATGAAAATTAGCTGTTTAAGTACAGTGACATGATTCATATACACAAGTACGTAACACCGTGTCTACACCGAAAGCCATGCAACAAAAGACAATAGAACGCATAAGAACCCATTATGATTTTAAATTTTGTCAACACTGGATACGGCACGACAATCCAATCAGAACAAGCCGTGTGTCACATCATGCCGTGTCCACTGTAGACATGGTGTAAGTGTTTTGAAAGTATAGGTTTCTGGTTTTTAGGGTAGTGCAGTTCCTTACTGGGTATCCAGTACCTCAGAGATGATGTATTTTTGTAGGCTTATCCGGAAGTAAGCACCGCACTGGTTTTAATATACAGTACTTTAGTTTGAACCTGCATTTTTCTGTTGCAGAGATTAAAATAATAAAAATATGGGTTTAATAATTTTGTTAATTGTTAAAAATGTAAACACCATGTGACCAAGAACATGCAATAACATTTCATGCAATAACACTTCAAAGCAAATTAAGATTATAATTTTGTGCAAATAAACATAATAAATCAAAAGAGTTTGCTGTTCCTGTGAGGGACGAGCTTCAGACAACTTGGAAATTCCTCCATCCTTTGGAGACAATGATTCAGATGTCGTGGTTTTGCATGCAAGAGTAATCTGTTTTACACCCTCAGAGGGATTTTCCTGTGTGTGTAAATGAAGCAAGAATTAAAGTTACTGCATAGATGCGTCCTAGACTCGGCTTTTACATGCCATCATCACGTTGAACCACAAATTGAATTGCTTTATGTGATTAAGTTGGGGAAGGTTTGACGCCAACACTTTAAATTCTGTGCACATGTCGTCTGTCTGTTGGTGGTATTTAATAGAGCTCGTGTGACCTGACAATGAGCAGGCTTTGAATAAAAATAGTGTTCTGATGAAGACAAATATGCAAGCACAGCACAACTGTCAGTTTTCCATGTACTTCATAGGCATTTAGACAAGCAGTTGTTATACTGTCAACCTGTCTCAGAGTGTAACTTTTGTGTTGTCAGCAGAGGTGAGGACAAAAATGAAGACCAGGAAGGCTCCAAAGACAAGACCCAGAAGCAGAAGAAAAGCAAAAAAGAACGACAAGATGTGGAAAAACTGGAGGCCACTGTTTCCGTTCCTCCAGCTGCGCCTCCGTTCAATCAGGGGGATGACGGACAACAGAGAGAGCCGGGAAAATCTGAACCCACTGACCCTGAAGTTGGAGCTGCTCTCAGTGCTCCAGAATCTTCTGCCTCGGCCAAGCAGCGGCGCTCAATCATTCGGGACCGAGGGCCGCTGTACGAGGACCCTTCACTGCCTCAGGGTTGGACGCGGAGGCTGAAACAGCGCAAGTCAGGCCGATCCGCCGGCAAATTCGATGTCTATCTGATCAAGTTAGTACAAATTAGCGATGCTTACAGTTAAAAAAATTTAACGGACAAGTTCACTCAAAGATTTTAATGTAGTTTTGAAAATAGATTTGGTTGTGTCAATTATAGCAAAAAAGGTTTCAATTATAACAGAATATATAACATCATGCAGTATGCATTTATTTTATATATAATATGGATTATATATAAAATAATTTGGCTTTTTTTGAGAATCTGATACAAATTTTGTTTTTATATTTTTTCTATGTAATTACACTGCGAAGGATGGACTCAGTGTTCGTCCGATTCCAGTGTAGATACAGTGTAAAACATAAGGTTGTAGAGGTTGTGTCCCAACAGCATTTAAAGTGCAATATAACAACTCAGTGGTTGCTCAATAAATCCAGATTGCAAGTACAGAGAGAGATTTGTATTTTAGAGCTGTATGGGGATCAATGCACAGGACTATTGTAAGTAAATAATTCAATATTGAGAAATGCACTGGTCTACCAAACAAATGTGACGTGATGGATAAGATTGCTAACCGATGTGTCCCCTTTTCACAGCACAGCCTAAAAATAAAAGAAGATTAATTTTTATTTATTCATGTTCATTTTATATAAATGTTTGGTTCATATTTAGGACACCCTCTCAAAATCAAAGATTTTATTTTTAAGATTTTCAATAATGTCACACACGCTTATTCAAATAGTTTTCTTTGTTTTTTCAGCCCAGAAGGCAAAGCCTTCCGTTCCAAAGTGGAGCTTATGGCATACTTCCAGAAGGTGGGCGACACCACCACGGACCCCAATGACTTTGACTTTACGGTCACAGGCCGAGGAAGCCCATCCCGCAGAGAAAAGAGACCGCCAAAGAAGCCCAAAGTGGTGAAACCCTCTGGTCGTGGGAGGGGCCGGCCCAAAGGCAGCGGTAAGATGCGGCAGGTCACGGAGGGGGTGGCGGTGAAGCGCGTCGTGGAGAAGACTCCAGGGAAACTCCTCGTAAAGATGCCCTTTGTGGCCCCCAAAACTGAAGCGGGGGCACCATTGGGACAAGTGCCGGTTGTCAAAGCGCGGCGAGGACGCAAAAGAAAATCTGAACAGCAGCCACCGAGTACTCCCAAAAAACGTGGTCGCAAGCCAGCGGCTGCATCTCAGCCGGCAGCAGGGATGGGCTCTAGTGCCGCTTACGCCGCAGCTGCCATCCTCACTGCCGAGGCCAAGAAGAAAGCTCAGAAGGAGTCTTCCGCAAAACCTGTACAGGAGAGGGCGCTTCCAATCAAGAAACGAAAAACACGAGAGACTCTAGAGGAACTGGAGGGGTCCACTGCCTCCGCAACAGTCACATCCACGGCGAGCGCCGGAACGGTGGTGTTGAAACGACCGACAGTTTTAACAGTGACCCCAGCAAGGGAGGAGGTGGAAACGGAACAGAGGCTTCACAAGCATCCTGGACGGAAGCACAAAGAGGCGTCAACGGATCCCGGGAACGGCAGCAGTGGGAGTGGTATTCCGAAGGGTTACAAGAAGAGAGATCAACGAGGGCAGCACTTTAAACATCACCACCATCATCATCACCACCACCCACATCAACACTTGCAGGCCGTGCCACCCTCCACCTACACTCCACAGGCCCACCAACTCTCCCTGGGTCACTCCACCCAAGGGGGTCCACCCGTGCCTGTGACCGCAGAAAACGAACCCCGTGACTTGAGCGCCTCCAGGCCCAAACAGGAGTACGCGGCCCGCAGGGAGGAAGTCAGAACTGACAGCTCCTCAGGCAGGGACGCTCAGAACGCAAGCAAGATGGCTTCCACTGACCTGAGAGGGCAGCAGACGACTGTGACTGGGGACGGCAAGGAGTTGAGAGACATTGTACCACCATCCGCCGTTCCGAGGCCGAGCCGAGAGGAAACGGTCGAGTCCCGGACACCAGTGAGCGAACCAGTGAGCTGACTGACTAACTGACCAATCAGCAGCAGCTTGTCGTGTGAAGGAAGTTAAGGCCGTCGCAGCGAGACGAGTGATCTTACGTTCTTTTTTACTGAGGAAAAAAGAAAAGGAAACAAAAGTATACAAAAATGTAAATGTACTTCAACAAAAGGCAGCTGTCGTGTCTCGTTCTCTCTGGGTTGGATGCGGGGCGATGATTATCTTTGACATATTGCTTCCGGGTGATTTCTCTGCTATCCTTTTTCTTTATATTTTCCTTTTTTCAACTATATCTTTGTATTAGTATATCTTAGCACTCACCTGAACCGTTGTTCCTTTGTCAAAGCTTGTAGGAAATAGAAACACGCTCAAGTGGTAATGGATGCACAAGTCAAACGCCATAGTTGTCGTAAAAGCAAAACTTTCCCAATCGAAATGGTCTCGAAATTATTAAAACGTGCTGTAGTCATGTCTTCTCAAGCCTAGGATATAAGGTGTCATATCAGTGTTTTCCTTTCGTGTCATGAAGGTGACAAAATCTGATGGGCTTCGCAAAAGATGGAAGGCAGGCGATTGAGCGAGCTGAAGGGAAGGGCCACGTCACCTTTCCGTATGAGCTGGCAACACATCCTCACGCCATAACCTTTTCAATCAAAATAGCTAGCGTAACTCAGACAGAAAAGAACTTCCTGGTTGTGGGTTCATGCTAAGCTGACATTTTTATTTATTGAATAGATTTTGTAATAGTATTTCCTTTGTTTGAGTATTCCTTAATAGCCTATTTTTTCGGGATAAAATGCAACTAGAGCGGACGCTTAAGGATCTGGTGAGGAAGCTAAAGCACAAATGTATTTGTTAGAGAATATTGAAAGCACATGCGTTTGATCGGTATGATGTCTGAAGTATAAATTCATTGGCTTAGAGGAATGAATGACGGAGCAATGAATTTGTTAGGTTAACCTGCTTGTTTCTATGACGTACAACTGAAATAGTGGCCTTGTGTTCCAACAACACAAATCCCTAACAAAAACTGATATCGTTTTAAATGAAGCTTTTTGTTTGATTGTATCTGGTTATAGATTATTCCTATAGAGCTGCTGTTTTAAAACAGATTCAGATTGGATAAGTTTATAGATGGCTATATTTATAAAATGTCTTGTCTGGCTATAGATGTGTCAGATGCATGGGTTGCTTATGTTTGCGTGCTTTAGGTCTACACACAAAATAGTTGTTTATATCAGTATTTAGTCTTTTCTGTACATAAAGGCTTATGAAGTCCACACCACATGGTGTGAAGTCTACATGGTGTAGCCATTAAAATGATAAACAAACATTATTGGTTAATTGGCTGGCTTGGCGAAATAGAAAGGAAAATATACATGTGTATATGTACACCTGGATATAATGTAATGTTTTATTGTCCACACCTACTGGTTTTCTATCTCATAAATATGACTAGTTTTTAGCAAAAGAAGATTTGCTCAGAATCAAGGACTACACATTAAAACCACATGCATTCATTTTATGATGTTGATAAATAGTGTCTCAGAACTAATATTTGTAATTGTACATTAGGGATGGAAATTCTGAACCAAACTGAGGAAGTTCTTCTTTGTTCATGATGTTTAGGATTTTAAAGTAACCGTTTCTGTTTCCGTTTTCTTTCTTTTCCTAGATAGAAAGCACCTTACTTTAAATGTCAAATTATAAAAATTGTGAGAGGCCCATCCATTTATTTGCAGATATTTATCTGGTTAGACTGCATAGAGGTGGTTATTTCTTTATTTAGTATTTACAAAGAGCTGTTTTTCTTTGGTCTTTCGTTTACTTGAAAAAGAAACAACCCCAACTATAAAATATAAAATAAAAAAAAAGAATACACATGGTTTGCAAAGCTATGTCAACGTTTTATTTTACTATACAGTTTCTAGGCACAAATTGAGTTAATGAGGTAACAAAAACATTGCAGTCAGATCCTCACATCCAACATTGCAGAAAGAAAATTATACTTTTAATGTGCTCTTATCAGATGAAAGATGTTGTAACTGATGTGAATATTTGAATGCCAGTATCCGAGTAAGAGGGTTTGACCTTATAAAATGTATTTCATAAGGTTTTGTTTGTGTATGACACATGGTTTTTGTGGCTTCATTGAAGGATGTGCATTTTCATTGATTTCAATACTGAAAATTGTATATTCGAATGTTTATCAATCAGAACAGAGAGAATGACACCCAACACTCTGTAAATCTCTTTATATGTCTGTTCGTTCTACTATAGAATAGGATGTTGTTTTCGATATTTGCTGTCGTCTGGGGTTCAAATGCATGCGACAGAGTCTTTTGTTTCTGTTTATTTAAAAGTGTGTTTTAGGATAGTGAGTGCCTCATTATCTGGTATTTTAAATATGTTTAAAGAAAAAAATATATATATATATTTTCTCACTTAATGTGTAGATGGAATAAGATTGGATAATCCCACGGGACAATACTTCTTGCAATTTTCCCCTTTGTGTCCTTATGTAAGGTTTCGTTAAGAGCGAAAGCCGTTCGGTTCCATTTTCTCCCTCACAACCCTACCCCTCTTCGAACCCTCACCACTGGGAAGAGGCACAATGGATTAAAGAGCGTGTGCGCTCTGAACAAGGGCTACGTAATCATTTCAAATAGTCAAGAGCAGATGGGGTAAATGGATTTTGAAGTCCCCATCTCCTCTGTTCTGTAAAGGCAAACTCGGTTAATTGCTTGAAGTCAAAAAACCACTGGCTCACTCTGTGTCCTTGTCAGAGCTTGAGCGCTCACTTAACCAGCGGCTGACGTGGTGATCTGTCCACGGTGAATGTCTCCCTGGTCTGGATTACTTTGGGTGGGTGAATGGGGGTTATAGAATGGATCCTTTCGACTTTTACATTATGTGAGGTACATTTAACCGTTTATTCTCAGTATTACAGTAAAAACGAAAGGAAAGAAACCTCCAGACATGAATTGAGGTTGTGACCCTAGAAGCTATATCTGTATGGCTGCAACAGAAAGGGTAGTGCCTTTATTTTGGGAGACTTACCAAGGTGGTTGAAGTGACCTTTGATTCTAAAGAAACACCTTTATCCCAACAAAGCAAAGAGGAGGTAGATTTACAAAAAAATTATTTGGTTTAATTTTCATAGGTAGGATGTGCACTGGTGTGTGTTGAAACTAGATGTGTTATTGTTAATTTTTTCCATCAGCGGGATGTTTGTGTCCATGTATAATTTGTGTATTACTAAAAACCTTCGGCTTCATGAACTTCCTGCATTTGTAGCGCTCAAAGCCCACTGACAAAAATGGAGCCCTACAAATGGGTAAAGACAGAATTCCTTTATTTATATGTTTGGGATTTGTTTGTGCCTCTGGCAGTGAAATATGCTATGGAATGTCCTTGTTTCCCTGTAGCCAAAAATACATGCTATGTACGTGAACATGTATCAATATGCATGATTGCCATTAGAAGATAGGACATTGCTTGCCCTTTACTCTGATATATAAGATGTTTTCAAACAGCGCTCCAAGAGCTTAGCCCCACCATGCCAGCCGAATCCGAAGGGTTTCACGAGGTATAAAATACTGAATGTGTTCCGTTAAATGAAGGCTAGGTGTGCACTTCCATCTGTTTAACCGTTTTGTGTTTTCTTTTTATGAATAACTGATGGGAACGGAGTTTATAAATGCCACTATATGTGTCAACAACTGTCTAGTGGCTAGAATAATTTTTGGATTTTTGTGTTAGATTTATTTCTTATTTTTAAGAATAAACCCAAATTTGGGATATTTTATCTTCATCGCAATAGTATGATAGTGAACCCAGCAGATCTGATATGAGTTTTTTCTTTTAGTATGTTTTCAATTTGTGTACCATGTTAAAGAGTAAAAAACGTGCAAAGTTTACCCATATAACTGAAGTACAATACTTAAAGTCATACAGGCAGGACAATTTAAAGTCAGATGAATAATTTAAACTATAAGAAATAGATTCCTGTTCCACCGTGATAGAAAGTTCATGGTCTATTTAACATAGTCTTGTGCCTTGAAGTTTCCGTAATAGAATTTATCTTTATACCGTAGTTGTATTTTTATTCAGAGTCATGTGTTTGCCTCTTGTTGGTATTCAGTGCTTTGGCTGTATTAAGGATTTCTAGAGATCAACAATATGTTTGCCTTGCTTTATTTTCCTAAATGAAAAAAATTCATTGGACAACATTAGAGAGATGTACTTGGGCAATATTGATGATGTAAAAAGCTATAGGATCTCTATGTTTTTCATCCCTGGTATGTTGAATGTGTCTCTGATTATTGAGTGAAGTGTGTTTGTTGGGAAATATTATTTTTCTTTTTACCATCACCATAAATAACTTGGCCTCAAACATAATCTTCCAATCACCACATTACATGTTATGAGAAAAAAGTTTTAACTCTGACCGGAAGGACAACAAGTCTAAGATCTGCACTTTATAAAGTATGTTTCCCGGCAGGACACCCATTAACTCTTTGTATGTATTTTTTACCTTTATCCAAAGCTGTTTTGTTTTCATATTATTTTATAATTTAGTTTTAAATAAAAGGGATTAGTAATATGTATCTAAAAATATGTTATTTTATCCAAACAATCCTACAGACTAGGTGTCAGTGGTTAATCGCCATCTGCCAAGCTGAGTCCTTGCCTTCCTGAAAGTGAAAAGTATAGTTTGTGTCTACTTTTATAGTACTGTGTTCCTGTATCATTTGTTTGCCGTATGTAACAGATACACAATAGTAAACAACATTTACCTGCTATCTGTCTAAAACTTTTATTTCACTCTCATGAAATGAAATACATTGTACAAATACAAATATATTTAATATTGATATACAATTTACAAATATACAGTGTGAGAAAGGAATGCAATATGAAAATATTAAATCATAATTTTGTGTGTTTTGTTGTTGTTTTTAATTCGTTAATAATCTACAGTTCACGATTATACATTTTATAGATCCTGATATAAAAACAGAATTTAAGGCTTCATTTCAAAAACAGTTACAATATAATTGACATCATATGGTTATTTTAATTTAGCCTTTTCCTGCTTTGGTGTTCTTCTGTCCAAAACACAAATACGAAGATATTTTAAAGCATTTAACTAGTTGTTCGACGTGTGTCTTTTTTCAGCCTACAAATAGTTCATGCACAGTACACGTGTGAAAAATACGCATTTATGCAAGAGGGTTTGCGTTATGAGAATTTGACAAGTTGCTTTTTTAGCAAAAAAGAAAAACAACAACAAAAATGTCCCTGAAAAGACCTAGAAAATAAAGAACTTTCAATAAATGTGTAGGTTTTTTAAATGAAGGTTATGAAGAGAAGTGAAGATGTGTGACGCGTTCGAGGCAGCTTATGAATATTAACTACGTTGACTTTGGCCTAAAGCCGCAAGTATGTTTTTTTAATGCTTTATTTTTTACATTTTGTTATAACAAAACAACGTTACAACAGAAACTTAACAAAAAAACACTTAGATTAATGAAAAGAGAGAAAATAAAACATTTCCATACCACCCGCGCGCCACCGTCATTGCGTACTGTTTTGTGTACATTACTGCACACTCCCATTTTTGAGACCACGCGGACAACAGCGCATGCGCGAGAACACACACAGGCCCGCAGCCGAAGAAAAACGATACAAAATAAACACGTTGAAACCAAGAACAGTATAAGCTACTGATATGCTAAGAATCACACCCTTCTCCGTACTGTTCGCACATTGTTTGCGCGGATTGTTTTGATGTCGAATGACTTCTTCTATCATTAATTTGCAAAAGGGTTGTGAATGACGCGACGAGCACACGGTCATTTCTAAACCTCGAATGATGCGCATGAAGAAACAGCGCGGACGCGTAAAGTCAAGTATACCCGCGGCTTTACTAACCGACTGACGTCATCTGAAACGAACGTACGTCGTCGGCTTTGAATTTTAACGAAGGCGACCAAACGAATATTCATGAGCTAAGCCGCTGAACGCTATGGTGGTGAGTCAAAGCAAAAGACCACCAAGAAAGTGACAGCCACAAGAAGAGACTGTACCTCAAGGATCGCGTATTACAATAAGGAAATATACAATAAAACAAATCTACAGATAAGAAGCCGATAAAATCATCAAAGCGCGGCCGCTTGTGAAAATGTCTGGAGTGGAGTTTGACGAGGAGTTTCTGTACAACTTACCCGCGTGTGTCATGCATGACTTTACACGGGTTATGGATTCACTCTCACACCCCGACTGGATGTTATTCGGTAAGATTATTGCATTCACGCGTGGTTTAACCGTCACCGTGTTTTATTCGTTTATATTTCTTATTAGTACGAGGACGTATTGATTAGCACGCTCGCTAACTTGCTTAGCCGTCCGAATGGCGTTAAAAAGTGTAGTTTTCGTGAGAACGTTTCATCGTTATTGTTCACTTTGACTATTGTTTTTAGGCCTCGGTAAACTTTGTAAATCTTCCACGTGGTGTGTGTTTTGGTTGTGGGTCGGATTTATTGAAGTTAAACAAAACGTCAGGATTGTTGTTGTGGCCTGATGATCGATGACGTCAGACTAAATATAGAGGCACATAACTTATAGACCTCGTAATTATATACAAGATTCATATTTTAAGAGGGGTAAAGGTGACTCGGTAGTCGTTTGACCCCTGTAGAAATCTGTCCATGTATGTGCTATGATATGGATATGGATATGCTTACATTTACTACTTTGATAGATTATAGATTCATATATCTATACATCTGGGTTTGAACATTAGTTGGAAAAGGATTCAATCTTTTTAAAGGGATAGTTCACAGAAATATAATTTGGTCACTCTCGTGTTATTCCAAACCTGTACTACTTTCATCCGCAGGACGCACAAGATGTTTTGACTCCCATTGATTTTTATTGTATGGACACATTTGCATTTAGTAATTTAGCAGACGCTTTTATCCAAAGCGACTTACAGATGAGGAAAACATTGGAAGCAATTATAACAACATAGGCAACAAAATTCATAAGTGCATCAAAACTAGTGCATTAAAGCCTAGCGCAGTATACAATGCTAAGAATAGTGAGGTTAGTTCAATTTTATATTTAATAAGAAGAATTAGAGGTTGAAATCAATCAGCTACATGTTGACGGAAGAGATGCGTTTTTAAAGATGGCAACAGAGTGCTGATCTTGTAGCAGCAGGCAGATCATTCCACCAATGTGGAACAGATCCAGAGAAGGTAGGCGAGAGTGACACATTTCTTAAAATATCTTAAAGTTGTAACTGTTAATATCAGTTACATTTACATTTTGTCATTTAGCAGACGCTTTTATCCAAAGCGACTTACAAAGAGTTCGGGGAGCAATAAGCCATATGTCATACGCTTATTGCAGCGATATATACGGTTAATGTTCAATGAACTAATATGATTAGTTAATGCATGTATTCATGTTAACAAATACTCGTTGTCTATAAAGCAAAATTTGCCAGTCCCTTACAAAAATCTAATACAAAATACCAAGCTGTTGGATTCTGTGATATTAGGCACCACTGTAAACAAAATATTAAAATTGAATCAAATGACAAGATTCTGAAAGCGTCTTACACTTTCTGAAAGAGCGTATATCTAGATTCTCTGTCAACTACCATATTGTGAAGGAAACTGTGGTTACGATGTTATATTTTTGTAAAGGGTGGTTTTATTTCTGACGCAGCTTCTCGAGTTATATCTGATCAGACTGAACTTCGCCTTTTGGAGCAGAGCAGCAGACGGACGGAGATGCTCATGCTCAAATGGGGCTGTCGGAATGGAACGGTCGGAGAGCTCGTGAAGGTTCTTGAAGACCTGCGGTATTTTCGGGCTCGTGATGTCATCCTCGAACGTATGTCAGTTTGATCTAATTTTCTCTGTCGTGGCTTCACCATCCGAATTATCAAGTGGTTTCTGTGGCTGTTGATGAAACCCACTTCGTAACCCTAAATCCGATCTTCATTTAGACAAGGTGAATTCAGGTTGATTGGAACACGTTTTGACAGTCAATTTCATGAAGTATCCCAGAAGTCACATTTTTTTTAACGTTTGAAAATAACATTCTCTAGAATGCACACATACTAATTCAGCACCTATTCTTATTTAGATCTAAATGCCCTAATATACCTTTTTATACATGCATGTATAACACGTGCAATCACCAGTGCATGTTATTCCCCCCAATAAATTGTGTTAAACTAAAGAGTGGGGTATCTGATGGCCATTATACAGCAGATGCATATCTGATGTATGCTTATAATGTATAATATTTAATAATATATAAACAATATTTGCTTGATGTTCACAAAAAATATTTAAAAGCCATTTGTGTATTTATAATAATATAATTGTCCAAAAAGATATAATAATATTCTTTTGGTGCCGTCACAACAGTTTCTTGGGTTATACTGTACATGTGCTAATATTCTTCTTTGTGCATTTCCACAGATGGACGTATCCAACAGTCTTATTCTGATCGAGGATCGTCTTCACCATATCCACCAAGCACTGTGAATCACAGCATTACGAGCACTGGTATGTTATACTGAGTTCTAATCATTCTAACAACGATAACACCTGTTTTGTGTAAATTACACCCTGTCTGTGAAAACCAGGATAACGTCTCTAATGTCATTATGAGATTGGGAGCATCAAAGTAATACATTTTACATGATTTCACTTTTTCCGTTGGTCTTACTAAGGCCACGTTTACACAATGAAAAACTGAAAAGTTTCACCTACACACCACAACGTTATCATAACAATCCGCGTTTACACAGATCGGCAAAATGACTAAAACACTGTATTACACATGCCACACCAGAAGTTGGTGACATCACTTTATAAAGAAAAAATACCAGAGTCCCTGATGATTTATTTACGAAGGCGGACTTACGTCGCTAAAGAGACCATACAATACAGAGCGCTGCATTTCTCCTCATTTACAGTTAAGAGAAGCATGCGCACATATACAAACAAACAAACAAGATGGTGAAAAGTTTTCATTCCATCTTCTCGTCCTCCTGGGTTCATGTAAACGGACAGCCAAATCACATAAATTGTTTTGCGCTTTCCTATGAAACTGTCTCGTGTAAACGACCCAGTCAATATTAAAGATATCAAGGTTATATTTTCACAGAATATTCTTTACATTACATAGAACTATATTATGTGACAAACATGATATAAAACTTAATTCAAACATTATTTGGCCACTTAGATCCTTTTTAATCCGAATGCATGCCATGATGTTTTTCAGAAAATCTTCTACCAAAGCCTGGTCCTCCGCCTCCTGATCTGGACTCCATTATTCCAAAAAGATCTACTACATCAGGAAAGGTGCTTCATCAAAGACATAAAGATAGACCACAACATTTTTACATTCATACTGTATGTCCTTTATATTATGGCTGTAACGATTATTCTCTGTTTTTTTGTTGCATTAGAGAGCCATTAGTCAGCGTTTATTTTCCTTTAGCCATCATATTTTCTCCCTTTCGGGTTCTTAATCCACTCAAGCATTTGTTTGTGTGTGTGTGTTCATAGTGCCCGTGTGAGCACCCCAAGGATTCCTCGCCTGTTTCCTCAACAGCAATGATCTGGCCGTTGGAGGAAGTACAAGATGGCACATGCAACTTTGCCACATGCAGGCAAATTGGGGAAGGAGGTTTTGGCCACGTGTATCGAGCCACGATGAGAAACACAGAGTTTGCTGTCAAGAAGTTAAAAGAGGTACTAATGAACAAAGGATAGAAGCATTTAGAGTCCGAGTAAAGTGACATACCAATCACGTTCCTCTCATATTGTTGTAGAAACAAAAGGTCTCTGTCATTGGTTAGCTGTTAAAAAGGTGCTTGACAGGACGTTTTTAACCTCGAAAGACCTCGACAGGCGTTTTAAAATGCGCTTTGAAAATCAGTTTTATTCCATAGGGTTCTAATTCAAAACAGACGCTAGCAGCTTCAAAAAAGAAGTAAACACAGACTGCCTTGTCTGTTTATATTGGTTCTCTCTTGAGCTGATGAGGTAGATGCTAAGATTGCTGATAGTGAACCAGCCAGGTGGATTATCTGCTCGTGCTTGTCTCGAAATTTGTTAATTAAACATCATTCACTGAAACAAGTGATCCTCCGTCCATTCGCGTCTGTGTTTCCATTTGATTGTATTTGGCGTGAGATTTGTTTAGTTGGGCAAAGTGAGATCCTGAAACATGTGTGGAAAGCTTACAACCCTGAGCTCGGGATTGAGCAGACACCTGATGCTAAGCGCCTTTTAGTGATAGGGGAGGGGCCATGCATGCTCGGACGCTCCGTTTCGTCATTGAGTAAACGTTTTAGGCCCGCCCAGAAAATCCTGAACACAGAATTGGTGAAAAACTGTTTAACGGTTTAACTCCACAATTCAGTTCTATATACTTCTGAGTCTTCGTAACGTGTTTCTAACATTTATGATGCGTTTATTAAAAAATCTCTGATTTCACTTTACCCGGTCTTTAGCATCTGGAGACTTGTTAAATGTATTTAAATAGTCATTTTTATTGTCTTTTTGTGTCAATATCGGATTTGCATCATGCTTATATTGAATCAGGTAATACACGTTTAGCTATCAGCGAGTGTAGTGCATTTTGGGGGAATTTTCTGTGTTGATCAATAGAGCTCAGCTATCTTTCTCTATTTTCATGTTGGTGTCTGCAGGACTCTCATTTGGACTGGAGTGTCTTAAAGGAAAGTTTCAGGACAGAATTGGAGAAACTCTCGCAGTAGGAAACTTTCTCTTGCCAGCCTTTGCTTTTGTGGCTTGCTTTTTCTTCTCGTTACACCTTCACCTTGTAGTTTCTTTTTCTCTTAATAAGCTCTTACTGTGGCTGTGATTCATTTATGTTTGTTCAACAGAAACACAGACTGGGACTTGCCCACTTGAAAGCCGTTTGCTCTTTATACACCACACCGCTTCATGACATGTAAAAAACGAGGCTCTGCAGCCCACTGCTAAACCGTCTGTGGTTAGTCTTCAGGCTTTGTCTGTTAATGAGGAAATTTTTTTCTGATGCTTCAGCCAACGCTTTCAAGCTTTGCTTTTTTCAGCTGCTGCTTAATACTCTTATGAAATATTTAATTTAATCTAAATCAGCAGGTTCATAATCTTTATACCCCGCAGATACAGACATCCCAATATAATGGAACTTGTTGGCTACAGTATCCAAGGACAAACATATTGTCTTATATATGTTTATATGCCAAATGGCTCTTTAGAAGAACAGCTACACTGTGAGGTGAGCAACTGATTTTAACAGAAAATATGGTATAAAATTAAAATAGTTGTCATGATTTAATCACGCTTGTCATTTGTATGTTTTGAAACTTGATGACCTCTGTCCTCATTTAGTATAAAAAGAGTGCAGTCAGGACAGGTTTTGAATCACATGAGTGTGGCTAAATCATGACCATGTAGGAACCACTTTCAAGCCTAATGCCTCTCTTTCAGAACAACGCCCTCTCTTGGTCACAACGTGTTAATATTCTGCTGGGCACAGCAAAAGCTGTTCAGTACCTGCATTCCTGCTCACCTGTGCTTATTCATGGAGATATCAAGAGGCGAGTTCAAACTAAATGGTTTAAACAACACGTATGATAGTGACCCCATTTCATTTTTACATTTGAAATCATATCACATGTCACCTTGAACCCAGGCATCATTCGAAGCTTGATCTTTAATCTGTTGCTACAATATAATAACATTGTAATAATATCTCAATGTCTTTCCAAAGTTTGACATTGATATTCTGTCATTTTATATCATTAGCACAATTATCTTGACGCTCTATGATGTTTTAGTTGTGGCCTAGCTGGTACATAGTGTAGGGATCCATTTGTATTTCTCAGATTGAAAGTGTTCATGGAGGCAGATTTAAATTCTGCCTGTGTCTTTATTCGCACCCATTACATTTATAAAACCAGTAATCGCTGCAGAGGGATGCATTTAATAGTTTTGATCTTGTAGTCTTGTATGCCACTAGTGTTACTAAAATACCAACAGGAGAATTGGTGCATGTAGTTACAATTTATAGTTAATTTACGGTACATTTCCGAGTCAGATTTTTTATTAAGTATGTGTATTGAATACCCAGATCATATCAGCAAACTCAATGTACTTCTGTTACGTACTTCTTCATTATTTGTGATATTGCACATGCTACTAGTTAATTTTAATATAACCGTTTAAGCAGTATTTAAGGATGCAGGTGATTCAGCTTGCTAAAGGGAAATGTTGTTTGTAGTATTTGTTTAATGTAAGTGAATACATAGGGTTTGCAAATTAGATTCTATGTTTATTCTCACCAGGCTTCTTATACAAACCTGTTCATCTTTCTTCTATTACAGCTCTAACATCCTTTTAGGGGATCATATGGAACCCAAGCTTGGGGACTTTGGAATGGCGCGTTTTTGTCGCAACCCCAACAAAACTCCAGGCAAGACATGTAGCGTCGCTCAGACTTCAACGGTACGGGGAACCCTCGCATACCTCCCAGAGGAATACTTGAAGGACGGACAGCTGGGGGTGGAGATGGATGTCTACAGCTTTGGTGTGGTAAGAACAATCTGAAATGTATTCACAGTTGGCATTAAAAAAACGTAGATTGTCAAGCTAGTAGAGACAACAAAAGTGTGATGTCTATATTCTCGTACAAAATGTTGTAAAATCCTAACAGACCAGTTTCGGTATTACCACAGGTCGTGTTAGAGGTACTTACTGGAAGAAGGGCTCTCGAAGTCGATGGCCATTTTAAGAATGTTTACTTGGTGAGACAATTTGAATAATTGTGTTTTAATTATTTTATTATATCAAGTTTGGATGTGGGTGGTGACGATAAATAACCTTTTATTTCTCACAGAAAGATCTAGTAATAGAGGTTGAGGACGATGACAGAAGCGTCAGCAAAGGAAGGAACTCCTTGCAATTGTCCTTGCAAGCGGCTGAGAACATCTGTAAGAAACATCTTGATCCTCGACTGATAACTGAAGACACAGCTGCCCCACACGGATCAATGGAAATCTCCAAACTGGCATGTCAATGTCTAGACCGGCGGAGGAAGAAGAGACCACCCATGACCAAAGTATGATAAACTGTAATTGATTGTTTTTTAATTCTTTCACTTGTATCATATACTGACTGGTATGACCGGAGGCCCGGGTTAGTTTCACCGAGCACCTTTAACTTTCGTTTGTTTTTGTGCTACAGGTATTCAAAGACCTCCAAGATTTGCATTCAGGGTTGAAGACGTCTGGCAGATCCACTATAATGAAATTGTCTTCACTATCATTTCATCTGTCCACACCGGAGCCTCTGCATTCTGAAAACAGCTCCCTGGACTCTCTCACCAACAAATTCTCCAAACTCTGCCCTCAAGAAAACACTTGCCCCTGCCTTCATAAGCCTGTCTTTCCTACCTTGGCATCTCAGGAGTCAGGAGAGTCTGGTTGGAATGCTGGATCGTGGGCTTCACAGTCCTCTGGAATGCCGTGTGAATCAGACGAGAGTCAAGGTTTCTCTCACTATCTCTCAAACACTTGTAGCAGAGCCCAGCCTTCGTCATGCGGGGCCTGTGATATTCAGAGCACTTCATCGGGTGTATCTTTACTCGATGACCCATCACAGTCCAATCCAAATGAAGGTAATGAGTGGTTTACTCAACAAAAGAAAAGAAAACAGTGGAGTGTCGAATTAGCCTGTTTTAACTGAATGTCTGACTCTGTATTTTTTGTCTGAATCTTTACAGATTTTTCTAATCAGGAAGTTGTTATTAACCCCATGAGACAGAGGTTGGTCCAGAAAATGGAGCTTTATGAAGAGGGGAGGATTTTAACGTCTGATCTGCTGTCATCAGGTGACTCATTAATGGAAAAGTGAAGTTTTAAAGAGTGGAGATTTATCTTTTGGGGATTTTCTTTATTTAAAAAAAAATAAGGTTAGTCTCTGCCTTATTAAAACCAATGGCCGATTTCTGTAGATTGAACTCTGAAGTGGTAAACAGGTCAATTTAACTTTCAAAGCGGAGGTGTGAAGCCTAATTACAAGACCATAACACTTAAAAGATACAGTTCACCCAAAAAGAAAATTCTGTCTTCAATGATGAATACTGTCATCAGGGTGTGTATTGGTGAAAATACATTTTTGTCAATTACTTGTCATATGTACATATAGGCAAAAAACACTTTGCCATAAATTTGGCCACATTTTCTGAAGAACCTGGGATTGTGGTTGCTGGTTGACATGATAAAAATGTAATCTATACATGCAAATTACATTTAAAAACAATTCTGAAAACGCTAAAAGACTTTTGTGTCAACTCAGTAGCTGCATTTACATTTCGGATATTCCATATCAACTGTATGAATTGAAACCCATAATGTACTTATAGTTTTCATTATGTTTTAGGGATGAATACCCAAAAAAGAGAGCCAGAGGAGAGTGATGAATTTGCCAGCGAAACTTCAGGAACCAGCCTACAGTCACCAACCGTGGTATAAGACTGGAAGTTTGGGAAAGATAAACATATAAATTTCAAGAAGAAAAATATTTTATATTTCTTTTATGGTACCTTCTGTTTTTGAAAATGGTAGATATACTGTCATTAATACCTCAATATAGCCAAACTGCAATATTATTTACTTTTTATATAAAAAAAAGGTTATGGTAAACTCAAGTTGTAAATGTTGACTGACATGTTAGAAATATCTCCGTCTTTATAATGATACGCCTGTTATTTTGGCGATCTGATCTCTGTTTTTTCTGGGGCCTAGTTCTGTGAGAAATATTAATTATGAAAGTGTTGTTTCCAAATTGTTTATGACTGAAGCACATAAAGTACATATGAATGTCTAACATATTTCTAACTATTAAATTAATAAAATATTATATAAATATAATAGCTATATGATATTATATTTAACTACCCAGTTTTACACTCTTACATTAATTGTAAAGAAAGCTAAACATTAACATTTCATGGTGAAAATGTTCAGGAGTAAAAGGATTGATAAGAGAAATTGATTAAAAATCAGTTTATTCTTTTCAAAAGCAAAATAAATGAGTGAAATATAAAAGCAATTATTGAATCTACCACTGTATTATAAAGAAGCACAATAATCCAAGTTCGATTATTTATTTAAAGATTTTGTTTTTTGTTAATTGAACACTATTATATTAATACATTTTATAAACAAAACATTGTTTTGACAATAATTGTTTTAGATGTATACAATATATTCCTGGTGAAATTTATTGAACACTACAAATCGTCATATAGAGCATTATTGTCATTATAAAGTGCATCGAAAAAAAGTTCAGTAATCAGTGATACAGAAGTTTAAAAGCTGCCCAAGATGTAACCCTGTATGCTAATTTCTTTACAATAGCAGTAAAGCGGTATTAGTTCATGAGGCAAAAGAGATTGATAGAACATTATTGTGGAGTTGCACAAGTAAAAGCAGTGCTAATGAATATGATAAATGACAGAATGAGCGCTAAGATGATGAACGTGATGCTGCAGCAGCGCTCTGGAGGCTGAACCGCGCCGACGTTTAATTATTGAGCGCTTGTCAAGAAGATGGCGGCTTCCTGGGCGGCATGATAAGATGTAGAGTTAGCTAAATCTACAGTGAAAGGTGCACCCAGAGTTGAATTCGTTTTCCGAGTCCTCCCTCGCGATTTTTATAGTAAATTAACAAATCGGAACGAGTAAGTATTTTGAACTACGGAATGAAAGAATAATATTTTGCAGCTTTCTGTGACGGCTAACGGTACATTCGCCATTTTTGAGGGAAGCTAAGCGAGTAGCCAGGGACGAAACAATAACTGATGTTGAACTGTGCAACTCGAATAAAATGCCACTTGCTATTCTAAAAAGTAAATAAAACAGTAAAATGAAACATGTAACATTTTCTCTGTTATGCCGAATAAATATGTCGAATTGACAGCGTTTAACGGGATATCTGCTATTGAAGCTAACTGGCTGCCCACTGAATCTCATTGACCATTTTAGCTAGCATGCTAAAAACTAGCATGCATTGTAAGTTGTATTTTAAAATTATTTTGTGGTGAAAGTGTAAATTGAGAAAGTTTAATGTCAGCATATTGTTCAGTGGTGGTTGTTTAAATGGTCTTTATTTAGAAATGCACTTGGATCACTGAAAAAAGCGCTAGATTTTTCTAAAAGGGGTGGATTGTTTGGTTTGTTTATCAAGATGGCGGCACCCAGACAGGAGAGGCATGAAAATCCAAATATCAACTCTTAACACACAATCCTACAAAATCAACCTCTCTACTAGCGTTTTATTTAGCTGCATACTTGAAATGTGCATACACGCCACATAAGCAAAGCAACATTTAACTTTGCGGTTTATTATTACGTTTTGATACAGTAACCACTTAAGCGAAAGTGGATATTTTGTTTGGTTCACCGCCCATTTTATTCGTTAGCTTGTGTGTTAGCATAGCCGTTTAGCTGCTAACTGGGCGCTTGTGCTGCAGCTAGCCTCGACAAGATGGCGGCATTCACATCTCTGTGCTACTCATTTTCTCAGATAAACATTTAACCTAGTGCCACAATTTTCTTTCAAAATGCACGGGAGGCCACCTGCATGTGACGTTAAGGATTTGGGATTGTTTTTCTTTATTACTCCCCGAATGAGCATTTGTTGAACTGCCGGTATTTGTCTGTTATTCGCTCGTGATCGAAAAGCGTCTCTTGCCGCTAAAATGGCGGTTCGCGCATATTTGAGCTAACGTTAACCGGCTAGCACCCATTACGCTCGCCCTTTGCGTTATATTTTCTGCCTTTGTGGTGTAAACAAAAACAACATTTAGCTTTCAACTGACATTTCGAGTACGACGGCCGCCGTTTAATTGGGAATCCGTGTGGTCATCCGCCGCATTTCTGTGACCTATTTAGCTCGCGAAGCTACGTAGCGCGCTAATCCTGTTAGCGCTAAAACAATAGCTTTTGACACACGAATGCTGTTTCCATCCACACTCAAACCAGGGCTGTGCGTGGGATTTGTGTCTCGCTAGAGAAGTGGAAATGGCTTCTTCAGGCACCACGGTTCTGCAACCGCGCTGGAAGAGAGTTCTGGGCTGGTCCGGCCCGGTTCCTCGCCCGAGACACGGACACCGAGCCGTGGCCATTAAGGAGCTGATGGTGGTGTTCGGCGGAGGGAATGAAGGCATCGTGGATGAGCTGCACGTTTATAACACAGGTGATCAGTTTGTGTGTTATTAATAATAAACTGGTTAACTACTTGCATGAACCCTTATTTTAAACGGGCTATTTTGTGCAGCATCTCAGCTGTTGTTATTATGTTAGCCAGATAACGTTATTCTCCTGCTATGATTTGGTGGCCAGATTTACTGTTTCGCTTTATTTAAATAAACACATTCGCCAATAATTGTAATTGTGAATGGTACGTACAGACACCTGCGCAGCTTTCGTTTTAATGATTCGCCAAATAACGTAACTGGATTCCTGTGCTAACTTAAATGTTTACAGCGTTAGCCCGGCTGCATTAGCTCGCCAAGCGGTTAGCAGTTAGCCACACAGGAAAGGAAAATCTGCATAAATGATGAGCTACCCGAGCTAACTAGCCGTAATGAATGTGCACGAATTTAGCAATAAATAATTGCTTGAGGACTTGAGACCCAAAACTAACAGTCCTCACGTCACATTGGAATTTCATGAATTAATTTGCTGCTAAATATGTTGTGACAGTGTATGTGGGTGAGCGGCTTTGTGTCGCGTAAAGCTGTTGTGTGTAACCATCAGAGGGCTAAGTGTATGTTTAGGTGTCAGCTAGCCAGCTAACGCTATAGCACTAGCCGTCTTTAGCTAGCCAAGGTGCAGAACTGGTACGCCAGGGGGGAAAATGCAAAGAGAAATGGCGGGTTAAAAAGAACGCCTGTTACGTCATCACAACACGCAGGCCCCGCCCATCGAATTTCCCGCATTGCTAAATAAACACAGTGGAAAGAATGAATGAACTAGAAACAACACAGTGAGGTTTTTTAAATCCATGGAAACTTACGAGATAGGGTCCTTACAGGAAGTGCTATATGTATGAGAAATACAATAAACCCAAAATATGCAGTGTTGTGAAATGTTGTACACGCAATAGATTCTGTTAAAGGGCTGTCATCAATTCTGTCATCATTTACAGACCTTCTAGTTGTTCCAAACTCTATATATGTATTTGTTTGTTCGAACACAGAAAGATATTTCAACAAATGCCTGTAACCAAACAGTTCTTTAACCACATTGACTACCATAGTAGGGAAAATCACAAAGGAAGTCAAAAGTGCCCCAGAACTGTTTGCTGTCCTACATTCTTCAAAATATCTATTTATTTTCCTTTTAACAGAACAAAAAAAAAAGTATTGTTGTCAAAGGGGTCCAAGAGCTGTTTGATTATAAGCATTCGTCCAAATATCTTTCCTTTGTTCATCAAAACAAAGACATTATACAGGTTTGAAACAACTCGAAGGTGAGTTAATGATGACAGAATGTTTATTTTTGGGTGAACTGTTTCTTTGAATATAGTATTGATTATATGGTTGTTAGTTTGATTATTGATTATATGGTTGTTAGTTTGAATATAAACTGTAAATTAACAGGATGAGAAATAAGATTAGCACCCTCATGTAATTTCTAATCTTTTTTTCTTCTGCGTAACGTAACGGATATTATGAAGAACATTTGCAACTTAACAACATTGTCCCCCGTTAACTTCCATTGTATGGACACAAAACCACAGAGACATCAAAATTTCAAAATATATTTTTCATGTTTCGAATGACAAGCTATTGAATGATTAATTTTATAAACTACCCCTTATAACAGCTTACCATAATATTGCCTTTAACTTGTTTTACATTAAAAAATTGTGCAACTTTTAGCATTTGATGCAAAAAAGGATTACATCTCACCAGTGAATGAGCATTTTTCATCACTTCAAATTACACAATTATGTTTTTCAACAGCCACCAATCAGTGGTTTATTCCTGCCGTCCGGGGTGACATTCCTCCTGGCTGTGCTGCATATGGGTTTGTGTGTGATGGCACCAGACTTCTGGCCTTCGGTGGTATGGTCGAGTACGGAAAGTACAGCAATGACCTTTATGAACTACAGGTAAGCCTATTACCATCATTTTAACAAGTAAAATGTTGTATTCAGTGTGACCTTTTTTGTTTTTGCATCAGCTCTGGTCATTTGTAGTTATTGTAGCAATACTTGTCAAAGATGTTAACTACTTTTTTGGATTAAAGAGTGTTTGTGTTTAAACAGGCCAGTCGTTGGGAATGGAAACGGTTGAAGCCCAAAGCCCCTAAAAATGGACCACCGCCTTGTCCCCGTCTGGGACACAGTTTTTCTCTTGTTGGAAACAAATGCTATTTGTTCGGCGGGCTTGCTAATGACAGTGAAGATCCCAAAAACAATATTCCAAGGTACAAAACCAATTTTTACAGTTAACGTCTAAAATGGTTCGACAAGGTCTTATAGGAATGTTTGAGGAGCAGGTCCAGAGATCCAAGTTCTTTGTCATACACCAGATACTTAAATGACCTGTACACACTGGAGCTTCGTCCGGGATCAAGTGCAGGAGGCTGGGACATCCCTATTACATACGGCGTGCTGCCGCCACCTCGTGAGAGCCACACGGCTGTTGTTTACACAGAGAAAATGTCCAAAAAGTCTCGTCTGATCATCTACGGTGGTATGAGTGGGTGCCGCCTTGGAGACCTCTGGACTTTAGACATAGGTAAGTAAAAGAACTGGATCGAATCTTTCTTTTAGGAAAATACTTTTTGTAACTGATTTATGTGAACTGTTTGTAATGATCATTCTCTGTTGTGTAGATACTTTGACTTGGAACAAACCTGCCATTAGTGGCACTGCACCTCTGCCCCGCAGTCTGCACTCCGCCACCACTATAACCAACAAGTGAGTCTTTTCACATGCACAGCAATCCGTAGCTTCAGAGTTAGCTACGCAGAAAATGGTTAAGATGTGGTTCTTAATGTACATTAATGCTTTGTGTAGCGGTGCATGTTATTTTAAAAGTAGTAAAAACATTGTGATCGCTTCTGTTGACTTGGATTGGTTTGTGTGCTTTTTTCCTCAAAGGATGTTTGTATTTGGTGGATGGGTCCCTCTAGTTATGGATGATGTCAAAGTGGCAACTCATGAGAAGGAATGGAAGTGCACGAACACATTGGCATGCTTAAATCTAGGTAGATACATTTGTCTGTATTGTGCAATAATCAAATCTGTTTAAAAGAATAGTTCACCTTCGAAAAAAAAGTATGTTATCATTTACCTCTCGTCATTTCAAACCTGTGTGAGTTTCTTTCCTCTGCAGAACACAAAAGAAGATATTTAAAAAAATGTTGGTAACAGAACAGCACAGCCCCTCATTCACTCTGTAACCAATGCAAATGAATGGGGGCTGGGGGCCCCCATATTAACAATATTCTTCAAAATATCTTCTTTAATAATTTCGTTTTGAAGGTGAATTACTCTTTGTCTGTTGTAAATGAGATTTCGTCACAGTGCATTTTGCGTAGAGAAATCAGCTTTGGAATGTGATTAAAATGTGCATCTCGGGGAGGTGGTATATGTTACCTTTTGTGAAAGCATAACAATCGCCTGTGATGGCTTTAAATGAAGACTTAAAAGGTTTGAAAACAGTATGTCATTATAGCACATTTTACTTTTATATCTCTTAGATGCAATGTCTTGGGAAACTATCTTGATGGACACACTAGAGGATAATATCCCAAGAGCCAGAGCTGGACACTGTTCAGTGTCCATTAACAACAGGCTGTACGTCTGGAGTGGCAGGGATGGCTATCGCAAAGCCTGGAACAATCAAGTTTGCTGCAAGGATCTTTGGTACCTGGAGACAGGTAAGATAAGCATAATCTTAAATCCTTCATTACATACTACATTATCTTTAAAAAAAATTAAATGCATAATCTTCTCCCTATCAGATCGTCCTCAGGCCCCGTCGCGGGTGCAGCTGGTCCGTGCCAACACCAACTCTCTTGAGGTCAGTTGGGGGGCGGTGCCCACTGCTGACACGTACCTGCTACAGCTGCAGAAATATGACATCCCTGCTGCAACCGCTGCCACATCTCCGACCGCCACCCACACCCCTTCTGTACCCGCAAACTCGCCCAAGAGCCCAATACCCGCTGCTGTCGCGCCTGCCGGTCAGAGCATGCCTCTGTCTGGGGTCACGCTGTTACAACAAGTTCCTTCATCCACCACCTCCATGCCAAGCAGTCCGCTGGCAGCCTCACCCCGTGGACCAGGTAGAACATTGCCTAATCATACCAGTAATCTAATCTGAAATATTAATGTGGAATTTTTTTTATTTAAACCGTAAGGTTGCCAGATTGGGGTGTTACTTCAATCACACTAACACATTCTCATATTACTTCTCTTTTGATGATAATTAGGGATGTAACGATTCACTCAGCTCGCGATTCGATTCACAATTCTGCTCTAACAATGCGATTGTATTCATGAAATTTATTCACAAAATTTAAGAATGAACAACTGCCCTTTTATTATTTCTCTAATGTTCCACATTGTCGTGTTTTATGTCAAATAACTTAATTGCAGTTTAAAACAAAAAATATATAATACAAATGCCTCTTTACTATAAACAAACTAAGACTTTGTCAGTGCTTTTCCTAACTTTTCCTTTTTTAAGAAATATCAGCATATCCACATTTAGCAAGTTTGCAGAAAATAACAGCGGCCCCTGCTGTCCAAAACATGAACTGCTTTGAATTGACACATATTATAGTTGATTTTTAACAATTACCATTTGTAATAAAAATGTCATGATGTTTTTTTATTCACAGCTATTCTTAAAGTGGCAGCACCTCATTCAGCAGCTGGGGCTTCAGTTGTTACTGTGCACCAGGCAACCCCAGGCGGCAAATCTCCTGTCACATTGACATCTCTTCCTGCCGGAGTCCGCATGGTTGTCCCTGCGCAGAGCACCCAGGGAACTGTATGAATCCATCTTAAACCACACTGTATTTTTACTTTAAAAGGTTTCAGTTGATTTTGTTTTTGAACAATTTGTTGACTCTGTTTTGCTCTCTAGCAAATCGGCAGCAGCCCTCAGATGAGCGGCATGGCTGCTTTAGCTGCAGCTGCTGCAGCCACACAGAAGATCCCGCCATCTTCTACAACTACTATGCTAAATGTTCCAGCTGGAGCAACCATCATGAAAACTGTTGCTATGACTCCAGGATCCACAACTTTACCGGCTACTGTCAAAGTAGCGTCACCTGTAATGGTAAGCATCGAGTTCCTTAGCAAAAGGGTGTGTTTAACTATATGCAAGCACACTTGTAGAAACTTATGAACAGTGCAGACCACATTTATGCTGACTCTGAATTCTAAATAGCGATTCCTTTTTAACATTTTTTTAACTTTGATGTTTTCTGTCACGGATGTGTCTTGTTCCACCTTTTCTGTTCTAGGTTACTAACCCTGCTACCCGAATGCTGAAAACAGCAGCGGCACAGGTCGGCACTTCAGCCATCACTACTCCCAACACCCCGACTCGTCCCATCATCACTGTACACAAATCAGGCACAGTGACTGTGGCTCAGCAGGCTCAGGTTGTCACCACAATGGTTGGTGGAGTCACCAAAACTATAACTCTTGTTAAGAGCCCCATCACTATGGGTAGCGGTGGCACTCTGGTAAGTATTCAAAGCTGTTTATAATAATGTGTTAACCCAAACACAATAATTAACATTTTTATTGAACCATTTCCTGTTTATAGCTCTCCAGCCTTGGAAAAATGATGTCTGTCGTTCAGACAAAACCAGTGCAAAGCTCTGCTGTGACTGGGCAGGCTGGAAACAGTCCTGTCACACTAATACAGGTCAGCAAGCGCTGCCCTTTTTGGAGGATTTTAAAGCCATGGCTCTATATGTTAATGCAAATTGGGTGAATTTCTCTTAGACAAAGACTCCTCTGCCTGCCGGTACCATCCTGAAGCTGGTCACTTCTGCAGATGGCAAGCCCACTACCATCATTACAACTTCCCAGGCAGGAGGAACCGGAACAAAGCCCACTATACTGGGCATCAGCAGTGTCTCTCCAACCACCACCAGCAAACCAGGAACAACCTATATTAAAACCTTTCCCATGTCTGCCCTTCAACAAGGAGCAACAGGTCGGTTTTTCTGCTCATCAAATTTGTGCTTATGCAGAAATTTAATTGACTTGCTTCTCAGCATTTATGTAGTTGCATAAAAACGCCCATAAAATAATTTTGTTTATATGGAACTGTGGGGTTACAATGATCAACTTTTATTTATTTTCTGTCTCTTTTTTTTTTTAGGTTTGACCAGCAGTGCTGGCATGAAGTCCCCAATCACAATTATCACCACCAAGGTGGTCACTCCTGGCACAGGCACACCTGGCAAAATCATAACGGCTATGCCTAAGCTGACAGGCGCTGGACAACATGGAGTCACGCAGGCGAGTACTGTTTAACCCCATGACCTCTGAAAATTTTACAGTCATAACAAATAGATCAGTTACCTTTAAGCACCCATCCAAACGTATTGTATTTGTTCTTAGGTGGTCTTGAAGGGGGCACCGGGTCAGCCTGGCACCATCCTGCGCACAGTTCCCATGGGTGGAGTGCGTCTGGTTTCTCCAGGCACTGTGTCAACTGGGAAACCCACTGTTACGACACTGGTGGTCAAGGGCACCACAGGTAAGAATATTCAGACTGATGCTAAACATATTAGGCCGGTTTCCCGAACAAGGATTAGTTTAAACCAGGACTAGGCCTTAATTAAATTAGGATATTTAAGTTATACTTTACAAAAAACATTACTGTTGTGCATCTTGAGACAAAACAATCGCACTGATATATTTTAAGATATGCCAGTGTAAATTATTTTCGTTAAAGACACCTCTAATATTTCAGTTAGTCTGGGACTAGCATAAGCCCCATTAATCCCTTTTTATTTTGTACATTATGCAAGTACACACCGATTGCCTACAAAACACAGATATTTGACTTAGTTTTGCAGTTCATGCCCGGCATCTTTTAGCGCTGGAACCGTGGCATTTACAGTTTCAAACGATCTCCAAATCTAGCGTTATATCCACCGTTTCTATAACATCAATCACTGAAGTTCTGTGAACAAACGGACACACCTCACCTTCACTATCGCAAGAGTAACGTGCTACAGCGCACCCCATCTTGAAGCTTCGCAAATAATCTTGATCCTAAGCGGGTCTCGCTCGTGGGCAGGTTTTTTTTATTTCGCCTTGCTTTTTCAGGAGAATGGCCAATAAAAGGAATAGGATTCCTGTGAAAGAAATGCTACGTCATGCGTCCAACTAGTGTAAAGAAGTCAGAATGCATGACATGGCATGATACCTGATCTTTAATAGAATAAACACAACATGATTTCCCCTTTGCTTTCCCCTGCCTGTGCTGGCATTCCGGTGCACAGCAACGGTACATCATTTTGAAATAGTAATGTCTAAACCGTCTTGATTTCGATTAATGTTCCACCACTATCGATATCAATGTTTCAATCGCTCTAGCTCTCTCCTGAATGCCTGCCAAAATGGTGCAGTTTAGATTGCGTGATGTTAAACTCCGGAGCTCTTTATGCACCTTTCTCAAATTATAATTTTTTTCATACGATTTTCCCTGTATGAATTAAGGTGTCACAACTTTGGGTACAGTGACCGGTACTGTATCCACCAGTGGGGTTGGGGGCAGTGTGGTAAGCACAAATGCCAGCCTGGCAACTCCCGTCACCACTCTTGCCACAGTTGCTACTTTATCCAGCCAAGTTATCAATCCAGCGGCCATCACTGTATCTGCTGCACAGACAAGCCTCGCCACCGCCACCATACAAGTGAGCCATCCGATCAAATCAAACTGCATTTACTCTATATACACATTAGCAAAACACTGTTTTTTGAATCTATAAAAAACAAATATTTCATTTTTCTTTTAGTCTGCTGCACAGCCTACTAAAGTTACTCTGATCACCACACCAAGTGGTGCCGAGGACCAGCCCGCACAGGATCTTCCTGTTTCTATCCTGGCATCTCCCACCTCTGATCAGCCCTCCAACACTGGTGCTGAGGCTGGTGATGCCCCTGGCGAAGGTGCTGCTACCGTTACCATCATCTGCTCCAACCCACCTTGCGAGACCCACGAGACTGGAACGACCAATACGGCTACAACAGCTTCTGCCAAGATCTGTTCCAACCCTCCCTGCGAAACACACGTCACAGGCACCACCAACACTGCCACAACTGCTTCTGCTAACATGGGTGCAGTGCAGCAGGTGTGCACCAACCCACCCTCAGAGACCCACGACACGGGCACCACCAACACAGCCACCACTGCCAGCTGCAACATGGGCTCTACAGAGATGGGCACGGTGAACAGCAAGACAGAGTCTACTACGGCGGGTACATCCTCGGACTCTGTTTCAGAACCAGCAGGGTCTGCTGCGGAGGGCGGGTCTGCTGCGGAGGGCGGGTCTGCTGCGGAGGGCGGGTCTGCTGCGGAGGGCGGGTCTGCTGCGGAGGGCGGGTCTGCTGCGGAGGGCAGTACTGCTGCGGAGGGCAGTACTGCTGCGGAGGGCAGTTCTGCATCTGGCACCAAGCGTCCTGAGAATCACCGCACGGGCACCACCAACACAGCCACCACTGCCAGCTGCAACATGGGCTCTATAGAGATGGGCACCACAAACAGCAAGACAGAGTCTTCTACGGCGGAAACATCCTCAGCCTCTGTTTCAGAACCAGCAGGGTCTGCTGCCGAAGACAGTTCTGCATCTGGCACCATGCGTCCTGAGAATCACCGCACGGGTACCACCAATACCTCCACCACTGCTCGCTCTAACATGGGCTCTGATCAGACAGGAACAGTTCAGAGCTCCAGCAAGAGCCAAGCTGCAATCTCTTCCACGATGGTGCCTCTCTCTTCTAGCCCTTCTTCAGAGACGCTCGAGACCAGCACCGCAAAACTGGATGCCTTGTCTGCTCCAGGAGACGTCAAACAAGACTGCTCAAATCCACCTTGCGAGACACACGAAACTGGCACCACCAATACTGGTACACAATCAACCTCTGCAATGGGCAATGTGCAAACCAATGTTGCGCAGAGGGTGTGCTCTAAGCCACCTTGTGAAACCCATGAGACGGGCACTACCAACACACCCACCCCAGCCTCATCTAATGTTGGTGACGGTCAGAATTCTACTGTGCAAAGTGTATGTTCCAATCCACCGTGTGAAACCCATGAGACGGGCACTACCAACACACCCACCCAGGCCTCATCTACTATTGGTGACGGTCAGAATGCCACTGTGCAAAGGGTATGTTCCAATCCACCGTGTGAAACCCATGAGACGGGCACTACCAACACACCCACCCAGGCCTCATCTACTATTGGTGACGGTCAGAATGCCACTGTGCAAAGGGTATGTTCCAATCCACCGTGTGAAACCCATGAGACGGGCACTACCAACACACCCACCCAAGCTTCATCTAGTATTGGTCCTGAACAAAATGCCACTATGCAAAGGGTGTGCTCCAATCCTCCCTGTGAAACGCACGAAACGGGTACTACAAATACAGCCACCACAGCTACCAGCAACTTAGAAACTGAAGATGGTATTGGTATGTACCTCATGCCACTTACCTTCTGTCTTATCTGTATATTAAATCTTAAGATGTGTATTTTTAAGTCAAATCTTCTTAAAATGTTGAATCACCTTTAATTTGGTGTGAGCATGTCAAACAGTGCAGTTGTGCTTTATCCACGGTAAAGATTGTTGTTGATTGTCGTCATTGGTGTTGGTCCTTTAGCTCAGCAGGGTGGTGAAGGACAGGTCGACAGTGGAACCAGCTCAGAACCCACATCCTCTACAGAACCAGCCAATCCCACAACACAAAGCAGAGCCATCACCACAGTGACACAAGCCACGCCCACTCCAGGACCATCAGTACCGGTATGAATCTGTCATTGCATAAATTCAGATGTTTTGAGGTGCATGGTATCAAATAAATGAGAGATGTGTGATGCAACCACCAATTTAAAACCTGTTAGTTTGGTTGGATGATGTGTTACAATTGAATTACACACATTGTTTTCACAGATGCAAAGAAAACAATCAGAAACAAATTTTACAATTTTCTCTTGTGCAGGAGATCTCATCCATGGCTGGTTCTGCAGTAGTGGCTGAGGTTCCAGGAGAGTCTGAGGCTATGGAGCAGACCAGTGCCGAAGCTGCGGCCGCTGGAGAGGAACCCATGCAGACAGAGTGCCAGGGAGAGCTGGGTGAAGAAACAGCTGTCAGAGGGGTTGCCATAAATGAAGCTACAGCTGTGGATGAGGGCACCGTACTGCAAGTACATGTTGCCATGGAAGCACAGCCAGGGCAGGGAGATCAGGCTGAGGTAACACCTTGGAATAAGGTTGGCGTTAGAGTAGTTCGTGTTTAATTTTTTAATATCCTAATTTAATGAATTGAAGGTCTCATGAGTTTCTTGTGAATTATTAAACGTTGGTTTAATCAAGTCATTGATTTCTTGTTAAAGCAGATGGAGGCTGGGGTTGAGGGTACAGAAGCGATGAGTCTTGCTCCTCAGGACTCAGAAGCCCTCTCACTACCTCAGGAGCTGATGTCTGCAGAAGCTCAGCAAACTACCCTCATGGTGACCGGACTGAGCCCAGAAGAGCTGGCTGTGACTGCAGCCGCTGAGGCAGCTGCGCAGGCAGCAGCTACGGAGGAGGCCCAGGCCCTCGCCATCCAAGCCGTACTGCAGGCAGCTCAACAGGCTGTGCTCAGTAAGTTAAGACCAATTTTACCAGAGCTTTGAAAGTTTACACTACATTTATGCTGTTCATGTTAAGAGAGAGACAGAAAACCAAAATAGACTTTGCAGATCTGTTTATTATCAGCCAATCAGATGCTAAATACAAATGTCACATTTGCACGACAACATTCTCACCTACACGCCATTCCTGTCGGATGTTCTGTATCAGGTGGAAATGCAGGTCAGGAGCAACGGTCCACCACCATCCCAATCGTCCTGACACAGCAGGAACTCGCGGCACTCGTTCAGCAGCAGCAACAGCTGCAGGAGGCGCAGGCGGCTGCAGCCCAGCAGCTGAGTGCCCAAGCGGCCGCAGCTGCGCTGCCCACCGAGGGTTTGGCTCCAGCAGACAGTCTCAATGACCCGGCATCTGAGAGCAATGGCCACGAGATGGCGACTGCTGTTACGGCTGCTGTGGCCAGTCTCTTACCGCGTGCTACTGCTGAAAGTAAGACTTTTTCTCAATAATATTACATCTATATCGTATATTTACATCGCAACTTGATTCAATTCTGGTTAATTCACTTAAATTAAAAAATCTAATATTTGTGTGATGTGCGACTAAAACATTTGATTTGTTTACTGTAGCTCTGGCCCCATCGAGTACTTTCGCACTATCTCAGCCCATGGTGGTCACCAGGCCTGCTAAAATGCAAGCGGCCACTGCTCTAGCTGAAGTAGCCAATGGAATCGAGTCAGCATCTGGGGTGAGTACAGCCATGGATCTTTATAATCAGTGTCAATGCAGATGACAAGTTTCATATTTGTGTTCAACTACCTTCATTTCAGAAGCAAGAAGCCCCTCCGGCAGTGGTAAAGCCACCTGTGAAGAAAGAGAATCAGTGGTTTGATGTTGGTATCGTCAAGGTTACGAACATGGTTGTCACTCACTATTACGTCCCAGCAGATGATTCTGCTGTTACTGATGTAAGTAAAAATGCTGCTAACTTAGGCTTTTTTAGTAGTTGACCAATATTGTGGTGCCAGTTTTTTTACTACCTATTAAAATATCATCTTGGCTGTGATTTTGCAGGATGACTCTGGTGCCATGCCGGACTACAGCCGAATGAAGAAGATAGAACTGTCTCCTGGCACTGCGTACAAGTTTCGTGTAGCTGGTATCAATGCGTGCGGCCGTGGAACGTTCTCCGAGGTCTCTGCTTTTAAGACCTGCTTACCTGGCTTCCCTGGAGCACCGTGTGCCATCAAAATTAGCAAGGTTGGTCACCACAAGAAAAAGACGCTTGTGTTTAATGCTTATCTACCTTTGGGTTTGTTTATGGTAACTAACATATTTTATTCCCCAAATCCTTTGCTGTCAGAGCCCTGATGGTGCCCATCTGACCTGGGAGCCTCCTTCAGTGACATCAGGGAAGATCATAGAGTATTCAGTGTATCTGGCCATACAGAGCTCGCAGACAGTCGAGGCGAAAGCTTCTGCTCCGGCACAGCTTGCCTTTATGCGGGTGTACTGTGGACCTAGCCCATCCTGCCTGGTGCAGTCGTCTAGTCTCTCCAATGCCCACATCGACTACACCACCAAACCCGCCATCATCTTCCGCATTGCAGCCCGTAACGAGAAGGGCTATGGCCCCGCCACGCAAGTTAGGTGGCTACAAGGCAAGTAGCTCAGAATCTTTGTTTTCAAGGATCTGACTGGGATTACATTAACCTCCTATATAAGCGCCCCTCTTTTTGAGCATTTTATCGATTCCAAAAACAAGTTCAGAACATCAATGTTGAATGTTTTAGCTTTCAAATGAGTATAGTTTGGGATAGTTGATTTAATAATAATAGAAAACAATAATTCAAATGTAGATAAAAAACGCCTTTTCCATGGGCCCTGTGCATGTTAAAGTGTTCAAGCTATGAAAATATTGCTTATTGGTGTAATTTTGCAGAAACCAGTAAGGATGGCTCAGCAGCCAAACCAGCAGGAAAGAGACCAGTGTCCTCACCTGATATGTGAGTTTCTTACAAAATAATTGTGGGTGTTACTGTAGCTTGTCCAGACTTTAAAAACATTCAACATGTTTTGAACTTCTGTTTTTGTAGGAAAGGCACTGGTATAAAGAAAGCCAGATCTGACCAGTGAGAGCTCACATGACCTCTGACCCCGCCTGACTCTGAGCTAAACCGTGACTGAACTCCACTTCCTGCTGAATGACCTTCTTGCTTCCACTCGCTCCCCATTTAATCGTCTTCAACAGGAAACGGGAGCTAAAAATAGAAGAATGTTTCAGACAAAAAAAGGATGATCCATTTGTGAAAAATCAGCTCTCATCACTGGACATATTGGTGCCATGGACACCACCTGAATTTTTGAAACATCAAATCATAAATGTTCCTTCCTCCGAGTCGAAAGCACATGCTTTTGCTTTTCCTGACAATTTTCTGTAAAAAGTTCTCAATGGCAGCGATCAGTCTTGTTATCAAATATTCATTCTTTATCCATCCTTGATATTCATTTACGTTTAAGCTTATTTCAATACAAGCAATAGATAACAAAAATAACATTTGCTCTTTGTCGGTTTGTTGATGTTTTCATTATTTGAAAAAGTCTGTATATTTCAACGGTGTGCTGAGAAATGAAGGAGGAAGCGCGGCTGATGATGCTTCACTGGGATACTAACGATTACAATGAAAACGAACAGCACTTGGTGACGCTTGAGAGGGAAAAGACTCTGTAATTATTCATTCACTGCGAGTTCAGTTGCTTGTTTTACATCACTGTGTTCATACATTTGCTGTGAGGGACAGAACCGAGAGGCGTAATGCTGAAGAGAAAAGGACTTCAACCCGTGTAGATGAAATCATTCTACTTTTGCATTGCGTCAACTAGATCTTGTATAAAGAGCAAAAATCCCAAAAATAGTAAATTGTGATACAGGAGTTCTTCATGTGTGGTTTATTTTTGTATTTTCTTTTCCTTATTGTGTATGTGTGCTTCAGAGCGGCGTTTTAAACCTCACACCTCTCCCGAACATGTTACCAGCTCATTCCTGAAGTCGTCTTGATTGTGGATTTGATGCGCTGGCTAGTGTCCGAAGGCCATAGTTTTCATATCCCATTGGTTATGAATGATTTCAACCTTATTTTGGGAATTGTAGTATAAAATGTATGTATTTGTTCTGAACATTTTCCCACAGCAAGCTGGATGAGTGAGAAAATCTTTTGCAACCTTTCGTTCTTCCCGTGCATTTTTATTCTTGGCATTTATAGAAGCCTACGTTAGACAAAGATGCTTTTTATTTTAATCTTCTCCCCGTCATCCTTTGCCTAGTCTATAGTTTAATTTAATTTTTCAATCTTACCTTTTATATGCTTGGTTTTGTGCGTTGGTAGATATAAATTGGGAGTCTACTCAAACTGTGCATCTGATGTTTTCGGAACCTTTTCTGCCGATGGTTTAGGATGCAGGCCTGTGTAAATGCTGGGAGTGATGGGATTTTAGGAAAGGTGTGATGGACATGTCATTTTTTGAATGGATAATTGAAACGGGTTATTTCTGTTTCTCTAATGGTTGGAAATTGTTGAAGACGGATTGTTGGCTTAGCCGGAGTGCGAACTCAGTTGTAAATTAGTTCTTTCACATAGCAAGAAGGAAAACGAAAAACTCTTTGCCTTTTTTATATAATTATCTGTAACAAAATGTTTTTACATGTTGTCATCTATGATTGCTTTTGTGTCTTGACATATAAAAGTAATGGAATTCTGTGGCCGTGTTTGTGTCCTGTGTTGCCTGCTATCAATTTTTGTTTTGTTACATTGTTTTGTTTTGTGTTGCTGATTCTGCCTTAGTCTTGTCCCTGAGAAATGTTATGTACCATGAATCTAGATTGACCGGAAGTGGATTAAAGATTATTTGTATTGGCGAAAAGCAAAGTTTTGGAATACGAACATTTTCCAATACAGTAGGTGAAGAGAATGCTGTTATTGAACCAGTTTTATTTCATTACAAAATATACATTTGTAGTATTCAAGGTTGAATTGGCCTTGATTTTGATTTTAGAAATTCAAGAAATAAAGTTTGGCTTCAGTATTTAGGATCTACAAGAGATGAGGCTTTACATTTCCAAAGATCATTTAGCTAAAATGGTGTTATAGTCCTACATGAAGAAATGTTATATTTTAATTAAAGAAATGATTAAAATGCAACGTGTTCCTCCAGTGTAAGTTACTTAAAAAAGTAATGCATAACTACTAGTTACATCTACATAATTATTAATAATATTTAAAGTTTTATCAACTTGACTACGTGGACCAAAGAAACTTTCAAAATGTTCAAGTATCAACCCTGATATAATACTTATACGTACTACTTATACTTACTTTATTCCTGTTAAAAAACAAATAAGCTAATTAAATATTTCTAAACAATATTTAGTTCATTACTCTCGTGATAAGCCATGTGGCTCTAAAAAAACAAATTATCTTAAAAAGTAAGTTAACGTAGCTTAATTGCACCAAACTGCTCCTGTGGATGTGCATTGCGCTCTTCCAGTGAGGCTTTTTGTCCCGGTCGCTTGCCGTAGAAGAACGGATTGCCATGGCAACTGCAGCTAGTAGATACGGTGCAGCGTAGCTACCTCTTTAAAACAGCGTTCGGCTGATCGTTTCTTCTCGTTTTAATTTGAATAAACCGTTTTGGTTTTATACTCATATGTTAAGGAATTAGTAAAAGTTGTCAATGTTTGAGAGACGACGCTCTTTTCGGTGTTGTTAGCAAACTGTCACGCGTAATGGATCAGTACAGCATCCTCGGCAGGATTGGGGAAGGAGCTCATGGCATCGTTTTCAAAGCCAGACACATCGAAGTAAGTCCATGTTACTGTGCGTTTATGTCGGTTTTCTTAAATACGTGAAGTTGGTGACTTCATATGAATGTGTTTTTAGACGGGAGAGACGGTGGCTTTAAAAAAAGTGGCCTTGCGAAAACTTGAAGATGGAATTCCGAACCAGGCTCTCCGAGAAATCAAAGCTCTGCAGGAGATTGAAGATAACCAATATGTAAGAATATCATTTGTGCCTTTAAACATTTGCCTCAGAAAGAAATTGCACCCTACTTTACTCAGAACTGTAGTAAGCGTAAATAAATGTAAACAGCTGGGGCCAGTTGTTCAAAGTGAATCTGATTAAATATGGGTTCAAAAGTAAAAGTGGATTGTGAATTTGATTAGATCACAAAATCAAATCTAGGTTTTGATGTGGATCCAAATCTGGATCAGTTTGTGTTGTTCAAAACTTTCGGGATTCCTTTTGAACCATAGAAACAGGATTATACCGACCCCAGAAGATAGAAGGAACAGAAAATGTAATAAAACATAAAAACTGGACAAAAATATAACATTTATGTCATGTAATATACACACAGACATTATATTTAAAAATGTCTCTTGATATGTTTGACTGTTAAAGTAAAAAATGAAATATACATAGGCTTTGTCCTATTAAGCTTTTCAATAGCCGACAGTAAAGAAAAACGGATATATGCATAAAAGAATCCCAATTTTAAATGTTTTATTGCTGTTTGTAAACATTAGTAATAAACCAGTCAAAAGTTGTTATTTGTGGGCGAGCGGAAAGTCACTTGGGTGAACACAACGCAAATTTTTTCGTTTGGTTCCAGAATGAGATAACTCACAAAAACAATATTGTGCAATCCAATTAAAATAAATCAAATTGCAGTTGGTTTGATTGGATTTAAGCCATCATAACTCCAAAATACAGCTGATTTACACAATAAAACATGATAACATAATAAACAACATGATTTAAAAAACAAAAATGGAGTTAACTCTTCATTTATATATATTATATATCTTGTTTCCCATCTCATACTTTTTCCATCACCGTGTCTCTTTAGGGCTTCCATAAAACATTAGTAATCCAGATTTGGTAATCAGTGGAACATCCAATTGTCTGAAATAACATTATATGATTTCTATAGGTGGTAAAACTTAAAGACGTCTTCCCTCACGGTACCGGATTTGTGCTCGTGTTTGAGTACATGTTATCAGATCTCTCAGAAGTCATTAGAAATTCTCAACGTCCTCTTACCGCGCCACAGGTCAAAGGATACATGATGATGCTGCTGAAGGGAGTGGCCTTCTGCCACGAGAATTCCATTATGCACAGGGTAAGACCTTTATTGCCCGACTTCAGAGCGTCTCTGTTGTGTGATCTGTGCATCATGTGTTTTTCGTGTAGGACCTAAAGCCTGCAAACCTTCTAATCAGCTCGACCGGTCATCTTAAGATTGCTGATTTTGGCCTGGCAAGGCTTTTCTCCAATGAAGGGGATCGTCTGTATAGTCATCAAGTGGCAACCAGGTGACGGTTCACTTCTGTCAAGCTTCACTGAAAAGATATGGGATGTGATAAGCTTATAAATGATGAGCTATGTCATGTTTCAGATGGTACAGAGCTCCAGAACTTCTGTATGGTGCTCGAAAATATGATGAAGGAGTTGATCTCTGGTAAGTAACATGACCTTTATTCAAGTTTATATTAACTTCATTAAAAGGGACAATTTGTAAAATCCGCCACTAGAGGGAGCACGTTCAAAACAGATATGTTCAAAACAACAACAATGGCGTAGCTTGATGACCCTTGTGAAGGTCTTCACCTCCACCGCTGATAATCAATCAGACATGAATAAGAAATGGCGTTTATGGCTGATGTCATAAAGTTGCGTTTGATGATGTAATTTAATTTAATTATAATTAATTAGATGTCATTCATCAAAGTAATTTATTACTATTTAGCCAGATGACCTAAAAACGACTACTGCTTGTTCAGTAAATAATCTATACATGACACTCGTGCTAAATTAAGAAAAAGACTAACTTTGTTGATCGATATAATAATCATACGTTTTCTCTCAGTAAAGGAATCTAAACAGTTGCTCACCTGTCTAGTAGCCCTGTGTCACTGATCAAATTGGCCATTTTCTCACACTTAACAAATAGTTGGACACATTTGAGATATTGTAAGTACTCAAATGAACAAAATATATAACACTAGCCTAGGTTTTTTTATAATTTACTGCAAAAACTGTATCTTTAACATTTATTTTATAAAGTGTAAAAAAACTACTTGCTCCTATTAGGGAAGGGGCTTTTTTTCTTTATCGGATTTATAATTCTTTGTTGTGATCAAATTTCGGCAAAATGATTTCATCATTTACATTTACTCATAAACTCAATTGACTTCCATTATAAAGACACAAAATCTCTAAAACATTTCTCAAAATATCTTCACAGAAGAAAGAGTCACACACAGGTTTTGATTGATATGAGGGTGGTGAATATAAATGATGACCGGAGTCATGTACTGTTTTCAGCTGTCCACTAGATGTCAGAAGTGCACACTTAACACACATTTCTTGTTGTTGTTTTAGGGCAGTGGGCTGCATTTTTGGGGAGCTGTTGAACAACTCTCCTCTTTTCCCTGGAGAGAATGACATTGAGCAGCTGTGCTGTGTGCTCCGAGTGCTGGGAACTCCTAACCAGAAAGTTTGGCCTGTGAGTTTTCTCTGCGCATTTACCCATCCGTCCATCTTTATTTATTAGCTTTTTGCTGCTTATTATGATCTCTTACATTCAAATCTAGGAAATAACAGAACTACCAGACTACAATAAGATCACGTTTAAAGAAAACCCACCCATTCCTTTGGAGGAGGTCGTGCCTGATTCGTCACCTCAGGCTGTGGACCTACTCAAGAAGTTTCTTGTCTTTCCATCCAAACAGCGGATCAGTGCCATGCAGGTGCACACGCTTAAAATGCAGTGAGATTCTGTGCAGAGAAATGTCAGTGGTTCGGTGACACTCATAATGTGTCTTTCTTCAGGCTTTGCTCCATCCATATTTCTTCACGGACCCTCTCCCGGCTCATCACTCAGAGCTGCCCATCCCTCAACGTGGAGGAAAACCCTCCGGACAGCGCATGCAACCCCCCTATGAGTTCACTGTGGATCGACCCTTACATGAGAGCTTGGTGGACCCTGCGCTGATCCAAAGGCATGTGTGGGGTTGTTTCTGATTGCAAAAAAGTAAATTATACTTTATAGTTTACTATATGCATTATACTGTAATGGCTGTAATAAAATTATGAAATATTATGGCATACTTTTGAACAGGTTTTTGAACTGTGCATTTATTACGTACATTTATATACGCAATTATTTGAGTTATTTATTCCTACACGGTTTTCCACAATAAACATTTTGAGTTCAGAGGAATTGCTTATTTGACTTGATAGAATCTTTTGCAGTTTGACCCTTCAGAGAAACGATTCTTTGGCCTCATCGGGTTACGGCAGCTTGTTTTAACTGATCACGTTGTATTCAGTTAGCAAAACTGCTCATACAATTTTGTGCCAACATTATGTAAAACTATCTGCTTTGTTTAACAATCAATTTTGGCAGATATTTCTTATGAAAGAAAAAAATAATATTCCACAGTTACAGGTGATAAGGTACAATAACTTCCTCCATTCTTTTCTGAAAAACAGAGACAACATGTAGGAAGCCTTTCGTGTGTAAACTGTGGGCCCTCGTTTTTTATTAATACTTTTAAGGATTCCTGTCAATGTTTTATAGCTGTTATTGACTTGCACTGCTAATACTTCACCAGTGTGAATTAACATAAACTGTTCAAATAACAGACATAGATCATGTACGTGACATCTATAACCACAGCAGTAATGATTCTTCATTCACTGAACCGAATGCCAGCACACGTGTTGATCCAGCTCTTAAATTTCCCCTTAAAACTGAATGAACAAAAGAAGAGAAAACGGCAAGTTTTGATTAACAAATGACTTTGACGGTGGTGCTGTGTGTTGATGTGCTCGGACTGCACATCTTTACGATGACTGCTGCGTTTGTCTCTATTTGCATCACTGCAGTCGGCTCAACTGTCCACTTGTGTTACATATTAAACTGCGCTTTGCATTTTTTATTGGCTGCATTTTACCTTTTGTTCCCTTTGTGGTTTAGCATTTATCAAGGATTTTATCGTGCCGGTTCAAATTTTCAGGTTTCTTGTAAGTTTAAGGACTTTATTCTTCACACGTGATTTTTGTTTGGAAAATGTAATGTTGGTTCAGTCTTGCGTTTGACTAGAAGATCCATCTGTGGAATATATTAATATTGATTGTATGTGTCAGTGTTAATGTTTGGGTGTTAGTTTTGGCTGCAGTGTTACACCTTTACAACTATTGAAACTGTTTTAGCAGATTTGAAGAAATCATATTTTTAAGACCTTATTTGTATTTTCAAGGGTTTTGAGACAAAAAGCTTGCATTTATGTCAAGTACAGTATATGTATAATATTGTATTAGTTTATAGTTTAGATTTGAAAATACTCTTCATTTAAAGTATATAAGTTATTCACATAAGACATATGTTATATAACTTTTCAGCTGGTTATGTGTAAGTTTATACATTTAATGTGTAACGTCGTTGCCAATGTGATGTCTCCACATGTAGCAGAATGCCAATAAAGCTCACTTGACCATCTACATTTTCCTTTATGTATTCTATATTGGAAATAAGATTTACGCATCTTACTTTACAAATACTCATAAACATTTTTTTAGTTTACTGATCAAATGAAGGATCAGCTCTACAAACTGATATTCTAATGTTTGAGATTTTTCTTAGACTGCATTTCCTTCCCTATATAAACTTGTGTTTCTCTCTCTCTCTGTATGTGTTAGAAATATTTAACTTTTGCTCTCGTAAATTTGAAAATGCTGTGTGATATTTCCAATCGTTTTCATATTTTCCACATACACACTGTGAAGCAACACATTTCCTAAAGCTGACCTGTGTGTAGCTCCGCCCACCAGCCGCACATGTCAAACCTAAATCCCCCACGATACCAGAGCACATAAACCTTCACACCTCAAGTTCTGATCCATTAGAGCAGAGATTCACCTCTCACTGACACCTGTCCTGCTCGTAGACTCAGGTATGTCAAATTACGTCATCTCATTACAGTCTTAACATTCAAAACAAAGCAAGTGAAGCTGTTGGAGTAAATGCAATATATTTTATATTGGTTGATACCTTATTAATGATAACTGATGCAATGTATATATTAATATAAATGTGCTTTAATTGACACCATGTGATGATAATAATTCCTATTTAAACGGTGTAACCCTGTTTTAAATATGTGGTGAGTTTATTTTTGTTCTGTTTAGATTGGAAAATGTACAAATTCGATTTTAACCTTAAGGATAGTTCACCGAAAACGAACAATTCTGTCATCGTATATTCATTCTCGTGTCATTCAAAACCTGCATATGAGTCGTGCTTCTGTGGAACACCCAAAAATATAGTTTTCAGAATGATTTTTTGTCTATACAATGGAAGTCAATGTTCACCAAAGTCGGAAGAAAGTGATACAGGCTTGGGATGACATGAGGGTGAATGAATGATAAAATGTTTTAATTTTAGGGTGAACAACTACTTGAATACTTTGGAATTCCCAGTATCTCTAATCCACTTTTAACATTTTGTAACGAAATACAGTTGTTGTCTCCATAGATAATCTTTGATAGTCATGGAGACATCCGTTGAGTCTCGCTGGGCATCATCCTCGATGACGTTATCAGAGATGATGCCTACTTACCCATCTGACTCCGGTTATCCGATCCACACTGAAGACGGCTTCACGTTCCCCTTTACTGAGACCGATCACAGCAGTGTGTCTGCGTTCACAAGCCCCATCCACAACCGTGGCCCTGGTGCTTTTCAACACAGCCCGGGTCAGTCGTGCACATACAGAACACAAATAAGACGATCGAACAACTGAATAAGAAAGATCTAGCTGAAAATGTTAGACATTGGGCTTTACTTTTTTAGATGGACAGAAATATACAACATTTATAATGAATTTATGACATTTTCTTATTAAAGTAACATTCCTGTTGTGTTTCTCTCTCAGTATATCCCATTTTCTCCTCTCCGTTCCTGTCCTGGCTGGAAGGTTCAAACGGACCCCCTCTAAGCAACCTCCTCCCATCATCTCCATCGTCCTGGCACAACAATAGCTTCTCCAAGACAACCTTTTCATCCCTCCACGTGTCCAAGCCCCTTTCCTCTCCCAAACAACCTCGTTCTGCTCCATCTCCTGCCCTGGACCACGAGGAGACCATCGGTGTACAGGAGAGCATGAAGATAGAGAGGCTGAGTCCTCCAGGAGGCGGGGAGGTGTTTGGGGGGATGTACCCTCTCGGCACATACAGCGGTCCACACGCTCATCCACATTCACAGTTGATGAATCACTGCGGTCCATCTGTGAGACTGAGCCAGGATTACAATAGTCCGCTTCTCTATGCACCCTCACCCTTCTCTCCGAAATTACACTGCAAGATGACATTCTCTCCTACAGGTGAGAGCAACGCTGTGGGTGATGATGGTAGACAATAAAATTGCTCATAAAAATAGAAGCAAATAGAGTATGGAGGGGTAAAATGAATGTAGATTGTAAAGGTAAAATAATCTGGATTTGGATCAATTTTGATGAGAAATGTTTCAGGTCATATTGAGATCGTTTTTTCTTTTAATGGCAGACTTGACAAAACATGAGCTCAGTTTGAGACACTGTTATCTCTTCTGAAAATCAAACTGAGACATTTTTGAGATTTCCGAATCTTTTCTCAGGAGCAAGATCAGACGAATGAGATGTTAACAAAAGTTGCTCTCGTTTGCTCTCCATTTAATCGCATCGATGTCTAGGAATAATAAGACATCTAATCTATGGTTATGATTGCATGAAAAAGTGATTCACGCTGGTTTCATTACAGACACGCGGGAGTGCGTAAACTGCGGAGCCACGGCCACCCCTCTGTGGCGACGGGATGGAACGGGTCACTACCTCTGTAATGCCTGCGGACTGTATCACAAGATGAATGGGCAGAACAGACCCCTTATCCAACCCAAAAAGAGACTGGTATGTACTTTCTTATTTGTGATCGTTGGCTCTTTGATAAAGAATATGACATGAACGCTGATCTCTGACTCTCTTTCTGTAGGTTGTCAGTAAGAGGACAGACACTCAGTGTGCAAACTGTGAGACGAGCACCACCACGCTCTGGAGACGGAACGCTAGCGGAGAGCCCGTGTGTAATGCCTGTGGACTCTATTTCAAACTGCACAATGTGAGACTTTTTTGTCATTTTTCCCACTTTGGTAGGCAGTGGTGGCCAAGAACTGTTATAAGCATTCTTTCAAATCTCTTTCTCTGTGTTCATCAGAACAAAGACATTTATACAGGTTTGGAACAACTCGAGGGTGAGTTAATGATGACAGAATTTTCATTTTAGCGTGAACTGTCTCTTTAAGACCACAACTAATTAATTTAGTCATTGAATACTTAAACATGAAGCTTTCTTTGCAGAAGACATAAGAGGACAGAGACACAAAGCCACTGTTTGGTTTCAGAAGACCCATGGGGCCTATATTATAAAGTCCTCTAGTCAATCTGTGCTCTTTTTATGAAAAAGGGAAATCTAAAGGGTGATAGTTCACCCCAAAATAAACATGTTTCATCATTTACTCACCGTCATGTCATTTCAATCGTGTATTACTTTCTTTCTTTTACAGAACACAAAGGAAGATATTTTGAACAACGGTGCTAACCAAACAACATTAGCCCCCTGTGACTTATCTCAAAATATCTTCTTTTGTGTTCCAAGGAAGAAAGAGACTGGACTAGTGAACTAGTCTTTCACGAAGCATGTTTTAGATGTTTGCATCTTATACCTTCGCTTCTTCTCACCAGGTGAAAAGGCCGCTGACATTGAAGAAAGAAAGCATTCAGACACGCAACCGCAAAGTTTCCAGCAAGAACAGGAAAGAAAAGAAACTTAGTGCTGCGGAGGAGAATCTGTATTCCGATTATCCAAAAAGCCTCGTCTCTGATTGTGACTCGTATTCTCTGGGGGTCTACAGTCACTCCTCCCATTCACTGCCCCAAAATACTGCCTACCACAGCCATGCCACCCTACCCTACCCATGCCACCCGCCGGCTGGCATCTTACCCAGCATGCTATAAGAGACACGAGACTATAAACATTTGAGGAATGATGGAAGGGCTTTGAGTTATTGAGGCCAGTTATAAAATGTTTGGTTATATACTTTTTATGAAACTCAGTTGGGATTAGCAGTGTAAAGGTCATGGGTTCAACAACAGGGGAACACACATGCTGATAAAATGCAGATGTTTTTATCGACTGTTTGGATTAAAGCATCTGCGAAATGTGTAAATGTAAACTGTACAGATTCTAGCAAAGCTTTCTGCTGTTTGTAATCTTTTCCACTACAATAAATCATTTTGAAACAGTATTTGTTTTGTAATATCTTTGAACTAGGTAAATCAATGAAAGCCAAAACTGGATGAGAAAGGGACACTAGAAACTTTTAAGGATGATTTTAATGGAAAACAAGACTTTAATTCACGTTAATTATTTCTGTATTTTGATTTAAGTCTTGAAACAACCTGGTTTACAAGAAATCTTATTCACATTAAAGGTCAGTGGCTGTTAGCCGTTCTTAAAGGAGAAGTGTAAAGAGTCGCTTGAACAGACTTTGAATTCTAAACACAATCTCCATATCCAAAGACGTTTGACTAACGCTCACGCTTGACGTTGTGGTTTTTCTGTGATGCCATTGTGAGCATTGCAGCTTAATTGTTCTGCAGTACGAGTTCGACCGTTATGATGTGATGTGACAGAACGTATGCAAATTCAACACTTACCGTAGTACAACAGAGCAGATCATGTGCTACATTGATACGCTCCAATGGTTTGGTTTAACAGTATTTGCTTATCATGTGAAGGAAATGTTATCTATGATTTATTGTTTACACTCATCTCACACACAGTCCTTTCACATTTCTCAGTTATTTCATTTGAGTATCTCAGATGTTTCTCCTAAATTGCTTTTAGGAAATAAAAACTGAAACAAACGAGACTTTAATTGTTGAAACATGAAGAGTAGGTTGGTGGAACACGAATTTGGATTTGGGTCAATTTGATGCGAAAAGTTTGAGTTCATATTGAGATCTTCAATAATATTGACTTTTGATTGCAGACGTGACAAATCTGAGCTCAGCTTGACACATTCTTCAGATTTCTTCTAAAATTCTGATGGAGACATTTGTGAAATTTGGGCTTTTTCTCAGGAAAGTTATCCGAGATGCAGTAGATTTAAGTTTCTCTTTAGGCCTACTTCCAATTTAATCTCTTTGATGGTTAGTGGTTGGAGGTTCGTGCAAATCGTCTGAAAAATTATGCTAGTAAACCCCTAGCAAACAACAGAGCAGTTCAACTCTCCTTAAAAATGTGGCCAGGCTTTTTTAGGAGACATCTTCCTTCCATCAGCCCATTCTTAAATTGACATTATTTTGTGCAACATACATGCCAAAACCGCCAACACAGGCTGGGAAATGGAAATACACCTCAAATGCCGTGGAATATGGGTTTAGTAGGTCTTAGCTTCGTTGAACTTGGGTTGGTGATGGTATCTCTGATGCTGCCCCTCCCCTCCCTTCTCCTCCATCTGTTTCCATCTCTCAGGGTTGACCACACTGCTCTGCTACCCTGGCTTCTAGTAGAGCCTCATTGTGCAACGCAGGCGGCTTCTGGTTTTCCGGACTCTATAAAAAAGTGCAGAAGGGAAAAGGAGATGCACAGAAAGAGGTTGCAAATGAAGGCATGGGCCTCGCTCGTTCGTTTTTTTCAAGCACGGTGCACCAGGCACATCGTTCGCTTTTTTTGTCACTGGCTTCCTCCGTTTAGGGTGAACCAGTGTTATCTGGTTTACTGGGCAACCTAGTAGGGGGAAATGGTACTGAATGACTTGGAGAGATTAGCAACCACAGGACAGGTCCGGCTAACACGCAGGCCTGTACGTTAGTGCTCAGCGGCTTCTCTCTCTTGCAAACTTGCCACCTCTTTTCCATTCACAGAGACAGAACGCAATGCTCTATGAAGGCTTCGTAAAACCTATTAACAACGATATCTCTGTATCTGTTCTCCCCGGGTGGTTTGTTCAGGGCCCCTCCTTCAGGGGAAGCCATCACCTTTGGCTTAAATGTGTCTGTTCTGTTTCAACGGTAATATGTATAAAGTGTTTCGGAGTGAAAATGGCTTATCAAACAGTAAATTAACTGCATTTCTGCTAATTTTCAACATGTTTGCTTGTTCTTATATTCCATAGGGCCCAAAATGATTAACCTCACCCTGCCCGAAGAAATAAGAAAGTTTCCAACACTTTAAATGCTTTAAAATCCAGCCTTAAACATTTTTCTTTACACACACTTTTGGTTGAACCTTTGATTTGTATGCTTTCGTATATCTTCATATGCATACATTTTTATAGTTTTATCATGGGGGGTTTTCTGTACGTTTCTTCTACTGCACTCATAAAGATAATAAGTGATATTCGCCTAAATTCTGAAATATCAGTGCTGGTACTGCAAGATCTCAGTGCTGCATTTGACACTGTCAATCACAACATACTTCTAGAGAGACTAAAAAACTGGATCAGTCTGTCTGGGATGGTACACAAATGGTCCAGGTCATACTTAGATGGGAGATGTTATTATGTGAGTATAGGAGAGCATAAGTCAAAGTGGACGTGAATAACATGCGGAGTCCCGCAAGGCTCAATTCTTGCGCCACTATTGTTCAGCCTGTATATGCTCCCACTGAGTCAAATAATGAAAAAGAATTTGAAAAGAAAAAGTTATTGAATATAACAGCTATGCAAATGACACCCAGAGTTACCCAGTCTTATTACCAAATGACTACAGCCTAATTGTCTCTCTCTGCCAATGCATTGATGAAATTAACACTTGGATGTGCCAAAACTTTCTTCAGTTAAACAAGGATTAAACTGAAGTCATTGCAATTTGAAACAAAGATGAAGTTTGGGGTCAACTCTAGGGGTCAAACAACAAAAAATCAAGTCAAGAATCTTTGTGTGATTCTGGAGTCAGACCTTAGGTTCAGTAGTTAAAGCGGTAACAAAATCAGCATACTTCCATCTCAAAAACATTGCAAGAATTAGATGTTTTGTTTCCAGTCAAGACTTGAAAAAACCCCTTCATGCCTTTATTACCAGCAGGGTGGATTATTGAAATGGCCTTCTCACCGGCCTTCCCAAGAAGACATTAGACAACTGCAGCTCACACAGAACGCTGCTGCCAGGATTCTGTCTAGAACCTGACAATCTTAGTATATTACACCGGTCCTCAGGTCATTACACTGGCGTCCAGTTACTTTAAGGATTGATTTTAAATTACTATTACTTGTTTATAAATCACTAAATTGCATAGGACCGAAATACATTGGCGATATGCCCACTGAATATAAACCTAACAGACCAATTAGATCCCTAGGATCAAGTCAGTTAGATATACCAAGGATTCACACTAAACATGGGGAATCCGCATTTAGCTTTTATGCCGCCCCTAGCTGGAATCAGCTTCCAGAAGAGATCAGATGTGCTTCAACATTATGAACATTTAAATCCAGACTCAAAACTCATCGGTTTAGCTGTGCATTTACAGACTGAGCACAGTGCTATGTCCTAACTGACTGTACTGTATTCAATGTATAATAATTTTATCATTTTTGTACATTGTTTAATATTTTTTGTCAAATGACTTGTTTTTATTGTTGTGAATACTTTTAAATGATTGTTTTAATTATTTTGATGTAAAGCACTTTGAATTACCATTGTGTATGAAATGTGCTATATATAGTAAATAAACACTACACTAGTGACTACACTACACGACAAGACATTTTTGCAAGAGACAGGATTAATTTACACATTGACTACACTAAACACATTCAATAAATCACAATAAATAAACAAACAAAAAACATAAAAATATAACCAATTTAATATTGTCAGTCTAAGGTTCATTTAGATTTTTATAGACCTTTATAGTGTTTATACTGTAGAAACACATTATAGTATTTTAATGCATGGATAATATTTTGCTGCTTTAAAAAATAAAAAACATATCTCTCTAAGGGTGTAATTAGATGTACAAAAACAATATATACAAAATATTTTGTTTACATTTTAGATGTACCATAAACATATAAACACGTAACAGTGACCTCCAGCGTCACGTCGCACACGGCTGCGCGCAATCATAAACATTTTTCGACTTCATCAGACTGATCAGCGTATGACATCAAAGCACCGCGAGACCTAGTCAAAGCAGACTGCTCTGTATGCTCTCGCGGTACTTGATGTCATACCGTCTGGGCAGCGCAGCTTGAAGTTAAAAGCACACACCTATAGTCATCAATGCGGCAGTAATTGGTCTAAGTTGTTCAATTTACCGCATTTTTAAAACTCCAACTGTGTATTTTCGATTACCAACAAAGTGCCTCATTGTGATTATTCAGCGAAATATTCGCCGTTGACGCTTACAAAAGTCGTATTTATAGAATAACGTGGAGCTTGTTTTAAAAGTGTATGCCATAAAATAATCATAAACACATTTAAATACGAGCGTTTGAGTTTATGAGCCACCTCGCGCCCCTAGACGATCAATTAAGACGCATATGTTTGACGCACAGAGTCAATGGCGCGCTCCTAGTGACGTCACGGTTAGCCGGTTAGCATTTCCGATCAAAAAACATTGCGTATTTACATCCACACAGATTCAATTTGATCTCACCGGTTGTTTTCGCCATGTTTCCCCAATTTTGGCACGTCCAGTCCTCACTTTTATGTCCAGTGCAGAGAATAAAAGCAGACATGGAAACTTAAGGGTGTGTTCCTCATGTATATGGTGTACTGGCAGATCTTGAATCGGTTTTAAATCTGCGTTTTTATCCGTGCAAACATACACGCGACATATTTCTAAAAGCAGTAAGTAAAACTCGTTATGTATTTTCTTGTTTACTTTCTGCAATGCGTTAATATGTAGCCGCTTTCTTATTATGCATATGCAGTAAATATACATGCATTACATACGTTATTAGGTTTAGGCTAAATAGATATATAGAATAAGAGATCTATGGTAAGTTCTAGTTTATTCTGGTACTGTTGTTGTGCAGCATTTATTATACTGTATACTGGATCTTTGCTGCAGAGTCATAAAGTCCTGGAATGGATTCTGTACCGGATGAAAATGGCCAAGGAGACTTCAAAGGTTCCTCTGGATCTCCAAAAGGGACCCAGGAGAAGGGAAGCACCGTAAGACAACATCTATCATCCATAACCATGAGACGGTTCATTCTTATTTTCTTAATAAATGCTCAGTCTAGCACCTGTCAGTCATTGTATGCTGATGATTTACTTTCCATTTTTCAATGTTACACGAGTAATCTCATTCATTAGTAAATAATCCACAGATATGAATGGAGTTTGCCCACTTGCTCTAGGCTGTTTCTCTGTTTAGCACCTACAAAACATGTCAGGCATGTGAGAACATTAGATTCATCATGTGAATATCAAGAGTCCGCTTACTGGGCAATGCTTAACCAGTTGAGCTACAGAAACCGGTTTAGATCTTGTGTTTTAAGACACCTGTGCCCTCCAGAGAGATAACAGCAAGCCGAGCCATAGGAAGAGCCTGCAGGAGGCACGGAGGAAGGGAAAAATGGATCGGAGTAAAGCAGACGAGGAGATGAGCGGTCAGCTCAAAACCCTGGTAAATTCTTTATCGTCAAGAACCAATGATTGGATCAAAATAGGAACCTAACTGTTGGGTTAAATGAACCCAGAAACTATTGGGGTTTGTCCCTTTTTGACCTAGCCATGAAAGAAACTAAATTCTTTTTTCAGAGCATCATTTATTTTTTGTTTTTCTTACAACTTACTTGCAACGGTTTGGCTACCTACAGGTACATCTACAAAATTTGAATATCATGAAAAAGGAAAATATTTGTGTCACTCATTTCAGAAAGTGAAACCCTTTATATTGATTCATTACACATAGAATAATATATTTCTTTCTTGAAACTTTGATGATTATGGATAATGTAAACCCCAAATTCAGTGTCTCGGAAAATTAGAATATTACATAAGATCAATAAAAAAAGGATATTTTAAACAGAAATGTCAGGCTTCTGAAAAATATGTTCACGAGACACTGAATTTTAGGTTTTCATTATCTGTAAGCCATAATCATCAAAAGTTCAATAAATAAAGGCTTGAAATATTTCACTATATCTATATAATATATGTGTTTCACCTGTATCTTTAGGTAAATTAATAAAAATGTAATATAACTAACACTAATAAAACAATAGAATATCAGTAAAATAACAGAAAAATATAAAATTAAATAAAGTCACTAATTTAGAAAGCTTAACCCCAAGCTTCTTAAAAGATTAGAAGCACAATACATATTTACATTTGATATGTTAATGCAGGTTTATTCATTTTATTTATTTATTGGTTGACAGCTCAACCGATAGCCAATAGTTTGAAGAGATCTTAAATATCTTAAACATGTATCTTAAATACATAGCCATAGCTCCACAACACAAGTGGTTATTTTATTGTTTTGTGATATATCCTCAAAGACGTGCTTGTGTAAGTGTGAGATGTTTTAATCTGTTCTAGGATGTCCGTGGGAAGACTAAAGGAACAGGAACCGGTCTCGTCTATGTGGATGCATTCATTCGCTATCACTGCCTCTGGGACAGCAGGTGACGCTTTATTGTTGTCTATCTTGACTGGATACACGTATTTTAGACTTCAAGGGCTATAAAACATACCAAGACACAAAAGAAATGAGCATTTATTTAAATATGTGTAAATAAATGTCTTGTGTTTTTAGTTATAAGCTTAATAACAGCAAAACTGCTATTCCTCACTTTTTAAATCATATTTCACATAGGTCACATAGTTCAATTACAGTTATTATATCACAGACGATTGAAAGTTGTTGTTTTTTCCAGTCATCCAGAGCGTCCAGAGAGAGTGGCTGTTATAATGGACATGCTGGAAAAAGAGGGTTTGCTGGCACGCTGCGCACGGGTCGAGGTAGAGTTCTTTTGGGATTTGATGTTTTAAATGGTCCTGTTATTGTTCTCCATAAATGGTTTGTGCGTGTTTCAGGCCAAAGCTGCATCAGAAGACGAGCTGTTACTCGTTCATACGTACGTAAACATTTACATTCACTGCAGGTGCTTTCATCCAAAGTGCTGTACAGTGCATTGAACAGTAAAAATCTGAGAAATCTGTTGTGTATGTACAGGAAAGAGTACATAGAGCTGATGAGATCCACACAGAATATGACAGAGGAAGAACTCAAGACGCTTGCTGATAAATATGACTCGGTCTATCTTCATCCTGTAAGTCCGTCATCAAATCACGTCTTCTTCAGTCCTGGAGCTTTGAAGGACTCATTCATGCAAAGGTTTTGGATGGAAGCTTTTGGGTTTAATATAGAAAGATTGTATCTTCGGTTGTGAACACAGGAACTTTTCACTTCGGCTTGTTTGGCAGTGGGATCAGTTCTCCAAATGGTGGATAAAGTGATGATGTCACAACTCCGTAACGGGTTCTGTGTTGTCAGGTTGTACAGCGCTTTTTCTTTTGTATTACCATCATCTTGCATTTGTTTTGTTTTGAATTATTATGCCAATTATAATTATTATTATCTGTTTTTGTTTATTTGCATACACACAGGCCTCCTGGTCACCACGCTCACGTAAATCAGATGAACGGCTACTGTATGTTCAATAATCTGGCCATAGCAGCACGATACGCTCAGAAACGGCACGGAGCGGAACGGTGAGCGATGACCATTTTAAATACATTCACAGTATTTTTTTAAAACAACATAAATACACATCCAGTCATGTCCAGGCCCACATTATGTTCCATAGAATATTCTGTAAATGATGTTTTTTCAACATGGTTGGACATGCTTTCTTCAGAGTTCTGATTGTGGATTGGGACGTGCATCACGGCCAGGGAATCCAGTATATTTTTGAAGAGGATCCCAGGTACACCTGTGTTTACTCCTCTTGTTTATGCATTAGCCACAGATCAAGCACCATGTGATGGGTATGATGTCATTGTCTCATCTCTGTTCTCTCTTTTTGTGCGTCAGTGTGCTGTATTTCTCAGTGCACAGATATGAAGAAGGCTTGTTCTGGCCACACCTCAAAGAGTCCGCGAGCAGTTCTGTAGGTTCAGGAGCGGGTCAGGGATACAACATCAACATACCCTGGAACAAGGTAAATAACACTAAACCCGCCCCTCCAATGAAATCATGGTGCTTGTTCACATATAAGCACCCTTTCCATGTTAATCAACTTATTTATCGCCCAGACTTTTGCTGAACAGTTTCACGCTATTTGACAGATTAATTTTTGAGTATTTTTTAAGCACGTCAGTCGAGTGACCTCTGAATGTTTTTCAGACAGGAATGGAAGATGGAGATTACGTGGCAGTTTTCCAGCAGGTCCTCCTGCCGGTGGCGTATGAGGTACAATCAGCGCTCAGATCAGTCCCTTGGACATCCGACAAAATATTTATTTGATAATGATGTTGGTTGTGTTCCGCACAGTTTCATCCGGATCTGGTGTTAGTGGCGGGAGGCTTTGACTCCGTGATCGGAGACCCAAAGGTGTGTAACAGATTGAATTCATTGTGCGCAATATTTGATGCTCTGCATATACGATCATCCTTTTGTAAAGCAGTTCACTGGGTATGTTTAGGGTGAGATGCGAGCGAGTCCACAGTGTTTCTCCATTCTGACTCACATGCTGAAAGGTATCGCTCAGGGTCGACTCGTGATGGCTCTGGAGGTAAAATCATATTGTGACACAAAAAAATGACACAATACTACTTCTACAATACTACTACATCTCGTTTCTGTTAGGGTGGATATAACCTGGAGTCCACTGCTGAGGGTGTTTGTGCATCTGTCAAGTCACTTCTGGGCGACCCCTGCCCTCATCTGACCTCTCCTGGTGCTCCGAGTGAGAGGTGAGGAAACTGTGAAGCTCACGGTTTATCCTCACTGTATCTTCCTTCCGCATGTCGGTTTTGAAATATTTTTCTTGTTGTTGCAGTGCACTGAAGTCCATCTCACAGACCATCTCAGCCTTGTATCCATTCTGGAAGAGCCTTCAGACGCTTGGTATAAGCTCAGAATGATTATTAACAGACATACAGATCATGTTATATCAGTGTAATATGTAAAGCCGAGATCCTTCTTTTTTTAGTTTTCCCAACATTCGCATAAGCGTTTAAACTAGTTTCATATGGCAAAGACATTTTGTTGATGTTTAGAGGGTGGCCCTCTGTCTGATGTCACGCCCCTGCCGGCTCCAGTATGTACAGAGGTAAAGGATTCTTCCTCCGTCACCGGGCTTGTTTATGACCAGATGATGATGCTCCATCACAACATGTGGGATAGGTGAGAGCCGAACGGCGCTGACCAATATAGTCCTGCATCTTTGTGATGTGGGAGAAGAGCATCCCTTGTCGTATTTTGTGTAAATCCATATCAAATAAGGGAAATATCTCTTCCTACAGTCATCACCCTGAACTCCCTCAGAGAATTTCACGTATCTTTGCCCATCACGGGGAGTTGGGCCTGCTGTCTCGTTGCCATCGGATACAAACTCGCTTAGCAACAGAAGAAGAGCTGGCACTATGCCACAGGTAAAATGCGCATTTCAGTAAAAAAATCTGTATTTTTTTTGGGTGATAAATCAAGTTTTATGAACATTCCACGGGTATTTATGTCGATTCTCTCTCGTGTCAGTTCGGAGCACATCAGCACTATGAAGAACACAGAGCGCATGAAACCCAGAGAGCTTCATCGACTGGGGAACGATTACAATTCCATTTTCATCAGTAATGAGAGCTATAAATGTGCCCTGATGGCTGCCGGAGCTTGTTTTAACTCCGTACAGGCCATTCTCACGGGCCAGGTCTGTCTTCTTTACAAAACTTCAGATGTCAGATTATTGTTGCCCATGTTTCTGATCAAGAATGGTTTGTTTCTCATGTGATAGGTGAGAAACGGCGTGGCTATAGTCCGTCCTCCAGGTCACCATGCAGAGGAAGACAAAGCCTGCGGTTTCTGTTTCTTTAACACGGCTGCGCTGGCGGCACGCTACGCCCAGAGCATCACCAGCCAATCACTGCGTGTCCTCATCCTCGACTGGGATGTTCATCATGGAAACGGCACGCAGCACATCTTTGATGGGGATGACAGGTTTGTCCAGTGTACTGAGTGTTAGCTTCTACAATCTAGCTACCCTTTGCCTAGATTACAGTTCTGCTCACATTCTTTCCTGCAACTTCATCTCGTGCATTATGGGACATTTTTCACACTTAAAAGTGTTTCCTGTCTGCCAGCGTTCTGTACATCTCCCTGCATCGCTATGAAGACGCAACGTTCTTCCCGAACTCTGAGGATGCTAACTATGATCAGGTGGGACGAGGGAAAGGAAAAGGTTACAATGTCAACATCCCCTGGAACGCAGGGAAGATGGGAGACGCTGAATACCTGGCGGCTTTTCATCATGTAGTGATGCCCATAGCCAGAGAGGTAAAACATACTCATTCATCTTCAACATCTAGAAAAATCTTTGGTGGTAAATGGAAATTTTGGGGTTGTAGTTTGCTCCGGAGCTGGTGCTGGTGTCTGCTGGGTTTGATGCTGCACGGGGCGATCCGTTAGGAGGGTATCAGGTCACCCCTGAGGGTTACGCCCATCTCACCCACATGTTAATGAGTCTAGCCGCCGGCAGAGTGCTAGTCATACTAGAGGTGAGTGTCTCTTGAGTTTATTCATATTTTGAATTAGCTTTTATTTTTACATTTTCATTTTAGGGTTCAATTTGAGCTTTTTTATTGTTTGCTTTGTTCCATTTATTATTTATTTATTTGTAATATTGCTATTTAGGTTTCATTTATTGTTATTTCAGTTTGATTTAAATTGTATTTCCAGTCAATCATTTTTAAAGCTGTCAAAATATAAGATTTTCATTACATGATTATTACAATATTATTTATTTATTTAGTATAATACAATATTATGTATATTTTGTTTATTGGGGTTTATTTTTAGATGATATATTATTTGTTTTATTAATTTGACCAATGAAATTTGTATGAGTGTCATCCAGATATTTGTGCTGGATTACGTATTAACGCTATATCATTAATATTATCAGTTATTAATATCACGATAATCGTCAATACCTGTATATTGTGACACATCTAGCCTCAACTCAAGCTGAATGAAAATTAGAAATGCCTTAGCAATAAACGTTTTCAAATAATATTTAGGTCTATATTGTATTTGTTTACAATTAATTGAAATGTTTTAATAGTTAAAAATACACTCTTTATGGATAATTCAGAATGTCTCACTGTAGTATTTTAAAGAGATTTTATCTTCTGCCGTGTTTAACTCCAGGGAGGATATAACCTCACCTCCATCTCTGAATCCATGTCCATGTGCACCAGTATGTTGCTGGGAGATTCCCCTCCCGCTCTGTCCAGCTTAAACCCTCCTCACCCCAATTCTGCTGTCACCATCAACAACGTCCTGCGCGCTCATGCCCCCTACTGGAGTTCCTTGAGAGTACAGCGTGAGTTTGACTGAACTGGGGTGGACACACAAATGTCACATATTATACTTTCAGCGATTATCATATCTGTCAAATGAAACGCATGTTCTTTTTTTTTGTATTGTCTGTTTTAGTACCAGAGTCTCTCCGGTTGTCTTTACCATCTCCAAAACCCAAAGGCAAGCAGACATCAGTGGGCAAAAGTAAGAGATCTTCTCGCCAGTCCACCCCCTCCCAAAGTCCCAGGCAGGGACCGCAGCATCACACCCCGGCCGCACCCACTGCTGTCCATGAGGAGTCCGGCCTCGATGACCTCACTCACGGCATGCTTGCTCTGGAACTAAACACGAGTGCCTCATCTAGCCCCAGCCCAACGTCAGTTCCCATTGGAGGAGCCAGACGTAAGGTGAAGCCTCAGAGAGATTCAGCTGGGCAGATGTCAGATTCACCTCTAAAACTGATGTCAGAGAACAAAAATGACGACAATGGCACGAGTGCGACCACGGCCTTGACATCAGAGGCACCTGTAAGCATTCCTGTTAATGAAAGATTTTGACTGGTTACATTGTTTTTTGCCAACGTTGTTTAAAGTAAAAACCCCTGGGATAAACAAATCAAGTGTACAATGTGACGTTCTCTCTGTAAAATATCCGATAGACCCTGAAGTCCGAGGCAACTGTAGGATCGGGCGGTGCCGGTGACCATGAAGGAGCTTGTGGTTACATGGAGAAATCGGTGTTTGAGCTGGTGTGTGGAGCACAAGATGTTGATGGGGTAAAGAATCTCGAGTCCTCAGTGTTTCCTGTGTGTAATGTAATAACAGTGCTGTGTTTAATCTCTGCTCTCTATACGCCTCCACTCAGTATTGCTAATGTGGATTCGAGCACTAATCTAATCGTGTGTTTTGTTGCTAGGAGACGATGTTCGTGGTGGACCCGTTGTCATGGTGCCCACATTTAGAGTCCGTGCGGCCAGTGCCCGCAGGTGGCGTCGATGTCTTCCTGCCGTGTGAAGTTTGCGGAGGGGATGCTGAGAACTGGATCTGTCTCTTTTGCTACAAGGTTACTTTTGTGCAAATTACACACTTGGATTCTGGCAGAGTGCAAATTACATCATTTTATTTCAATATGAAAATCTCATAATTTACACAGACTCATGCCATATCAGATGTAGATGAATTTATTTCTTCAGTTGCATACAAACCAAAACTTTTTAATTAAAATGCTGTTATCTTCTTGTATAGAAGGTATTATACACGTATATATAAGACAAAATGTTAACATCCAACATTAATGCAATCCAAATGAATCCAGGAAGCAAAACAAGGTTTTTGTGATAGAAAATTATTAATATATTAATCTTGATTAGCAAAATTATATGCAAAATTGCTTGAGATATTGATAACTTACAATTTAATATTTTTGCTAAATAAGCTTTTCATATTTTATGGCATTCAATTCTTTTCTTGTTTCCGTGTCATGCAGATTACATGTTGTTGCTGTCGGCAAACACTTTAACCAAAACCACTGCTTTTTAGGAAATTGATAATCACAAATTGCCAATAATAGTGATTATGAAATGTATAATGTTAAAATCACAGACAGCTTTACAGTTACAATATGAAGTCATGTGGTTGGGAGTATCATAAGAGTTTGGTTTCACATCTCCATGGTTGTGGTGTGGATGGTTTTCAGGTGCTCTGCGGGCGTTATGTAAACCAGCACATGGTGACCCACGGGCAGCTGTCGGGTCATTCTCTGGTACTGAGTTTCGCTGATCTTTCGGTCTGGTGCTATGCCTGCGAGTCATACATCCACAACAAGGTGACACGTGTCCGTTTAACAAAAACAAATGAAAAACTAAAGCCAACATAAGTTTGTCAGTTCATCTGTCTCTCTTTCTATCTCTCTGCACATGCAGGTGCTCTATGAAGTGAAAAACGCTGCTCATTTATTGAAGTTTGGAGAAGAGATGGCTCCTTTCAACTAAACCAGCAGACGGGATTCGTAGCCAGGCAAAGAGCAGAAGAGATGCGTGTGTTATCGTGTGCATGTGTTTTGTTCTGTAGTTTATGTGTGTTGAATTCAAGTATTTTATTTTCTACGTGCGTGGTTTTCTCAAGCGCTTCCGTCACCTTTATCTTCATCTGGAAGGATGTTCTTCATTGGTTGTTATCATGCCAACTATGAGGCCATTTGCCAAAATCCTTATTTTAGATTTATGTCGCAAACTATCCTAAATCTTGATCACAATTTTTAAAGTCTGCAAATTCATGTGTATCTTTTTTAATTGACTGTCATTTGATTTTATACAGTTACAAATTTCCACCAGCATGCTTTTTAGGATTTTGAATGATTTGTATATCAAGTCACAGACATCCTTTTGCGCTGTACTGTTCAGATTATATTTTTTATTGCTCAACTCCAGGCCAAGAAGATCAAATTATAAAAAATGTAAAACGTTAATAATAAAGCAATATATAGTGCAATATATCCTGTAACAGTCTGAAGACTCTGTGTAGCCGAGCTATTTCTCTGTTATTTTTACTTTTGTTCTTTTTGCACATCACAATTATTTGCTCTTATGTTGTCTGAAAATCAACTTTGTAACTTTTGGTACACTTTGCAAACTTAATAATAAAACCTTCAAGTGTTCTTACAAACCAACGTTTATCTTATGATCTTGTTTGTGAAAGACTTCAAACATTCATATTTTATATTTTAAATATGAAAGTGTATTTGCTTCACAATGCAAAAATAATTTTCTTACTTGTATATAATCTCAATATATATTTCAAAAATATATTTTCTCAATATATTTGTTCTCCGAATCGAGAAAAAAATACCAAGTATCCTTACGATACATTTATATGCAAAGCAAAATTATATCAGGCCTAGGTTTGGGAAAAAAAATCTAAATTGTGTTTTTGATTTTAAATTTTTTATTTTTCTTACACTGTTGGCAAATATTTGTTCAGCATAGACTTTATTCTAAAAAATTTTTTTTTCAAAGATGTTCTTCTAAAGTAAATGTAATGGAAATTTGTTTTTTGCCATGTATTGCAATAATGTAATGCAATCTAATAGAAGTGGCCATTGAGGTTATTAATGTGATTTTGAAAGCCATAAAACATTATAATGTCCGTTCTTGATTTAAGAACGTAGATATTTTTATTGGAAAACAAAGCAGAAATACTCAGATGTTTTGCTGCTGAGTGATAATGGTTGAGTTTTTTTCCATTATAAAATAAAATTTCGCAATGTGACAAAAACGGATGTGATTCCCAGATGATTTTCCTCTTACTAACATTCACACATCTTATGGCTTCCTCTCCATCTCTCAGTCTCTTGTTCTGACGTACATCACCGCTGCATCACGTCAGTCTCTTCCCTCTCCACAGCAAATGATAAATCGTCCTGCATCACCCATCTCTGTTTCCTCTGGCTGCCTCTGTGTGTATGTGCGCAGAGACCCTTCCCACCAATCAGAGCATCCCTGACCTCCCCCTTCCTCCTCTCAGCCTCCTCTCCCTCCATATGTGCACGAGGAAGATGGTTGCTGCTTTTGGCCTGTTTTTAATGTCGCACGTCCTGCCGTAGTCCCACAAGAGAAGCCCTGCGTTCAGGTCATTTTCTCTCTCTCTCTCATACACACTTTTACAATAAGCTGTTTTACATATTGTGTTTGTTATTGATGTGATTTTGCCACTCACTTCCTGCAGAGCCTCATTTTTCTGTTGATTTATTGAATGTACAGAGATAAGCTTTTGTGGTTTGCATTGTGATGATTTTCTGTCAGCATTATACATCTCATCTACCTTTCTCGCTTTAGTGTTTTTCTTTTACTGTGTGTGTGTGTGTAATAAGATGGACTTGCAACATAAGTGCAATGATATTATAGCTATTTTTCATTCTTTATAGGGCCAGATTTGTGTCATTTGTACAAAAGGTCATGTTTTTGTTAGCATTGATGCCCACAAGATGATTTTGAATGAAATCTTAAATCCTCAGAAACTGGAAGAACATTACAAACTTGTGGAGTTCAAATGCTGCTGTTACTGAAGCAAGTATACGTAGGACATTAAAATGCAGTGATGTTCCTAAATTAAATATTTCAATTCAGTTTTTCACTAAAATTATTATCTGGTTTACATATTATTTCAGATTATAGCATTGAAGGCATTTTAATCCAAACACTGTATATACATTTTTGCAAGGTTTTATTTATATTACAATATTTCACAAATTTCACCAAATTTTTGTATCACTTTCTTCAAACAGCATTTACAAATACACAATTGATGCAGTTGAATGATCAAAAGTGATGTAAAAAGGAAATTTTTGTAAAATAAAGTATTTGCTTTTATTTGTACCCTCAGATTAAATCATCAAAATCTTAGGCACAAAATGGACCAAACACTAAACTTTAAAGGATTTATTGGATACAATTATTTAAAATAAAAGGCATATCAGAGAATACGGTTTTCAGAACAACATCAAGCTCACAGTAAATAAAGTAAACATTGACAACAGATTTATCTGTTATTAAAATATGTTCATCCTATCTTTGTAGTAATATTTTGTAGTCATTTTCCCGGGCTTTGACTCAATAAATGTATTTTCAAAGTTGAGCTTCGGTTTTAATAAAATTTGTAAAAACGCATTTAAATATATGAATGTTTTCCAACACTCAACATTGGAACCAGATAACCCAGTAAACATTGTTGCTTGTGTTAGAACAGACCCGAATATGGACAGTTTTTTCTCTCCAGCTGCAGAATGCAGCATCACTCCCCCGAGGTGGCCCCTCTGTATCAGACGGAGTTTATCCGGAGTGCCCGGGCGGTGGGAGTCCTGTGGGCCATCTGCACTCTCTGCTTCGCTGTCATCGAGGTGGTCATTCTCATCCAGCCGTCCTGGGTGGGCACACGAGAACTGCACTACAGAGGCGGGGGTCCGGCCCCTCCGACCGGGACCCTGGGCCTTTTCGAGGTGTGCTTGGAGACGGATTGGCCTGTCCCGGAATGCCGGGGGTCTCTTCACACCCTGACCCCTCTGCCTGCGTTCCAGTCTTCCGCTGTCCTGGTGTGCATTTCTCTCACCATGGTGTGGGCCAGCGTCGGCTGTCTCTGCCTCTTCAGGTTCTGTAATGCAGCCACCGTCTATAAAATATGTGCGTGGCTGCAGCTGACGGCAGGTGAGACTGTTTTTCTGATTATTATTCAATTTCAGTTCATCAGTCTATTTGGACACCCAGAGCATTCAATCGACTAAATATCACCACATGCATTTATTTGATGTCACTTCAGGTTTCTGTCTGGCCCTGGCGTGTGTGTTGTTTCCTGATGCTTGGGCTTGTGCTGAGATGAGGGCTCTTTGTGGGCAGCGTGTCAGCAGTTTCTCCCCGGGAAACTGCTCTGTTCACTGGGCTTACATACTGGCCATGCTGGGAGTGCTGGATGCTGGTATACTGGCCACACTGGCTTTTGTTTTGGGAAATCGACAGGATGCTCTGCTGCCAGAAGATGCCAAGGATGGAGAGGGTAAACACATCATCATTCCCTGATAACGTCTGACTGTTAATTTATGATTATTATAATGTTCCCGCTTAGAATATTCTTTTGCATTAAGGTTAGGTTTTTGTGTTTACGTGTATTATGTTTGTGTATAAACAATAATAAATATTAGGGAAGGGATATATAAGTTTCAAAATGTATTAGATTTTTGATTTTAGATTATGTTTCATGATAAAAAGTTGAATGTTGCTTTTTACTTTCACAGTTACTGGACTGTTACTGTCAGCGTAAACCAGACACAAGCTGTCAGAATCCACTGGTATTTATGTTTTTCTGTAGTTTTATTCATATTTTGAAATAGCGTTGATTTTAGTTGCATTTTTCTAAATTGTGTCATGTGGATTTGTAATCTTTGGTTATTTTATTTAAGAATGGTGTATAGGTTTAATTGATTTATTTTTTGTTTTTAGCTTGATTTATTTTCAGTTAATCATTTTGTAAATATGTTTTTGTAAATCATTTCCAAAACAGAAATATTTTAAAATGTTTAGTTTTAGTAAACCATAATAACCATGCTAAGACTTTAGTGCAGCCAACTAACACCATAAATACACAGCTAAAAGAATTGATCCTATTAAAATTGTATTCTTATTCTAGTGTAGAATCAAAGATTTATTTGGAAAAACAGATAGAAAAAAATGAAAAAATCATGTTTCTTTTATTATGTTATCATGTTTTATTGTGTTAGTTAGATTTTTTTCTTTAATAGATATTAATTGTATGCACAATAAGAAAATATGGAGTCTTTGCAAATAAAATATATCTGTTTTTGCAAATAAACTCTTCATTTGTAATTGGGGAAACATTTAGAAATGAATGTGAGCTGTCATGATTGTTTTTATATTTGCAAATAGCATTAACTTCAAACACCTCCTCTGTTCTCCTCTTATCATCTCTGTTTTTCTGCAAATGATGTCACTTCTCATCTTGTCAGATGGCTGTTATATCATCTTATTGTCAACATCTCTCCGGACTAATAATGATGACAAAAAGGTGCTAAGAGACGCTTCTCTCTTCCAACTGAGCATTACGTTCTCATCCTGTGAATTCTGCTTACATAAGCTGTGTGCATAGAAACTGTCGCCTGGCAACTGCATCTTTTCCTCCTGGATGGAGGAACCTTCCGCTCGTTTCATGGTGGCTTTTAAGTAGAGCAGAGAACAGAGGTCACAGTATTTCAATTTCATCTTTACTACATTTTGTGTGTAGTCGTGGTCTCTATGATTTCTTGTGATGCACAAACATACACGAATGGGATTTTTGTCAATAACGTGATGATTATCTTGTCAACAATCAAAATGACTGTTATTATGCCTTCTGTTTTATTCCTGATCTTCAGGGATTTGTCCTGTGCATGAATACACTTTGATGTTTTGTTACAAGACGTGTGAAGAACAGTTTCTGCATTTATCTGATTTTAATGTTTGTGTCAGTCTAAACCTTTAGATAAGAGATATATTTTCTTTAAAGTTAGTGAGTAGGCTAATGTGTTCAGATCTTAAACCGCATGAACAGATGTGTTCTTCACACGCTGTAAATTCTTATCCTATAGTCGTCAATCTGTTGTTTTGTACTGTTTAGATTATATTTAACTCTTGAGATTTCCTCATTTTAAATGCTCATTCAGTTAAATCTTGAACGTGATGTCAGATTTTTGCTTGCACTTATATAAAAGCAATGCAAAGTTCTAATCAAAACATTTGTATTCACATACACTTTATTAATTCTTAATACAGTAATTGTGAGGCTTGACAGAACGTACAGTGCAGAGATATGTATTTTTATACAAGATTTCAGGACTGTTTGAATATCGAACAAGTCAAAGCCACGGTTTCCGTCACAAATTCACTGCGTCACTCCGATTACAAACCCTGCGGGCAAAAAGATCCGGTGGGACAGAAAACCAGTTACTATACGACAACCAAATAGATTTAAGGACAGAAATCTCGCTCTTTACAGAGGAGCTGGAACTACCACACCCAATCAGAGAAAAAGAAAACCGTAAACTCACTCTTTAAACGTGTGAATGTGTTGAGCAGTTTAAACATGTAGCAATTCTGAATGTATCTGTTCTGTTATGCAATAATAGTGATGTTGCAATAAATCCTTCCAGAGATTTTCGTCTTAAATGGATTTATTAAAGTTGTCTGTATTTAAATACCGTTCAAATTGTTTCAACCCATGGTGAATGGAAACAACCATATTTGATCCCACCATGTTCTTAAAACAACCATTTTTACTCTTGCACGACCTTGATAGTAATATAACATCATTTGGAGTCAAGAATCTGAACCCATGGTGGTGTTAATGTGATTTTATCCTGTTGATTCTGACAAATACAGACATGTTTGTATGAGATACTTCTACAATCCAATGTCTAAAAATATAAATTATCCATTTCAATAAGATCATATTATGCCTGCACAAAATGCATTGTTTTGAAAAACAAAAAGCATATTAGATAAGCTGTTACGTGTAGATTTTATTATAGTATAACATCGAACCTTGGCAAGCAGGCCTGAACGGACTTTGATGACAATGCTGGCATATCTGTAAGCGAGTGATATTTTCCCTCTCCGTCTATATTCTTTCTCTTTTTATCTCATATTTTTCTCCCTTTCATTTCTCGATATCTCTTTAGGCTGGCAGGTACTGCAGGATGTGCTGTGCGATCAGGTTAGGGTCGTAGGTCAGAGCCCGGCGCTTGCGGCTGTTTTTTTTGGGGGGTGGCAGGTCAGTGTCAATGCGCTTCATCCTCTGCAGGCCGACATGTGGCGTTCTGATGCTCTGGCCTTCATCGTCGTCATCATCGAGCCTCTTCACCCTTAACAGCGAGGCCTCGGCCTGGGCGGAGGGGATGGGGGCGGAGTCCAGGGAACGGCGGGTTCGTTTTAGGGTGGAGCCTCCAGCTCGCTCCACGTTGGACACGGTGGCCAGGTCGCGTTTTGCACGCTGGTTTGATGGTCCTGCTTGGTTGGCGCCCGATGCCAAACCGGAGATGATTTTCTCGACAAGGTACCTTTATGATGCATAGGAAAGAAAATTGTCAGATGCTAAATATGCTAGGATGACTTAAAGGGACAAAAATCCTGTCATTGTTTATTCATCCTCATGTTTGAGAGGATTGTGGAACACAATAAGAAAGATATTTTGAGAAATTTTTTATAGGTTTAGAAAGTCAATGGAGTCCAGTGTTGTTTGCTTATCAACATTCTTCAAAAAATCTTCTTTTGTGTTCTGCATAAGAGAATAATACAGATTTGCTTCTGTCATTACCTGAGCATCTCTTGATCTCTATCCTGGTGTCTCTCAGGAATCCTGTTGGCACTTCCGGCCTGCATCAGCATCTCTTGTTTGTAGCGGTTGAGCAGGGCCTGAGTGAGTTGAGGATCCAGAACTCCCTGCCACGCTGCCTGGGGCTTTGCCATACTCACCGCCTGCTCCGTCTCATCGTAGTCCGGAGGATAGGGACTCTGGAAATCCCCCTCATCCTCCTCCTCCGCTTTGCTCGGTCCGTTATTCTGCGCGTCGTTCAAGAGGCGCATTAGAGATGCCAGATAAGCCGATTCCTGTTCCCGCCTCTGGTCGCTCTCCACCAATCGCTGGAGGGCTTGTCCTAGACCTTGAGCCCTCAAGGCCTCTGGCTGGTAGTAAAGATCATTGCTTCTCCCAGCGGCAGGATATGACATCATCTGTGCCTCGTAGGGCGCTGCATCACGGAGGTCTCTGCGGAGACGAACTCCAGAAAGAGACTGAGCAAAAGAGAAAATACATTTATTTCAGTTTGGCGTCTTGTTTTATTAAAGACATTTACTGTTTAAGTGTCACTTGGTTAGTATTGAACAAATGCTACTTTATTAGTGTTGAACTTTTTTATTTGATTCTTTCAAATATGCGATCACTTCCAGATAACCAGAGGGGTCTATTTCTGCTTCATGTGACTTTTAAAAAGGACTGAAAACTAACGTCGTTGGGATAATTTAATCCCATTAGAAAGAAAGCATCCTTCAAATATCTCAGTTATTTCTATGGAAACTCTCTATGGAATTTCTATGGAAATCTACAGATGTTTCAAACTAAACTCAAATCTGTGAAGTCAATGTAATTGAAGTCAATGTGAACTCAAACATTTCTCATCCAACTTCCCCTTTGTCATTTTATCTCTACAATCTTCATTCATTTTACACCTCCATGCACGAATGCATTTGACTCAGTGTAGCCACGTTTCATTCAGAGGATGCATTAGTAAGCGTGTTCTCATCTCATTTACACCTCTTCTCTATCCTCAATGAATCAGAGGTTCAATTACACACACGCAGCTGGTACTGCGTGAAAAATATTCTTGGACCCAAAATCACTCCGGTCTGCACAGCAAGCCCATTCAGACAGTATGAATAATCTGCTCCTCCTCAGCCAATATTACTTCTGTAACTGATGCTGAAAATCTCCGTCCACCATTACTGCCGGAAGACCTGCGCTCCTCTGCCTGTGCTGTGATTTATTGTCTTGATCTATTCATTTTGGCCACTTGAAACTGGTAATAGCCGAAGCCTGAAGTTATCACCACAGTGCTGATTGATTCCTTATACATCACACCCATGTGTGTGTGTGTGCAGAGTACAAAGTACTAAACTGCAAAGCAAGCACTAAGAGTCGGCTCCCATCTATTACTACAAATCATATTCAGCCTTTGCTACGTACAAATGATAAAACAGTTGAGTTATTAGCAGCATGTCAGTGAGGTTCCTGTCTGTTTTAATCTTTACGTCGTGTAGTATTTCAGTGTCTGGAGGAGTTGCTGTGGTTAATAATGAATGAGGCAGACAGTGACGCACACATTCAAGGGAGCAGGATTCCTCCGAGCGTTATGTGACTCAAAGTGCTGGTGAGTCAGTGCTGGTGCATTATGACGTCTGTACCTCCCCAGACAAACACGCCGTGTGTGGGTGAGAGATCTCGCTGTTCATATCCTGACTTCAGAAACATGCGCTTGATATTCCTTCCTGACCATCTGTTCATTAGTGCGCCAATGAAAACATTTCCATTGTGGAGACATTGAGCAGCAGATTAAGATCTAAAAAGGTCTTGTGTGTTTTTATAAAATGCATTAGGTTTGCATTATTTTTCACGAATGGCCGTAATTAATTTATTAGGAAGTTTATGTAGAAGGAAAAATGTCTCATTGTACTAAAACATTGACATCGCAGGTTAGACTTGAGCAGTTACCGACTTACCACGTGAAAAATCACTTTAGTGTTTACTATAGCACATAGTAAATGATACTACGGTGTTTTAAGCCTTACCATAGTAAATTATTACGTTTACCACAATATTAACCACAGTTCATCAATTCACTGTAGTTTAAACTGTAGCATACATTAACAAAGTGTAATTTCGTTTCTATAATGTACTAATGTAGTTTACCATACTATGTTTTCTGTGCGGGTTGAGTTTAATTCAATTCATTCTAGTTAAGCCATTTTGTAGAAAGCACTATACAAGTATAAGCAGCTAATTGTCTCAAGTCGGAGAGAAAGAGAGAGACACTGACTGTGTTCTCTGAATGCAGTTGCTATGGTAGCGTTCCTCCTCCGCTTGGATCGAAAGGCCGGCTTTGTTTTCTTTTAATGACATTGTGTTTGCACCCCTATTGATTGTATTGTGTGCTTGGTCCATCGATACAGCTTCTCATCCTATACAGTTTCCTTTCCCTTCGAAGGCATATACATTCAATTCAACTGAGCCGTGGCTGCTGTCCATGGTGCTGAATTTCACATCTGAATGAAAAACTTGTGTGACTGCTGTCCACACATCTATCCAAAATGTGAAACTAAGGTATTGAATGAATCATTGTAAAGTATTAAACCAATCAAGCAATTGTCCTACATATTCAGAATAATGCGTCAAACGGAGCTATGATTTTCCTTTACTTCGGAAAGTCTTACTTTGGGAGAAATTGAACCATAGAGAAAACTGAATATATTGGAGAGTACCAAACCAACCAAAACCATTAGCACCATAGCAATCGCATAGCAACGCTCTTAAAATCTCTTAGAACACCATGGCAATGCTTTGGCATGACAGTTCTCAATGTCATCTCTCTTGTTCGTCGTCCATAGATAAACCTACATTATCATCATTTGTCCCCAAATAAAATATCAGCAGTGGTTGAAATGAAGATGAATTCATATATGTAAACCATAGATACAGAAAAGTATATTTCTGTATGAAATTTGCATGGGCTTTGGAGGTTATTACATGGCTAGAAGCTGAAAGCCCTTTACAATTTGATTGCATCGTATGTAGCCTCATCCTCAATAAAGAATGGACACAATCCCTCGTGAATTATGCATGACGTTATTGATTAATACACATTATATGATTGACATTTTATAAATGCTTGTTGCGATGACAACCAAAAACAATATCCAAGAATGCAGCCCACTAAAAACAACAGACTTGATATTTGTTCAAATCACGTTCGTCGTAGGATACACATGCTATTATCCACGATAAACCAGTGTTGCACGAGTAAACATAAACAAGATGAAAATCTTCTCGAGCAAAGGAGGATATATTTGATCCATTGTTTTGATGTACCTCATTTTATGTGTCATTCACAAGAAACCCTGAACGAGTTATTAAAATATATGCAACTAATGTACAACGTTACTGTTTATCCAGTTGATCTAATGTGATCTCAGGTTGCTATTTACCCTCCAATCAATTCTGGCCATTGCATTTCTGAGAAACTTCCAGAATTTAATCAGAGGCAACAAAGCCTTGTTGATTTATCCTCCGTGTTGCCAGGCAATGTTGATTTGTACGCCCTATTTCACGCCATCTGGCTTGAGTGATCTCATTGCTCTAAGTGAAATGTACCTGTCCTTTTGTACACCATGTTCTTAACAGTATGAAACATGTATATTTAAAATAATTATAAGATGAAATGCTTTGCATAGCCATAATATGGAGAAAACTCAACACAGTTTGGGTTAAAAAGGAATTTAACACTTTCCAAAATTAAGCAAACATGCAGGGACCAACACATTTATAGTAATGAAACACAGATGATGAATGTTGTGTTTTATTTTACCTTTGCATCTAGTGTTGGATTTCTGAGCAATGTCAGAGAGATGAGCAGAAGAGAGCTGGTCAGAAGGCCCGACATCCTGGAGATGAGAATGAAGCTGCCCCTGGCAGTGAAGAGAAACGCTGCCACTGAGCACCAGCACAGAGATACACATACACACACACAGGGAAAGTCAAAGAGGGAGGTGGGGGCCAGAGAGGGGTGTGGCCAGGAAGGGTGGGAGGGGTTTAGTTGTTACTCTGAACAGAGATGGTCAGCCACTTAGACAGAAGGAGTGGAGAGAGAGAGAGAGAGAGAGAGAGAGAGAGAGAGAGAGAGAGAGAGAGAGAGAGAGAGAGAGAGAGAGAGAGAGAGAGAGAGAGAGAGAGAGACAGAGAGAGAGAGAGAGAGAGGAGAGAGAGAGAGAGAGAGAGAGAGAGAGAGAGATGTTGGAAAACAGTGCGTGTGCACAACTATTATAAACATGATAGATGTATTATAAGCAGCAGTGCAGATAAATGACACATATGACACATCCGAATAATACAGTTTATCACAATAATATAATTATAAAACGGCACAACTGGGAAAGTCCACGCAAAAAAAATCATTTTGTCATAATTTATTCATCCTTATATTGTTCTAAATCTGTCTATGGAAAATAAAACCCATCGACATCATTTCCTCCAAACAGGGAAGAGAAACAACAACTAGACACGACACACTTCTGCCCCCTAATGGATGTATTGTGACCATTCAAGTAGAAAAATAAACCACAATAAGGTTCTGAGGTTCTATAAAAACATATAAAAAGTTATCTTAACTTTATTAGTTCAATAATAAAACTTAATTAGTATTATAGTAACTTTATTAGTACTAGTATCTTAATACAGTATAACTCTATAAAGTGTTTTTATTTTATTGAGTTCTCTTTTAGGACTAATGATATATTGAATGATTGATCTCAGAGGCACATATACACTCACCTAAAGGATTATTAGGAACACCTGTTCAATTTCTCATTAATTCAATTATCTAATCAACCAATCACATGGCAGTTGCTTCAATGCATGTAGGGGTGTGGTCCTGGTCAAGACAATCTTCTGAACTATAAACTGAACGTCAGCATGGGAAAGAAAGGTGATTTAAGCCATTTTGTGCGTGGCATGGTTGTTGGTGCCAGACGGGCCGGTCTGAGTATTTCACAATCTGCTCTGGGATTTTCACGCACAACCATTTCTAGGGTTTACAAAGAATGGTGTGAAAAAGGGAGAAACAGTCAATGTGGCAGTCCTCTGGGCGAAAATGCCTTGTTGATGCTAGAGGTCAGAGGAGAATGGGCAGACTGATTCAAGCTGATAGAAGAGCAGCTTTGACTGAAATATACACTCGTTACAACCGAGGTATGCAGCAAAGCATTTGTGAAGCCACAACACACACAACCTTGAGGCGGATGGGCTACAACAGCAGAAGACCCCACCGGGTACCACTCATCTCCACTACTAATAGGAAAAAGAGGCTACAATTTGCACTCCGGGGCAGGCTATGTTCTGGATTCAAGATCTCAGACTGAAGTTTGACCAATCAGCTGTGAGCAAAGAAACATATAGGTGACGTAACTGACACACAGTGCTTGTTAGAATGGCTAGTTATTTTTTATACTGTGTAATAAAATAAAAATACTAATATAAAAATATATATTACAAATATAAAATCAAATATTGTTTACTATATAGGTAAAATCTGATTTTAAAGATTTGCTGGCTTTCCCTTACACTCACATGAAATTCAATTTACTTACTTATATTCCACTTTTATTGTATCACGTGTATTTGCATTGCAGTTTTTACATTCTTGTCTGTGGTGCAGAACATCTAGAAACACTTTCAGTTTCACTGTATTAGGACATTTTTCTTTGTCCTGAACCGAAGTTTTTATTAAGGCTTCAATGAAATGACTGACCCTGGTTAATGGCGCAAAGACTAGTCTATTAAAGGTAAAGGCTTATGCATTCTGTTGTAAAAGCAGGCCGTTTTATTAAGTGTTCTTCTTATATTTCTTCCGCTTCTCTGTGTTGCAGAACACACAGCTATTTATAATTCTGAGCTCCGTTGTCTTTCTGCAAAAAATAAACTTTTTTTTCCTGCAGAGCATCATATCAGACTAAAAGGAGACCTACATGCAACCAGTCCGCGTTATTTTTTGGGCAACTTGTTTGACACGCATTCATTGATTTTAAACACGTAAGATGTCAGAGTTTTCAATGCAGAAGCGTTGTGGTGTCATTTGCCTGTCAAATTAGCTGTTTACAGCTTTAACAAATTTGTACAGATTTCAGGATCAAAGCTTGAGTTGACAAAGAAACTCCACGAGCTGCTTCATGGTACCAACAAAGCTTGATCACGTTGGTTTGGTTTTGTCAACCCAAAACTAATCCAATTACCCTGAGTTTGTTCAGCTACATTCATGGTACAGCCCCCTGGTTTCTTTTTAACATAGTAATAGATCTATATGATTTTTCACCAATTGTACTGCTACCATGATAAATTAAGACAACATTTAATAGTAAATAGGGCAATATGGTAATGGCTTTAACATTTTATATACATTTTTATTATGAAAGTTATTTTCAATTAAACATGTGACATCAGATTTGAAAGTTGGACACCACCTTTCTTTATAGCACATTTCAAATGCAAATTCACTTCACTGCAAACCAAATCTACCTGGGTACAAATAAAATAACCACCTGAACCTGCAAGTGACTAACAATTTCATATGAATAATTCACAAAAACGATATTTGTTCATGTATAATAAATTCTTGCCAGCTCTGCAATGTCTACGGTTTGTGTTTCTAGAAACTGGAAACTGTTTTTGTAATCGTGCTTTTTTACAAAACCATACATATTAACTTGTTTTCTACAATTCTCTAATGAAAATAAACACAATAAGGGCTTTGAAACAAGTATAATGTAACTATCAAAAGCAAAAACTTTTATAGTCAGATGCTACAACGGCTAAAGTACAGGGTATTTAAACGTTTTGACTAAAACATCTACGTATTTTTCTAAATAAAACAAAAAATCTTACAACACAACAACTAAAGTCTATGACCTACTGTAAATAATCATTATTCCAATCCGCAGATGAATGAAAACAGTCGAAAAGCATATACAAGTTTCAAGTAAAGGTTAAAAAGTTGTGAACAACTAAGAAATGAAGAATATATTTGTTAAAATACCTTATTTAACATTTTATCCAAGTAAACTCTAATTACTGTATTGATAAACATTATATTACTGATCAGCTGGCTGTGTTGATCTTTACTGTATCTCTGTTCTTCTTCAGAAAGCTTCAAGATTTAGGCATCCTCATAGTAATTGTCGGTTGCTGTAGTGGTGGATTCTGTGTCGTAAAAACATTTGAGAGTTATTCAGTTGGCTCTCTCACTAGACAAACCAAAACATCATGCTGTTATAAATGAACAAAGATAAGAGACATAATGACCTTTAGAGTTGCTCTTATAGGTGGTCACTATCACAACCACAGTCATGATGATAAGACCAACAGAAATAAAGGAGGCAAAGCCGATGTAGCATGAAGACACTTCTTCCTTGTGATGATCTGAAACTACGAAGAAATGCAAAGCCAATGACAGGGACGGTTTGGCTTGTATACTTACAACACACAGACCAAACGACAACCAATCCTTGGTGTTTCGAGACTGACAATACCTAAACCATGTAGACTAACTTTGAATGCCACAAAACCCCCCCGTGTGATGTCGTCTAACTCAAAACACCAAGGATTTAGTGAGAGGATCCGGAATAAACACCTATGAGACATTATAACAAACACACGTTATTTATCAACTCTCCTTTATATACTTCAAATGAAGACTATTCTAGATATTGTGATCAGTGGTGTCAAGGAAACACAGAGAATATTAAGATCAAGGATTGACAGATTACCTGAGATCTTATTAACCCGAATAGTCGGGTAGCCAGACTGATTGAAAATGTAAGTTTCACTGTGCAGTTTTGTGGTGTTCCCTCCGAAATCAGCTTTTAGGACACAGGTGAATGAAACAGGTGGACTCACTGTGACCTTGTAATACATCTCATATGGAGAGATGATTCTCTTCCGGGTGTAGCTATTTTCACTCTCTATGGAGAGTTTACAAGAGCTCGACCAATGATGGCTCAACTGTTCGCACATCACTATAAAATGTCCACTGTCCTCCACCTGCTGCCACACTGTAATATTCGGCGACAGGAGTTCTTTAAAAAACAACAACAAACCAACATGCATGTGAAAAAAGCATTTCATTTTTTATTTTTTGCAGTTTTATGTGCGCTTTCAATATTGTGCATCTTTATTTAACATCTCAATGTGATTGTGACACTGGATGGTTAAATAATGACTGCAGTTTTTTTGGAAGATGTTATGTTAGTCATCTCAACCCTTATTTACAGTTTCAATGCTCCTTTCACTGAATAAAAAAACAACTGGGGGAATAAAATACATCCATATTCAATTATTATGTGTGAGATGATCTTGCTTTTCTTGTGGTACTAAAAGGACATTATTTACAATCATAAAAAATGATCAAAAAATAGGTTAGGTTACAAGTTAGGTTTTGTAATAAGCTTTTAAAGGACTTTCACCTTTATTTTTGTTTAAAGTTGCTTACCTTCAGGGTCATTCAGATAATCCAAATCAACATCCAAATGACGAATTATATGAAAGAAATCATCAGGGTCCTGTCCAATAAATATTTATAAAAAGTTAATAACGGAATACATTATACAATTGAAACAGTAGCTTCATCAGTTGTTTTAACTTACATAATCATCTTCTTCCTCAATATAACACATCTCTAGACAAAAGAAAGATGACAAATTAGAATAATTAAGCAAAACAAATGTACTGTATTTGGCAATGTATTGTATAAAAACACTTTAAACACACACAAAGATACTATCTGTATTTTTTTACTTACGAAATGTTAGCCAAGTGACCAGCAAAAGACAGTTAAAGAGAAACTTCATCTTGCTTCAAACTCTTAATCTCAGAATAAAACACTGGACAACAGCTTTGCATTTTCACTTCGCTTTCTATTTCCTGTGGTAAATACAGATAAGCTGAACAAGTTGTCTTCCTTATTTGCAACAGAAAGCTTTGAGAAAATATCCAAACGTTTTCTTTATGTAGATTTACACAGTTTCATGTCATTGCTGTGCAGAGTGTTTTGAGTGTGTTGTTTATTGAGAATTATAATTGCAATATAATCTGGTTTCTTGATACATCACACATTACATAAATCTAAAGGAGGGAAGCTGGACATAACCCCGACTGTACAGTAATCGGTTCTGGTAAAGTTTCTCAAGATGTCTGAACTTGTTTACTGCAAAGCAAAACGGGTACAAATGCCATGACAAGTCTCGGGGTACATTTGAGCATTTTAGTGGTCATGACATGCTTTGATCTTTTTTTAAATTCCTATAAATAATACACAAGTGAGAAACTTGTCATCTTGACTTCTGCATTTGTTTGCTTAGAAACTGATTAAGAGCACTAGTCTCTTTTCAACACTTGACTGCATCTCTCACCCCCCTGCAAAATTGAACTTTGGCGTACTTAATACACGATATTGCAACAGCGTGTTATTTACACTCAATTGCAACAGGACTTGTTTTAATGACGCCATTCTATGTGAGAGAACATCAGCATGGTTTAATGAACGCACAATGAGAAGGGCATACAAAGTGACATCTAGGTTATTAGGGTTTCGAGCCCGAAGGGCTGAAAACCTATTGTTTTTGTAAGGATTTTTATTCTTCTTCTTATTATTATTATTCCGCCATAAAACGCGTAGCCCAGCCCAAACCGTAAGTCGTAGAAACTCGAGACTTTGTCGGATGGTAGTAGTCTTGCACGCTACTCAGATACTCGGAGACAGCCAAATCGGCCCATAGGTGGCGCTATAGCGATAGCCAATGCGTTTGAGCTCAATGCTCATAAACCAGATGTCGCACAACAAAATGTTTGGTGTCATTGGAATCCTTGGCTCAAAACTTAAAAAATGGCTATCTCCGATTTCATTTCCGGTATGCAAATTGTCCCGCTAATTTGCATTTTATAAAAAAACCAAAAATGAACTAGTCCCTGGATTTTTGCCCGATCGGAACCAAACCAACGCTGCTGAATTCTGTGGAGTGTGAATGTAAATATTCGTTGAAAAAAAGTTGAAATTTCGATTCAGGGTCGCTAGGGGGCTCTAAAACGTGTGAACCGATAGTTGCCTATTTCACTAAAATGGCTATATCTAGAGAACGGTTTGAGCTATCTTCACGGGGCTTACACCGTATATGTAGACCCTCAGTCCGGGGTCACAATAAAAATAACTCGGTGTTTGGCCACTAGTTGGCGCTATAATAGCAAAGAACACGAAAAGGGCTATAACTACCCAACCGTTTGCCCGATCGACTTATTATTTTGTATGGTGTGTCTTTGTGTCATGCACCGTGACTGTATAAAAGGACTTTGGCTTTTCTCAAAAAACATGGCCGCCATCGGCCAATGAAATTTGAGCACTCATTAGACAGGGTTAACGGACGCCGATCAAAATGACACTCGCTGGGCTTGTTCCTGTCCTGGTCATGAAGGTCTGTAAGAAATATGAACTCATTTGGCCACTGGGGGCGAAATAACATTTTTGGAGTGCTTAAACAATTGTGTATCACGTGACATACATCTACAGGCTCTGATACGCTTTGAAAATAAACGTCTCGGCCCAGGAACTTCAGACTTCTTGAGTTTGAAAGCACCTTCGCTTCAATTTAAAAGCCAACAACAATGAAAATCGGATACTCATTAACAAATTGTCCAAATGATTTGACAGTCAGAAAAATAACATTCTTGTAGTATATGTGCATGTTTCTGTAACCATGCATAGTTTCTATGAGTTGATACCTGTCATTTTTCTGTGCGTGTGTGTGTTGGACTTTGATCCTTCATGCGTTTGTTGTGGTGTGACCCCCTAAACTGTTCATGAATGCATGACTGCTTTTGACTGTCTTAAAACTCGAAACCCGATAAATGCTGCTTGCAGCTTTAATTTGTATTTAAATTGTTAAAATAACATTTTCAATTGTCATTCTCACATAACACATGCAAATAATGGTAATGATGTCTGGCAATGTAATAATGCTTTATTCCAAGTCATATAAAATTACAGCTTCTGCCCCCTAATGGACATACCAAACACTTCAGTAAGCAGCTACAAAATATCAATAATATCAACAACATGCAGTTTGTCATCAAAAGAAGCGTGGATTGATGTCCTTTCCAATAATAGCACATCATTTAATCACATAACAAGAACATAACGTAAACAGAAACAATAGCTAATAAATGAGTAAATACACATACACAAAACATGTCACAGTTACATTTTTTAAAGATCAAAAGTAAAAAGTTAACCTACCAAATTTACACCACAATGACCTGATTATGCAAAAAAAACTGAGTATGTTCACTGTAAAACTTTGCTGTAGTTTTGCAGAAGGTTTGCCAGTAACTTACTATTGTTTTCATTTACAATTTTTGTTTTAAACATAAACTTACCTACTTCTCTATATATATCTTATGTCAGTTTTCTTAACTGCATCAAAATGTAAGAAGTTTCAAATATTTTTAGTAGAAAACAAGACAAAAATGTTTAGCAAGAATGTCATTTTTTTGCAGTTTTGCAAGTTTTATTTATTTTTATTAAAGTTTAATCAAACTGGAAACAGTACTAATAGGAAAATAGTTTTAAGTAGTAATTAAATCTACAGTAGTTACTGGCAAACCTGTTGCAAAGCTACAGCAAAGTTTTACATGAAATGTTTCTAATCAGACATTTTTAACATTATAGCTAAATTAATTTGATAAAATTGCTAGAAGTTTGTTTAACTCTTAAGTTAAAACTTCTCTTTTTAAGGCCATTTTCATACAGAATGAGAAAATAGAAAGCAAAGTTAGATTATAGTTGTTTACTTTCTCCGGGGTCATATTCAGAATCAAAATAACATATGCATGCCTCTGCACAAAAGAAAGAAAACATATCACACATGTCTACACACAATTTTTAAAGTACCCTGTCTTATATTCGCATATAGAAATGAATGTAAATGTAAATATAACAATGTACTCACGTAAAGCCAACCAACTGAGCAGAGAATTAAAGAGAAACTGAACTTTGTGAGTCTAAGACACTGTGAAACAACTTTCACCCTTTATTTTATGTGTTATCGGTGGAACATGAGGTTTTTGTCAGTGACAAACTTTAAACAGTTGCAAAATTAACCAAAAAAATGTATTAAAACGTATTAATTGCATACAATTCAACACATACAGACAAATGAATAATAAAAACTAACTAACCCTCTCTCTTTCTCTAAACAGCTTTTGTTCTGGCTTTTGAACAAAAAGAACCTTGTGTATTATTCCTGTATGACATCGCTTTACTGCTCCCAGAAGTCGTTTAAGATAAAAGTGTCTGCTGTGGAGTTGATGATATTATAGTTATATCCAGCAGAGGGCAGTAACTGTGTTTTGATAAGTATTTAGAAAAGATTCTTGCATCAGTTAAATTATTTGTATGCTTTAATATTTAATGATAAAATACAGTATAACCTAAACCTTCTGAATAGCAGTGATAGTGAACAGCAGTCCACCTTACACAGGTACTGATTATTTTAACTGTCTACATAATAAAATGTAAAAGATTCCTTTGAATTTCCAAATATTTGATTCTCATTCATGTGCTGTAAACATTGATTTAATATTGCTTTGATTGAGAGAACATGCTTGTGCTTTCCTGCTTCTGTAAACTTGATTTGCAGCATTTCCTAACCCTGTTTCTTCCTTTTCATTTCATGCCTCTCTTTTCAAATGTCAGAAAGAACTTAAACAGTTTTAACAAAAATAATTTAATTAATTATGTATATTTGATATGATTTTTGTTGGGAAACCTTGTCTAAATACGGTAATTCATTATAATTCGTATAATATAAATATAGATAGACCTTTTTCTTATGTCTCTACATTACAAATTATCTGATTTCCAGATACAAAAAAAAGTGAAGAGCAACAACGAGCTGTTCTGTTTTGTCTCCATTAAATATCAAAGTATTTTGCTATTAACAGAAGAGATGGGTTTTAAGTTGTTTTTTGAAGGTTGAGAGATGTGGTTGGGCGGACCGAGTTAGGAAGAATGTTCCACCAGGAAGGAGTTGTGAAGGAGAATGAGCGGAAAGTGATTTAATGCCCTTATGAGAAGGCAATACAAGACACTGCTGGTTTGCTGAACGCAGAGTTCTTGATGGGATGTAGAAGGGTGTGAAAGTATACCTTTACAGATCCAGTGATAGTCCTGTAGGCAAACATCAGTGACTTGAATCTGATACGGTCTTCAACCGATAGCCATTGGAGAGAGATGAAAAGAGGTGTCACATGAGCCCTTTTGTGCTGTTGGAAGACGGGGCGTGCTGCTGCTTTTTGAACCAGCTGGAGTGGTTTGATAGCCTTTGCAGGAAGACCAGCAAGAAGAGCATTGCAGTAGTTCAACCTTAAGATTGTAAGGAGTTTTGCCGCATGCTCCGTAAGATAGGGTCTAGCCTTTCTAATGTTAAATAAGACATATTAGCATGACCGCATTGTCTTTGCAATGTGATCGTTGAAGAAGGGGTCACACGTAAGTCATGTAGATGGAGAAAAGGAGTGGTCCAAGCACCGATCCCTGAGGGACCCCAGTGATGTGGTGAGCAGTGGACAGCGAGCCCCTCCATGACACTCTGAAGGATCTGCCGGAGAGGTATGATTTGAACCAGCAGAGAGGAGTGCCTGAGATTCCTAGTGATGAGAAGGTTTCTAGCAGCATCTGGTGATTGACAGTGTCGAACTCTGCAGATCTTAACAGAATCAGGATCAAGCATTTAGATTCCGCCTTGGCTAGCTGCAGTGCTTTTGTGACCTGTAGCAGTGCAGTCTCAGAGGAGTAGTTTGTTTTGAAGCCGGACTGCGAGATACAATTTTATTTTGGTAAAACAGAAAAGCATGCAGATGAATTTATTCATCATAAAATACATCAAATATATATTTACAAAGGTGTCTACTTTTTTCAGTAACTATTTTCATTCTTCAGAGAAGCACAGGAATATTCATGTGTTCTCATAATAATTGTTGGTATCTCTCATGCTGGATTCCGTGTTGTACAAAGAGTTTGAGTTAGTCTGTGTACAATGGAATGACATGGGAAAGGCCTGGCGTAACATCTTTTGCTGAACTTAAATCAAAACTCATTACAGACAAGGTTTTAGGGACTAAAACTGACACATGAAAAATATATAATGATTATAAATGAATAAATGATTGGGAAAATACTCACCTTTAAAATTACTCTTAATCGGGGTCACTGTCACTACAGCAGTCGTCATGTTAAGACAAAGTCTGAACTCAGTTATATAGAATGGGAAAAGTAATACGGATGTTAAAATATGAAAAATAAAGCCAGGCTTATGAATGAATGAACAGATAAAGAAAACATAATGTCTTTAACATGTATACATGCATATTCCTTAAGCAGTTTATATACTGTACAAAGAAGTACCTTTGCTTTTAACGTTTCAAAATCACAGAGTTTGGATTGACACGTTATTATAAAAAACCACGGCACAAAAAAGCGATGAAGACTACTGCATGGTTTGAGGTTAAGTTTCTGGAAACTACAGGAAAGCTCTGCGACCACTTTCACCAACCACAGGCTTACTGCTGATATTTTTATTTACAAAACTTTCCATAAAACAGTAACACGATAGTGTTAAAAACTGGATTAAAAGGACTCCAAGGAACCTCCAAGCAAATACAAATGAAACAATTTAATGACTGTTTACAGGCCCGATTAAACTACAAACGCTTCTATGGAGTAAAGCAGACATTGGTAAACATACAGTAATCTTACTTTTATATAATATCAATAATGACATGCTATCTGTAATCTATATCAGAAGAAAAAAGGCAAATTGGTGGTATGTTCCTGTATGAAAATGAAGTTTAATTTTAGTACAAGAAATATTAACTGCGTCATCATCTCACAGTTTTAATTACGAATACATTGTGAATAAGAACATTACAGAAGATTAAACAACTTGATTAATTCATTGTCAAATTTGATGAATCTATTAAATGTTATTTGAATCTCCATCACAATGAAGGACTGTATGTCAGGTGTGTTACATCACAGAGCAGCAACAGGTGGCTGGGTAATCTTCAGCGTTCACTTCAGACTCATTTCCGTACACAAAGTACACATAGGATTTTGCTTTCCACATGTAGTTGACTTTGGTAATGGGAATCAGCTCTATTGTCTGTCTCTACAAAAACAGTGAGAGTACAAATCAATTATCACTACTTTTTTGGATTTAGAAAGAAAAAACTCTGAAAGGAGAATACAACATGAACTATTATGTAAGCACACAACTAGATCTGTACCTGTTGTAAAATGCGTGAGGATTGGCCGAATTTGGCCTGGTGCTCTTTCACGAAACGGTCGGAAGCTTGTGCGACAGACACATCAGGAAAACCAAAAATTGGATACAACTACAGCAAAGACACACACTGTTAATTCTCTTCTATATTTGATAGAAATACACCACATTGATCCAGCTATATGCATGTATATGTACAATGTATACGTTTGTGATTACCATGCATTGGGTATCTTGAAAGAGCTGCTTTCCTGAAACGCTCTCAAGGTTTTTCACTTTCAGTCCGCTTGACTGCTGTGCTACAAAATCAGACTTCTCAGTGCTCCTGAAATGATCAAAACACGTTCAGTTTCACTAACAGGACTGACCTGAATCAACAGAGCCCAACCTCAAATCTTTATATTATTTTGGTCCCAATATGGCATGAGCTTCTCCTAAATGTGAACCTATAGGATTTTGTCATCCAGTTGGAAAAAATCTTACCATTTAATATTGACATTGATGAAGACGAGCAGCTGTTTCTTCCCACGACATGTCTCACACTCACGATTGCCATGGCCGCTACACGAAGAACAGCTGCAAGAGATCAAATCAAAATTCAGATTCAAGAGCTGCATTTGAATTTAACCGAGTAATGCACAGTACGGAAAAAAATCTTAAAATCTAAGCTCTACATTGTTTATGTCATGATCCTGCCTTTCCTTGTCTTGGTTTTCGAGTCTTGTGGCAGGATCATGTCAGTCCCATGTGTTTTGTGTGGAGAAAGAGCATTGTTTTGGTTTGAGAAGCCATGCTCTCTCTCCGGTGTCACGTCCTTTAGCCCCGCCCCCTTGTTTCCCTGTTAGCAGTCCATTAGTGTTAGTCTTGTCTCCAGCCCTGGTCCATCTTTCCCTTAGTGTTTCAGTCCCCTCACCTGCCTCGTGCAATCCTCCTGTTAGCTTTCCCTTAGTGTTTTATCCATGTCACCTGCCGCCACTCTCCCTGTGTCATCAGCCCTTGTTAGTGTTTCCCCTTATCAAGCCCCAGTTTCCCTCTGTCTCTTGTCGGTTCATTTTGGATTTTGGATTTTGCACATTTACCCTTGTCTGTATTGGATTACCCTGTTTCTTGGACTCTAGTTTGTGGACTTCTAGGTTATTTCTTATTCTTATTACCCTGTTGTTTTGTTCCCCTTGTGGGAGGTTTTGGTTTACATTCTTGTCTTGTTTTAGTTAATGTTTTCCCCATCGAGGGTCTTTGTGCTAATAAAGTTTTCTTGTTTCTCAAACCGCTGCCTGCGCTTGGGTTCTGTCCACACACCGTAACAGTTTAAGGTATCCATAATGAAAGTTATATCATCATTTATTCACCCTCAAATCATTCCGAACCTGTTCTGCAGAAGACAAATGATATTTTAAAGAACGTTGGTAACCAAACTGACTTCCGTTGTATGGTCACAAAACCACTTTATATTTTGTTTCACAGAAGAAAGAATAATCTAGAAATAAAACACAGGTACATCTCACAGAGCTCAACTTACTTCTCTCGTCCGCTGCCCGTGCAGTGCCCGCATTGTTCGTCGCTCAGACGTCGTCCGGTACCGCTACACGGCCCACACACTTTCTGCACAGAAAAAAGACAGATTTCAAATAAAGGCATATTCAGTTATCTGCACTGAATAAAAATGTTTTGTAAATGTTTGGCCTGAAAAATAAATAAAAAGAAGAAACACAGAAACACAGAGCCCAAGTGGAATTCTTTGCCGAATTCCTAATGCAATTGCCATGATGTCACTCACGTTTCCAGCCCCAGCGCATGTGGTACAGGGACTTCTTCCCGCTCCGTTGCACGTGTGACAGTTCTGAAGAACAAACAGAATATAACGCTCTAAAATATAAACAAAATAAATGTAACATATCATCGGACTTAGCGACCATCGATTTTGATGGCTGGATAAGCACACAAAAACAGAGAACACTCATCATTTATTCAACCTTGTGTAATTCAAAAAATATTTATGACGCTTTCTTCTGTGAAACACAAAAGATGATATTTTGAGAAATGTCTCAGTGGTTTTGTGTCCATACAATGGAACTAAACAGCTGCCAATGTCGTTTCGTGACAAACATTCTTCAAAATATCTTCTTTTGTTTTCTCCAGAAGAAAGAAATACAGGTTTGACATTACAAGATGATGGATAAACGATGAAAGTCTCTTTTTGTACATTATAGTAATTGCCATCATGTATATGGACAGATCATTTAGAGTCTGCCAAATGCATAAATCTAGAAGTATGTCAAATCTAAATCTGTGGTTTTGTGATCCGACCTTCATTGAGGAGGTATAAGGCACTTTGATGGTCTGCTTCTGGTCCTGGAAGAAAGTTGGAAGTTTGGCTGCGATTTGCCACGGCGTCGGGGCAGGCTGAGTACCGGCATCCACAGTCTGCCCTGTGAGACAGCGCCGTTGAGTTATTAAGAGACGTTAAAAAGTGAACAGTTTTCTCAGATGCTAAAGATTGTACACATTGTGGCTCTATGGTACTTTCTGGACATTTCTCTGTGCGTTTGAGTGATGAGATCTGCCAACAAATGGCATACCGGTACATTGAGGCATCACACTAGCATGCAGCTATGGAGGCGAGTGTTGTCAGAACATGTATAGAATTCCTTTTAAGCCAGATGAAAGGCATCACCCTTAAAGAAAAAGCTTGAGTCAAATTTCTGTAATAATTTACTCCCCCTCGGGTCTCTAGATACCCTTCATTTCGTGAAGCACGAAGGTCAATAGGCGAATTGTGACCACATGTGTGAAGCAGGCTTCGGTATTTCACAAAGAAAGTCACATGGGTTTGGCACGACATGAGTTAATTATACTGTTAGTTTGGACGAACTATCCCTTTAAGCAAAAGCTTCAACGTTTAGTGAATGAACCCATGACTGCATTAAAGATGCAACTTTATTGACTACCTGTGTATGGCTCATTGCTCCATTCAGACGATCTGGACTCTGTGAACGTCTCCAAACGATACTGAGAACAGATAAAGAGCAAAACAGACCTCTGTTTATCACTACGAACCCTTGCTTCAACTCGAGTTCTGCGTGTAAACATGGAGCTGTAGACTTGATGTTAAAACATCAGTTTGATACAGTCATAAAGACAAGGATTCACCCTGTAGGTATTAAACGTCTCCATGTTGGTTATAACTCCGTGATCGACAGGACCGGAACTATAGCAACACTTGCTGTCGACATATGTTCTGAGAGCCGTGCGAGCTCTGTCCTCTGAGATGGAGGGAATTCTGTTACAAAGGAGAGAAAAATCAATGAATGGGTGACCTTTCCACAAGACATGCAGGTTTTCAAAAGGGTGTGTGACTGTCTAGTACAACATTATCTAATCTGGCTCTTGTAGTGCACTACACAAAAACCCGACTGTGGTGCAGTTTACTTGTTTTTTATTATTATTGTTCATTCTTTGTTGTTCTGTCAATGTTTCTATAGGGTTGACGTTTTGTATTATACTGTACTGATTATGCATAAAATAGTGTGTTTAAGTGGTGTTAAAAGTAGGCCTGTTAAACGATTAATTGCGATTAATCACATTCAGAATAACAAAATATATGTCTGTGTATGTTAATTTTGTATTATAACAACATACAAAATACGTGCATATATTTAGGAAAAAAATTAAATAGGAAAATGACTTTACATTTATATATAATTTAAATGATTGGTAAATAAAAATAAATACATGTAGACATTTCCTAAATATGTATATGTGTTTATAAATACAAAATGAATATGCACAGTACGCAGACAAATATTATGTAAATACAGCCCTAGTTAAAAGTCTTTAATGACAGCATGGAGAAACTCACTGCCACTCTGGGTGATTTGGGGCTGTGGGCATAGGCTGGGGTACAGATGGCATTGGTGGTGGAAGATACCCGCCTGTTTTAAGAGACACATTAATTACACAACTCGTACACAAGACAAGATCATTCACAGACGTGCTTGAGATGAGACGAATATATTTGAACATTGATGCTTCTTACCACCACCGCCGGCCAAGGTTCCCTCATATCCTGGAACTGTGTCAAACATGTTCCCAGGGGGTGCGTAAGGCGCGGCCGACATTGCTGAATGAAATAGAAACTAACCGGTCAGGTCAGATCAGATAGCTTGCTTTTGCATCACAAATGACACTACAGAACATATTTCAGTTTAAAAACCACAGAAACATTTTGTATCTGTTGTTTTGAAAGGTTCTGCACACTTTAACACATCTGCATACTATTTATTGACACTATACAAACATGTTTACTCGCTATATTATATATTGCGATATCTAACCTGATTTACCGTATTAATGGTTCGTTTAAATGGAAAAAACTAAGCTTTTCAATATAGAGAAAACACAAATAGCTAAATATAAATATCTGTAGTGCAGGATATTATTAGTACTCAGCTGTTCAGACAGCTCAAGGATTGAAATTAAGCCACAGAACTTACTTTTCTTGAATAGAAAATAATCCCAAGAGTTGAAATGTATGTAGCTAAATAAAAATCCAAAGGGAGTGTTTTCTGGCGTGGAGTGGTTCTGTTGGCTATATGTAGGCTACTATAGAACATATGGTGTACATCCGGTACATATGGGTTGCATATGCGAGCTATGCTATTGGACGAAGAGATGAGGGTGGGATAATAGAGTTAAGTTTTTCTTCATGAAACCAGTCATTACCGGAGAGGGAGAGAGAGAGAGAGAGAGAGAGAGAGAGAGAGAGAGAGCGAGAAAGAGAAGGGGGTGGTACTTCCAGATAATCCTTTAGGCATGTTTGTAAAGGAATGTTAGCTTTGATCACTGCCAGAGCACTGCCGCCTCAGTACTATGCATTAAGAAAACCATGATTTTACTTTAGCAGTACTTTAGTAAAATCGTAGCAAGCCTTGCTTTTTAATAGCTCGATTACCATTTGTATTACCAGTTTTATGACAAATGTCATGGTTAAACTATGACAGCACTGTTATAGTAAGCAAACTCATATAGTAAGACAATGGTAAACAAAAAGGAAATGATGAAACGACAGAGATGTGTTTAGACTAGAGGAAGCCGTCAATGTTTCAAATCTGGTTGAAAGGTTGTGAGTGGGTGGAACAGTATAAACTCATAAAGTGACAACTGCATTTACTAGACAGGAAATACTACAGATAATTCTTGAGAAGAGCAGAACAGTGACGTACTTGTAAAAGTCAATCGTGTTACAACATGTCAAATAACATGAGAAAGGTTAGATGCCATGGTTGTTCAAATATACCATTTCACATGCAGAAAATGTAGCATATTAAAATAGTAATCTGAAATGTAGCATAAACTATAGTGAAATTATAAACTGTATATACCATGGACCGCGGAACGCATCTGAACCAGAGGGGGCCATGATTTCAAGTTACGCTAAGGGAGTGGGGCGCATATGCATTGAAACAGACAATATTACTGATATATTAAATAACGTTGCGGGGCACTTTATTGTATTCCGACACAACACAGTCGCATCTACAGCACGCACACATGCTTGCCCAGATTAACCCATTTGATCCCATTCTAACATTCATACACAACAGGCCAAGCCTATTTACACATAAATGCACAGATGAAACTATAGCAAACACATAAAGTACATCCAGTCCACAACCACAACTCATCTTGCTGCCTTGAATCTAAATCAACATCAATCATTATCATCACAAGTCAACACTCATATCAGATTGATGATACACACACACACACACACACACACACACGCACGCACACAATAAAACAAGTAAAGTTGCCGTGGCCCCCCCGGCCCACCCAGTTCCGCCGTCTACGGTATATACTGTAATGTTAAATATTGCAGCACTATTAAACAGGCCTACAGAAGGCATGCATGTGGTGTAATACGGAAGTTACGGTTATTATTACGTAACTTGAACCTCATAAAGAAATGATGGAAACGTTTTTAAAGGGTCTACGGTATAAAGGAATTGTTTCTGACATCCGCGAACAGGCCACATCGCTCATACCTGCTGCTCCATACACTGGATTGACGGTGCCATAACCGACTCCATAGACGCTTTCAAAGAAAGTTCACAAAAAAAGATTAGCTTGAGCATTTTTTTCAAGCACGAGCCCTCAATGTATATATTTTCTGCGTGATGTTTCTTACCCGGCGATGGGTCTCTCCATTTTGGCGAGGGAAAGTGAAGCGTTTCCTTATATTGTTATAGCTTCCTCTCGCATTCCTCAATCATGTGATGCTTCGTGAATTGTTTGAATTAAGTGGAAGTAACAACAAGTGAACAAACAGGCGACTGTTGTTTTATTGGATACCGTTACAATGACACTTTGTATATGTAAAACAATGCTTGACTTCGGGGAAGCGCTGGCTGGGCTGCGTTAGGAACTGCTTGTTTCGCTTTTGTTTAGCGTGTCTCTGTGGCATTTTACAGGTTACTAAAGTCAATTAATTCGTTTGTTTATCTCATTGGTGAAATTAGTATTCGCTGTACAGCGTTATTTATAACTACGTCTGCACCAGTAAGAAAGCAAAAACTCTTTAGATTAAAAACAACGTTATTGCTGGTGCGCAGGCGCAGGGGCGTTGCTAGGTAACAACAAGTCCGGAAGTGTAGCGTGCCACTGACGAGATTCATGTGATAGTGCACCCGCGGGGAAAGGCACTATATGAAAATACTTTTATTCCATATTATTTACTTGATTATATTAAAACTTAGATGTTTTTTTACCTCACTATACACTAAGTTTGAACAATTTTACAAATACATTTTTAAATAAACTACAGTAGGTTTATCCGTTTACTATAGTTACTACATATTGCAGCAAGTATAACATGGTATAATAACGAAGTACAATATTCTACAATTTATTTCGGAAAGTATTTTAGACAGTCTCGTGGATTATAATGCATCATGCACTGCAGTCTCGTGGATAATAATGCATCATGCACTGCAGTCTCGTGGATTATAATGCATCATGCACTGCAGTCTCGTGGATAATAATGCATCATGCACTGCAGTCTCGTGGATTATAATGCATCATGCACTGCAGTCTCGTGGATAATAATGCATCATGCACTGCAGTCTCGTGGATTATAATGCATCATGCACTGCAGTCTCGTGGATTATAATGCATCATGCACTGCAGTCTAGTGGATTATAATTCATCATGCACTGCAGTCTCGTGGATTATAATGCATCATGCACTGCAGTCTCGTGGATTGTAATGCATCATGCACTGCAGTCTCGTGGATTATAATGCATCATGCACTGCAGTCTCGTGGATTGTAATGCATCATGCACTGCAGTCTCGTGGATTATAATGCATCATGCACTGCAGTCTCGTGGATTATAATGCATCATGCACTGCAGTCTAGTGGATTATAATTCATCATGCACTGCAGTCTCGTGGATTATAATGCATCATGCACTGCAGTCTCGTGGATTGTAATGCATCATGCACTGCAGTCTCGTGGATTATAATGCATCATGCACTGCAGTCTCGTGGATTATAATGCATCATGCACTGCAGTCTCGTGGATTATAATGCATCATGCACTGCAGTCTCGTGGATTATAATGCATCATGCACTGCAGTCTCGTGGATTATAATGACTCATGCACTGCAGTCTCGTGGATTATAATGAATCATGCACTGCAGTCTCGTGGATTATAATGCATCATGCACTGCAGTCTCGTGGATTATAATGCATCATGCACTGCAGTCTCGATTTTATTGCATTCAACGTCTAAATTTGTGTTTTCTAATTTCTGAGCTGTTTTCTATGGTTGCTTGCATCTTGCATGGGGTCAAGTTGTGCCACAAGACCACTTTTTCACCCAAAAGCTATATTTCTGAAACAATTGATATCAGATCCAATGTTTTTGTTCTCAGGGATGCACCACATCCTGAAATATATGAACATTCTTAAATTGAAGGCATTACAGTCATGGCCTCACTTTAAAGTTACTTTGAGTAAAAACTGGCACAACTCACCCCACTTTCCCTATATTTGTTTTGAATATGTTTAGATGCTTTGAATATATCACATATTCACATATATACTTGTCTTTAATGATTTTACAAAACCACATATATATATATATATATATATATATATATATATATATATATATATATATATATATATTAATAGTATTAAGAAGTATTCATAGAGAAACTAGAATAATTATGTATTAGGGTTACGATCTGAGTGAGCTGAAACTATATTTAATCAAAGATGGTTGTGTATGATTTAATACTATAATGTGATCATGTATTTACACTTATTAAGCATGTTTGGTCACTTATGTTTTAAGAGCACAGTAAAGTAAACTCCATCAATGTCTGTAGATCCAAGCTTGAAACTTGACCAATGCATACATCTATTGGTGGAATGAAAAGACAAAAGAAGGTAACAGGAACAGATCTGATTGGTTTAAGAGAGACCCCCTCCTTTCAGGGATTTCACTATAACTATGGGCTGGAAAACACTGTAACTTCAGGTGCTTTGGGAAGATCTCACTTTGCTTGACACGATCAAATAAAGTTAACCTTTTGCCACCTTGGCCCTCTTTGTCTGAGCAATTTTTTGAAACTACAAGAACTACTTTCCACGACATGTACAGGTATATATGTATATGTTGTGTACAGTCTGCCTGTTTTTTACTTTCCGCTGTTTGTCTACATACTGTCGCTTAAGTTTGTTTGTCAAACAGTTGTCTGCATTCTACTTTGTATGTATATGGAGTAATGGCCAATACTTACACTCACCACACGCGGTGCTGTGACAATAGATGGTATTTTTTTATTTTTATATTTTTTTATTGATGCTTAGAACAGAAACATAAAGGAGAAAGAATACATCACATAATATCAACCAATTAAGGTTAACAAACAGATTATTCCAAAAGTAAATAACAGAGATCACATGACAATAGAGGGTATGTAGGCTTGTTTGAGATGCGCCTGAAATGTAGGCGAGAGGAGGCGGCTGCAGTAAGGTCAGGGGTCAAAAAAGACCTTTGAAGTCGGACACTTCCTGAATCTCGCTGTATTTAATCGAAATACCACTGTTTTTACATGAAGATGGTTACAATAATAATCACTGAATGTAGTGTCAAATAATGTCCAAATAAACAGCTTACACAACAACATAAGACATTTTCAAGGATTGTATAAACATAAAGTTGCTTTTGAGAGACACAATGCAACACCCGTCTCCACGGTGACACCTAGTGGTCATTTGCGCGTATTACCCTAAACCACAACTGTTGACGAATTAAAATATGTATGTTCATATGTGTGTGTGTCATTGAAAAATGTGTACTTTTTTATTTAATTTTGAGTTTTTAATAGGCTATATGTCTGACAGCTGCCTGAACCTGGTTTTGTAAACTTTAGGATCTTCATTGTAAATTATAGGGGCTATTTTGTTAAAAATAAGGTCAAAAAACAATGTCTCACATTTTTACATAAAAATGCTCTGCTTGTTGAAGGATTTAGCCTACTTATTTTTTTAACATCACTTTACATATACCATAACCGTGTACTTCAGTCATGCATTGTAGGAAATACTTGATACTGGGGCCCTGAAGCCCACATTCTCCAACACTGAAAACAGTTGTAAATGTTTGATTATGTCCACTCAAGTCTCTTCAATGTCCTTAGCACTTGCTAAAATAAAAATGAATAATACATTCAGTGTTTATTTTTAATTTTTTTATTGCAGGATTTGAGTGCTTAACAATGATGATATTTAATTATTGGGCATGAGCTGCCCAGAACTTTAAGAAATCATTCATTTTGAAACACATACATATCTCATGAACACCAGATGCCCACCACAGTATGCGAAGCTAAGAATTTTGGGGGGGGGGGTAGGAAAGTACGAAAGAAGTCTGTACTTATGTATCAGATGTTGACGGATGCTTTGTGTTTTTAGCTGATTCTTAAAGACAACTAGAGAATCCTCTGACCTTGTGGAAAGAAGGCAGTATGAGTGCAGTATTTCAAGGTGTTCATAGTTATGATTTGCCATCACACACATCACATGGCTGTTCTAAAAATTGTTCCATAGGATACAATTGAACTTTGACTTTTAACTGCACTCATCTTATATATAATGTATGTCAAATGCCAAATTATCCAATATATATCATATATCTGTGTATATAACATATATCTGATATATCAATTGTAAAAAAACATGGTTATTTAGTTATTTCTTGATTTACAGTTAAATCACTGTTCTATGAATTTAGTTTCAGATCAACAGCCCCTAGTGGGGAAATGTCGTCATTTTATTTTAATTAATGCTCGTAGAACAATACAAAAACAACATGTTTACAATAAACTGTTGTCTAAGGCGTATACAAAATGCTGTCACATACTAAATTGACAATAGCTTTAACAACACATTTATATCAATTACATTGGAGTTAATTACAAAAACACCGCACAAAACAAAACAAAAACGTTTCGAAACGTCATGTTCAACAAAGCCTCGTTTGCTAAAAACACGCGCTGAAGAATTCGCCGTTTGTTTGTTTTATTATAGTGAATAAAAATAAAATGTTATCCTCATTATTCTGAAATATTTTGAAGAGAAAGGTAAGTTTAGACTCGATAAGGACTTGGCTTTTGTTTCATAGTTCAAGTCAGTATTAATAATAATAATAATAATACATTTTATTAATAATGCGCTTTTCTAAAACCCAAAGCAGAAAATAAAACAAGTAAAATACACAAGTACAAGAGTAATACAAAGTAAAGAGTACAACACAGTAAAATACTAATCATAACAGTCTGTATAAGCCATTTTAAAAAGATGTGTTTTTAACAACTTCCTGAAACTTACAGGCTGACTAAGTCACAAATATAAGAAGGTGCTAGTTCATGCATAGCTTTGTATGTTAATGTGAGACAGTTTTAAAAGCAATGCGTGAGTAGACAGGTAGCCAATGCAAACTATAAAGCACACTGACGTGTGCTGACGTGGTGAAGTGTATGTAAGCACACGTGCTGCTGAATTATGAATGTACTGCAGACGTTCTATAGATTAAGCATGTAAACCGACCAAAAGTGCATTACAATAATCAATGCTAGAAGTAACAAATGCATGAATCAGTCTTTCAGCATCATGTAAAGTAAGGCAGGGCCTAATTTCTGCAATGTTTCTTAAATGATGGAATGCAGATTTTGTAATGCTCTTAATGTTAGCTGAGCATCAAAAATCACACCAAAGTTACGAGCACAAGAAGATGGAGATAAAACACTATCATCGATGATCAAATTAAAATGTCTCCGTTTTTAAGTAGTTGCAGATGTGCCAATGAGTATAATCTCTGTTTTAGATTGATTTAGTTTAAATAAATGATGATGCATCTACGTTTTTATTTCCTGCACACATTCCGAGATAATTTTTAGTAGTAGCAACATTATGCATTACATTCACTGGAATGACCTTAGTGTGTATGCAAATGATAAGGTGGCACATCAAAATAAATGTTTTAATAAAAACTGATAATGTCATGTATTAATTGCATTGAAAATAAACAAACATGGTTCCAGAAAACTGTGTTGTGTGTTGTGTCTGAAAATACTCTCCTGTGGTTCAGGCAGCCTGTATCTCTGTGGCAGGCAGAATCACTCCATCTGTCCAATCTATGGGACTCACACACAGATGCGTATGTTAGTGCTCCAATCATTACATTCTGATGACTGTTGTTTTTATAGTGAGCCAATGATATTTTCCATTCATGTCCTGACAGTATAGCAGTTGTCAGTTTTTTCCACATTATGACACTCTCATCTTTGCAACGTAGCTGAAGGTAAAACAAACACACCCCTGATACCAGCTCACAGCCCTGTAAATTCAGTGTATTATTTAGTTAAAGGCTTTCGAGTTGTGGATCTGTGTGAAATAAAATAAACCGTCTTCTCTAATAATTCTGATCTGATCAAGCAGTGCTATTTCCAACAGAGAATTAACAGACAGCTTTGCCAGAATGAGGAGAGAGAGAGCGGAGGAGGAGGAGGAGGAGAAGAGGTATCATAGGACGAGACAGCAGAGACTGGTCATATTGGACAAAACAAAGCAATATTGAGAATCCCTGTTATACGGACCGGAGGAAACGGAAAGAAGGAGCATGTGGCATGTAAGTTGTACATTAAATCCCAAACTGCTGCCAGACGGGGTCCCTGCGTGGGGGTGCTTGAAGAAGGGACTGGCCGGAGGGGTGAAAGGCAACAGGAGAATGTTTTCGTTCTCACTGCGGTGTCGGATGGGAGTTATCAGAGGAAGAGTTAAAGGTAAGAGAATAAAGGATGTGTGCATAAGGTGTGAGACCTTTACGTGCTGCTTGTAGGTGTGCAGGTGTAAAGACTGAACTTTATAGGTGTATTCTTCAGAGACGGCCAATGATTATGAGTCCGGGCAATATTTTCTATAGACCACTTTGGAAAACGTAAGCAACGCTGGTCCAGAAGAACTTCCTATTTCAGTTTTTTTAACAATACACAAACGTTTGACCAAAATACGATCAGCAGAACATTTATAACCAAATCAATATGTTAAACAAATATCTTTAAGATTTAATTATACGAGTAAGATTTTAAAACGAAGAATAAATAACAATAAAACCAATGTACTTCTGGACCAGTGTTTATGTCTTACAAAGTGGTGCATACGTTTGTATTTTGTTTTACTGTACAGTATGCATTCAAGCTTTAAAATTGAAATGAAGATTAGTTATCATGTCTCAGCTGACCCGCAAAACTAACTTTCAGCCACACGGAGGCAGTATAGTGTCAGAATTACTTGCACTTACAGTTTGTCCAGTTTGAATTCTCTACAAATAACTGTGAATAAAAACTATATTAGGACATTTGAGGGAAACGTTGTCTGCAGTAAATATAGAATGAAACAAAATGATGAAAAATGATACCGTATTAATTCAGTTGCTAGAAAATCTAAAAGACAAAGTGAACAATTAGGTCTTAGTCTGAAACTATGCACCAAACAAAATGGATTAATAAAGCGTTTAATGGCCGATTTAAATCAGCACAACCCTGAACTTTGCGTAGTAAGAATAAATTTACGATTCAGACGTGGTTTTTCAGACGTGTGCTGGAAAGTCAATGAAGCATTAAGTCTCGAGCTGTCATCATTGTGTTGCTCCAGGTGAGCTGAACCTGAAACAAGCATTTGCAATCTAATGTCTAAATGTCATGAAAGATGATCGGTGTTCCGCAGTCATCTGTAACCTGTACGGTGGCTTGGTGTGCGCTTTACAAAAAGTGAATTGATATAATAATTTCCTCTCTGTTTCAGTGAGTGTTACACAATGCAACACCCGTCTCCACGGTGACACCTAGTGGTCATTTGCGCGTATTACCCTAAACCACAACTGTTGACGAATTAAAATATGTATGTTCATATGTGTGTGTGTCATTGAAAAATGTGTACTTTTTTATTTAATTTTGAGTTTTTAATAGGCTATATGTCTGACAGCTGCCTGAACCTGGTTTTGTAAACTTTAGGATCTTCATTGTAAATTATAGGGGCTATTTTGTTAAAAATAAGGTCAAAAAACAATGTCTCACATTTTTACATAAAAATGCTCTGCTTGTTGAAGGATTTAGCCTACTTATTTTTTTAACATCACTTTACATATACCATAACCGTGTACTTCAGTCATGCATTGTAGGAAATACTTGATACTGGGGCCCTGAAGCCCACATTCTCCAACACTGAAAACAGTTGTAAATGTTTGATTATGTCCACTCAAGTCTCTTCAATGTCCTTAGCACTTGCTAAAATAAAAATGAATAATACATTCAGTGTTTATTTTTAATTTTTTTATTGCAGGATTTGAGTGCTTAACAATGATGATATTTAATTATTGGGCATGAGCTGCCCAGAACTTTAAGAAATCATTCATTTTGAAACACATACATATCTCATGAACACCAGATGCCCACCACAGTATGCGAAGCTAAGAATTTTGGGGGGGGGGGTAGGAAAGTACGAAAGAAGTCTGTACTTATGTATCAGATGTTGACGGATGCTTTGTGTTTTTAGCTGATTCTTAAAGACAACTAGAGAATCCTCTGACCTTGTGGAAAGAAGGCAGTATGAGTGCAGTATTTCAAGGTGTTCATAGTTATGATTTGCCATCACACACATCACATGGCTGTTCTAAAAATTGTTCCATAGGATACAATTGAACTTTGACTTTTAACTGCACTCATCTTATATATAATGTATGTCAAATGCCAAATTATCCAATATATATCATATATCTGTGTATATAACATATATCTGATATATCAATTGTAAAAAAACATGGTTATTTAGTTATTTCTTGATTTACAGTTAAATCACTGTTCTATGAATTTAGTTTCAGATCAACAGCCCCTAGTGGGGAAATGTCGTCATTTTATTTTAATTAATGCTCGTAGAACAATACAAAAACAACATGTTTACAATAAACTGTTGTCTAAGGCGTATACAAAATGCTGTCACATACTAAATTGACAATAGCTTTAACAACACATTTATATCAATTACATTGGAGTTAATTACAAAAACACCGCACAAAACAAAACAAAAACGTTTCGAAACGTCATGTTCAACAAAGCCTCGTTTGCTAAAAACACGCGCTGAAGAATTCGCCGTTTGTTTGTTTTATTATAGTGAATAAAAATAAAATGTTATCCTCATTATTCTGAAATATTTTGAAGAGAAAGGTAAGTTTAGACTCGATAAGGACTTGGCTTTTGTTTCATAGTTCAAGTCAGTATTAATAATAATAATAATAATACATTTTATTAATAATGCGCTTTTCTAAAACCCAAAGCAGAAAATAAAACAAGTAAAATACACAAGTACAAGAGTAATACAAAGTAAAGAGTACAACACAGTAAAATACTAATCATAACAGTCTGTATAAGCCATTTTAAAAAGATGTGTTTTTAACAACTTCCTGAAACTTACAGGCTGACTAAGTCACAAATATAAGAAGGTGCTAGTTCATGCATAGCTTTGTATGTTAATGTGAGACAGTTTTAAAAGCAATGCGTGAGTAGACAGGTAGCCAATGCAAACTATAAAGCACACTGACGTGTGCTGACGTGGTGAAGTGTATGTAAGCACACGTGCTGCTGAATTATGAATGTACTGCAGACGTTCTATAGATTAAGCATGTAAACCGACCAAAAGTGCATTACAATAATCAATGCTAGAAGTAACAAATGCATGAATCAGTCTTTCAGCATCATGTAAAGTAAGGCAGGGCCTAATTTCTGCAATGTTTCTTAAATGATGGAATGCAGATTTTGTAATGCTCTTAATGTTAGCTGAGCATCAAAAATCACACCAAAGTTACGAGCACAAGAAGATGGAGATAAAACACTATCATCGATGATCAAATTAAAATGTCTCCGTTTTTAAGTAGTTGCAGATGTGCCAATGAGTATAATCTCTGTTTTAGATTGATTTAGTTTAAATAAATGATGATGCATCTACGTTTTTATTTCCTGCACACATTCCGAGATAATTTTTAGTAGTAGCAACATTATGCATTACATTCACTGGAATGACCTTAGTGTGTATGCAAATGATAAGGTGGCACATCAAAATAAATGTTTTAATAAAAACTGATAATGTCATGTATTAATTGCATTGAAAATAAACAAACATGGTTCCAGAAAACTGTGTTGTGTGTTGTGTCTGAAAATACTCTCCTGTGGTTCAGGCAGCCTGTATCTCTGTGGCAGGCAGAATCACTCCATCTGTCCAATCTATGGGACTCACACACAGATGCGTATGTTAGTGCTCCAATCATTACATTCTGATGACTGTTGTTTTTATAGTGAGCCAATGATATTTTCCATTCATGTCCTGACAGTATAGCAGTTGTCAGTTTTTTCCACATTATGACACTCTCATCTTTGCAACGTAGCTGAAGGTAAAACAAACACACCCCTGATACCAGCTCACAGCCCTGTAAATTCAGTGTATTATTTAGTTAAAGGCTTTCGAGTTGTGGATCTGTGTGAAATAAAATAAACCGTCTTCTCTAATAATTCTGATCTGATCAAGCAGTGCTATTTCCAACAGAGAATTAACAGACAGCTTTGCCAGAATGAGGAGAGAGAGAGCGGAGGAGGAGGAGGAGGAGAAGAGGTATCATAGGACGAGACAGCAGAGACTGGTCATATTGGACAAAACAAAGCAATATTGAGAATCCCTGTTATACGGACCGGAGGAAACGGAAAGAAGGAGCATGTGGCATGTAAGTTGTACATTAAATCCCAAACTGCTGCCAGACGGGGTCCCTGCGTGGGGGTGCTTGAAGAAGGGACTGGCCGGAGGGGTGAAAGGCAACAGGAGAATGTTTTCGTTCTCACTGCGGTGTCGGATGGGAGTTATCAGAGGAAGAGTTAAAGGTAAGAGAATAAAGGATGTGTGCATAAGGTGTGAGACCTTTACGTGCTGCTTGTAGGTGTGCAGGTGTAAAGACTGAACTTTATAGGTGTATTCTTCAGAGACGGCCAATGATTATGAGTCCGGGCAATATTTTCTATAGACCACTTTGGAAAACGTAAGCAACGCTGGTCCAGAAGAACTTCCTATTTCAGTTTTTTTAACAATACACAAACGTTTGACCAAAATACGATCAGCAGAACATTTATAACCAAATCAATATGTTAAACAAATATCTTTAAGATTTAATTATACGAGTAAGATTTTAAAACGAAGAATAAATAACAATAAAACCAATGTACTTCTGGACCAGTGTTTATGTCTTACAAAGTGGTGCATACGTTTGTATTTTGTTTTACTGTACAGTATGCATTCAAGCTTTAAAATTGAAATGAAGATTAGTTATCATGTCTCAGCTGACCCGCAAAACTAACTTTCAGCCACACGGAGGCAGTATAGTGTCAGAATTACTTGCACTTACAGTTTGTCCAGTTTGAATTCTCTACAAATAACTGTGAATAAAAACTATATTAGGACATTTGAGGGAAACGTTGTCTGCAGTAAATATAGAATGAAACAAAATGATCATTTGACCCAAACGCTTATAAATAATGGAGTTGTCTCCTAATTTTTAAGAGCCGTGTGGCATTTTCTAAAAACAAAGTGTCAGGCAATAACATCTCGATTAGGACAGCAGAGTGGGAATGTAATGAATTTAAAGTAATTGCATGAACCCGTGGTGTTAGTTAGTCTATGATCATGTCTGTAAAATCACAGTCGGCTATCAAAGTTTGACTCCTTCAGCTTTACATTAGTCGAAATTGCAGAAGCATAGATACGTTGCACGATGTCTGATGTAAAGACATTTGTTTGCAGTGTGTTAAAGGAAAGAAAACAGGTGTTGGTCTTCTCCTACACATACAATGCAGCTGTCAAGTGAAATATCCCCCCCAACCCTTAAAATGAAACTTGAGAGCAGTTGTTCATCGACAGGCTCTCAGTCTGTCTTTGTCGCTCACTTCCATATCTAGTAAAGTTTATTACTTCCATGTTGTGCATAATAAACCCAAAGCCTCAAACAAGCTAACAGGATCATTCAGATTTTAAACCTCACTGTAAATATTTTGAAATGCTTTGTAAGGGATAATGTACAGTCAGCGGATTACTATCTTAAAATAAATCGACATGAGGGGTTTTGTTTTACGGTGGCTGACTTAACGTTATCCTGCTTATTACGTTACTGCTTACCAAAATAAATCGATGATCATAAAATATAGATTGGTCATGCAAGTGAGTGTGTGTGTGAGCGAGACACAGGGAGGAGTAAGTGATTTTGCGTGAGGCTCGTGGGGTCGATACAGTAGTGAAAGGGTTTGTTCTGGTGGGTTATATTTTGTGTTCACAAGTCGGTTGGTAAAAATACACTCGTAAGCACAGAGACAGCGCGTGTGAAGGATTAATAGAGACGGAAGAGCACATCTGAACAGTGAGATAGTACAGTGAGTGTTAGGAAGGAGGGAGGAGAAGAGAAATGTGAGTCTCGTGTGTGGCTTTGCTGTCTGGGGCGGATCTCTGTAAAGCACTGAAGCGTTCGACTACATTCCCACACTGCAGTGCTGTCATAGCTGGATAAACTACCATCTGCTTCTTCTTATGCTGCAAACGCAGGACTGATGCTCTGATCTGTTCAAAGGAGACTAGTTGCATGTGTGGATTGTCACTTGGCGTCTGAAAGAAGAGTCCTACGTTACGTCGATTGGTAACAGGAAATTGGAGTGACACTGGAATATCCATTGGAAAAATCCTGTGGAACACACACACAGTTGTATTCAGGCACATGTGATGCTGTTGTAGGGAATCAGGAGATTCGTGGGAACTTGGAAATGCTGGAATTCCGTGTCGGGGGTCCGTCTTTATGGATTAAATAGCATTTGCTCAAAGTGTCCAAGTTCTTTATTCTGCCAAGCTGAACGGATGCACATGTTTGATTTCTTGTTCGCCATTTCATTCCACGTGAAGAAAATATTTTGCACACTTTTCCTTTAAGGGAAGCTCCGAGAGATGCTACCTCAAGTTACAGACTCCTAGGTTCATATGTTAATTTCCACTTTGGCGTTTTAGCAAAGGTAGTCACATGGTTTAGTCCGTTTTAGTCGGTTCACAAATTGGCGTGTGGCAGAATGGAATCGTGACATTCCCATGATGCTTTGTGGCTTGAGGAAAGAGGGTCGCAACAACAGTGGTGAGTCACGTTGTTTATTCATTGATATATAAATATATCCATATGGAGATGCAACTGCTTTTGAGCCAATTGGTTTTATTCTGACTACACCCAGATAAGCAATTGGTCTTATGAATGTAAACATTGGACTTTGACATGGTACATGATTACTTTTCACATATTACTTTTATTTACTTACCATTTACATCAAGGTACACGTTCAGAAAACAAGTCGGTGTATACTTTTGGATGTTTTTGTCTTGCACACATCGTTCGTCCGAAAATGAAAATGCTGTCATCATTTATTCACCCTCTTGTCATTTCAAACCTGTGAAATAAATGACAGACACAAAAGAAGATATTTAGAAGAAAGTTGGTAAACGAACAGCGCCGGTACTGGCATCGCTTCGACAATATTCTTCAAAATTTCTCCTTTTGTCTTCTGCGGAAGAAAGAAAGTCAAACAGAATTTGAAATGACAAGGGTGAGCAAGAAAGAATCTTTCTTTTCCGGGTGAACTATCACATAAAGTACGTGGTTGCTCTTTACAACAAATATGTTAAATTGCTTCCCATGCTCCAAATCCTTATTATCAAATCATTAGAAATGTGGTCGTTTCCCCCTAAAGATTCCCTAAATGTCGCTGGTGCATACGGTCAGTGTTCAGCTCTCAGAAATGTATGACAACTGGGGCCTCCGTGTCCTCTATAAATAAAAGCCCGTCTCTGAAAATAGACCCTGAGCTTCCATTTGCATTGTTAGAACATCATCCGTTTAACCTACATCAGGATTGGTGTCAACACAAGCAGGACTGCTGCTCCAAATTACTTTTAGAGTTTTAATAGACTTGGAAATGAGTTATCATGACCCGTGCCGACACTCTTACTCTACGATGGGTTTCAGAGACATATGGCTTTGTCTGTTTCTTTCTTGCCCGTATAGAACCTTGAATCTGGAAGGTGTGGGTCTCGAGCACTTTTTAAAGTAGCGTTTTGATGTTTTGAGCCTCTAAATCAAACAGTCCGGCGGTTTATTCCTTTGTTTGGCCTTTTGGCCTGAAGAGCAGCTAAACCATCGCTGACCAACAGAGATTTTATGACTTGTTAAAACAAGTGAGGTTTGATGACCTTCATGTATTTATTGGCTGGCAGGTACCGTATTAATTCAGTTGCTAGAAAATCTAAAAGACAAAGTGAACAATTAGGTCTTAGTCTGAAACTATGCACCAAACAAAATGGATTAATAAAGCGTTTAATGGCCGATTTAAATCAGCACAACCCTGAACTTTGCGTAGTAAGAATAAATTTACGATTCAGACGTGGTTTTTCAGACGTGTGCTGGAAAGTCAATGAAGCATTAAGTCTCGAGCTGTCATCATTGTGTTGCTCCAGGTGAGCTGAACCTGAAACAAGCATTTGCAATCTAATGTCTAAATGTCATGAAAGATGATCGGTGTTCCGCAGTCATCTGTAACCTGTACGGTGGCTTGGTGTGCGCTTTACAAAAAGTGAATTGATATAATAATTTCCTCTCTGTTTCAGATGATGGCCCATACACAAAGGGAAATAAAGACTCGGCTGCGAGTGACGGCCTCACCAAGAGGTGCAGTCTTGCCGGTAGGTTATCAACTGAGAGAATCTCCTGCTGTCAATGTTCTGCATGTCCTATTTCAGACGTTCCTTCTGTTGTTCTTAAAGGAATACTTCACACGGAAATTCCGTCGTCGTTTACTTTGAATTTACTGTAATGCACAAGTCATTTGGACTAGGTTTGTGTTATATTTGGTCCATTTTTGAATTTTGGAGCTTCGAGTCCCCATTCACTTTCACTATATAAACATATGTTAAATATTCCTGATATTTTTCCATGATAGATGATTTTCATTTTCTGGTGTACTGTCTCTTTAAGAGTTTCACTGCCCACGAGGCTATCTGCTCCGACACTGGGTGCATCGGGCGACCCGGGTTCAATTCCCGTCTCGTAGCCCTTCCCCAACCCACCCCCTTCTCTCTCTCCCACTTCGCTTCAATTCAATTCATTTATATAACGCTTTTCACAATGTGCATTATTCCAATGCAGTTTTACAGGAGAAAAATGAAAAACACAGAATGTGCATGATGTTTAGAGAACAAGCAGGATCATTCTGTCGAATAATATATAATAAATGCAGTCTCCCGGTCTTCCTGTCCTCTCTATCACGCAAAACCTCAAAAATAAATCTTAGGGTTTAAAAAAGAGTTCCTCGTGCCTCAGCTGAGTCTTGTCGCTTAAGGTGAAGAGACCGTTCATCTGTAATAATGCTGATATTTGATTTCCTAAGACTGCTGCTGCTACTGTATATCCCCTCAATCACTCTTTCTCTTTTTATTTTACCCATCGGTCTTGTGAAGAACTATATGTCAGTTTCTTTGGCTGGATTTAAATGAAAGCGATGAGAAAACACCATGTGATGTATATCAGTAAGGCTACGGTATCATTCTCGTTTTAATGCTGTCATCATGATGTGATGAATTCATTCACATTTATTCCTTTAGCAGACACTTTTATCTAAAAGAGAATAAGACATTAAAACATCATTTAATATTTATTCTCTGTGTGTGCTATTTTAAGGGTGTCCTAAATGTGTTTGCATTCAAGCTGTACTTTTATTATATTCATGGGTATTAATAAAATACAGAAAATCTATTTATTTTCCATTTATTTAAGGTGAAATTACAATCAAATAGTATTTTCTATATTTTTTTCGATCCTACAGGTAAGATATCTGAATGCGCAGACTTCCTTAATGGGAATGAAACCTATGACCTTCGTGTTGCTAAAGCAATGCTCCACCATTCAAAATCCTTTAATTTCTTTTTTTGTGTGTGTATGAAGCTTGAATGAACAAAAATATACATTAATACTTTCATATATGGAGAAAACATTTGTCCCAGATTCCCATAACAGAATAGAAAGCAAGAAAATATCCAAGTTTATATAATTTTTTTTAAAACACACTACTAATGTTTTCAAATGTATTATGGAAACAGTTTGAAAATGATTATCCTTGCTTGTGTGCTCCTTGGCATTCTCAGTCTATACATTACTGTTGTTTTTCTTTGTGCCCCTCGTGATGTGTTTTTGTTGGAATTCAACAGATGGAATTGGCATACAGAATATATCAAATAGGTTCTAAAAATAGAAATACTTTATATTATAGTAATAATATAAAATATATATATAATTGCTAATGTATCCTCCCAAACAACACAGTCTGCCATTGTTGTCCTACTACCATCTGTCTATAGGAATTTCATGTCACGACGCACGGTTTCACAAGCCCTCCCGGAGGCCGGGGTTGAGTTACCTGCTGCATTGGTCTGATGCTTGTGTTGTGTGTGTACACAGATGAACAGAGAGGTGTGACGACTGTTGAACTCATTAAAAAAGAGGGCAGTAGTCTCGGCCTCACCATTTCCGGAGGGTGTGACAAGGACGGCAAGCCGAAAGTGTCGAACCTGAGACCCGGAGGTCTCGCAGCCCGGTGAGAAAAATACATACACACACACATCTGCTGACACAGTGACTTAACTTCCTCAAGCATTTGTATTGCTCCGAGGTTACTCTTTCATAGCTCAATTTAAAGATATGATAAAAACTATATTTATAATGAAATTATAGACATTAAATGAATGGCAACTTGTGCAATCTGAGCACAGTTTGAGACTTTCTGAAGTACAATCATGTGAGATTACTGGGATCTTTTCTATCTCATTGCTTTAGATAGTTACGAGATTTTATTTTTGACTTCACGAGTCATCTATGCTAATAAGGCTGGCGTGATGAAAGAATGCTTAAAATATTTGGATATTAAAACAATGTGTTGGTCTGTTCAATACCAGAAGTGTGTTATGATACCTGATTTTGAGTGTGTCGTGTCTGTGGGTTTTGGAGGATGTTTTGCGTGTAAGGTTGTTTGGACACACAGCTCTTTAACCTTAGGATCATTGCTACTGTGTGTGTGTGTGTGTGTGTCACCTCAGGATGCAGGATGCTTCATCACATCAGCATCTTAGAGTGTGGCAAGATGATGCAGTCCTCACGTGACTGCTCTCTCTCTCTCTCTCTCTCTCTCTCTCTGTCACACGCACATACACACACAGATGAAGAATATTACAGTTGAATGGTCAAGTTGACCCGTAGGCATCTGCAGGAAAGATTCATGTTAGTGCGAGAAGAAATGCAGACATTGATAAGTGGACAGAATCAAACTTTGTTTTCTTCAATTCCTTCCTACCCTTCATATCAGAACCATTAGTAACAATGCAGTTCATCCCAGATGGATGACATCATGTCCTGTCCTTCACAGGGTTGGGAATGTCATATTAACCCCAGACTGAATAAAACAAGACATGACTCTGTTTTGTGAAGTATAGTATCATGTATCGTAAAACCTGAGTCCAAGTCAAGAGGTGTAAATGCTATTAAACCATGTGTTTAAATATTTAGATTTTCCTTTAGTTATGTGCTCATGTAAATTACCTGTGTGTTGCCATTGTGTTGCTTCTGAGTTAACATGATGCTCACAGGCAAACATCCAACTGCTGGCTGACAGCAGCAGCTTAAATTAGATCCTACAACACTACACGAGGAGTCAGCTCTGCTTATATCACACACACAAACACATACACATACCCACACACACACAAACCAGTTACCTGCTTCACCAAGTAAAGCTTCCACACCTTTCTGTTGCAGATATTATCTAGATTTCCAACTGCTTGCTTCTATTGTTTGTAGTTATAAATGAACACACAATATTTATATATTACATTGTGGCAAAACACTTTGTTTAGTTTATAAACGTCTTTTCTATGTGTGTGTGTGTGTGGAAGGAGTGACCAGCTCAATGTTGGTGACTACATTAAATCAGTCAACGGGATTAACCTGTCCAAGCTGAGACACGATGAGATCATCAGCATGCTGAAGAACATCGGTGAGCGTGTGGTGCTGGAGGCTGAGTATGAGCTTCCTCCGTTAGGTACGGACACGCACGCACGCACGCACGCACGCACGCACGCACGCACGCACGCACGCACGCACGCACGCACGCACGCACGCACGCACGCACGCACGCACGCACGCACACACACACACACACACACACACACACACACACTCAATCACTTGTTAGGTTTCCATACATTGTGAGGACATAAGACATAATTACTTTTATACTATACAAACTGTATATTCTATCCCTTTACTCCCACTTTACCCCTAAACCTTTCTACATTTTTACATTTTCAAATATCATAATTTAATAATCAATAATTATTAATAAATGATTAATGTTTCTGGATCAGGCTTTTACCGTCCTCATGGAGCCTTACAACGATAGACAAAGTGACACACACTTCAAAGTGTGGATGAACGTGAATCTGAATTATTATATGCAAAGCGTGTGTGTGTGGGGGAAACTGGTATTAATCTGGAAAATACCGTCATATACATTTTTGGTCATACCGCTTAGCACAATTTTCTTTAGTGCTTTTAATAACGTTACATTTTGACATTTTACAGTAAAAGTCTGTACATTTTTCAAAGCAGCTTTACAGGAAAAAGAAAGACACAGAAAGAGGTAGAATACAAGACAGTACACGGTATTATAGAAAGAGTTAGACCTTTCTAACCCGCCCTAAACTAATCTAATATCAGCAGTCTCTTCGGGAGAAACCAGACTCAGCCAGGAGGCCAGTTCTCCTTTGACACATTACTGAAGTTTTTATTAAAAAGTTACTTTAGATTAAAAGTTACTGAGTGAATGTTTTTGAAAAATGAGGAGGGATTGATTAATTTGACATTTGTTCGAAGCTGTTTAAGTGTAATAATAGAGGAATAATTTAACCGAGTGCAGCTATAACTTCACACTACTGTCAAAGAGAAAAGAGATTGTATTGTAAATACTGTTCAGCATTAAAGTAACAAGCATGCGTGTTTGGAGTATTTGTCTTTTTCAGTCTCCTGTGGCAGTAACACAGACGTTTGTTTGTGTGTTTAAGCTCCCAGTAATCCATGCAGTGTGATCTCCAAGACTATTGAAGTGTGTGTAGAGAAAGAGGGAAACAGCTTTGGTTTCGTCCTGAGAGGTACTGAACCATCAATGTGTCTGTTTTCACAATTACCTTATGACCCTAAAACTGTTTATAGGTACAGTACCCTTTATACTAAAATATTCATATTAAAAAAACATTTTAACTTTGATTTCATGGGGACTTTAACTTATACTACTGTTCAGTTAAAGGCTAGTTAAAGTGATAGCTTACTCAAAAATGCTGGTTTGAAATGACAAGAGGGTAATGGGAGTTTTCTCTTTTGAGTGAACTATCCCTTTAAGACCAGTTGACAGCATCTTTCATTTCACAGCCACACAATGTAAATACTGTGAATAGCATTCACCTTGTCTTGAATATGTCTTAAACCTTTCAGAATGTTATCCAAAGCATGAATGTGTGTTTGCTCGGGACCAGAAGGTAGTGTGCGTTTTTGTGTGTGTGTGTTACGTCCCAAGCGATCAGCTTGGCATGTCAGGTGTGTGTTTTACATGTTTTCAGGGGGCTTCCATGAGGACTGGCATAAGGCTCGACCTCTAGTGGTGACCTACGTCAGGCCCGGAGGACCGGCAGACAGGTGAGATCATGACTCACTTCACTTCGGTGTGTATCCGAGATTCTTAGGTCGTAGAGTCGTGTTATGGGGATGGAAGCAAAAATGCTTATTTTAGACTGTCACAGTTTCTTTTTGCCTGTGTGTGTATCTGTGCTGATGTCTTTGTGGGTAGGTGTTAATTTAGACATTGCTTTATTTTGGTGTGAAAGCATGTGGCGTTTGTCTCATTCAACTGTCTCGTTTGTTCCTATTTTATTTCTCCTAAGTCATTTTTGGAGATACATCTGAGACTATGTTGATACCAGTTTTATTTACAGTGTTTTACAGTGTCTCAGTTCATCTTACGGCCTCTCCATCTGTCTCTTCATCAGGGAGGGAACCCTGCGCGCCGGCGACCGCGTGTTGAGTGTGAACGGTGTGGCTCTGAACAGGCAGAAACATGCTGACGCTCTGACCCTGATCATGCAGAGCGGCCACGAGGCTTTCTTCCTCATCGAATATGACATCGCCGTCATGGGTGAGCAAACACGCATACGCGCACGTGCATGCAGACACACTTCAGCACGCTCGTATGCACACAGACTCTCACGAGGCTTTAATTAGACTAGAAACGTACTGTTTCCCGCTTGAGTCCCGTAGGAAAGCGTTTTTGTTTTTTGGAAATGCTTGAATAATCCTGCTTCCGTCTCCAGTAGAATTCTCATGTCTGTGCTCCGATTTGCCAACATAACAAGGTCAAAAGATCAAAAGTCAAACATGCCCGATTCACTTATTCTCCCCAATGTATAAGATATGTTGTCCACAATCATTTTGTAGGTCTGTTTATCAAAATGTTTTTGTTGTTTCTGTTCAAATATAAACGTGTCTAAATATTCATGTAAATATTCCTGATAAAATGATCCTTTCAAAGATATGTTGTCAACATTCATTTCTGTTCTCTTTCTCTGTCAACATAAAATTAATACTGTTTTTAGTGTCGTCTTCTCAAAAAAGAAAATCCTTAAATCATTTATCGCGTGTGTATACTGTATAAAAAGAGATCTCATGTACACAGGTTTGCTAGGAGGCAAGCTCAAAAGATCAAATCTATTCTAAACGTTTCTCATTATGTTTTTTGAATTCTTCTAGAAGAAAGATTTTAAAAATGAATTTTAGGAGAAACACCTGAGAGTTTACACTCAAATTAAAAACTAAAGTCTATGAAAGAGCAACTTCTGAGTATAAATAGAGATCTTTGAACTTTGGAAAAAGGAAAAAAGTAATTCGAGTAAAAAGTAATACATTCTTTAAACTGTTTTCTCATGCCATTGTTTTCATTTTTCTCTGCTTGTCCTCATTTTTCTTTTACCTGTTGTCAGATTCAGTGCAGAAGTCTTCTGGACCGCTGCAGGTGGAGATCTCTCGTGCCACAGGCTCAGTACTGGGACTCAGTCTCACTTCCTCCCTCTACAGGAACAAACAAGTCATTACAATCCAGAAGCTCAAACCTGCTAGTATTGCAGACAGGTGAGGACACACACGTGCACGCCTGATCACCATGAGAATATATATATAAATAAATATACACATTTTCTATATACACATAACAGTTGTTATAGACGTACCTGTAAGAGGTGGTTTTCCTGTGACTCAGAGCATGGCACTAATGTCATGGGTTCGAAAGAAATAAGTGTTATGATACTTCACGTTCAACAATCAATTGATGTTTGGCCAAGCGATTCATATTTGTCAATTGCAGCCGTTCCTAGTTGATACTGAAATATTTTATGCTTTTGAAGTAACAAATAATCATGCCGGATAATATGATAATATCATCATCGTCAGGTTTTGTTCAAGATCTCTTCAAGCCATATTGAAATTCATATAAACCTTATTTAAGTTGATATAAAGAAATAGTAGTGGTTTCAGACTTGAAATCTCACTATATCTTACTGAACCATCTCTTTTCCACTTTAAATCTTTCTCCTAACACCTTTCGTTGACTCGCCTCCTGTTTCTCACTTTGCTCCTTATAAATGACTTTCTCACTTGTTATCACATGCGCTCTCTCTCTCTCTCTCTCTCTCTCTCTCTCTCTCTCTCTCTCTCTCTCTCTCTCTCTCTCTCTCTCTCTCTCTCTCAGGTGTGGTGCTTTGCATGTCGGGGATATTCTTTTAGCTATAGATGGCATGAGTACAGAGCACTGTTCACTGATGGAGGCACAACAGCTCCTGTCAAACTCCTCTGAACTCGCCAAACTAGAGATCCTGCCCTCTCAACACACCATATCTGTACACGATACAGGTCTGTCTTCAGCAGCCGCATGTGCAGATAATACCCATGTGCACGTGGAATGATGACCTAATACATTCGTCAAAATGTGTAGTATTACAATCATCACAAGACGACGAACAAACAATCATTGCGTTCACATCTTCTTATTCACAGCTGGTGCTTTATACTGCTCTCTCTCTCTCTCTCTCTGACTGACCTTTATGTGTGCCACAGTGAGTTTATAGTCGTTGTTAGTAATCTGCTTTGAGCTACTTTACAACATGTATCATGAGTCATTTTAATATGCAGTAGCTAAGAGCAAGATTTCCCCTACCCTACAGACTCAAGTCCACACGGGCACACGGTCAGATCAGAGCCTTCGCTATGTCATCAGAAAACTGCATTCTAACTTTATCGTTGGATTTTCCAGCAATGCAATATCAACACAAGCTGGGCTGTAAAATTATTTGTACAGCCGCTTGCATCTCTGGGACATTGCAGAAAGCAAGATGTTTAGAAAGCTTACCGTGTACTACACGTTGTACACTTTAGTAAGCATGTGAAACGCGTTGCATCAGAGATACTCGTATTAAAGGAAGATGGGAGGGTCTGTTATGCTTCCAATTGGAGAACCCGTTACGTCTAACAAAACCCATTGACATCTATTCCAAAAACAAGCATCTGGTCTCCGTTCCTGCCTTGCGCTTCTTTGGCTGCAGGCTTGCCTTCTAGTGGGCTTGGTTGCATATTTTGTTGGGTGTGGCTTAATTGGTTTTGCATGTTATGATGGGCGTGGCATGTTCTAACGAGCGTGACCGGAGCATGTGCTCAATTAAGCATGATTAGCAGCAGAGCTGTGGGATAGAAGGATGTGTTCGTGCCAGCTCACCAAACAATGTCTCTCATCCTTTGTGTTTGTTTATGAAAAGAGAGTCTTAAAATGCTTCCTCCACTGCTGTCAGCATTATTACAGCTGGCCAGAAAATGTAAGAAAGAGAAAATGTAGGAAACAAGCATGTGTTGTGTATAAAGAAGTGAATGAAGCACAAACAACAATGTCTCAATGAAAATGAACATCAGACGTTTTGTGAGTGCTGGAACATAAGCTTGTGTTTAGCAGAAATAATGCATTTATCATGTTTGTGCATGTGTGTCATCTGCAGTACGTGTGCAGAAGAGCAGTCACCGTCCGTGGGATTCGAGCGAGAACTACATCAGTGCTCCTCCACCCTTCCAGAAAACCCCTTCATCCTGGAGTCACACCACCCCGACACCGTCACACTGCCGATGTGAGTCACTCCTGTGTGTATTTGCATAATGCATATTGTTTAACATTCTATTTACAAAAAACACTATGTAAGGTACAATATTAGTTAGTTAGGATTGTTTCAATCATATTAAGCATTGTAAAGGCTGGAATACACCACACGACTTACAGGGCATCATACACTAAGCGATGAAAAACGCAGACTTTCTGCAACGGTTCCAGACTGAAAATCTAGGCAAGGTCTGAGCAAATCCAAGTTTGTTTGCTGTCTGTCTGTAGTCTTAAAGTTTTCTCTCTTCTCCAGCTGTGACGTCTGGAAGCTCGGCAAATACATCCGGCTTTCACAGTTATAGCTGCGGGACCCAGTACCCCAACACGTTCCCCAGCAACACCCTGCCCTCCTATCCCCCCAGCCCTCGCTGTACGGTCACGACGAGGAGACACAGGAGACGAGATCACAAGAGCTCCTGTGAGTCAAAACACTGCATTTCTCTTTGATCAAGTTTAGTGACTCTGTTTAAATCTGTAATAAAATAACAAATTATTGCACTTGAGATTATTGTATACTATATATTACCATATACATGTAGTATACAATATATTACCCATATAATGTAAATGTTACATGTATATAATAATGACAATATATGATGTATAATATTGTAAATATGTAATCATTTTAATATGCAAGGCATATAATATTGCAAATGTATATAATTATAACATTCTATGATATAAGAATATCCAAATAAATGATTTATATAATTATGGCAATAAATAATGTTTCTAATAATGCAAATATATAATGGTTTTAATTATGCCAATATATAATGTATAGAATAATGCAAATATATAATTATGGCAACATATAATATGAAATCATGCAAAATTATATATATATAGTGGTTTTGCAACATTGCAAAATTGATTGATTAGTTATTAAATATATTGAGTTTGATAGATTAAGTATAGATACATTTAGTTGATAGACATAGATTTTAATATAATTACTGTGACAAGTTAGTATTGTTTGACAAACAATGTAGTTGACTTAAAAAAATCTAATTTATTCAGCCTCAAGTTGTTCCACACCTTTATAAACAAACTACATTAAACTGATATTATGAGAATGATTTATTACTTCTATATATAATATTATACATAATTTATGTATAATATTATTTAAATACATGATACGATTATCATTATGAACAAATGATTAACTGAACTTTTGTTGTTGTTGCTGACATTTTATAAAGGCCGTAATCCAAAGCACATGCATCTCCTCTCTATCTGTATCAGTATCTCTGGCATCGAGCACAGTGGGCGCCGGTGGTCAGGTCGTGCACATCGAGACCAGTGAGGTGGTTCTAAGAGGAGATCCTCTTATCGGCTTTGGGATTCAGTTACAGGGAGGTGTGTTCGCAACAGAACCGCTGTCAGCGCCCGCCTGTATCCGATTTATAGAGTCCGACACACCTGCTGAGAGGTACGAATCCCTTGAGACGTGATGTGTGCTGACACGATTGTCCTGTATGTTCAAAGGCTGTGGACAGACATCTACACACACACCAGACTTTGATCTGACTGTGTAACTAGATCACCTGTGACAGTTTGCTAGAAGCTTTGTGACTTCATACTATTGATGCAAGTCACAAATCTGCAACCTATCAAATCCAAAACTTTAGGATAGACAAGAGCATTTTAGGGTTAAGCTGAATTGTAAGGCGGCATCACATGTGTCCTTCACAGAGAACGTACTCCCAGAATGAGTTGCGATCTGAGAGTTTTATTTGCACAATTCTTTTCATCACTTTTTCATTATAGGCCTATTTACAATAGACATCGTGTGAATACGTCAACATGCAACGTTGACGTGTGTCATTTGTTCTTCAGGTGTGGAGTGTTACAAGTCGGAGACAGACTTCTTTCAATTAATGGGATTCCAACTGAGGACGGAACACTTGAAGAAGCCAATCAGCTTCTCCGAGATGCTGCGTTGACCAATAAGGTCACGCTGGAGGTGGAGTTTGAAGTTGCAGGTACAACATGACATTGATTTAAATGTGAGTCAATGGATTTGTGACGTGTGGTTCTTGATGTTGTTCTGTGATTCACACAGAGTCAGTTATCCCCAGCAGTGGCACATTTCAGGTGAAGATGCCCAAGAGACGAGGAGTGGAACTGGGTATTACCATCAGTGGTGAGTGATGGCCAACAGGGGGCACTGTTGACTTATTGTAAAGCCAATTAAGAAAGAAAAATCCCAGAAGAGGCCTTTATAACATCTCAAATATTTCTCAGATTGAATGAAAAGTTGATTTTTTCAAGTCTCAGATAGGAAAAAAGAGTCAGAAATGTTGTTTAGCTTTTTTGTAGCTCAGTGTTAAGAGCATTGTGTTAACAACGCAAGGTTGTGGGTTGGATCCCAGGGGATTGCAGATACCTGTGTATAAATGTATAGGATAATGCAATGTAAGTCGCTTTGGATAAAAGCGTCTGCCAAATGCTTAAAATGTCAAACGTTATTTAAGTTTTGTTTCAATAATGTCTCAAAGTGAGCACAGATTTCTCAAGTGACAGTCTATTATCAAAAGTCAATATTATTTAATTTCTCAATACGAATTCAAACATTTCACAGCAAATTTTACTTATTCTACATTTATATTACATTTCCATCCTGTATTTCAGCAATTACAGTCTAGTTTGTTTATTTTTTAGTTGAAACATAAAACATTGAGAGCTCCATCAAACGTAAGATCCTCTGGAGGCCATAGTCATTTCTCGCCTTTTGTTTACATCAATGTGTACGTTTCTTTGTCTGTGTAAAATTGCTTTAGAAATGACATTGCCTCTCCGAAATCTCTCAAAATACAACCAGTTACTACAAATTACACATAAACAAAATGTTATATACAAAATTATACATTTTATATCACTGTTGTCTTAAAGCCAGCAAGAAGGCCGGAAAACCTCTGATCATCTCTGAGATACAGAAAGGCAGTATTGCACACAGGTACACGTGCACTACAACACGATCACCAATGGATTTAAAAAAGATTTTGTCAACTTGTTTTAAAGAGAGAAACTGTTAAACATTTATTTTGTTCCTGTTTTAGTGGTTATACATAGTGGCCATATTTAAAAAGAAATGTCTTTCTTAATGCGCATTTTATAATTATACAATTTAGAAACAAATTAATTTACTGGTTTCCGTATGTGACGTGAATAAAACTTTTACTAATATAGTGAAACAAATCTATGTTTGCAGAATAGGAACGTTGGAGCCAGGTGACCGTTTATTGGCTATTGATAATGTGCGACTGGATAACTGTGGGATGGACGAGGCCATGATGATCCTCCAGCAGGCGGAGGGGATGGTCAAACTGCGCATTCAGAAAGATGAAGATAACCTGGGTGAGTGTGTGAGTGTACGTGCTAAAACATCATCATTTTATAACTCGCTGGTCATCACATTTCGACATCTGCATTCATGTTTGCAATCGCAATGTAAATGCAGATCTGTGTGTTGTAGATGAATTGGAGTCGTCTGGTTCCGTCATCTTCACCGTAGAGCTCAAGAGACACGGAGGTCCACTAGGAATCACCATTTCGGGCACAGAGGAACCCTTCAATCCCATTTTGATCTCCAGCTTGACCCGAAACGGCCTTGCACACAGGTGCTCACACATGCATCCAACTCGCGTGATACCTAGTGGACAATCTGAGAACTGCAATGAGATTGGCTTTGTGTGTGCAGGACTGGTGCGCTCCACATCGGCGATCGTGTGTTGGCCATCAATAAGATGAGTCTGAAGGGAAAACCTCTGAGCGAGGCCATTCATCTACTGCAGACCGCTGGAGACACTGTGACACTCAAAATCAAGAAATGCTCTGTTCGTAAGTGTCAAGCACACACAACAAGGACATTTGATCCAATCGTAGGAGCATCTTCAGGAATAATTCATTACCTCTCGTGACCTATATGTGTGTTTTACTCTTGCATCAGCGATGTCAGAATCGGACAGAGGCAGCCCGTCCCGATCGGCTTCATGCGTGAGTGACACGGAGGACGACCAATCAGATTCTCTCAGGCGGGGCAAATACTCGGAACTTCGCCTGACCACACCGCCCAGTTTGGATTCGGCAATGGACTCTTGGGATAGTTCTGCTCTGGATCCTGGCTACGGGAGTCAAGGTACGCGGATTAGATGAGTTAAATGTATGCTGACTAAAGTTAAACTGAAGGTCAATAATCTCTTTTGGACACGAATGAGTTGGAGGGTTTCTGAACATTCGAACTCGAATATGTCCCGCGAGCGTTGTGTTATTGGGGTAATTGAAAGACGTTTGGTTAGAAGAGAAGTATCTCATAGAAAATTGAAAGACAGCCATAAACGGGATGAAATGGTCTGATATTATACGACATTTTTTTGTGTACTGTCCCTTTAAATCAACCTTTTTGTTATAACGCAGCTTAATTCAAAGTCTCTTTTTTAGGTGTCTATATCCATAGAGCAAATGATTTCACCCTTCACCCCAATGATTGGAGACAGACCAATCACAGAAGCCCGCTGACCTCAAGAAGTCACGTCCATCGAAACGCAGTGTATGATGGGAGGTTAGGTGAAGAGGATTGGACATACTCTGGGTGAGAGTTCAGTCGAGTCATACTCTGCATTTGTTTTATTTGTTATAGAAATAAAGTTGTGTGTATTAGATTATTCTGGCATGTTTATAGTTTTGGTCACACACACCATGTGGCTGTTGTTCTTTCTCTTTTTGGAAATGAAACGTGCTGTTTTTTAGGCTTGCCAAACCTGCACATCACATTTCATGCCAAAATAAAAATGATTTTATTAGATAAATAATTTGCTGTGGTTTCACATTGACATCTTCATGACTAACACATTCTCATTCTAACGTCACTGTGATGTTGAAAAACTGTATAAACTGAATTTTATGTAAAAAGGGTTTGTTGTGCCTTTTAATTTATGACATCATTTCATATACATTTATATTGATGGACTTTATTTTATTGACTCTTTTAAAGGGAAAATGTTTGGACATTTGGATGTTTTTATTAAACGTCACGTCTTGCACATAAACCTCATGACTATTTGCTTCCACTGTCTGTCTGTATGTTCCACTTCTTTCTTTTTTCTTCTTCTCAGGTTTTCTGTGTCTCGTCTGCCTTACTAATCATCTGTGGGCCGCTCGCTGTCACCTGTCATTCTCTGCTTCTTCTATTCTACTGCTTATGTTTTTCTCCTTTCACTGAGACTGAACTATTTCACGGCCTCTGTGTTTCTCTGCCGTTTTCTTGTGGTTGATAAGGATATATTTCAATCCTGCCCTGCTACAGTTGTGTAAAGAGAGAGAGAACGATATACTACAATACTACACCCAGCCTGCCTGACATTACCCAGGTTGCTTTGCGTTGACACAGATCTGTCAGTCCGGCACGCTGTTACAACAACAATACAGATGCTCAGGAGAACTACTGGTCGCAAGCTCTTCAGGACTTGGAGACCTGTGGCCAGTCCGAAATCCTCAGAGAGCTTGAGGTAATATCATCATAATGTACACCCCAAAATAAAAAAAGAAACATTAATTTATTATGAGCCTGTATGACATTTTCTGCAGCACACAAAAGATGATATTTTAAATAAAGTTTTGATCTAGACAGCACTGAATCCCATTGAGTTCTATTGTACGGACATTTCTCAAAATATCTTCTCCAGTCTTTTACAGATATTGAACCATGTTAGGATGAATAAATGACAGAATGTTAACTTTCGGGATATGTATGGTTTGCAGGCCACTATGATGTCAGGCAGCACATTGAGCTTGGGAGAAGATGTTGAAAAACAAAATGAAATCATGACCAAAGCTTTTGCACCGATTCCAGAAAGGACCTCAGAGAGCACAGTTCGATCAGAAGACGTCAGGGACACCAGTCCTTCTCTTCCATTGGAGCTTCATAAGGTAACGTCCACTTTTCAGACGCTCCAGGTTTATAATAATATCAGATACTGTGAGCTTTATCATTCTCTCATCTCAGATCTGTTTACGGAAAGATCCTGACAGCAGGGATTTTGGCTTCAGCGTGTCCGACGGTCTTCTGGAAAAGGGAGTTTACGTGAACATGATCCGTCCTGATGGGCCTGCCGACCAAGCTGGGTTACACCCATATGACCGTATACTACAGGTGATAACCCCCACCGAATTCTATCTGAAGGAATAGTACAACCAAGATCTTGGTAAAAGTAATATTAAAGCTAACGTGAAAGTTCGTCGTTTTGAATCGTAGCAAGATATTCATAAAGACAAGGTACAAACAATGTACTTTCTCAATAACATATTTTCTGAAGTTTTTTTTGGAGAATCTAATAACCCGAAATGTAATATAATACACATAACTTTGTGTTCAGAGGTGTATAAAGACCTCACATAATGAAGCGATATGTTTTAATGATCTTAGAATGGGACCGCGGGTCCCCTTACATGACATTCACCATGTTGTTTGTACAGTAGCCCTAAACCGACTACAAAAAGTGTTTTGTAAATACGTGATCTCCTTTGGCAAGGAAGTGAAAACGTGACGACATCTTAGCCCTGTGTCAGCCTCCATAGTGCTTAGAAAGGGAGGGAGGGGGTTGGAGTGATCAGCCGTTGGTTGCAATTCTCAACATCACCACTAGATGTCGCTATATTTCATACACTGGAAACTACAGATTTTACATTGAGTTTAAATAATAATATTGAGCTCTTTACGAAGTTTTTTTTGTCAAATTTTTGTCCAGGTGAATCACGCACGAACACGTGACTTTGACTGTTGTCTCGCCGTGCCGTTGATCACAGAAGCCGGAGAGCCGCTGCAGCTGGTCATCAGCAGGAATCCTCTCACTCAGGCACACGTTTGGACACCTAAAGACTGTCTGGACCCTTCTGATGCACTTCCTGCACAAAACCCCAAAAGAGTTGACCTCTGATTTCCAAACATGAGCACAATTTTCATCGTTTTTCACAGAATGGTTCTCTCTCTCACGTTCACAGGGTCAGTCCCACACAAACAGTAGCATTGTTGTTTTGATTCACGTCTACGTTTTTGCACAATTAAGGGTCCAATACTATTTTCATCACTAAAGTTGATGATTTCATCTGCTATTCGTTTCGCTTTCACGTCTTCCGAGTTTATTTTGAGATTCATGCACACATATTGTTTTTGTTCACAAATTGTCACGTGACTTATCACACAGGCTTTTCATCTTTTATGAAAGCCACTTTTAGATATAAACGCTTCGATGATGATCAAGATCTGCAGGTTCTCACAAAGAGATGGAGCAGAGTCGCGCGTCGACTGTTAAAAAGATCTACATTCTTCTTAAGAAACAAAAGCTTGACAGGTCAGAGAGAGAAGCTGGATACGCACGAACACACACACTTCACATATTTTGATGAGAATATTTCAGGTTCATGTGAAGTGGTTTGTGATGGTCTATCATCAGACATTTCACAGTTTTATGGCTTTACATCCTGATAAGCGCCAAGAATGAATTCAGATTTGATGTAATGTAAAGTCCTTGCAAGGAATTGGTTTTAAGTGCAACTTTTAAAAGCAAATAGTTTTCCCGCAATCCTCTATTCTGTGTATTAAGCCCTTTTGTCTGCACTGTAGGTAGTGAAGGATGTTAATGTACAGTGTCACTGATGTGTATTTATTGATTTTAAATTAGAAATTATAATTTCCTTTTTAAAGAAAAATAAAGGGTTAAACAGAGCATACGTTACCGTATACATTTTACAGAAGGTAGACGATGTGATCTTTCCACGACACGTGTCTGACAGAACAGAGTTCAGGGGTTTGATTCTGTTGACAGGCGCTGGCACAATGCTGTCCCACACCTCACTGCGCTGTCAAAAACGTGTGAATCTAAAGCTGCTCGACGTGCCGTGTTTATTTTAGTCCCACGGTGGAATCTGATTCGAGGAACTGTGATGCTTTTTTAAGTGCTGAGAAATTGATATTAAAGGGGTCGTACTGTCGCAGGGTCAAAGAGACACCGTTTTACATTCTGAATCCGAATACAGACCTCTGAAGAATAGATGTAACCTTTCCAAAGAAAGACAATTGGTTGAAATGTATTTGTTTCAGTCATATACAGAACCGTACAATTATGCATTTGACAAATGCTTCCAAAGGGACTTACAGTGCATTTAATCTGATTTTATATACGTGTGGACAGCTGGGGATCGAAACGGGGAGTTTTGTTGAAAGAATTGAGCTACAACGTACCTTTGAGCCAAACCTATAGTTTATCAGCAAAAGTGACAGTAAGGAAACTTCTTTCATTATTTACTCGCCTTCGTGTCATTCCAAACTTGTATGACGCAGAAAACGAAGTCGGTAACCAAACAACACTGAACCCCATTGACTTCCATTGTATGAACACAAAACCACCGAGACATTTTTCAAAATATCTTCTTTTGCGTTCCACAGGTTTAGAATCGCGTGAGTGTAAATAACTGACAGAATGTTTTATTTTTGAGTCATCTAAACGTGTACAGTAATCTCTGGAACGAGGTGTTGTTAAAACTCAACGTGTAACAGTATATTTAACAGATTTAGGAACAGAACAGCGCCACGGAAATGCCTGCAACCATTTTTGAGGAGGTTTATTTGATTAAGACGGTCAAGTTCACCCTCCAGGGCATCTTCACATATTCCATGGGTAGCACTTTACGTTCAATCTATTGAATCTCTATATGGTTTCAAAGCAACTACGTAAACAAACATAACTGCGCATGCACGCCTTTGTGACCCGAACTTAACTTCCGGTACAAATCTGCATAGAATTCGTCCCTTGTCGAATTTTTCTAGCAAAGGAAGTCAAATACATTTTCTTAATACAAAATGTTTTATTTTGGGTGGAAAGAGCTCCAGTTGAATTCACTTTATTTAAAAAATGATTATACTATTAAATATGAATATAAATATTAGCTATGTTATTAGCACTAGCGCTAGTTAACTCCAGGCCAGGGGTGTCCGTCCAATGAACAGTCTATATCTAGCTATTGATATTCGCTTTTATTATTTCAATGCTGTCCTTGCATGAAATCTCGTCTCTCCATATTTCGTGATTTTTAGTTTTTGCCTTAAATCATAATTATTAGTCACTCTTTTTGTTTGTCACTGGGATCTGCAAATACGTAACAAATAAAAAGTAGTGCTTGTCAACTTTTTTTATTTTCCTGAAAAACAGCTAATTTGGACATCAAGATTTCGGAAGAAAGCGAGTAGATTTGCGCAGTTTTAATCCAAATTGACTTTAAACATTGCGACCTACAGTATAAATTTATCACGTACGTAAATCAAACACAAACAAACGTTTTCGATTTTTATTTCATATCTGAAAGATGCAATATGCATCTTGTATGATGTCTGTCACAAAACTACTTTGGTTTAACAAGATCGTTTAAGTTTTCTTATTACAGCAAAATAGGAATAAGCCATTTATTTATGTAAAAGAAAAACAGTATCTTGAACATCCTGTTTCAATCTTGCCACATTTTACATCTGAAATGATGCTAAAAAATGGAAAAGCCACTTGTTTACAAATATTGCACACTGCAAGGTGTATTTAGGCTCACACTAGTTCAAATATAAATTTCGGAATACATTCAGACAAAAATACAGCAAATCACGTCAGGTACAGTATAAAATGGTTAAATACAAAAAAGGCTTTTTATAAGTATTATATAAATGAAATACTACACAGGAACGAACACTTGCTTAGTGAACATTAGCTTAGAGAGAAGTGTGTGTGTTTGTGTAGGTTGGGACAGGACAGACGGGTTTAGCTAAATCTCGAAGGGGTCAGAGGTCATATGATCAGACGGTGGGGGTCATGAAGGGGCACGGTTGTATTTTTGGATGGCAGGGGGGTCTGGGGTAAAGGACATGGGAGTATTATGAGGGGCAGTTCTAGCTGAAATATGTTAGGGTTTAAGGCTTAAAGAGACAGTCACACGATTTGAGTTTTGGACCCGAGTGGCAATTGGCAGTGTCTCTGTGCATTGAAGCCCGGGATTATTAATCCTGAAAGTTGATGATTGTTACAGTCTTGAGTGGTTTGAGGTACTGGATCACGTGTTGTACAGAAGGATCCTAAAGTCTGAGACAACGTGAAGTCAAAATGCAAATGAAAGAAAACGACGTACAAAGTACTAAACTATTTCTGCTGTATTTCTGGGTCATCGGAAGTTTACTTTTAGTGCACTGGTTTAAAAATATGAAAGTATACTTTCAGTCGGTTGTTTAATACTTACAGGAAGTATATTTGGCCTATGTTTGTATACTTTAAGTATACTTGGGTTGTAGTTGTGATTCCTCTGTGATGCCGACTCAATACTTTTTCACACAATTGTATACACTGTTCCACAAACATACTTGTTCGAGATTATGTAACGTAAACAGATTTTAGTCAAATCTGTGTAGCGACAAAGTGATCAGAGGAATTTATATCAAGCCGACTTCAAGTATAGTTAAAGCAACAAAGATATCAAAATAATAGTTACTTGCAGTGCACGATTTATATTATTGTGCACTTTAAGTATGATGAACTTAGAAGTATAATTAACTAGTATTTTACTTGGAGCGAACTTCAAAGTGTACTTTCGTAAACCAAAATATGTGTTACAAGTATTGAACTGTCACTGTATAAGTTCACTTGTAGAATTCTGTAATATCAGTACAAAAATATAAAGCTTAGATGTAAACTAGTCCTGTATTCAAAGTTTACTACTTTTACACTCGAGTATACCTAAAAGTATACTTGTAAAAACGAGGCGGGGTAGTTTTGTCACGTAGTATTGAAATGGTACACCACGAGTACATTAATGCTAGTATATTTTAAGCTAAGGTTAAAATATACCTGAACTTCTGTAACCTATAGGTAATAAAATGAACTTATATTTGTAAGGGTTGCTTCAAGTCAATTTTAAGTTAACGCTTGCTATGTTGATCATATAATTTGTAATGAAAACAATTAGAAAGAAGGCAGTTTTCACGAGTGGTCTCAGACATGTGTGCTCCGACATACACAACCAGGTATTGATATGATGAAGCCAAACAGCCATGTGTGATGATAATAAACAACAGCTCTTTGATATCATCTTTCAGTAAATGAAGCTTACAAGAGTGAGACGTATAGTCAACGTGAACACAGCTGCCTGCAGTATTACAATAACTTGTGGCAGTGATCACAACATTCGAGAAGAGACTTCAGGACCGTGTGTTACGTTTGTGTGTTTTAAACAGTATGTGTGTGTGTGTGTGTGTGTGTGCGTGCGTGTATGCATTTGCAAGTTGTGCAGAGCGTCCGCCTGAAGCGGAGGTACATTCGTTTTTCTTCAAGACAAAGAACTATACGAACCCCATCGTACAAGACTTACTGCCACAACCACGGACAGACGTTATTATGTAGCTAAATGTTTAGATTGCTGCTGTCTTATTGTTATATTTTCCTAAAAATGAAGCTTGAACTGTTTACAATCGACTCTCGCACTTGAATAAACAAGCGGGACTGCAGGGAACACTTTTGGCTGAGCGACGTGACGGAGTCTGAACGTGAGCGACATTCTGGACCAATGAGATTAAACTTGGGGCTAGCTAGACAAAAATAAAAGCAACTAGCCAAACTTCTTTTTAATGTGGTCGAATGCCGTGTCAGCTTGCCTGGTTAGAACACAGGGGAACAGCGCACTACAGGTTTAACAAAAACTACACGCACCGATTCATTCCGACATCAGCATTAATGCCCATACCAGTGATTACAGTAATAATACAAATCCTGCATGGCAAAAAAGATATTTCGATTTAAGATAATTTGGTAAAATAAAGCCCAACTCAGATTGTACTAGTACAGAGAGCGAGAAAAGAGAACCGGGATCTCCAACAGGAGAGGAGAAGGAAGGGATAATTTGGTAAATCTCTCTTAGAGAGCGTCACATTGTGGTTTCTACAACGGTGTGGGTGTTTTTGGTGAAGGCGTGGATGCCGTTGGGGTCCAGAGGATGAAGCAGTTCGCTGTTCTTCAGGCCGTACTCCTTGGGACGAGAACTTGCGCCCCCTTTCACTGGCGCCGCCACGGCTTTGATCCGCTAAACGAAAGAAGATCATTAAAGTTATATGGTAGAAAAGTTGTTTTGAAGGTAATACGATTGTTTCATCTCACCTCTATCAGGGAGCCGTCCGATTGGATGATTTTAATGACGACCATCATCGGGATGCAAATCATAGAAGACAGCGCGAGAGCCCAACCCAAACCGATCGACCAATCGGGATACTTGTACAGCTTGTTGTAGGTGAGCGGCTTGTACTTCACCAATGAAAAGACAAAACAACCCTAACAAAGAAAGACGAGCGATCACGAACCTGATGCACGGGCTGATAATAGATAATATAATACACACATCTAGAGATGCTTACCACACAAAGCACCGGCGTTATGACCATCCAGCTCCACTTCATCCAACCATTGGGTCTGTAACCAATCATATCCTCTATAGCATCGTAGAAATTATCAGCCCCTGCGAACAATCGTATATCATAATGTATATAGAGTGACCCCAATATAGTATAAAACCATAAAATATCAATCAAACCAATGATCTAGTCATTTTCTTGAACGTATGAAGTTATACACAGGTGTAGTTCGTCACATCTGATATCTATGGATATGTCAGCTGACATGTCTGGAGTGGTCGAATGTGGCATGTATGTAAACATATAGGTTAATATGACACTTCATTTGATATTTCATCTAATGCCATGATAATTCCTCATGAACATTATCTATGGTTTTACTAAAAAGAAGAAACGTGGATGGTTGTACCATGGGAACCACAAATTAACTAGCGTTTTGCTATAGTAACCATACTATAATTTTACCATGGTATTTGCAGAGAAACCAGGGTTATACGAATGGTAATCAAAACCTGCCAAAAACATGGCTACTTTACTTTTACTACGGTAAAACATGGATAGGTAACCTTCACTACGGTAAAACATGGAAACTACACTTTTACTACGGTAAAACATGAATATGACACTTTAACTACAGTAAAACATGGATACTACATGTTTACTACGGTAAAACATGAATATGACTATTTTACTATGGTAAGACATGAATATTACAATTTTACTACCGTAAAACATGGATACTACACTTTGACTACGGTAAAACATAATTATGACACGTTTAGTATGGTAAAGCATGGATATTACATTTTACTATGGTAAAACTTAGAACTACACTTTTACTCCAGAAAAAAATGGATTCTACACTTTTACTATAGTGAAATACGAATATTACACTTTTACTACGGTAAAACATGGATACTAACCTTTTGCTAAACATGGATCCTACATTTTCACTACAGTAAAACCTGGATACTATACGTTATAATATAATAAAAAAACAAGAAGTGTTCAGACACTTGTAGGGCTTACTGTGTGTTTTAATTGTTAGCAACAGAACGGTTTGCATCTTACAGATCTTAAACCGTTGCACACAAACCTTTCCACAGAATTCTGCAGCTTTTCACAGCAGTCAGTGCAGAACATGTGAGAGAGTTTTATGTGGGACCACTCATGACTGCGAGAGCGATCTGAAATAATCCCACACGTCTGATGTGATTATATAAAACGAAATAAGATTATGTCAGATTCATTCCAGACAAACACGGCTGAGAGAGATAAAGCTGTACATGAGCTCTGTATTTATACAGCAAACAATCCAAAGTATCTTATTCTGTAAAGCATACAGTGTGTCTCCGTGTGTGTTTTTTGATTTATATTGCATAAGATGTTCCTGTCAAAGGTTGATTTAGCTGACTGCACATTATCAGAATTTTAAAAAGCAATGCTTACCGTAAACCCAGGCTACTGCAACACATTCAAAGAATGCAACCCAGAGAAGACAAACACCGCTGGCTGCGTAAAAGTCAAACAGCTGAAAGACGTACATGCCACCCTGAGAGAAACACAGCGGGACGTTTAACGTTCGAATGCTGCACAGTGACACACAAACACGTTTTTTTCCTGTCGTCTCACGGTGACTCTTACTTTAGTGACCATGGTGAGTCCCAGCAGGTAACTGATGACGCAGATGACAGCGATGAAGATTTCTCTCCGGTATCCCTTCCTTAGGAGGGATGGGTACAGATCAACCAGAGAGGTGATCTGACCCTCCACTTCTACAAACTGATGGAAAAATGCACGTCACTTCATTTCGTAGAAGTACACATATTCAAGTACACTTTAAAAGCAGCGAACACCTTGACAATGGTCCGAAATCGCCCACTTCCATACTATATAGTAGGCGAAAATGAGTCATGAATAGTATGTCCGAAACCTCAGTATGCAAAATAAAGTAGGCGAGAAATACCCGGATGGTCTGTCACTTCCGCCGAGATTCGTGAATGTAGATTTGGATGGACACTTATCTATCCCATGATGCCACAGGAACTGAGCAACGGTCAAATTTCCAAAGCACATCAAATAAATATAGCGTAAACACATTAAACATCCGTTTTTAATGTAAGTGCCAATAAATGAATTTCTCATAACTAAATGATGTTTTTATCAACGCTCACGTGTAGTTTGTTTACTAATTCGTCATAGGTCAAAGAGAATACAGGTCACATGACCATAAAACATGGCGGACGCAGTATGTTCATTCTTCACCCGCTCATACTATATAGAACGTAATGTTTTAACGGCCGATAGGTAGGTACTTCTAATTCAGTACGTACTGTCGCAATATGCGATTTCGGACGCAGCCAATCCTAGGTAGGTATTATGATCTGGTTCAAATACTTCATGTTCTTTCACCCATTTTGATATTTGGAGACATCCTTAAAGGGACAGTTCGTCCAAAAATAAAAATTCTGTTATCATTTGTTCATTCTCATGTCACTCAAAATCCGTGTGTGACTCTTTCTTTAGTGGAACACAAAAGAAGATATTTTGAGAAATGTCTTGGTGATTTCAACGGGGTTCAATGTTGTTTGGTTTCCAACATTCTTCAAAATATCTTCTTTTTTGTTGATAAAAATTCATACAGGTGTGAAACCACATGAGAATGAATAAATTATGAATGTAAATTTTTGGGTGAACTGTCCCTTTAGAAACTTGTTGACTCTTGCACGTGTGTGTATGTTATTTCACACATGCACACACACACTCCGAAGGAAATGTGATTCAGCACACGTCGTCTTTTCAGTCATATGAGACTGGAATAACTTCAGTGTCTCGTGATGCCAGTGTGCGGGCGTGTTTGTGGGTGGAAGCCCTAAATATATCGATATAATTCATCAGCTTTGGCTCACGGCCGCCATGAGAGATGATGTTTCACATCAGGATTGAGCGGTATGATATAGAGTTATGATCTGCTGGCTTATCTCTCTCAATGTTTGCAATCTTCCCTTCCAACACCACACGCTCGTATGTCACACCACCCAGAGGACTGTTATATTGCTCGTTCAATGACCGGGACACTTAATAGAGTCCTCACTTTGTTTGGGACAAACCCAACTGTTGGGTTGAATTAACCTAGAAAATGTCATGAATCTGCATCATTTTGTCTAGCTTTTCGAGTTTATGGCAGGATCATGACAGTCCCACATGTTTTGTGTGGAAGCGCATGTGCATCACATGTTTTGGCATGTCATGTGCTCTCCGTTCTCTCGTTCCTCGTGAATTATCACGTTATGGTTTCATGCCCTTCACCTGTTCCTCTCTTGATGTTCTCCCCTATTTAATGCCCGTGTGTTTTCTGTCTTGTTTGTTTTTCCTTATACCCTGTTCATGGTCTTATCTAGTCTAGTCTAGACAGTGTATTGGTTTTTGTCAAGTGTAGTTTGTCTGTGCCTATGGTTTTGCCTCCTCGTGGGTTTTGTTTTGTGTTTGTTTATATTAAAAGTATTTTTTGTTAACCTTACCTGTCTGCACACACAAACCGTGACAAGAAAACGTCAAGATTTGACCCAATCATGGGTTACAAACAACTCTGCAAAGTGCATTTCCCCTTAAAGCATATAGTATAATAAACTACCTAGCTAACAATAAATGAATACACAAATATATATATATATATATATATATATAAAACATTTGTTTTAGGAATGTTTTGCTAACATTCATGTCACGTTATGAAAACATAATGTTTTTATACCAAAGTTTCAAATTCTTTAAAATGTCTAAGAACATTTACCAATGACATAAAATGTTGATAGGAGGCTCTTTTAATGTACTGAAAGAAAATGTTTAACTTTTGGTGAACGTAAACTAAAGTTTTTATCCCATTTGCGCTAAATATCTTTGTAACTTAATGTAATGTATATTTTTTTATAATTACATATTTTTTATAATAATTTATTAATTTAGCAGATGCTCATCATTATACATCATATATGTAATAAAATTGAATAGAATTTATTTTGACTCAATTGCATTTAAAAATATCCCTTTTTTTGTACCTGTGTCTATTTACAACATCTGATGAGTCAAGATGACGCTAGTAATGGGTTACCGACCAGAAAGTGCAAGGACGTGTCTGCGATCTCACCTGACTGTCTAGGCCTAGCAGCAGAAGCATTATGAAGAACAATATCGCCCAGACCGTTGGCAGTGGCATCATGGTAACGGCCTTTGGGTACGCGATGAAAGCCAGACCAGGACCTGAGAGACACACAAGTTACAGCACGTGCTAAACAGGACACAGCGATGAGCCACATACGCAGACAGCCATGAGTGCAAAGTCTGATTCTGCTGATCATTTTTAAAATGATCCGTGACCTTTGACCCTGAGCATTACCTGACTCAGCGACATCTGCGATGGCCACGCCCTGCTCCTGTGCCATGAACCCCAGCACAGAGAAGATGGCAAAGCCCGACACGAAACTTGTACCACTGTTCAGGCATCCGAGCAGCAAGCAGTCTCTAACACACACAACATAAAATAAAATAAACTACAAACATAACGCAGACAGGAAAGCATAAATATGATATAGAGAATTTACACAAACCTGTAGCAGTTATACTTGTACTTGTTGTAACTTCCCAGTGATGTCATAGCACCAAGACAAATGGCATAAGAGAAAAATATCTGTGTGCCGGCATCAATCCAAACCTGCGACGAACCACAGAGAGTCATCTTTTCTTCAAATTCAAACTGAATCTCTTTTAAAAGAACAGAAAACAAAAACAAATCTCTCTCTCGGTACCTCAGGGTCCTGTAGGCGGGTCAAGTCGGGATAAAGGTAGAACTTGATGCCCTCGGCAGCACCGGGCAGCGTCACGCCTCGAACCAACAGCACGATCAACATCAGGAAGGGAAACGTAGCTGTGAAATAAACCACCTGCAGACAGAAGAATGTTCGACAACTCATATCAACACTTTAAGAGTTAAACTAAAATAACACTGGACCTTATTTATGACATAAATATGTGTAAGTGAATTTCTGTGTAAATTGTTCATGACGACACCACGTCTTTCCGGTGCACCACCAAATAAATGACCTCTGTTTTAACATCATTTAAAAAAGACTTATTATTTTTAAGACTTATAAAGATTATATCAAATAAGACAAAACAAGCATTAGAATAAGTGAAAACCAAGTTGAACTTTTTTCTTAGTAACATTATATGTAAAAGAAAATGCTATTTTTTATGTTTTAAATAATTTAATATGTATTTAAAACATTCTTGAATAATAAATAGTTAATATATTACAGTATTACAGTATATTGTATTGCACAATAAAGCAATTGGTTTCAATAATAATGAAATGTATTCATATTTTGCATGATATTCTTTCAGTATATTCCCATGTTTTTGTGTTCATAAGGACACCGATTGTTTTACTTTCGTAGATAGGCATTGGCTATTTTGTCTCCACGTATTCTTCTGGAAAAGACTTGCTTAAGAACCGCTACATAACATGTTTTTCGTTCTCTCTCTGACCTTGCCAGTGGATCTGACTCCTTTCCATATGCAAAAGAAGCAGATGATCCAAACGGCCAGCAGGCACAGCGCCAGGTCCCACTTGAGCCCGCCGACCTCGTCGATTCCTGAAGATATGCTCAGGACGTTCCGCCTACAGACGACAGTGATGAGTACGGACGCACACACAGTCTCGGGTCAACGCGCCCACGCGCTTTATACTCACTCCCAGAATTCTGTGACCGGCGAGGTGAGGTTGGTGGCGCTGGCGGAGAGCCAGAGCGTTTTGTTCTTGCGGACGGTGTCCTCAACGCAGTTCGCCGTGTTCCAGCTGTGCCGACAGCGAGCCCACGGCAGCTCGTGGTGGAAACACTGCAGCAGGTAATACAGACCCCACGCCAAGATCACGATGTAGTAGATGTTCAGAAGAGACACAATCACAACCGAGGCGTAGCCGATTCCTGTCACGGACACACAAGATAGTCAACAACTGGCATTATAAAGTAAACCTTACTAAAAACAAGTTTATTCGAGAGCGCTATTAGTATACATCTTTTATACTAAAATAAGAATGTATATTTGTAGTGTTCTTTTTAAATACTTCAGAAATATACATTTGAGTGTGTTTGAGTATACCCGAGTATATTTTGTCTTATATTCAATCTTTTGATGAATACCTAAAACATTTTTAATATTCTAAGTATAGTGGCTTAGTAGGCGTTTACGCTTGAATGAGTAGCCTATTAAATATTTTTTACATTGTTTTACATATTGTCATATAAACTTACGAGTTTATATAATAATAAGTGAACTTTGGAGTGGACTGTGTAAATAAAACAAGGGGTTGATCTTGATCTTCTTTGTTATTAGCCTCAAATCTACTTCAAGTATACTTAACTACATATTTCAGATATAAAACAATGAATACCTGAACAGGAATATACAGTAGCATTATACTTATAGTTTACTATTTTTATATTATTTTTCACTTTAAGTAGGATGTTCAGTCAAAAGTAGAAAAAACTGTAAGTATAAAACTAGTAGTTTACTGACTAAAAAATGTGTCTTTATAAAAGTTCACTTCTAATTTAGTTGCAGTACAAATAAAAATTATAGTTGTATTGTGTACAACTGTCACATAAAATATGTATAGACATATTCTTTTATCAAATAAAAAGTAGTATCCACATAGTACAAGTATAGTACAAGTACATTGATTGATATTAGCAGAATATTGATAGTATTACTAAATCAAGTACAGTATACCTACAACCTACTCAAACTTAACTTAAGTACACTTGATCATATGATGCTATTTGTTTTAATGGTACAGTCATGTTAAGAGAGCGGAAACCATGCTAAACTACAGTATCTGTTTCATCATGTAAACAAGAAAACCTTGAACTAGATAAAGGTGAACTTCCAACTGTGACCATCAATGTTAAAGTGTCTAACAACTGAACAACTTGTTCTCTAGCCAGCACTTGTTAGTAAGCAATCTGTGGTGTTGTACTGGCACAAACTGTCCCTATGGAGCAAACACACTTCATGCACGATGCTTCGTCAACCTTTAACCTAATAACAATACGGTTCTTTAACCTTAAGCAAAACATTTAACCTGCTCAGATTTGTCAAGTCTTGTGGATCTCAATATGAACATTTCTCACCACATTTACCCAAATCCAGATTACTTGACCTCTACAATCTAAACCTCCCTCCTCTTCATGTTTTTGAACAACGAAGGACTTTAAGGAGGAGAAGTTGATACTTAAAACTGAGACCTCCATCAAAACAATTCCCAAGGAGCATCAAAATAACTGGTAAGAATGACCTTAAATCTACTCCTTTGGTTGCTTTGGATAAAAGTGTCTGTCAAAGCAGAACAACAAAGTAGTCATGGAACCGAATACAGCGTTTTTTCTTTAAAGTGCGATAGCTTTGATTAAATCAGATGCTAATGTATCTACGTTTATATTGTAGTATATTTTTAGATATTTGGCTAATGTTTTTATCCAAAGCAAGTTTGGATTAGAAATGTATAAAATGTTATATCTAGGTACCAATGTAATAGTATATAAACTAAGCAAGTTTATATCAGGCAGGCCAGGTGTCTGATACATTATCCTATGGTCTTAATGCACTTCCTGACCATTGGGGAGGGTCCTAAATAAAAGGTGAATGCTAAGCTCAAGGCACAGCTGTGCGTTTGTCTCTATGATAATGTGAAGGTATGGGCAATACTCTCAAGGTGATTGTATTGGTACCTATGCATTTGAATGACACTGTTATGCTGATGAGATCATGGCTGGGGAACGGGCTGATTCCTGTACTGCATTTGCATGCTTTGTTTAGATTGTCTCCATCTTTATGCATCCCTCCCACTTGAAAGGTATAAACTGTGCTGAGCTATAGTCAGACTTGGGTGACTGCAGCGACGCACAGCGAGTCCTCAATAAAGAGTTTCTTCTATATGAAAGATATCCCAACGTCTCCTGGTCTCTGTCTAAACGTATATAAAAAGGATAAACGTTTCCTACAGCAACTGTGCATTTAAGCTACGGTTTACATTGTGTGTATTTCATATTCATATTTATACATATTGTCATGTAATGTTCTGTTAATCAAAACAATATTAATAAAAACGAGTACATGTAAAAAGTTAAAAGGGTTTCTTGCCGTTTCTGTTGTCGTAGATACCGCAGACAGGGAATTTGTGACATTTTCACGAACGTTATTCTATTAATTTCCACCTTTTTCCGTGTCAAGCAGCACGACTGTCAATCTAACGTATTTTATCATGCGGTATCTTTTATACGTATTATTACATCTCAACTCAATCTGATGGGAATTCATATCAGGTGACTTGTGTTGTTTTCTCTGAGAGCCCTGCTGTGTTCTAATGAGTCAAACACAAATAAAGCTTCACCTGTTGACTTCAACACCTCTTCATCTGTCATCTTTTTTGTGTGTTTTTTTAAGGTGGATGCCAGACGAGAGGCAGGATGCCAGTTTCATGCTATAATTAATACAATGTGCCACAAGCTCACCATGCGGAGCCAGGAGCTCACTGTGACAGCTGACCGCAGAAATCAAAACGTGTGTGAGAGAGAGAGAGCGAGAGAGAGAGAGAGAGAGAGAGAGAAAGAGAGAGAAAGAGAGAGAAAGAGAGGTGGATGGCTATGGGGAGATGACCCTGCGAGTGTGTGTCATTATTTGCTTTCTCTCATGGAACATAACAGGTGAATTATTTAGGAATATGGTGACCACTCTTTTCCACATCATTAAAGTGAGACTGTCAAGTTTAAAGCAACAGGACAGAAAAGCTCCAATAAAGTAGGATATCTTGCCGTCTGAATCTCAATTCATGGCAATGAATCGTATCAGATAATTTTTTTATTAGCGATATCCGATCCTGACATTTTGGCCAGTATCGGATCGATATTTAAGGGATTGAAAATATTTAGTTCATGATTTAGATACTATCAAGATCAGCTATCGGACATAAAATGTGGTGTCATGCCGTCCCTACAATCAGGGTTGGAAGTTATACCCTAATTCATCCTCTGCTTATTTGTTTGCGAGAATAGTCAGCTGTTATAAAGTCTCCTAACAAAACCATTGGATTAAAGGGGACGCTGCAGAAGCTCACCACTCCAAAAGATAACATTCATCTGTGCCATGCATGCTAAATATAACCCGGCAGAATGAATATTAAGAATGTAATCAATGAGACACCTCCGTCTGCCTCCATTTGAGCTCCTGAGCCGACTCTCTCCGAGCAGGAGATCCCATCTAAACCATCTCAGTCACCTCTAATGGCTGTTGCCATGGCGATGAGGATACATGTCCAAATGTGGAGCGCAGACGAGAGCTGGGTGTTAGTCAGAGCGTGATTGTGCTCGGCAGAAGTGCAGCGCAAACAAATGATGGAGAGTTAAACGTGCATGTAGCGTGCGTTCGTACACGTGTGTACCGATGACCCGTATCCTTCCCACCTCAGGCGGAAAAGAACGGGCGGCCCGGTTCGCAACGGGACACAAAGATGCGTTTCAAAAGAACACAGCATCTTGTAGGGTTGCCTAGCAACCGCAGCGGATGCTGAAAACAGGTCACAGTGAAGATGTGTGTGAGGAGATGCCTCGTCAGCCAATCGGGTTCAATCGACGCATTTGTGATGTTGCAAAAAAAAGCTGTGTCACAATGCACGTTGCTTTTGGAGGAGGAAGATGCATTATGGCTCTAGAGATATTAGATTTTTTTGGGTTGATTTTAAATATATATTAAACACATCACAGTAACGGCTGTGCTGATCGGTCGATGCTGCCATGCGCCCCCGCAGGAGGGGTATAAAATATGATCACGGTGAAACAGACAAAGATTTATGCAGATTAAAAGGAACTTCAGACAGACGAGACATTAAATCCAAGCCAGCCTGCCTGACTCTCTCGCCTTGTCTTTTGATTCATCTATTTGTCTCACCAGTGAAAATGGGACACAGTTTCCCCCAGCAGGTGATTCCCCCTTCAGAAGTGAACTGGCCAAGCGCCACCTCCAGAAAAAAGACGGGCAGACCTCCACCGAACAGAAATATGAAGTAGGGGATGAGAAATGCACCTGGAGAGCGAACAAGCACAAAAACATTGTGAGCACGTTATAGGAATGTCAACGCACATCATACTTCAACGCAAACACACACTGACCTCCGCCGTTTTTGTAGCAGAGATACGGGAAACGCCAAACGTTGCCTAAACCTACGAAACCTCCGGCCACAGAGAGCACAAAATCCAGTTTGCTGGCCCATTTCTCCCGCTGTGGTGGTTTGCCCTCCGCCTCGTCTTCCGGACGCGTGCCGGGACTCTTACCGGGAGACGGCTTCAACGTGTCTTTATGGAAATCTTTAAGACACTGCAACTTCTCCTTCTGTGCCATCCTGAGAATCGAACAGAAAGACATGTCACTGACGTGGAAACGAACAGTCAAAAGAGCAGAATAACATGCATGCATGAAAGTTTTTCCTTTGAGATTTGATATAAAACACAGAGCACAAATAATATCTGCAAATATCACCAGATGGCTATAGCGCCTGAAGCAATGATGGTCACATAAGGACTATGACTTAAAGACAAAACTTTTGTCATTTAAAAACCTGTATGACTTTTTTTTCTTCCGCAGAACAAAAAAGAAGATATTTTAAAGAATGTTGCTCACTGGACCCCCATTCACTTGCACTGGTTTTGTGAGAAAACAGGTGTACAAAACTAATTTATAATGTGTTGTAAGTTTTTCAAAGGGATTTATTTTGATAGGAACTGGAAGCATTTGTGAAACTGCAAAAGTGTTCACTTTCTTTCCATTTACTTATTTGATGATGATCCATGAGAAATAATTCAGATATAAAACAGATCTCATGTGTGATTTTCTTTCTTAATATGCCTTTTTTATTATAGGATATTTTTTATTATAGGATTTTACAAAATACAATCAAGAAGACGTGTAAATTATCAGCTTCTTTCAACACCTTCAATCAATCATGTGATAGAATCAAGCTCTTGAAACAAGATTCAGACCATGTGGAAAACCGAGAAGCTTGTTCTTCACCTGCCGTCTTATATCGTGTTTGAAACCAACACTCACATCTTCAACACTGAAACTGATAATCTACCCTAGTGTTTCTTCTACAGTCACAGCTCAGCGCATGACTTATTAATGTCTGTTTTTATTTCTATTATCTCATTTCAGCCCTCTGATAATGTTTGGACACATCCGAGTAATATTTGCAAGATAAACAGATAAATCACATCCGCCTGACGTCGCGTAGCCTCTTGTTTTTACGACATTAGATTCCAACGAGCCATTAAACAACAATAAACTGTCCATCTTATCTTGTCTAAAGAGTAATGTGCATGATAACATTATTTGTGAAGCTGATAACAATACATCTACATTTATGCATTTGGCAGACGCTTTTATCCAAAGCGACTTACATTGCATTGTCCTATACATTTTTTGATTCTAAGTATATGCAATCATCTGGGATCGAACGCACTGTCTTGGCATTGCTAGTGCCATGCTCTTGCACTGAGCTTCAGGAAAGCTGAAAGATTGCCTGAAAACGTGATTCACACGTCCTTCTCCCGAAATGTTGAGGTGACCTTTCTGCAGGGTCACAGCTTAGTTGCACTCATCCCCCATCATTCAGAGCCATTTAAATGAGCCAAGACCTCTCCATAGCCTTCATATAGATAAATACTGATAGCTCACTATCATTAAAAGAGATGGAAACGCTTGTTTATTTAACCAATGTGTAAAGCAAATGAGCCGTGACACAGTATCAGAAGGTCACAACAGGAGACAGCTGCGGTTAACCTTGTCTGGATGTTCAGCTGTGAGATGTTTCGAAGGCAATCGAGGTGATACGTTACACTACCAACTGTACCGTTGGAAGCCCAATTTGGAGTGTATTTAAGTCCACAAATGCACACGATGAAAGGGAATATTTAGAAGCAGTGATGCTTTATTGTCTTTCTATGCCAACAAAATATGAAATTAGATTCGATAAAGAAAGCAGCAACGTGAGATTAGGAAGATTACAGCTCATGTCTTTTCTTTGTTGTCTCTACAATACAAAATCAGTTCAGGCAACTGTATCTTAAATAGAAAAGCAACTAAACTATTTTATTGTGTGCCTTGTTGCCAAACTATGATTAAGATTAAGAACAACTTTTCTTGTATCAGAGATTTTGAATGTTTGTTTCTGCAAGGTCATCGAAGGGCACGCATTAAAAACCAAATCTGCGTGATATCCGAACCTGATTATAACCCCTTGCAGGCGCGCACACCGGGTGTCTTGATTCTCGTTGCGCGTTCCTTATAAAATGACATTTTTATGCGCGTGTCATATTGTGAACCCACTGAACCCAAGGTCCGGGATAAAATAACGACATCCTCGGGTTTTTCTGACATTGCAAGTGCGCCTAAACACAACCATGGCACAATAAAAGGCTCCGCGCTCGGACACGCCTCAAATCACCCATTTAATTTCTCAACCTGTTTTATCTCTAATGCACATCCATCAGGCCTGTGCATTAGATCACTGCGCACAATGAGAAGTTAAAACATGTGTCCCATTAACCTACATTTGGGTCTTTTGGTGGGAAGCGCATGACAGGTCCGAGACTAAACTATCTCCAAATGGTGTCAGTGTGAACATGCATGATGAATTCACATTCACCTATATGCTGTTCGTCCGGCTATGATGCGCTCGCTGGTGGTCCTCGTGTGACTGTCAACAAGCGTTTTATTGAGATGCACGAGACCGGTGTGCTTTCATTAACAAAGCAACTAAAACAAACCCATTGCATTTAATATTTAATGACACCGAGCGTGCAAAATGCGGCGAGAGCACTTTAAAGAATAGAAAAGAGCATTTAAAAGCGCGCACAAAACATGAATGTGCGCAACATATGAAGACAAACAGCGGGAATTGAATGCAATGCCCAAACCCCTTATAATTGGAAATAAAACATTACAATTCGCCAAAACACTGAATGGCAAAATATTTTCACGTATTTAAAAGTCTTTATAGGAGACACAATATACTCCACAGACGCACAAAAAACGAGTTTGCGCGCTTAAGGATGCAGACTCCAGCAGCCGATGGCTCGAAGGTATCACTCACCTGTCAGTGCAATTTATTCTTCAAGTCCCTCTGGTGTTCTTTTGTCTTCTGGTGAGATTACAAGGCAATGAAAATATTCTTAACGCCCTCTTCCCCAGACTTGTGTCTTATATGGGGAGCGCATGTAATAAGGGAGACAGTGGAAAAACACCAGGCTCGTGCAACAGGAGCGCGTTTCTTAAAGAGACACGCACGCTCGCGTCGCGATGCAAGAGGAGATCGCATCCCGAAAACCACGTGTCCCGTTTAAAACACGGGACGTATGGTGCTGTAAATACATGATTGTTTAACTGTTTTATAGGCTGAGATTTGTACGTGATGTAAATCTGTTGAAAATACGTTTTAAATAGCGTTATTTATACGCGCAAAGGTTGGCGATTGGTCCATCCTCGTTGCGGTGACGTGACATCGCCATCCGCGAGCTGCTTCTGTTGTTCTGTTGACTTAACTCCGTTTTTAACATTTTTCTAAAAGAAATGTATTGTGTTTTATTGTATTTTTTGAGTTATTATGGCTTAAATCAGAACAATCCAACTGCAGTTTGATTGATATGAATTGGATTGATTTTAGTCACATGTATCTCATTTTGGAACCAAACTCTCATATATGTCTTATTGATGACTCCACATAAATGATGAGTTATTTAATGAAAATTTAATATCAGACCTGCAATACAGAGAAACATTCGGGCATCTCCTTGGCTTGAACTTATTATTTTGATTTGCGCATCAAAGGAATATGAATGTAAATGTAAAACGTCAGTGACCGACGCAGAATCAAATAATGAAGCTTCGGTCCAGCGGTGTTCAGTGCTTAAAAAAATTCTCCACTGAGGTCACATGAAGGGGGTCAGTGGCCTTATTAGGGGATAATCTGCCCGGACTCAAAACTTTGGGATCAACTGGAGAAACAGAAAAGAGGGGGTCGGGATAGCATTTTCCCAAAGTCTGGTGTTGGGCTAAGAACCCCCCCAACCAAATGTGTCTAGCCATCAAAGATCTTGATGGTGTTATTTCATTTTAATTTCTTTAGAAGAGCTTACATTTTAAGCAGTACATTTACAAATCTGGTTTTCTTATCTATTTTAATAACACCAATGAGCTCCAAGGTCATATGACCACGAATCCACAAAGGTCTATTTTTGTATCTACTTTTATCCGAACATGCCTACTTTGGTTTTAGTTTCATTCCTTGCTGTTTTACAGACACAGCTTAGCTGCTAATGAAGATTTTGTTCCTTGATATTCTACAGTAGCACGTGTAGTTTGTAGACAGATGGCTGGTCCCTCCACACCGTCCTTCCCTCCAGGACATCAGTCAAAGGGTGAGAGCTGCCTTCCTTTCAGCCTCTCGTGGGTTCTGTTTTATTATTTGACACATGCTTCCACAAAAATGTATTGTACACATACAGTACATGTGGTGATGCCGTCTGCATGGTTTAGTCTGACAACAGGCAAATGTTAGTTCGATGCTTTCAAAATATATCATTTAGAGCGACAACAATTCATCAGATCTTTGTCCATCTAAGACTTATTTTGAAATAGTTTTGCTTGGACAATCTCTTTCAATTGAAATCAGAACGTCCATTTTGTGAAGTATAAGCACCAGGTCAAGTCGGCAAGAATTCTAATAGTTTTGCCCATGCGGCGCAAGTATTTAATACCTTTCTTTGGAAAGGTTAAGCATGTCTGTATGCTGTGCTGCCAAGTTTCCTCGCTGGTCTCTGTGGTACAAGGCAATCTCACGGGAGGAGATTTAAGATCTACCCTAATGGAGCGGGTTGTTTGCTGTCCTTGCCAAAATAATAACTGTAAATCAGCTCAGCTCTGGGGCGCCGAGCCATGTGTGTTGTGTAACGTTAAAGTTCGGTGTGATCACTGTTCTCTTGTGTGTATTTATAGTCAGGTTAATAAATTGTTGTTTTCGCTTCATTCGGCCGATGTGTGAAGCAGGTGGGTATGTGGAGTCATGTGATGTCATAGATAAGCCTCTTTTATTCTCACACACTCTTACAAAACGTGTTTTGGACTCTTGGGAATACCGAAAGAGTTCGTTCACACGTATGCACACAAACAGCACATGCTGAATTCAAATGTTAAAAACATACAGGACAACTTGAATAACATTTCAGGAGGACAGACATTCTTGTAAATGCTTTGTGCGGCACTTTTAGAGAGATTGAACAAAAACATTGAGTCATTTTGGAACTAGCAAACTGATGTTAGTTTTATGTGGACATTTTTCCTTAAATAAAGATGAAGGTTCACTCAGGAAAGGACCATTATACATTAATTCCTGTTTATGGTGATGATAGTTGTTTTGGATTGGGTCAGTATTAAGGAATTTATAATATTTGCCATGGGTGCATGTGTTGCCAGTCTGTGGTTTTGGTTTTTGATAAGCTTAATATGAAATGATTTAGGTCTTATTCCCAACAAACTAAGACCCGTAGAAACATTTACCATAGCAACTGCAAAATTACATTTATTTCAGTCATTGTCATTACAACGAAACCTGGTATTAGTCATCACTGCCTAAAAACTCATTTTTTAGATGACCCAACTAATCAAATGACTGTAAACTCGCAAACTCTTTCCCCGAGAGATCCTTTCACAAACACCAGACGAGATCATATAAAATATTCAGATAAATGAATAAATATTAGTGCAATTTAACAATGTTCAACAATAGTTGACCCGTAATTAAGTTGAAGTTGAATTTAAGTTTTTTCATCCTCAGCGAGCTTCTCTAAATCTCTTCAAAATTGTGTAGAATTCTACCGATTCCACCGAAAAAACTCTCTTCAGCCGATGACATCATGAGATGGTGGGCGATGCTCTAGTGGTGCTGATGCTGAGAGGTTTGTGGGTGTACAGTACATCGGTAAGATAACTGCTCGACTATGACCTAGTTAGCATCCTCACATTAAATCCATCCACCGGTGTCTCTGGTAAGTTAAAGCATGCGTCTCATGACTCAAGGACCTCAGTTATACAAACACACAGCTTTGGTGATAAATTAAATACTGCTCTGACAAGCTCCATCACTCTCTCTCCTTGAGCTAGTTGTCATGGTAATTCTCACTCCTGTTGCCTGGAGAAACAGGCAAACCCAGGCCAGAGTGACCCCCTCTTCATCATGACAAGTTAACAAACTCCTGTGAATATATGTACACTTTTTTGTACAAAAAAACAACAGGCAAAATTCTAATGGATTTAATAAATTACAATGCTTCATAATGGAATCTATAATGCAAAACATTTGAATTATAATGCTGTTTTTTTTAGCAGGGTTATAAATAACATAAGGGGAAGACTTTTAGTAATATTTGGATGTTTCTAGATTTAAGCACCTATTGTTTGAACACCATACCAAACTCTAAACTGTTAAAAAAATCTATTTAAACAACACCACATAAATTGTTTTAAGACATTAAGAGGTGTAGAGAAAAAAGATAAAGAACTGACGAATGCATGTCATCAGTCACTCTGTGATGACAAAAACCACGGGAAGTTGAGCTGCAAAACATTTACAGATGATGTGACGTCTGATAAAAATCCAACAGTTGAAAAATGCCAGAATAATAATAAGATTTGTCCTTTATGATATATATGAGAGCTATCCAATCGTACAGTAATACAGAGCGCACTCTACAGGCCAAAATGAATAATGCATCTAACCTTCATCAATGTTTTTGTCCAAAAAGTGAGACAGCAAATAAAAAAAAGTCTCATTGTTCAGAAAAGTTATGGAGCAATATCAAATTTGAGAAACCTTGTAAAACTAAATATTCAAAGAATTCCATAAAAATTCCATATTAAATATTTATTTTTTTGTTCACAATATTTACATCCCATCCCACATTAACTCAAATGAAAGCAAATACCATCTGACAGTAAACAATAACAACTTATAACGTTCAAAAACATTAAGTGTCATTTGTGGGGATTCATCTTAGCAGTTCAGTAACATAAATCTATGCTTAAAAAAAGTGCTGCTATATAAATGAGCTCAACCTATTCCTCTCATTTAAACCACATCATGTAGACATGCCTCTTTAAGACCAGCATAAAACCAAACAAATAAAAGACAATAAATGAAATAATTGTTAGAAACGAGCTAAACGGAAGCAAGATGAGGGAAAATAAGGTTTAGGGAGAATCGTGCTCAGAAGTCTGAAGCTGGAAATGCAATGCTGGAGAAATATGTATATCAATGAGAAAAGAATCTGCTTCAGTAAACGCTCATCTATCACACAAAAACATCAGAGAGAAATGTGACATTCTTTTTGTAAATAACATCTCCTCGATAACTCACAACAACTTGAAGTCCTTGAGCTTTCCTAGAGGCCATTTAAAATGTATTCCTGTTAAACAAATCGTGCTCATCCTCTTTACATTTACATAAATCCGTGTCTCATCTCTGATGCTGTAACAGCTCGACCTATGATGCATTCGTTCTTTGTGCTTGACACAACCAACCTCTCTGAATATTCCGCTCCAAGATAAATCGTTGGCACGTGCCAAACATAATCACGCCACCAAACGGATGCTAATATCAACCTTTGAAATTCAATTTCATCTCTCTGCACGTGACTTTATCTACTGGAAAGTACAGAAACTTTTAAATGCTATTAATAGTTCTTTTAATTCACACCAGCAAAAACAGTACCGTGCACTTTTTAAGACTGTTATAGAAGCATCTGTTGTTAAAATCGACCGTGTTCGTGTGTTACTGCCAATGTGATGCTCGCTACAGATGAATGTTTACTGTGCATGTAAAGCTCTTATTTTGTAAACCACTTGGTTCCCCTGACCTCATTTCCACACACTCTCTGTGTCACTTCCTCTGGATGTCTTATTCTTTCTTAGCACTCAAGACCGATGCTAGCCAGCAGGATCTCAAGGGCGCCGAATTTCTGGTTGGCCTCCTCGATGGCGCTGTACGTCTGAACGTTGCTGGCGATGTGGAAACGGATCTCGTCCACCAAAGGGATGGAATCTGTTTCCTGTCTGGCAGCCACATTCCCAGCATCCTCTCTGATCATATCTGCAAACTCAGATCTGTCCACCAGCTACAACACATAGTAAGAGAAATTCAAGTTTATACATTGCACATCAACCAAAAAACTGAATAATAATAGAAAATAGTATCATTGCAATTCTTTCACGAGGTGTACTTTAGCAAAACTATATTTACAAAATATATGCTATATGTTAAAATGGAAATTATTTTGAGGTACCATGTGATGAGAACTTCTAAAATATTTATTTAGAAAATGTTTATAAAACAAATAAAAGGTCCCCATGTTGACATCAGAAGGACACATGTCCGTCAGAATCATCATACATGTAAACACAGACATAGTTTCTGTAATGTATGTTCTGTATATACCCGCTCGATGATCTTGGCCATATATTCTGTGCACTGGTCTTCTAGACGTGACAGCCGGAAGAGTTTTGCCGTCTTCCACATGTGCAGCACGTTCTCCTCATTGAGCAGCGCTGCTAGAGTCCTGCCGCACAGACGCTTCAGACCGGGCAACAGGTACAGATCAGCTACACACAGAACCTCATAGACGTTCTCATGCGACAGCTTGAACACAGTGAAAGAACTTGAAATAAGTGTACAGGAACCATCATTAGTTGTTTTTATTTCTGTCCTCTAAATCCTGCATTTGTGAGATCACGTAGAATTGATGTCAGTGCGTGTGGGTACCTGGGTGTTGTCGCTGTAGATGTAGTAAAGGATTCTGGTAAACAGGTCATGTGACACATCATGCAGGGTGATCACAGGAATACCAGGAAGCGCCTGCAGAGTTTCACCTTCACTAAAATGATCCTCCAGCAGCGCCTTGAAATAATCGCTACGGCCGCAGAAAAACGCCTGCGGAAACAAACACGCACACAAATATACAAAAACAAGCATTTAATCAGCACAAAGTTTCCCTTTTTATTAAATGACACATATAATAAAGGATTGGAATTGGCTTATATTTATTTAGATTATAAGTAATCACAAACGTTGAAGTATTGGATTGACGTCAGATATATTTGCTGTCTGCCTTTCACCAACGTTGTCCCGACTGTAACGCTAAAAAATAAGATCATATTGTTAACAAACACTGACCTTATTACATAGAAAGTCAAAGCCGTCCACCCGGAAGCAGATGTCAGGATAGCTCGGAAAACTGTCAGTTAGATCGAAAGGAAGCTGACCGTATCCAACCTATAAAGAACAAGCAAGTAAAACATTTATGAACAATACTAAAGAATGTGAAACACACAGGACTCAAACCCTCCTGAGCAGGTTGGGACTCTAGTTCATATGCGTTTCTGCCCAAGTCTTATTCTGCAACTCTGAGATTGTTCAGCTTTCCTTGTTAGACACGACATTTGTTGATATATTTAAATCCAGCAGTAAATCTTTAATACATCACATAAAAAGGTGAAGTAACAACTCAGCACTGACCCTGCAGTTCCGTCCATTTGTCTAAAGCTCTCAACTGTTTAACACTAAAAAGCAAAGGAAAATAACAGCGCTCACCCTGAGTTCAGCTGGGAGAGCACTGTCAGCCAGAAGAGCCATCCCGTCCTGCAGCTGAAAATCATGAGGGTCTAGAGTCAACACCTTCACACACGTGCCTGGCTTACTGGACACTGAGACAGAGAGAGAGGAACATAACACATGAGAAACAGAATCAGATGAGTGTCACAGGAGTTTATACCATGGTAGGGATGTAACAAACAAGTATTATGATATTGAGCACAATTTTTCAACATCATACACATACATAGGAAATATTTAGATTTATTTATATAGATCTACCAATATTTAAGTGACATCTAAATGTTTCTTTTTTATATATTTTATTTATATTTATGTGTTTATAAATACAAAATTAATATGCACAGTACACAGACATATATTATGTAAACACAAACTTTTATTCTGGATGCGATTAATCACAATGAATTGTTTGACAGCCCTACCGTCTGTATATAAATAATAAATAGGCCTTTCACTAAATATCAAAATTGTCATATTGTAAAAATCTGCACACATAACAAAATGTTGGTATCGAAGTACATTGCTACATCCATCAAGTGCGTGTGAATCTGTGAACTGTTTGTAGATCTGAGCGGTTCCTCACCAAACTCATAAACCTGTTTGCATTTCACCTCCAGCTCCTCAATGAGTTCACTGATCTTGCACTGTTTGGCCAGACGCTTGCAGTCCTCCACATAATTCACATCAATGTCCAATCGACCTGCAAACAAACCGGCACGGACAAAACTACTGTCTGACACTGAACAACAGATGAACAGAACCTACAGCCTCACGTGACACTCACCAGTGTAGAAATACTGCAGGATCGCAGCGAATGCCGCAGGATTCACCTGTGAGACAAAAAGTGAAACTGGAACTGTTAAAACTGTAGATTTAACTGAACTGCAGATGCGTGCTTTAATGGATACAGATAGTCTGCGTGTTGGAATTTAATTTTGCTTTCACAATGACTGTGGTGTTGGCGCCTACAAGTGGATGTTTGAGGGCAATGGCGCTCTTCCCCTTCCATTTGGTCTCCAGCATGTGAGCAAAATATTCGGACCGGGCACTCAGGACACAGCGGTGGGCTTTAAACATCTCACCATGCACCATAAACGTCACGTCGCTGTAATTACCCAGCTCCAAAAGTCTGAAACGGAGTATGGGATCGATCAGTGAATGTTGGCGGTTTGTGTTTTGTGTGTGGTTGTGATGGTCTCACGTCTGTAAGAACTGGTCGTAGTAATCTCTCTGCATGGCTTTGGCTGTGATGCGCTTGTACTCCTTCAGCAGGCGGCGGATGGGGTCGCTCAGAGCGCCGTAAAGACAACGCTCGCCATCGAACGTGTTCGCCTCACATTTAGCACCTGCCACAAATACAACACGCATTAAACACAATCTAAAGATACCATTTATCAGCCGTCTCTTCTTTTAATAGGCCACGATATATTTATTTTTGTTGATGTTTTTCATCATAACGCAAAACCTGTGGTTACATTTGTTTTTATGCCTACTATTATTCACATAATAATATAAAGAATTAATGCGTGACCCTGAAAACCTTTGAACGGCAGTGTATATTGATGTTGAATACTGTGCTTACCGTTGGCGAGCAGGTACTGCACCAGTTCTTCATGTCCACACAGACATGCATAATACCTGAATCAACACAAAAAACATCAACGTCTCAGGCTTGTATCTGCATTACACCTGTAATGCACAGCAAAGACAATACAAAAACACTTACAGAGGTGTACTGTCCCATTTATCTCTGATGTTCAGTTCCACGTCCCTCTGCTCAACCAGGTATCTGGAGAACGTCAGACAATAATAACAAATAAAGCAAAGAGATCAGATGAATCACATGCATTGACAGTGACTGTGACAGTCACTACAGTGAACATGCACATTTGTTTAGATATGCATATTCATGATTTCTACGGAATGTATGAGTCATATAAATTTGCCTAGACAAAAATATGGTTTAATGTTAATATCTGTAAACATTTGCTTCTATATGCATTCAGAGTAGATATAGACTGAGCCACTCGTGTACTTTGTCATGGGTATTTACATTTACAGACTAGACTATACAGTGCACTAAGACTAAATAGGAAATGCACGTTCGTTTGGATGTACATGCAAAACTACAAGACAGGGTCGAATGTTTTTGCTAAAGTTATTAAGAGGCTATTTTAGATATGCATGAGGCCAAAACAACAGCAAGTCCATGGTGATCTGACCTCACTCTGGCAATGTCGCCCTTCCTGCAACTTGAAAACAGATCAACGGCGTCCATCTGCGCGGAGATAAAGGTTCTCTGAAATGCATCGAAACGGCCTGTCTTACTGACAGGATCGAGTGCAGATACTGTATAAACAACCGCCGAGCTTTTGTCAGGGCCGATGTTAGTTATGGCTTGCTTTGAAAGTTCTTGCAAAACGTAAACAGGAAGCACATTTGTGTCAAAGTCCCTTTAAGGAAAGTATCCGCGCTCGGCGGCCATATTTGCAGCTATTGCAGTCATACAAGACCCGGGTCCTATCACACTGAATGGGGAAATATAAATGTCTCTAAGATTTCGAGCTAAGACCAAGGTATTTTGGGCCAAAAATTACCCTGAAATTACACGTAGCGTGCGTTTTGTTTATTAATTTAAAACTTCGCAAAGAAAATCATTTTCTTGGGTGCTTTAGCTACCGCGCATGCGTCAAGTAAAGCGTTGCACTTTTCCTTATGAAAAGCGATAGAACTGCTGTATTTGTCAAGAGCGACGGTCTTGGTTCTTACGCATGCGCCATCTTGCGGAGAAGTTTTAAACTATTAGGCCTACAATACGCACTATTTTGTGCCAACAAACGGCTAATATTGTAAATTTTGCAAGATATATTAGTTGGAGAAAGAAATGATATAGTCCAGTTTTGTATTGTTGCAAAGCAGCTTTACAATAACACATTGTGAAATGCACAAGACATGTTTTTAATACAAAATATATAACAATATAGAAAAGTAGGTATATTTTATATACTTGATAGAATATAATTGATGGAATTTTAACAAATTCTTCAAATGTTAAAAATAAGTTTGAAATAAATACCCGTTCAATCATGCTTTTTCTAGTGTCAGTGGGTTTAAAAAAAACATTTTTTTTGCAAAAACTCGCTGAGAAATCAGATATGTTTTTGTATTCGCCATGTTAGACGGTCAGAAAAATGCTCCCATGTTTGTCAGATCTCTTTACATTGTAAACAGCAGCTCTTGTTTTGTCATTCTTGTGCTTGATTGTGTATGGATGTGGAGAATGTTTGCTCTGGACATGTGGTGAGATGAACAGGTTTTTCAAAGGGAAGAATGCTTGTATATTCTCATTTATACACAAAGACACACCCACCCGTCTGCATATAAGCCACATGCATCTGAAAAAAACAGCCAAGTCCACTGGAACACCACTTTATGTCACCATTTCCCAGCTCTCTGTCTTTCTCTCTCGGGTCATGAGTGTCCGTAGGTCATCCGGGTCCGGCTCCAGCAGCTGGTCATTGGGCTCATCACCATATCTTGGGTCACAAATACCCCGTCAGGGTAACTCTTATTTTGGCTTTGCCAACATGTCAGCGGTCGGGGTCCCCATCACGGCTGTGTCCGTAAACAGGAGTCTTTTAACCCCGGTGGATTTACAGCTGGACCCAACACTACAGTCTGTTAGAATCCAGGAGAAAGAACAGATCAAATCTCTCAACAACCGCTTTGCTTCTTTTATCGACAGGGTGAGAAATCTCTGCCTACTATTTTCACAAAATATTACTGAGAATGTAGAAGAACATCATTTTAGTTGCAAATGGCAAAAAAATACTGAATTATGAATTGAATGGGCTTTTTCATCTTATCATTTATGCACACTACATCAGTTTAAGTTAATACCAGAGAAACAAGATGAACAACAAACAGGAGTTTCAACTACATGGAAAGAAAAATGGCGAAAGAAATCACTTTACAATCTCTGTTGTTTTTCTTTAATGGTATAAAGTTTTAAGAGAGTATCTAAACCATGTCTGAAATGTCAGAGACTTTTGAACGTATGAACTTAAAAATCTTTAAAGCAAAAATCTTTTCTTATTCTGCTTTTTTAATAAAATGCTAAATTCTATGTTTTAAGATGATGTCACAGCAAAAAATCTTTTGGCTTTATGGTTTCAAAAACCCTTTCTATTGCACAAAGATTCTTAAAAAAAGGTTTTAAAAAAAGATAAAAAACGTTGAACGTATTTTGGAGAAACTAAAATGGTCCTTCTGTGTCATAACTGCAAATAACACTATAGGACGTTTATTGTTAATTATTTAATGGATTTTTATGTACTCTTTGTCATTTTTTGTCACATTCTTTTAAAAGGAATTTAATAAAAGCATTTCAAGAGTGTAACTGTCTTCATTCTCACTGCACAGGTGCGTAAACTGGAGCAAGAGAACAAGATGCTGGAGACTAAATGGCAGCTGCTACAGAGCAGGTCTAAGCCTGACTCTAAACTGGAGCACATGCTGAAGTCTTACATCAGTACCTTGAGGGCACAGCTGGACCGCGTGAACAAAGACAAAGAGCACCTGGATGTAGACCTCAAGAATGTTCACGTGCAGGTGGTGGAACAAAAGCAAAGGTCATTCATCAGATGCTTTAGACTTAAATCAGAGCAGCCAAGGGTTTTCAAACCACAAAGCTGTGATATTTATATTAAACAAACACACGTTTGGGAATTCTCTCATCGTTTACTTACCTTTGTGCCATTCTAAACCTGTACGATATTTTACAATGGAAGTCAATGAGGTCCAATGTTGTTTGGTTATCCACGTTCTTCAGAATAACTTTTGTGTTCTGCAGAAAAAAAATCATTCAGGTTTGGAATAAATGATAAAAGAATGTTTATTTTTGAGAGAACTACCCCTTAATGTATTTTGACAGAAACTATAGTCACCAGGGTAAATTGTTTTTATTTATACAGGTATGAAGATGAGATCAACAATCGGAACAGAGCCGAAAGCGAGTTTGTTCTTCTGAAGAAGGTTAAACAGAAAGTAAAATAGTGTCATACAGAAAATGATATATTACTTAAACCACATCAGATTCCCTTGTTTTTCAACTCTATCTGATGCTACCATTGTCATCTCATTTTCAAAAAGTGAACATGTGCGTCTCTGACTGTAGGAGGTTGACTCAACTTACTTGTATAAAGTTGCCCTGGAAAATAAAATTGCTGGAATCCTGGAGGAACTGAACTTTCTAAAGAGCTTCAATGAGGAGGTACACTGAGAAACATACACATCTGTCAAACATCGTCAGAAGGTCTTCTTAAATCTCTCCCTCTCTGTGTAGGAGCTGCGTGAACTTCAGGATGAGATACAGGACACGTCTGTCGTTGTGCAGATGGACAACTGCAGACAGCTCAATATGGAGAAGATTATTGCTGATGTGAGGAGCCAGTATGAAGAAATATCAGCACGCAGCCGTCAAGAAGCTGAGAACTGGTATAAGAACAAGGTGAAGATCGCTCAAGCCTTTTTAATATTGTATAATCTTGAGCACAATTTGTTGAAATTTCTTCTACAACGAAACATATTACAAGACCACAAGAATGTTTTTCTCATGAAAAACATGTGAGAAGCAGGTAAAATATACTTCTTAAGCCTAACACGTGTCTATGTCTATCCGTTTTGCTTCCACAGTTTGAACTGATCTCCTCACAAGCTGACCAGACCAACAATGAACTGAGAAACAATAAAAGCACAATCGCTGACTTGAGAAGACAAATCATGCGACTGCAAAGTGAGATAAACTCGGTTACATCACAGGTATCTGCTCACTAATAGAACTTACACTCTTTGTTACCATGGCAACACAGCATCCTCTGTGCATGCACTTCACAAACTGCTTCTGTGGGGTCAGAGGGATTTTTGTGATTTTTTAATTATAGTGTTTAGTAAATAAAACTTTATACCGGTTGCCATTCTCTGACATCAATGTAGCGTTGCAGCGTTGAGGGGCATATCAAAGAGGTGGAACGCAGCGTTGAGGCGGTGGTGCTTGATGCCAAACAGCGAATCAAAAGCCTGGAGGATGCGCTGCAGAAAGCCAAACATGATATGGCCAAACAGATCCGCAGCTACCAGGATCTGATGAATGTCAAAGTGGCTCTGGATATAGAGATCGCCACCTACAAGAAACTACTGGAGGGAGAAGAGAACAGGTTCAATTAAAGCATTTGATTTATTTTGTCTCGTTTAGTTTTATTTATATAGCGCTTTCAACAATTTTCATTGTTACAAAGCAGCTGTACAAGAAAACTTTGACTATAAGCAAAACAAGGTTATGCAAGTCAAAACACAGGTCAAATATCAGACAGACTATACATTCCTACAGGCAGTGTTAATTAAAAAAAGACTATAAAAAGTAGACTATCATTCATTTGAATTATATTACAGTATATGAATTTTGATTTGTAATAATATTTTTGGCTTGTTATTTATGAAATAATGCTAGTATAAGCAAAAAGGCAAAAAGGCGTATAAATGAGTAAAGATTGAATAAAGTGTACATGTAATAACTGTCCTCTCTTTCATCAGGTTGGAATCCAGTATAAACATACTTCCAGTCCATAAACGCTCAGCAATGGCAAGATTCTAGCAAGATACTCTTTATAAAACTGGCTTTTTGGTTCTTTAGTCATTTTTGCAAGAACACAGCAGTGCTTATCAAATAAAAGAAAAGAAGAAATAAGAGAAGATATTCACATTATATATAAAATGTACATCCACATTTTTAAACCTCGCTTTCCTACACTCATAAATAAATATGTTTGCTTGCTGGTATTTTACTACTACACTGTTATTTACTCTAACCGCATGCCTTTACTATGTAAGAATGACAAATACAGTTCTCAAGAAGATCTTTCGCTGGAAGCTTAACAGTTTTTTCGCAATCCTGTCCTGAGGGAAGATGAACAGGTTTGTTAAGATTCCACAGGAAACAACTAATGGGAATATAACCCACTCGAGACCTTTGGACAGAATTTCACAGAGAAAACTGTTGGGAAAAAATCATTATAATGTATTAATCTGGTACCAATTAAAACATTGGCATCGTTTTTAAAGGCGCGTGCACGCACACACGCACATTGCAAATACCATAATTCAAGGTTATGACGTCAGTCTGTTACTAGATGACGCTCTTTAGTTACTTGTGTTTGATTGTTTACCTTTGGTGTTACAACATTTGAATCAAACTGCTAATTTGACATTACTAGAATTCATATACTGAGTTTTTCATGAGTTTCTATAAAGTTTACGCTTATGTATGTGCGTTTCCGTAAGTTTTATCTTCGAAAGATTAGTTCTGTATGACATATCGCCTATTTCGTTGCTTTGGATAAAAACTTAATGTTGAGTTATTATTGTGACTAATTAGCATATTATAATAACACATCAAGTAATATAAACGATAAATCATGTTTTAGCCTTTTCAGTCACTAGATTAACCGCATTTCAAGTACAGAGAGAACACAAAATGATGACTCAGTGTTGAGTGTTTATTTTATATGATAACAAATTAACAGTTGATCACACCAAATATTTGTTTACATGAACCACGTGCACCACTTCATTAATGACCAACTTCACTGATGACTACATTGACCCCTAATAAAAGCATAGAGAGAAAGAGAGCGAAGTGAATGAAATATGTTCAACTCTCTAATTTTAAATTCCATGTTAAAAGATCTTAGTGACCACTAAAGCCGAAATTTCTTGGACAATGTTTTTGTTAATCTTTGTCCTACTATTGCCTGCATTGAGCTCTGTACTACACAAAACTTGCATGACAAAATCTAGCACGTGGTATTTTAACAGTCAATTCTTATGATGTCAAATTTAACAATCAATATTATAAAGATAATGTCAAAATGAAGAGACATGACAAATAAAACATTAAGATTAATTTAAATGACTTCAAATGGAAAAACAATGAGTATATTGTGCTGGTTTGGCCTACGATTTATAATCATCCAATAGTCAAAAAATCAACATACGCTTGCCAGTCATGCTGCGGTGTCATTAAACGAATAAACTCATTTTACAGCATTGGAAGCTTATATTGTGCCTATAGACTAAAGTGCATTCACGAGAATTTAGCAACTCACGATCAACTCACATTACATTACATTAACTTAACCAATTAAAATGTTCACAATTGTTTTTCACTTTTGATACTCACACTCTTATTGTCTTTTGTGAAATAGGCCTTTATTTAAATCACATCTCAGAGTAGACAAGATATAGTAAATGAGATCTGTACAAATCTGTATAGATTTAAGAATATGAATATCATGATAACATTTATGTGGATTCCAGTTCAGGGGATCAAGGGAAATGAAAAGGTTGATAAAAAGTGCTGGAAAAGGAGTGGATAATTAATATCTCATTTGGTAAATGTAAAGCAATTAAAGCATATGCCAATAAGGAATGGCAACATAAGTGGGATACAGGTAATGCATGCACGTCAACTGTATGAAATTCAACAAGGGAGGAAAACTAAAAGAAGCGCTGAGCGGGATTATTCCAATGAGCGAGAAATAAGAAAGACTGAGCTAAGAAAGAGTGGAGTGGATGAACTAATCTATTTATTTTTATTTTTGGGAAGGGCAAACTCAGGTTCACACTCCAACTGTGCTGCCCGCCGTAAATTATTTTGATTGACAGGGGTTCCGTCCAATCAGGAGTAAGTACCCCGGTCACACAAAAGACCCACCTTTTCCGTTTTGACTTATTTGTCGTTGTGTTTTCTGACTTGTTATTTTGTTTCCGCAATTGTTGTTGTGCTTTATGGTTTGTTAATGTGTTTTCAGATTTGTAATTATGATTCAGGATTAGTTTTTTGGCTTTTAGATTTGTTGTTTGTTTTGCGATTTGTTGTTTTGTTTGGCACTTTACTACTTCCGTACTACGGCATAAAACCGAAAGAAAAAGACAAAGAATGCGTCCCCAGACATGCTGTCCTGAATGTGCAGCCTCCGGGTTTGCAGGGAGACGCTCGACAAGACTGGAACCGAACAACAACCGTGCGGGATTTACAGATTTAAAGGACATTATCTTCAGCCATGCAACAAACAACTGAGATCATTAAATGTGAGCAAAGGTCACACACTGTGTGTGTGTGTGCGTGCGTGCGTGCGTGCGTGTGTGTGTGTGTGTGCGTGCGTGCGTGTTACACATATCCTACAGCTAAATTACAATTTGTTGTTAACGAAATGTCAACATGTATGGAGGAATAAACGTGAAAAAAGTAGCTATGGTAAAGCACAGGTATTAACATTTGAGATGTGAGATCTCTCTTCAAATTTGTAAAGCATTTTTATTATTTTTAGTGCATGATATTTCCGGTTACCATTTTCAGGATTGTCACATCCATAACGCTACGAATACATCACAAACATGAACATTTAAATAAAGTCACTGTTCTATAAAGAGCCTTCTCCATTCATTGGGTATTATTGTTTCAGGATTGTGCATTTTATTTCACAGAAATCCTACAAAGTGTGTGCTTTTTGGTCACATCCATAACGCATGTTTATTTCCCTTTTTTAAAATGGAAAATGAAATCATAAACTGACATTTTAGTATTTTGACTCTGTCAACAAGGGTTTAGTAAAATATAAACAGATGGTTCAGGCCTATTCGTAACAAATTCATTCTCTGAGCATTGTTATGTCACGTCCATAACGTTGGAATTGCCCATATGATTTTTTACGCAATGTTTTGCATATTACGTCGTATTCATAAGCATAAAAAACAAACCCTTATTAAAAATATAAGACTATAGAACACAGACCAAAACACAATAGAAAACAATTATTTACGTGGAAATTATAATGTTTCAATTGGGTTTTGTTTCAATGAAGTTGTTTGAGCCTATAGAATGTAATATGCAATGAAAGTACCTACAGGTTTTTAATCAACTTTAATATTTTTACAGCTTATTTTTATAAACGCACTATGTAGAGTTGGCTATATAGAAGTGCAAAACAAACTCTCAGGATGAATTTAAACTGGGGCTATGTAACCTCCCCCTTCTCTCCGACAACTATTTCACAAGACCTGAAGTAGGGAAACTATCCCTTTAATAGCACAGCAGCTTCAGTTTTAATGCTTTACAATCGATGTGCATTTGACATAATTGTACATATTTTTATAAAGTTAAAAAGAGCTAGCTAGATAAATGTCATCATTTTAAGAAGTGTTGTAATAGTGTGGCGTTCATCTGAAGTGAAGGACTTTTATTATGTATATTCCTCTTTTCGCAGATGTTCAGGAGGTGCATAAGGACACCCTGAGAAGCTCTCTTCTAAATTCAGTTCTGCCCGACTCGCTGTTAGGAGGTCAAACTGTGCGAGAGGTGATCGGAAAGGACCACTACACACCCGTCTCGCTGCGTGCTCGGGGGGGCAAGTCTGGAGATCGGGAAACTTTGGAAGATGTCATATCTCGAGAGTTTTCTCCAGGATCTGAAGGGTGTAGAGTGGTCCTCTACGGCGGTGTTGGAATGGGTAAGACTACAGCGGTGGAAAAGGCCATTTGGGATTGGACGTCTGGCACACACCTGCAACATTACAAACTTTTGCTCCACGTGTGCGTCAGTGAGCTGAGAGTTCCCGGAGAGAAACCTGTAAGTCTGCACAGCGTGTTAAGCCGTACACACCCTCACCTGTCCGCAGAGCATCTTGCCCTCATCCTAAAGAGGCCTCAGTCTCTTCTTTTTGTGTTTGATGGACTAGACGGATTCCAGAACTTTCTGTCCACTCCACCGTCCTCTTCGAGTCTCATCTGTGATGCACAACAAGAAGGAACTGTCTATGCATTGTTGTACAGTCTGCTTAACGGCTCGCTGTCTCCAGAAGCTTCAATACTTGTCACGTCCAGAGAACGGCTTGAGCTTGAGTCATGGAAGAGTTTTGAGGTAGTCGGGTTCTCTCAGACTCAGAGGAGAACGTTCTTCCAGAGATTCTTCGATGATGGAGATCAAGCAGAGAAACTTGTTTGGCACAGTGAGGAGATGTTGGGTGTGTCGGAACAGTGTTTTTGTCCGGCCTTCTGCTGGACACTTTGTAATGTGTTTAAAACTCAGTTTGAGAGGAACGGTACCCTACCCGAGACCCTTACTCACCTCTTCGGCATTGTCACCCGTATGCTCCTGGAGAAACAGAAGATGACCGTCGAGCAAACCAGAGAGCTTGTGTCGGGTCTGGGCAGACTTGCTTGTCTTTCTTCTGCCCAAACGGTTTGCTCCTATAGTGAGGTCACATCTTGCGGCCTGCTGCCTTTTCTACGCTGCCCTGTGCTTTCTGATGTCCTGCGTATCCGTGGTGATGTCACTTCCCCTGATTCCGCATTCTCATTCCTGTCTCTTTTGATGCAAGAGTTCCTATTGGCTGTCTCCTTTTACATCGACCAATCCGAGCATAGGGGGAATGAGATTTTTAAGGAGCGCTCGGCTGTGTATTACACATTTCTGGCAGGGTTGTTGGACCCTGGCCAGCGCAAAGAGATGGAGGACTCCGTGAACAGCTTTGATGAAAGTCGAATCTCTGAATTCTCTCAGTGGTTAGGGGACACTGCTTCCGCAACGTTATGTAACTTTGAACGAGAGCAACATTTCCGTATTTTGCGTCTTCTGCAACACACTCGCAATTCCTCTCTGGTCAAAGAAACTGTCAGTAAATCTCAATGGAGGCATATCTGCTACAGTGACATGCAGGAGGAAGACTGCAGCACGATGTCGTATGTGGTGAATTGCTTGGGCAAGTTGGAATATATGAACTTATACAGAGCATATCTAACGGAGGAGAAGGTTGTGAGACTGGCCCCAGCATTAAGGCTGTCGCAGAGCATCTGGTGAGTCGAAGTTATTTAAAAAATGTCAGCTTTATTCGGTTCAAAAGTTCACTGTTTTATCCTGCAATCTTTGTTCAAACGAGTATTTAAAGCATTTTCCATTTTCCAGTCTGTCGCAAAGCCATCTCAGTTTGGCCGTCATCACCCACCTGGCAACAGCGCTGGCAGAAGGACAAATGACCACGATGGATATGTCTTACTCCAGACTGGTAGATGGAGCAGTTAAGACCCTTTGTCACAAACTCGCAAACTCCAAAGTCAAGTCACTCAAGTGAGATATTTAAGTCTGTCTCTATCAGACAGGAAAATATTGGACATGTTATATAACCACCATGCAGGTCACACTTAAATCTAAAGCCTTTTCTTTTTTTAATGCTTTATTTACCACAAATGCAAATAAATAAACAAACACCGGGGCTGTGAAACGATTGATCGCATTCAGAATAAAGGTTTACGCGACTGTTTACACAATATAGGTCTGTGTACTGTGCATATTATTAATTCAGTATTTATAAACACAAACACATACACGCATATATTTAAGAAAAATGTGTATATCATTTAAATCATTTGTAAATATAAATAAATGCATGTAAATATATATATATATATAGAATATAGATGTTTGTGTATGTTTTACAAATTTACAAAATTGATATGCACAGTTCACAGCCAGATAAACACAAACTTTTTGTCTGGATGCGCTTAATGGTTTGACAGCCCTAATATACACACATGCTGCGTCCCAATTCGCCTACTTAAACGATGCACTAAAAGTATATACATTTTTACGTGCAGCAAAACGGTATGTGTGCACTAAGACATGCTAACGCAAAACAGACGACGCTGTTGTTGCTTAGATGATCTTTAACTTGGTGTCCATGCATCGACACTTTTCATTGGAAACAAAAGACCTTCCAGGTACTTTGAGAACGCTCATTTCAGCGTAATTTGATGTTGGACGTACTAAATGATGTTTTATTAACAAAGTTCGGGAGGAACCTAAGCATATAAATCAGCCCGATGTTCCATCAGCAGTAATCACCTATCAGCCGAGCACGCTATCTCTACTTAATTATCTAGGCTGGTTCACCATCAGCAATCACCTATCAGCCGAGCACGTAATCTCTACTTAATGATCTAGGCTGGTTCACCATCAGCAATCACCGTATCTACCCTATCAGCTCCTGCAAGCTCTATCATATATAGACAAACAATCTTACCTGTTGCATCTTGTCAGATAAGCATCGTCAAGTTTCGCCACTATGTCAGAGTCTCCCGTGGTCTCTAAAGTAGCAAACGTTCCAGATCCTTCGGTGCCATCATGCGCACCCCAGCTTTCCAGCTCAGGGTCGGATTATACGGACTATTTCCAAGCTTCGCCGCGGGGCCGCCATCCCCGCCGCTCTGAGCGGCGTGCATCTAAGAGGAAGGGTTCGTCATCGCTCCCACCGGCACGATCTCCACCTCATTCACCGGCGTCATCATACGCCTCTGCGCTCCCCAAGATATCTGCATGCAGCAAGTGGACGATCCAGAGCCTTCGTCTGGCCCTTGCCAACGCGGACGTCCCATTCAGCAGGCGGATGTCGAAACTAGAGCTCTACACCCTTTACGTGTCGTCCCAGGCTGACGTCCCCTCGATGAGGTTGGCACGATCGGCTGTCAATAACGAGCCAGGCTCGGCTCGGGGTCCCGTCTATTCCAGGCACGGGCAATCTACCTCCGCGGCTCGGCTAGGCCTCCCTCACTCGAGCCGACGCAGCAAGCCTTCGGCAAGTCTTGGAAGCGTTCAGGTCATGCTAGAAGCCACGGATATCCCGATCGAGCACCTCCGGCAGCCCGCGGCATATCAGCTCAACGCGTGGGACAGCACAGCGACTGTAGATGACCGCCCCGTACAGGCTGGCCGGCAACTCTCAGGAGCCCTGGCTCACCCATACGTCTCAGGCGTGAGGCTGCCTCCGGTGGGAATACAACCGCTGGTCTCTGGACCACAATTCTTTGGCGCCGTCGCTAGCGCAAGCTTGTCTCCGTTACACATACAAACGCCCGACATTAGATTCGCCTTGCCCGCCCCGGGCTCTTGGCTCCCCAGTGCGAGCCTGCCTCCGCTGGGGACACAAGCGCTGGTCTCCGGACCGCAGTTCTTCGCTTCCGCCGCTAGCGCGAGCATGTCTCCGTTAGATGCACAAGCGGACGCCATTAGATTCGCCTTGCCCGCCCCGGGCTCTTGGCTCCCCAGTGCGAGGCTGCCTCCGCTGGGGACACAAGCTCTGGTCTCCGGACCGCAGTTCTTCGCTTCCGCCGCTAGCGCGAGCATGTCTCCGTTAGATGCACAAGCGGACGCCATTAGATTCGCCTTGCCCGCCCCGGGCTCTTGGCTCCCCAGTGCGAGGCTGCCTCCGCTGGGGACACAAGCGCTGGTCTCTGTACCACAATTCCTTGACACCGCTACCACCGCTACCCCGAGCCTATCTCTGTTAGACGCACAAGCGGCCGCCATTAGATTCGCTTTTCCCGCCCCTGGATCTTGGCCCGCGGCGCCGGAATTGATTTCTGGGGTGAGGCTGCCTCCGTTAGAGGCACAGGCCTCAGTCCCTGGGCCTCATATCTCCGGCGCCGCTGCCAACGCTAGCACGAGCTTGTCGCCGCACAACGCGCAAACGACTGCCATTCTCTCTCTTCAACAGGCACGCCCCACGTTTTCATTGGCCACAGCCGCTGCGATGCCAGCGCCTCCACACATGCATGTGATGGAACCTCCACCAGTCTCCAGCAACATCAGAGCGCAGATTTTGGCAGAAGTCCAGGCTGCTGGCGCTCGAAGCGGACCCCAGGCCTATTCCTGTACAACCTTATCCGGAGTTGATCTTCCAGTGAATCACCCACTGCAAACGCTTCTCGATGCCTCTCTCAATTCCATAACTAAGGCAGTTTCCCCCAGGACCCTGCAATCATACCTCACGGCGTGGAGAAGCTTCAGATCATTTCACCAGGCTTTCAGCATTCCCTTCCCAGAATTTTCTCTCCTCACAATTACCTCATACATCTCATTTCTCAACACCGCAAAAAACCTTCAGGCCAGCTCCATCAGAGGTTACCTCAGCGGACTCCAGTTCTTCCATAAATTGATTTTCAACTCCCCGTCACCGGCCATAGCAAGCTCCCAAACATCAATGGTTATCCAAGGCATACGAAGATCCCAACCCGCCCGTCAGGACGCTAGGAGGCCCATTACCTTGGAGATTCTCACCAAATGCATCTCCACCCTCCGCAAGGGATATCACTCCACACATGTTGCCCGCACACTTGACGCCATGTTCACATTGGCGTTCTTCGGCTTTCTACGATGCTCAGAGATCACCACCACATCCAAATTCGACCCTTCAGTTCACCCCACCATGAATGACCTCCAGGTGCTGGATTCGGAGACGATTTCTTACTCGATTAAGCAAAGTAAGACTGACCAGACCAGGAGAGGTCATTTCGTCTACGTGTTCAACATCAATTCACCGATTCAGCCATATCGAACCCTCCTAGCCTACCTTCGCTACAGACAACCCCGGTCAGCGGCCTTATCGGATCCCCTCTTCGTCGACGACTCTAATCGCCCGGCCTCACGCTTCTGGTTTCAGAAGCACCTCAAAGCCGTCCTGCTCCAATCTGGCATCCCAGCAGACAACTTTTCCGGTCACTCCTTCCGCATAGGCGCAGCTACCACAGCCGCCCAAAAGGGCCTATCCCAGCCGCAGATCCAAGCCCTAGGCCGTTGGTCATCAGAGGCTTTTAGAAGCTACATCCGGACAGACTTGTCGCTCCTCAGGGAAGCCCAGCAAACACTCCTTGCCCGTATCATCTGATAGTCTCGGATGTTAGTTCAAACCTCAGCCACTTTGACTCATGATTCCTTGAAGATCGCATCACCTTCGGACCAATCGACTCAAGCAGGCGTCGCATTCACAAGTTACCAGTTGTCCAGCTTTGACACCCGGGAACACCTTCGGAGGAGATGGTTCTCACATCTGGGGCTCGGCTGAGCCAGTCTTCTTTGCTGAAGGCGGCACCACAATACAGTTTGTTAACAAGGCAGCCAGCGCTTCCATCCCACGACGTTGTTCTCAAAGTCTCGAAGACTGCACCACTCGCCCAACCGGCCCCGCAGGGGTCCTAGCCTCCAACAAGTGCTCCGTAGCAGTAGGCACCACCAGCAATGAAGCCAGTATCGCAGCAGCGACCGCCCCCGCAGGGGCCCGAGCTTCCAACAAGTGGTCTGTAGCAGCAGGAACCACCAGCAATGAAGCCAGTATCGCAGCAGCGACCGCCCCCGCAGGGGCCCGAGCTTCCAACAAGTGGTCTGTAGCAGCAGGAACCACCAGCAATGAAGCCAGTATCGCAGCAGCGACCGCCCCCGCAGGGGCCCGAGCTTCCAACAAGTGTTCTGTAGCAGCAGGCACCACCAGCAATGAAGCCAGTATCGCAGCAGCGACCGCCCCCGCAGGGGCCCGAGCTTCCAACAAGTGCTCTGTAGCAGCAGGCACCACCATCAATGAAGCCAGTATCGCAGCAGCGACCGCCCCCGCAGGGGCCCGAGCTTCCAACAAGTGCTCTGTAGCAGCAGGCACCACCAGCAATGAAGCCAGTATCGCAGCAGCGACCGCCCCCGCAGGGGCCCGAGCTTCCAACAAGTGTTCTGTAGCAGCAGGCACCACCAGCAATGAAGCCAGTATCGCAGCAGCGACCGCCCCCGCAGGGGCCCGAGCTTCCAACAAGTGCTCTGTAGCAGCAGGCACCACCAGCAATGAAGCCAGTATCGCAGCAGCGACCGCCCCCGCAGGGGCCCGAGCTTCCAACAAGTGGTCTGTAGCAGCAGGAACCACCAGCAATGAAGCCAGTATCGCAGCAGCGACCGCCCCCGCAGGGGCCCGAGCTTCCAACAAGTGTTCTGTAGCAGCAGGCACCACCAGCAATGAAGCCAGTATCGCAGCAGCGACCGCCCCCGCAGGGGCCCGAGCTTCCAACAAGTGCTCTGTAGCAGCAGGCACCACCAGCAATGAAGCCAGTATCGCAGCAGCGACCGCCCCCGCAGGGGCCCGAGCTTCCAACAAGTGGTCTGTAGCAGCAGGCACCACCAGCAATGAAGCCAGTATCGCAGCAGCGACCGCCCCCGCAGCACTCGTGCATTGGTCACGCAACGCGCATTGGTCGCACAAGGGTCACACTCGTGCATTGGTCACGAAACGCGCATTGGTCGCACAAGGGTCACACTCGTGCATTGGTCACGCAACGCGCATTGGTCGCACAAGGGTCACACTCGTGCATTGGTCACGAAACGCGCATTGGTCGCACAAGGGTCACACTCGTGCATTGGTCACGCAACGCGCATTGGTCGCACAAGGGTCACACTCGTGCATTGGTCACGAAACGCGCATTGGTCGCACAAGGGTCACACTCGTGCATTGGTCACGAAACGCGCATTGGTCGCACAAGGGTCACACTCGTGCATTGGTCACGAAACGCGCATTGGTCGCACAAGGGTCACACTCGTGCATTGGTCACGAAACGCGCATTGGTCGCACAAGGGTCACACTCGTGCATTGGTCACGAAACGCGCATTGGTCGCACAAGGGTCACACTCGTGCATTGGTCACGAAACGCGCATTGGTCGCACAAGGGTCACACTCGTGCATTGGTCACGCAACGCGCATTGGTCGCACAAGGGTCACACTCGTGCATTGGTCACGAAACGCGCATTGGTCGCACAAGGGTCACACCCGTGCATTGGTCACGCAACGCGCATTGGTCGCACAAGGGTTCCCAGTCACACTCGTGCATTGGTCACGCAAGCGCATTGGTCGCACAAGGGTCAACCGCCCCCGCAGGGGCCCGAGCTTTCAACAAGTGCTCTGTAGCAGCAGACACTACTAGCAATGAGGTTAGTATCACAGCAGCAACTGCCCCCGCAGGGGCCCGAGCTTCCAACAAGTGCTCTGTAGCAGCAGACACTACTAGCAATGAGGTTAGTATCACAGCAGCAACTGCCCCCGCAGGGGCCCGAGCTTCCAACAAGTGCTCTGTAGCAGCAGACACTACTAGCAATGAGGTTAGTATCACAGCAGCAACTGCCCCCGCAGGGGCCCGAGCTTCCAACAAAGCTCTGTAGCAGCAGACACTACTAGCCATGAGGCCAGTATCGCAGCAGCGATAGCCCTAACAGGCCCTCATCCTTTCGTTTATTAAATTTCAGGTTGTACCTCCGTAACGCACAGCATGGCATTTTTGGGGGGGTGTATGCGTACTTCGGCGGTTGTCCAGCTTTATTTGCATTTGGGGGGTGTGTTCTGGGCTCGAGCCGGTTCCGAGCCCGGAGCACTTGCTCTGAGCAGGGTAGAGTGCTCCGGGTTCGGATAGATCCGGCGGGCTCGGAGCCCACTCCCTGCACAACACGCCAAATACGCATAACCTTCATTCCCATGCTTTACCATCTATCCCAACAAGGAGCTGTTTATTAGCGAGGGCGAACTCGTGAAATGATGTTTTATTAACAAAGTTCGGGAGGAACCTAAGCATATAAATCAGCCCGATGTTCCATCAGCAGTAATCACCTATCAGCCGAGCACGCTATCTCTACTTAATTATCTAGGCTGGTTCACCATCAGCAATCACCTATCAGCCGAGCACGTAATCTCTACTTAATGATCTAGGCTGGTTCACCATCAGCAATCACCGTATCTACCTTATCAGCTCCTGCAAGCTCTATCATAAATAGACAAACAATCTTACCTGTTGCATCTTGTCAGATAAGCATCCCTCCTCCACCCCAGCTCCTCTCATTTTTCTAAAGTCCCGCAGGACCCCCGGGGGGGTGTGTTCTGGGCTCGAGCCGGTTCCGAGCCCGGAGCACTTGCTCTGAGCAGGGTAGAGTGCTCCGGGTTCGGATAGATCCGGCGGGCTCGGAGCCCACTCCCTGCACAACACGCCAAATACGCATAACCTTCATTCCCATGCTTTACCATCTATCCCAACAAGGAGCTGTTTATTAGCGAGGGCGAACTCGTGAATTATATGTCTAATACTATTTAGGACGGATAGTATGCGAATTGGGAAACACTGACAACAGTAACAATAACAAAACGAGAAAGAATTACAAAGCAAGTAAAATATACAAGCTATACAAATCAGATCAATGTAACAAATAACAATAAATAAATAGAAATTTCGAAGCTGGATAGAAGTTCAAGGCTTTACAATAGTGATCTTTACACCCTCCAATCCTCTTGGAAACACTAGCTCGTATGATGGGATTCATTCGTGTGTGATCTTGTCTGTGTGTTTAGTTTAAATGGATGTTCATTGACTGCAGCTGATTGTGAAGCGCTGGTTAAGATGCTTTCTGGCGCTTCTGAATTGCGTGTGCTGGATCTGTCTGGAAATAATCTACAGGATGACGGACTCATTCAGCTCAGCAGTGCGCTGGGGAACTGCAGACTACAGGAACTCAAGTACGTTTACTGTACATTATTCATATAATCACTCTTTTTATCTAACATAGATGGATTTTATTGCTTCTCTCTACTTATCTGAGTAGCGGATGTACATGCTTGTCTGTGTTTGTGTGTGCGTGTGTCCTGCAGTCTGGATTCGTGCTCGTTGAGTGCTGCATCGATGCCTGCGCTGTCTTCAGCTCTGAGCGGTGGTCATTCAGACCTTAAGACGCTGAACCTGAGCAGAAACACATTGGAGGATGAGGGAATGGCGATGTTGTCACAGGCGTTACAGACAGGGCCGTGCTGTCTCGACAGTTTGAAGTAACTGTCACACACACACAATGAAAATGATTTGGTCATTCATTCCAAACCTGTAGGACTTTCTTTCTCTTGCCGAAAACAAAAGAAGATATTTATAGGAACGTTGATAACAACACTGGACTTCACTTACTTTCATTGTATGAACACAAAACCAATGAGACATTTCTCATAATATCTTCTTTTGTGATCCACTGAAGAAAGAGTTAAATGCAGGATTTGATTGACACGAGCGTATATAAAAGATGACAAATCATGTCTCTTTCCTGGATGTTTGTGTATTTGCTGATGCGGTGTTTATTTCAGAGTGTCTGACTGCGGGTTGACTGGCTCCTGCTGCTCCTCACTGGCAGCCGTCCTCCAATCAGAACACTGCCGTCTGACTGATCTGGACCTGTCCGTCAACGAACTCGGCCAATCGGGAGCCACGCTTATATGTGACGCCCTGAAGTACTCCAATTGTAGAATGCAAAATTTGAGGTGCGTATTCTATTGAATCCGTCATTGAATCCCATTTAACAACTTTTTTTTTTAAATAAAGCAATAGTAAAATGTTAATGAACCCTTTAAATAAGCATTACGTAAAGATGGACACAATAAAACACATCTGACAAATGAAACTGGGCTGATTCTGTAAATAGAAATGTGTTTTGTTTTAGCTTGGTAAGGTGCGAGCTCACCGAGGAGGTGTTTGGAGTGATGGGAAGCATTTTGATGTCTGGCGTGTCGAGGCTCATCAGTTTATCAGTAGGACTGAACTCTGTGGGGGACACTGGAGCCAGACACATGTGGGAGGCGCTGAAGCACCAAAGCTGCAAACTTCAACACCTGGAGTGAGTGAAAGTTGATTTTAAAGATAAAAATAAAAAAATATATAAATAAATAAAATAAAATAATAAATAAAATTTGCTGTATACATCCTTGCATGTCACACAGCTACACCTGTGAACAAAACATCCGAGACTACACCTTTGTGAACCTGACAACAACTAAGGACCTTGGGAAACACCCAGCTAACAAAATATGTTTGTTTTGCTAACATTTTTTTTAGGTGATGAAAATGAGAAAGGGATTATTCAACCAAAAATGAAAATTCTCTCCTTGTTTACTCACCCTTAGGTTGTTCAAAACCTTTATACATTTATTTGTCGATATTTGATAGACAGATCTCATCCCCCATTGACTCCCATAGTTAAAATGTTCTTTTATCGTTGCTTTAAGAACATTTTTCGAATGTTATCTGTTACCTTTGGAGTTAAAGTCACAATTCACCCAAATATTACACTTCTGTCTCCGTTTCCTCATTAGCAGATGCCCCTTGATTTGTCATTTTAGTCCTTTTTAAATGTTCAAAACCCATTCAATTTAGTTTTAATTATATAGTGTTTTTCATAAAGCAGTTTTACATACATTTAGGCAGTAGTTACTGTAGTAAAGAGATATTGTTAAAAACAAATAATAGACATGAATATGTGAAGTAAGAACGTAAGGTTTTTAATCAGACATTTCTATTCATGGTACAAGTAAGCGCCACTTCGATTGATGTTAACAAAAACTTCCTGTTTCAGTTTTTAACACTAAACAAATGTTTGAACAAAATACAACCAACAGAACATTTATGAGTGAATCAAAAACATATATGTTTAAGATTTAATTATATACGTACGATTGAAATTTATCCGGAAGGGCCTCTGGACCGGTGTTTACATTGAAATTAAAATATTGTAATCAGTTTCTATGATTGAAATATTATAATCAGTTTCTATGTAGAAAGATATTTATGGCAAACACACCAGATTTAAGCTTTAAAAGACAGTCAGCACTACATGTGATTCACTTAAAGTCTTGTACTTACATTAGTACTTAATAAAAGAAAATATATTAAACAAGGTGAATAATTTAGAAGGCGGTAACGTCAACGCATGATTGATTTCTTGTGTTTCTGTATTAAGACAGCGGAGATGTTTTAAAGATCTCATGTACTCCCAACAGCATCTTACAGGATTATAGAAACGCATTCATCTGCTCCTGATGATGTGACTGTCTGTTCTGTCTCTGCAGTCTAGAGATGTTGTCGCTGACAGATGCTTGTGTTGATGAGTTATGTGAATCTGTCACTGCCAGCTGCACTTTATCATCCCTCATCCTAAAGAACAACCGTCTGACGGACGCTTCAATTCCACGATTGGTTAAATTAATGCAAGACTCTCCAATCATGAGCGAGCTGAAGTAAGTTCATTCAATATTGTACATGCACATGCACTGGTGTCACACTTCAAAATGACGTGATTAAAGTTATTTTGTGTTTCTAGTCTGCAGTATAATGACTTCAGTGAAGATTATTTTGAGTTGATGGATAGCTGCCCTGAAATTGTTTACTAGAGAAAAACAGATGGACACTTCTGCATGGCTGGAACATCTGTGAGAGATTTATCCTGGCAATGCTTTCGGAGGCACATGTTATAAACTCAAATATAGTATTTTACATCATTTTTGATATTTCGAATTATTGTTCAACACTCTAATTTTACTTTGAATGTTAAAATAAACAATGTTTATCACTGGACTGTTGTCTGTGTCACGTGAGGTTTTTTTTACAGAACAATGTTGCTTTAAGTGTATAAATCCAGGTCCATTTCTCAAGATTTTACCATTGAAAGGGAAATGTCACGCACCCACCCACACACTTGATCCATTGAGACGAAAGGGGATGACAACACGCTTACAATGAACAGATTTAGAAATTGCCGGCCAAAAATTCAACAGCATTTTTCACTGGTAAAACTGGTTAACTAAACATATAGGCGATATGACATCAGCACACCAGCATCCCATACTGGAAACCAGCATGCCAAACATATAGTGAGCAGCAGCGCACACACACACAAATGCAAAACACTCGCAGACGTGCTCAGCACTGCAAAACTGTCCTTTTGTCACTGATGTTCCGGATGGTTCTGCAAGCAGCAGATGAACTCGGCGACGGGCCGGCCTTCATAACAGATCTCATACACTCCACTAAATAAAGGAAACCTGCAGACACAAAGCAGAACGTTTAGATGTTGTGTCAGTGCGCTTCACATCTATATTTAGAGTTTGTGTCTCACTTGTCCAGCAGGCCTTTGTTTTTAAGTATGGTGTGGATTTCAGCGGCCGTGGCGGGACCCTGGAGTTTCTGACCGTTCAACATTTCCTTTTCAAGCTCCTCGAGAGACTGAAACACGAGTTGAATTACAATTTACGCTGAGATATTTGTTCTGTGTAGTTTTGGTTGGTCAAAAGCAGGAGGATGAGTAAATTAACATTTTTTATTTTTAGGTAAAATATTTCTACCCTAACAAATAAACAAGTCTCACTTTGCCGGTCTTGGCGAAGGCCTCTGCGACCTTGCGATTGCGTCCTCCGTAGCACGTCGTGATGAGATCAGCAACACCGCAGCTCTCCAGGAACGTCGCAGGTGAGACGGTCCCGGTGGTGCAGAATATCCGAGCAAAGCTGATCATCTCCATCAAACCCAGTCTGATCACGGCTGCTTTTGTGTTGTCACCAAAGCCTAACCCATCACAGAAACCAGCCCCCACTGCCACTATATTCTGTTTAAAGAAACCAAACATGTATTGAGATCTTCAATAATATTTCCAGACTCGACAACTCTGAGCGCGGTTTGTGACATTGTTAAGATCTTTTCTGAAGCTCTAATAAAGACGTGTGTGAGATTTCTGGGTGTTTTTCCTCACGAGAAGTATCGGAGACTTAAATAGTCTCGGTTTCTGTTTGGTCTCCATTTAATCTTATTGATGTTATTGATGAGAAACTTATTGATGAGAAACGTATTGATGTTATTGATGAGAAACTTATTGATCTTATTGATGAGAAACAATTGAGATATCGAAGAGATCTCATCTGCGATTTGTCTTTCTTATTCGTCCTCGATCCTCTTCTTTAAACGGCATGTGTGAAGTTTGAGATGTAAAACAGAGAAGCGTTATTAAGAAACCTTCAGGGCACCGCAGATCTCCACCACATCTGCTTCCTGTACGACCGTGACCCGGAAGTGATCCGTCTGCATGAGTTCTTTAAGCTCCGCCCCCTGAGCCTGATCTCTGCAGCCTTACAGACAAACATGCACAAAAAAGTGATGAATCTGACTGCCTGCTACCTAAAATGAAACAATCAGCAGAATCATCATTAAGTTTTTAGGCTCACCAATAGTGGTCTCGCAGAATTTCTCATCCGCCACCTCGTTGGCGATGTTTGCACCCATCAGCGCGCTCATTCTGATGCCGAGCTTCTCGTGAATGACCTCGGAAATGAGCTTCAGTCCATCTGGTCCTTCATCGACCCCCTAAACACACACACACACACGTGACGCATGCAGAGTCATGGCTTTTTCTGTGACTGTCTTGTGATCTTAGACTGCAACTTTCCTGCTGAGTAAGCGAGAAATAAACACGAACAAATTAACTTTCACACGGAATGAATTCGGCACCTTGATAAGGGACATCCCAAGCGCGTTCTGTTTGATTTTGCCCTTCATGGTGTCACAAACGCGGCCAATGAACTGATGTGGAATTACAAAGAGCAGAATGTCAGCGGCCTTTGTAGCCTCGACCAGATCTGCCACTGCCACCTGTGAGCGAGAGAGAAAGCCGAAGGGAAAACATGAGAGAAGGCAATAATGTAGGGACAGAATCTGTTTGGTACGGACAAAATGTCTCAAACTGAGCTCAGATTTGTCAAGTCTGCAACCAAAAGTCAACATTGATGGCTTCAAAAAGGTTCTTTGGATGAGAACATTTAACATCTTAAGATCCTTTCGGTTTTCTTAGTGGCGAGAAAAAAGTAAGAAAGAAATGGTCATTAAAGAACCAAATCTTTGTGGAACCAAAAATGGTTCTTCTATGGCATCGCTGTGAATGAACTTTCAAGCACCTTTGAAGATCTCAACACAAACTCAAACATTTCTCATCAAGTTTACCAGATTTTTTTACCTATACAATCTACATTCATTTACCTCCATACTTTACATGCGTTTTATTACAATTATAGTCTCATTTGTATCCGTTTTCATTTCTGTTGAAAGCTCATTTTAAAATAAACATACAAGACTAAGTTGAGTCAACATCAAAACGTCATGAAAAATTTATGAAAGCACTTCTGAGATCTTTGGAAGGATGCTTTTAATAATATATAAATGTAATTGCATTTGATGTTTGAGGTCTTGATGGATCTCCAGCTGTCAGATGTGACACATGACCATTTGGCTGTCTCAACCATTTGGACTGACTGCGGGTCATAAAGCCGAAGAAACCACAGTCTACGGCTTTAAACTGGCTTTCAAAAGTCTCCCCGAGGATATGAATGTAGAGTCTCAGCACTTTTTCAACTTCTGCACGGCATTATGACTTCCCCTGCAGTGAAAATGTCAAATCTAGTGTTCAGATCTGTCTTTGCATTGTACAGTACACCTCCCACCAATACAGTATACATCAAAGCATGTGTTTAACAATATTCAGTTTGTTCAAATGCAAAGCATCTTACAACATTCTCTGGAAGCTTGTGTCCGGGCAAGTACTTGACGTTCTCGTGGTCCGTGTTGATGATCTCTGTGAGTTTGCGTCCGTTCACCATCTCCTCGAACACCCACATGTTAACCGTGGAGTCAAACTTTGATTTATTCCTCACGTTCACGCCAACTATCTTGGCGATGGCAGAGCCCCTGTGCACATAACATTACAATATTCTGACAACACATCAACATTGCATGGTTGTTTGAGCTTCTCACGTCTGTTAAGACTAAACTTTGAACACTCTCTTGCGTGGCTCTATTTGATGATTCTGCACATATATACTATATAAACTACAAACATGTACACTTGCATTGCTGTTATATAAACAACTATGCTTTCTATGACAAACGGTACAATACGATCTTAACAAATGACTTTTTGATAGACAGAGAAAGTTATTCTTCCCAGATATCAACCCACAATATTCTCTGTTCACGCAAAAATAAACACATTAACAGGAATTAACCAGTAAACTGATATTAACCAGACTGCGTCAACTCTCAGTAATGTGCATTTATCACAAATGCATGTATATTGCAATGCAAAATATGTTCAAATATGACAATGCATATACATAAAGGATGTGGGCTGATTTTCTTCCAAAGATTTATGCCATATACTAAACTAACCAGGGGGACTGACTAGAACATATGTACCACTTGTTTTGCAATGACTCTTGCAAAGGTTCATGGATACTATTTAAGTCTGGCCCAAAGGTGACAGCACATAAACACCTGTTGAAAGTGTGTACAAAAAACGAAACATATGATGCACATTTATCACAACTTGCGAATAAACACTTAATGCTCACGAAAAGAAACCTTGACAGCTACAGCCATAACAGCCTTTCCTAAAAATACACGGAAATATTGTTTACCAGTTCCCGGAGCCGACGATGCATATCTTTTTTGCACTTGACATGTTGCTGATTCTCCACCGGATCCTTTTCTGACTTGCAATGCAAATCCCGTCAATCAAACCCGCAGCAAACTTGTGTAGCCACGCCCCCCGTCGCTCCAGACGGTATGGACGTGTCGTCACGTTACCACGTGAGTACCGCTGGAGCGCGCCGCCGTGAGGGGCAAAACATCAGGAAACGCAACATTTCAGTTTCCAGAAACAGCCGATTCCTTTGTAAGTCATCGGGAAGTCGTGAGGATCACAGTTGAGTCCAGCTGCTTGAAATCTCAGCCATTTTTCTGCGTGTTTTACTTTTACCACTCAGGGGAACGCGTCACGGCGCTCAAGAGGGGCGTGTCCCGCCGTGTTCACGTTTGAAGCATTTGCCCCAGAGACTCCGCCCATTGTCAGCTGGTCGGAGTGTTTACAAAATCTTAAAACGAGTTACTCAAGGTTTAAAAATAAAAGCGGTGCAGTCCACAACACTTACACACTATTTGCTACTGTTAGTTACTATAATAAAACTAAGCCATCAATAGCATAGAGAGTAATCAACAATGGTGCGTTTGTGTGGCTTTACTGAAAGCAAGTCTGTAATGGTCATCATGTGTTACTCACATGCATGAACTTTAATCTGACCTGCACATAAAGGCCAAGCGGTAACCGGAGCCTCCAGGCAAAACGACACAATGTCGAGACACATTGCTAGATTTATCTCAAGCAATGGCTTCCTAGATCCTATCTGTTTTTTTAAGAGAATACATGATCAAAACTGTCACGTAAATGATGTTAGATTGCAAATTGTTATATCCTAAATTAGACCATTGGCACCTTGATCCATCTGTTAGAAAGCTGGAATAAAAGAACAGCATTACAAAGGGTAAATCCCATGAGGAACCTGATGTCGCTCGAGAGAGGAATTTCACATTTCGAAGGAAGATAAACTTGAAAACATTTGATCTTTACATAATTATCACACAACTTATGATGCACACGTAAACAAAGAAATATTCCAGGCAAGTACATTGAAGGCATACTTTTATGGATGTTTATTCGTATAAAAAAAACATATTTAGTACAGCCAGGTGATAAACATTAAAATAATACAGAAATGTCTCAAGATGTTTAATTACACATTTCAACGTCTGCAACTGCTTGTTGAAAATCCTGCTTTGGTAACGCTTTGCTTGACGCATATATGTATAATGCTTTATGAAAGTATAGTTTCAATGCCTTGTAATGTCTCATAAATTGTAACTGTAACACTTATCGATTCTTTGTTACACTTTGCATTTTTAATTTGGTTATAATTCTTTACAACAAGATATAATGTGCAACACACATTATAATGAATCATGCCCTTAATTACCATTTATAATGCATTATACGTAAAGGCTCTCAGTAAAGTGTTACCCATTCCTTTAGTCTCTTTTAAAATAAAATAAGCATTGGTTGAAAACAACCAGACCAAGTACACTAGTAGACTGCTAGAATGGTAAACCAAACCAAATTAGAAGAAAATGATAACAAATAGCCAAAAACTCCACAACAATATGCCGATAACACTACGTTCTATCATAACTGGTATTTGACTCATATCAATATAACCACAGACTTTAAAAACCCTGATGAAAATTAACCATAGTTTTATTGTAGTAAAAGTGTGGTACCCATGGATTTAAGGCAAATTGGTTACCATTTTGTATAACCATGTTTTAATACAAATACCATGGTTAAACTATGGTAAAAATTGTGGTGGTTACAACCGTTTGTGGTAACCATTTGTTTTTGTTTAGTAAAACCATGGTTAATCTAAAGGGAAATACGTCATTGCGGTTTAAAAAATACTTAACATCCACCCTGCCGTTCCAGTATTTATCACATGTAACATATACATGCACAAAAACACACATACATACAAACAAACAAACAAACACCTGCATGTGCATGTGCAAACAAACGTTCTCTCTCACAAGACAACAACAACAACAACAGACACAAACATGCAATCGACACATTCGCACATGCATGCACACACAAACACACATACGCCTGTTTCAGCGACAAACGTGACATTGTGTACCAAAGCCTGACATGCATCACATTGGGAGTCTACGGGTCATTCAGATATCATGCTCATTTCAGGTCTTTGTACTGTATCTCACGCAGGATGGGCTTCAAACAATACCAGGCGATATGATTTGTCTGTCACATTACATTTTTAGTCATGTCAATGCCATTACGATGCACGCAGCTCATATATAATATAAGACATGAAATAAGTCCTCAAGCCGGCAGATGCGTTTCCATCAAAACGTCCAGGCACACAAAAGATCGAGCCATTCCATTCATATTTAATGTAATTGACATTCTTGTTTTAAAGCGACAACATCATAAACAGCTTGTTTGAAAAAAACACGAAACATTTTAAAAACTCCTAGAAAATTCGTGTTTTCTTACAGAGTAACAGAATAGACCACCACGCTGCAGTTCTGATCTGCTAGAACGTAGAAGATAATGTTGATCATCTCTAGAACATAATCTGTGTGTGTGTGGCAGGCAAACAGCTGGAGAATTGTGGGAATGCTAATGAAATTTAGCGACGTGGCATTTGACGTCATCCAAACCGAGAACATTCCCATGATCAGTGTTGCTTTTGTTTTGGTGCTTTTTGTCTGAACAGCGACATAACCTGTATTTCATGACCTTGATCAATCAATAAAAAAACACAAAAAAATCAAATTGTTATTCTTCACTAAAAGGAACAATCTGTCATCATCATCATAATCATCACGTCGTTTCAAACCTGCATGACGCTCTAGTCTTTAACCTTTCTGTGTCGCAGTTGGTCATGTGACACACACATGCACATCTTTACACTGCATACTTAAATATTGCTGAAGATAAATGAGATCTGACAGCTATTGGATGGTTGCAGAAGACTTTAAACAACTATATTTTATTGCATTTTTTGTGAAGCCTGACAGTCCGGATCATTGTTTGCATTTAAAGTGAATCACCTTTTGTGAGGAAAGTCATACAGGTTTGGAATGGGTAAATAAATGTTGACAGTTGTTTTGTTAGTATTCCTTAAGTAAACTAAATTTTACACAGGTCTTACAAAAAAGTCTAGTCTTCTAGTATACTTCTTTTAAACTAAATAATAAGAATGGATACTTGTTCTGTACTTCTCATCATTAAAATAGTATACTTAGGAACTAAAAGTGATTCCAAAGTGCTTTAAAATACTGTAGTACACATATGGGGTATAGTAGCACTCATACTTACAGTACTACTTAAAGCATTCTTAAAAATAAACGTTGTAAACCAAATTAAATGACCTTGAGCATACATTATTTGTATAGGAATTTTTAAAGGACATGACTGTGGTTGAGACCTTGATAAATCTCACCTCATAAAGATAGTCAAAAAGCTCCAAAATGGTCAGAACACTCGCTCCAATGAAAAGACCCATCTGCCCTCCAATATCACCTGCAAACACACGTACACAAAAATAAAAAATAGTGCGTAATGCAAAACTTGTTGGCTTGTTCTATTTAAACCCTGCGTCTGAAATCACCTACTTCCATACTATATAGTAGGCGAAAATCAGTCATTATAGTATGTACTAATCCTCTGTAAGCACAAAATAGTAGGCGAGAAATACCCGGATGGTCTATTGCTTCCGCCGAGATTTGTAAGTGTGTATTGAACGGACACTTCTCGATCCCATGATGCCACGGGAGCTGATCAACGGTAAAATTCAAGAGTAAATCAAATAGCGAAAAAATAAAAGCCATTTTTAAATGTAAATACCAATATATTAATTTCTCGTGACTTAATTATGTTTTATGTAATAGTGTTTTTACCAAAGCCTAACAGGTTGTTGTTAATACGTCAGAGGTCAAAGAGCGAAATGGGTCACATGATGATAAAACATGGCGGATGCAGAATGTCCGAAATGTATTCATACTACTCGTAATATACTGTATAACCCTCGGTAGGACGTTACTTGTTTAACTGTAGTATGTAATGTCACAATTTTCGACGCAGCTAACGTTTTTTTAATGCACGTTGTTACTAGGGTTGAACTTACCCAACAGACCCGCCACCTCATAAGCTTTCCTCTGTTCAATGGTTTCATAATTCAGAGCCTCAAAGAACACATCCAGCACCAGAACATTGTCACTGACAGAACAAACATCAAAACACAATATCAGTTCACATTCAAACAGACTAACTCATGACAAATCTTACATACTATAGTTACTAATAAATACATTATTAAATGTTCAAATCAACCAGCAATCTCCAACACACCGAAAGTGATGTGATAGACAACTAACAATATGTCACTTACATAACAGACCAATATATTTGTACACGTACGCTATGTATTTCTCAGATTTGCTGTATTTCTTTGCGAGGTATTTGACCGACGCTTTGCTGGGGATCTTGACGAAGGACAGCTCTTTATTGTAACGGGTGATGTTACACGGAGTCTCGCACGTGCAGTAATGGCTGTCTCCTTCAACCAGGAACTCTGCACAACCACAAGACAAACATTTCATAGCACTGTATGCATTACATTGATGGGTAACAAATAACATTTTTATATTTGAAGCCCTGACCGCTAACACAACGCTCTACCAGGCGAACATTATAACAGGCAAATGTGGTATAGAAAAAGTGAATGCAATGGGTCAGTGTAGATCTTAGTTGAGTAAAATACAGCTACAGACCAGTGAAGGACGCTTCATAACAATAATTACTTACCAAGCGCAGGATGTGCACAATCTTTATATAGTACAGGGGTGCAGTACTGAGCATCACCTACGGGGGCAGTAATGATCCCATCAGCATAAATGGAACCCACAAATACAATTCATTTACTCACTCACTCACCCTCACCTCATTCCAAACTTATTTGACTGACATTCGGGAGACTTTTTAAAGTACAATTTCTGTAGCGTTTGGCTTTCTATCTTAAAGATAAAGACAAACCGAAGTGTCTGAAAATACAATTTGTTTAAGCCTTGATGTAACTTCCACTTAATCAGAAAGTTTGTGTGGGACATATTGCGACCCGTCCAGTTTTAATAGTGTAGAAAATAGTGTTATTTTAAATAAAAATATTGTAATAGTGTTAGTATATCCCACAGTCAGATGAAGAATCAGATGAGAAGCTGAAGTGCAGGATGATGTCATCAATAAAATCATTGATATGTATCGGTGGATGTGAGAGACTGTCCTATCCAATGCTTATATATTCTAAGTGAAAATTTTAGAGCACACAAGTTTATAGATATCCTTAAGATTAACATATTTATAAAAAAAACTTTGGAGTTTCATGGAGACTTTAAAAGCAGCCATATTGCTCTTGTGCTAAATTTAGGTACAGCTTGTCAGATTGTAGAATTGCTGGAGACTGCATGTTGACTTTTCCCTGCTGGTTTCTCCAGACAGAGATTCAGATGCTATTTTAACTGGTGCTGTGACTCACCGGGCATGTGTACCATGCGACAGTTGCAGTTTTCCACCAGGTAGCGCGTCTCGCAGTCCGTGCGGCAGGCGCTGATGCTGTATGCTTTGAAGTAATCCAAGCTCGACGGGGTGGACTTACAGCTCCCCCACGGAGCAGGAAGATACATCAGCTGAACAAACACAGCTTGTGTTTAAATAAAACACAGGCTCAAAATAAACCCTCAAGATTTCCTCAACACTCACTCGCTGCTCCTGACACGATACGAAAGTCTGGAATCCAGGTGCCACTCCGAAGCCCAGCTGATCGATAAACGGGGGCTCATCCTGACTGTGGATCTGAACTTTGATTCCCGCCTCGAACGACGAGTCATCTAGGAGAGAACAAGAGCATGAGAAGACATTTTAATAGAGCACCTGATGTTTGTCTGGGATGTTTGTTCTCACTTGTTTCTCCCCACACGGGTAAATATTCGTCCTGCTGAATGTCCAGCATGATCTCCAGTCCGTTCCCCATCCCTCCTTTAACACTGATCTTTGGCGTACCGCTTTCACCGGAGTTAAATGTGTAACACTTTCCGTAACGCGTGAAAACCTGCGACACACAGAAGAAACAGTCACACTTTAAAACACATGAGGCAAAAGACTCCATTCTAAAGGCATAGTTCTCTCAATCGTTTATTCATCCAAATCTGTATATGACTCTTTCTTCTGTTGAACACAAAGGAGGATATTTTGAGAAATGTCTCAGTGGTTTTATGTTCATTTAGTGAAAGTCAATTGTGGTTATTTTAACCACAATCTATAAACCCATTTAAAGCCACACAGCCCTTGAGGATGATTTCATCTTTTTTTTTTAGGATATTTACTTGATAACCATTCAATTAATTTAGCTACAATATGCACACAATTATTCTTATGCTTAATAACCCAAATAAAATGCTAAATTGACAGATAATTATAAATTACATGAGTCGCGTAAATGACATATTATTAATCTAAATAAGCATTTTGTCGTTTGCATCAGTGAATACTGTCGGATGTTAAAAACGAAACAGTTCGTTATTTTTGTCACTTACAGTTTAAAACTGAAGCGTCTTGCTGAACAGCTAAAGACGTATCAGTAGCTCCGTCTTCTTTCATTTGATTGGCCACCTCACTTGATATTGCAATGTTGCGTTTAGTCAGTAATTTCACAAATTTTGACACAAATTCATCCCCATATCAAAGTATATCAAATAGCAGCACGTTTCTGTACAATAGTCATGCTGAAATGTATTAAAGGAAATAAAGTCATGTTGGCATGTTGTATTGTTTTCACTCAGCACTGTTATTAAAAACTCCATTCCATAAACCTGACATGAGACATAAACAATGAGAGCAGTAGGAAGAATAAAATGAAGTTCATTTCAGACCTGCTGAGGATTATTAATGGGAGCCGGTTCCTATGGAAACAGAGGACCAAATGAGAGAAACAAGGAGACACACACACAAACCTGGTGCACTATTCTCTCTCGGTTCTCTTTGATACGTTAATGAAACATTTAAAGCGTCTCTTTCTCAGCACAGAGAAATGTCACCCGTTCGTGTCTACGCCTTACTTCCTGTGACCCGAATCAAAGTGATGTACCGTGCTGTCCGCATCGGCGTCCATTAGCACTCCTACTTGCTGTAAACAAACATTGTGCATCAATGCTGCAAAAATGACCCTGCATGCATCCGCCGAGTCTCAGGAAGCCTCGTATTGACGTGAAGAGAGTGAGGCAGCACACGTCGCTTTAGCAATGTAATGACAAACACGCCTCTGAGAATACATCAGTAAAGTCCATGGATGAAGCTAATGTTCTGTAAAAGTGACAAAATAGAAAAGTTGTCTCAATCCAGTAAAAACATTAGCTATTTTATGTTTCGAGAGCTATTGTGTCATGGGTTTAAATTTTCATTTCAGTACTGGTTTCATTGTGCGCACGCTTTTTTAATAAAGAAATGTTTGTCTTCATCATTTTTTATCAAATAACTTGCTCTTTGCTGAAATGACTTTGCTTTCAGTTAATATCACCCCTACCTCATAAAGGCACTTTCACCATGCAATCTTTTTCCTAAAGATAGCGTTTTATTTCGTTATGTATCCAGTCGGACATTTGCATTTTAATGCACATTATGCATTTGACAGATACAAACCAAACTACATTTTCTGTTTTAGTATGCATGTTCCCTGAGAATCAAACCCACAACCTTTGAGCCAACTGTTGGATCGCTCTGAAATCTGACATAACGTGACTCTAAAATATTTCAATATCAGATGAAAATGGATTGCAAATTTCCTCTTGGCTTTGTTCAGAAATCGGAGATTTGGTTTGTCATTTCTGGTCACAAACCCTGTACCGTGTCCCTCTCTCCCTCTGTGATCCACTGCCTAAATCCCGTCTGTTGGTGGGTCCTCTTGAGGACAGATCTGTCTGATTTAAATCTCTGGTAGGTTTGAGAGGTGTTCACCACAGGCGATGTGAGGAACGATGAGAACAGCGGTCTAACACGACACGGATGAAGATGGATGAATGAATCTCTGACATGAGAAACAGATTATCATGTTCTTGGTCGGAAACATGAAAAACGATCCTTCCTCAAATCGAAAAAAACATGTAGGGGACAGGCACATTATTACTTTTCCAAGCTTGACAATTTTCTTGGCGCATGATGAAACTGTCAAAATATTTCACCTAATTAAATTTTAAAGAGGGATTAGACTCCTGATATCTAAGGACCAGGATATCCTTGGAGGGTGGGCATATTTGGCTTAAACTACTGAGAAGATCTAGCAATCCCAGACAAACACATAAACTATACATTTTCACATTTTAATGGAACTCTGAGAGGAATTTTAATGGGTTACAGTGTTAAAGATTCAGAGAGTCTATAAGTTTTTGATGGTCTGTGCATGATTTCTCATTGGTCCTCCCGCAGCATCCCTCTCTTCACATCCGGTGTCTCCCCGGGCAACACTCTGGAGTCCAATTAGCCGTCATGATTAGCTGTAAACATCATTTAGGTTTGGGGGGGACGTACAGATGGAAAGGCACTTTAATCACTGCCATGTGTGATTATTCATTACACTATAATTTATTCATCTAGCCACTGAAATTGTGAAACATTGTCTGTAGTCGTTAAGAGAAAAGTCTCAGTGCAAAAAAAAGGAATGGCACGTATGTTTTATATGTTCCTCTCTCACACACATCATCTTTGAATTTTTATGCTGGCTAGAATATTCACTGTAAAAATAAATCTTTAAAAAATTGAACTTTTATGTCAACTGGATTAAAATTATATTTATAGGAAATTACAGGATATAAGGATAAATAGTTTCCCCTGTGTTTCTTGTTAACTTGCTGTCTTTTTGTGTAATTTTACAGTTTTTGACCGTATTTCAAAGATAAACGGTAAAAAAAAGTGTATCTTGTAAAACACGCCAGACATTAACGGTAAAATAACAGGTTTTCCCTGTATAATTAACAGTGTACATGGGAAATTCTATAAAACAACATTTTCACAGTGTAAAATTGTGTGTTAATTCAATTAATAATTAGTTAACTCACTGAATTTGATGCAAACTCGTTGTGTTGACTAATATTTTAAGTTTTAACTCAAAATTAAGCCAAACAGGTAATTTAAGATGCACTTTTTAAAGTTGAACCAAAAATTATTTAACAGTGTTGTGGTTTCGAAACGAAATTTCACTTCAATGGTTAGAGATAGATGCTGTCACGGTTTGTGAGGAGAAGAACCCAATTGCAGGCAGACGCGGGGATGAAGGGGTTAACAAAGGGATTTTAATAATATTAAACAGAAAACAAAAACCCACGAGGGGGTAAAACAAGACAGGAAAATAATGACAACTAGGACACAGATAAACTAGACTGGAAAAAATAAACACTAAGGACTAAACTAGACTGACTCACCAAACTACAAAGAACAAGAACAAGAACAAGATACTGGGGAAAAACTAGACTCAGCAATCACGAATGAGGTACAACTACAGGGTACAGCAAACACGACCAAGGTACAATATACAATGAACGAGCACAGGACAATGAACACGAGGATGTTTTATAGGGGAAACAAACACAGGATAATTGACAAGGGTCAGGTGCGGGTAATGAAACACTCAGGGAAGGTTAACGAGGAAACGAGATGGCGGGAACAAAGACACGGACCAGAGAGAGAGCATAGAAAGCCGATAGCCAACATCTCTCTCTCACATGAAACACAAGACTTTGTCATGAATCTGCCTCAAGACCAAGAATAGACATGACATGAAGGCAGATTCATGACAAGATGCCACAGGATACAAAATATGGCCTGAAAAAGAAAAGATAAAGTAAATTATAATTATTAACCCCAGTTGGACAGCCTAAATATTCTAAAATATCTTTAGTAGGACGTAACTAGCTTGTAAACATACAGTAACAAACCTACATTCTTTGGTAACAGGGTTGAATTGTTGAGCTTGATTTTAAACATCACATTTCATGCTCTGTTCATTTTGTTAAATAATAGTTTCAGCAACCTAAACAAACTCAAATAGTTTTCACAACATGTGATGTGTGCCTCTGATGTTTTACAAATAATGGAGTGCCAAACACACTGGGAGAATATAAAGAGCAGTTGAGCTGAAAGACTTCAACGTACAGACATAAAACGCAAGATTCAAATGTAAAGCTGGCCACGAAGAAAGACATGAGACAGGCCATCCCCGAACCTCCATTTAAACTGACACAAAGTCTGGTGCACTTCACAGACTTATTTTTTCCCCAATGCACTGACTCCGTGAAGTCAGAGATAAAGAATAGCACATCCCAGACACTCTCTCACACTTCACAGCAAATCTAATATTTAACACTGACCTATTTTACAGGCTGCAGGGCGTTTCGGACGAGCTGGAAATTTAAAGCCTGGAGCAATAGCAATTTTAAGCTCTATTCGAAAGCCTCGCATGGAAGGTGAGCAAAAATTATTAGGAAATAAGAAATCCCGCATTATCTGCCAGACTCCTTGCTCATCAGGGAACTACCTATGCTTCAATAAACACATTTATATTTAGAGATGTAAAAATCCCTGCACAATATGCTCATGTTGGCATTTGGGTAAGTAGGACATTAGTACCAACACACACACAAAGGACTTCAGATGCTTCAAACAGAGACGGGGGAGTCGGTTCCACATGTCGCCATGGAAACTTGGAGAGAAACACTGTTACATCACCAAAAAGCCACATCTTAGCATCCTTGTCTTTATGGTTTCATGGTGAAGCCAAGCTTTTATGATCACTTTCAGTAATCAGTCAATACTCAGATCTCCACTTACAGATTGAGGTTAAAAGTTTAACGCTCTTTTAAGTCGTTAAGATGATATCGAAAATGGTCAAGCAAAGGCAAGATAAGGGATTTAGTTCTTATCATACTGTATAATTTGAAATCAAACACAAAAAACATACTGGCTTTTTAACATTTTAAATGGCCTTGAGGCCCAAACAAAAACCTTTTTATTCAACCTTTACCAAGTTCATTTCCAAGTAAAAACACTCAAATAACTTTAAAAGTGTTTCAAAGTTAGTGTGAAGGAAGCAGGCCATCGTTACACATTCTACCACCCTAGCCCGTTAAAAAAACCTTTTGGTGTTTTTTTATGTGTTGTACAAAACGATTTGTAAAACTACACAACTGTTAACTTCATTCCAGTGGTAAAAAATATAGAATTGCCAAATATTACACCCCTAAACGTGTCAAAAAGCTGAAAGACAACCGAGAAGATGCTCCAGACCCTTCAGCACCTTGGAGAGCTCTCTAATAAATAAAAGCTGCGATGCAGAAGCACAGGACCTCAGTGAAAACTGTTTGATGTTTCCCTAAAGAATCTCACCACACTGAAGTCTTCAGGACTGCACGGAGAGCCTCTGTACTGGCAGGACAGCAGCATGTCTCTGATGTCATGTCCTGTTCTGTTATAGAACTCCAGCATGTTGAAGGGCCGTGCCTTGAACTCACGGAAGTCTGCTTTTCTCTTAAGGACCTCCAACACACTTTCTTCAACAAGGTGAGCGTCCCGAATTTCATGTCTATGGAAAGAGAGAAAGACAGCTATATAAATTATGTTATTATTTATCTGTGTCTGTCTTGTATTAAGAGTCTAAAAAACTAGCTTGAACTTGCTAAAGTTGGTTTCTACTGTTCATGGTTTTACAGGTGTTTTGGGGCTCTTATCAGACGGTCACACAGATAAATCAGTTGAAACCATATTATTCCACCAAACCAGCTTTTTGTTTGCTTTTGTTTTATTTAACTTTAATAAAGTCTAAACCAGTTTTATTAAATCCCTATTGACAGTGCATTTGATTCTTATAATGTAAACCAAAATAATGACACAATGATCATTTTAATGTATTCATTTTTATTAATGTATTAATGTAACGCAATTATTTCAGATTATGCTTTCCTTTAGCTCAGTGGTAAGAGCATTGAGTTAACAGCGCAAGTTCGTAGGTTCGATCCCAGGGGATTGCAAGTACTTAGACACAAACGTAAAGGATAATGCAATGTAAATAACTTTGGATAAAAGCGTCTGCCAAATGCATAAATGTAAATGTAAATAACCGCAATGATTGTAAATCTTTAGAAAACAAGGTTGATCTGCACTCACTTTTACGTTAAAATGACATTTCTTTATCACTTGAGCTGTATCAGGTTTGTACATTTTGTGTATAGAGATCTACACAGGTCTTTTCTGTTAAGGTCACTCTGTAGGGAATGTTACTAGTTATTTACAGAATTTTCACATTTCGTAATGTATCTTTATTTTATTAATAGATTAAATGAATTGTAATTAATCGTTATAATTGTCAAAGCCTTTAAACAGACAATTAATCACCATTATCGCAATTATTTAATAGAAAATTAATCGTAAGCCAGATTTCATCATAGGGACAGTCCAAAATACAGCAGAAGTCTGTTATACTTAAACTTAAATTTGACATACCCTCAAGAAAAGAAACGGTTGAAACGCAGAGCGCAGAGTATTGCTTAGAAAGAGAGCGATGGAGAGAGAGAGAGCCCCACTGTGCAAGCACTTGGAATGCAGAAGCAGGCGTGACTGGAGTCCAATTCAAACCCACATCACATCCCAACCGCTGGGTGTTACACTGCAGTAACTAAATCACGACTTTCTGCATTGCCAAGTTGAAGCCGATACTGACGGCTGAGCCAAAAATCACATTTCATTAAAAGATCTTAACATGGAAGATTTAACTCAGCAGCCCAAAACCGACACATACCATCTGTCGCCTCTCTGTGTTACACTTTTCTCAATGAAAAAGAAACAGTCAGGATACTCATAGGGATTCAACAAGCTAGCCATAAATAACAGAAACCCGTGATTCCGCTCTTTTTAATAATCCCTCACTTATCATTTACGGAGGCCAGGAGGATACAGTCGACCTGGTGACTCACTCTCATTATTAGAACTTAACAGCAGCACCTGATCCGAGTTCACCCACCTCGAGTCCAGCAGCGTCAGCAGCTCCCCGGCATGGAACAGGTCGTTGCTTGAGATTTTGCTGAAGCGGATGAAGTTGAGATTGCAAAACGTCACAGCGGGGAACACCATTACGGGAGTCGCGATCTCGTCCAACTTGGTGACGTGAGGGTATTCCAGGTAAAACTGAATCCGATCGATGCAGACGTACAGCAGGAAAGTCAAAGAGCTGAGGAAGAAAACGACCCACAGGCAGCATTTGGCCGTTATCTTCTCATAGGAGAAAATGTGAGAGATGCCGTGTAGAGTCGAAGTGTGAGCGAACACCTGGAGAGGTGGAGGATGCTCGTAGTCAATGTCCATATGTTCCACTTTAAGATCCATTACGGATGTCTTCATGGGAAAGGTCTTCCTTTTCCGGTCTTGTGGCTCGGGTGGCTATGATACTCTCCCTAAGGAGATAAATATTCAGATTTCAGTTTCGTTATTATTTTAGTTTAAAATTAGTTACTCAGCAAAAATGTAAAAATGTGCAGCTTGGTTGGGTAGAGCATTCCATCAACAACACAGACTGACATGTAGAACATAATAGTAAGTCGCTTTAGACAGAAGCATCAGCCAAATGCATACATGTTAACATGCACAATGACTGGATTCGTGCAGAAGAACGAACTAAAGATATCGATTAAATGCAATCATGCAGTCCATAAGTGTATCCAAGCAAGGATCTGAACAAAGGCTGTGGATTGAAACCTCACAGGGATTCATTATCATTAAATCCTTGATAGTGAATCAAGAGGAGAAGTTGTAACCTCAGGTCAGTCCAGAAGGAATATCCGTAGGTCACTTTGTATAACAGGATCTAACTAGACACAAGGTCCCTACTGTATATATATATATATATATATATATATAGAGAGAGAGAGAGAGAGAGAGAGAGAGATAGAGAGAGAGAGAGAGAGAGAGAGAGAGAGAGAGAGATAGAGATAGAGATAGAGATAGAGATAGAGATAGAGATAGAGATAGGGACGTGGATGTATTATAGATGAAGAGTGTAATTTTCTACCCACGCCAAGTTCCCAGTAAGGCTTTATGTCTGGATAACTGGATCACTACATGCACATGCACAAACATTACAGATGGATTAGTGTCCTGAATGTGCATAAATCAATAGATCATCATTAATGTTTAACAACCCAATGAAACCCATCAATGGCAATCAATAAAAACTAAAAAGTCAATCATCCTGTACATTACAGTAGAGATGTGTGTGAAGTGTCCAGACAATAATATCACAATGCAAAACCAGCTGCTCCATCATTTTCTTTACGCAAAATGTATATTCCTGGGGTACAATATGACCCCGACACGTTATCCAAAATACAACAAATATCACATGAACAGTGACAATTCGATACATTGTAGCGCACATCAAATCGGCGGCGATTGAAGAAGAAAGTAGAGCGCGCATCTCACTTGTAGCGCGCGATGCGATGCGTTTACCTGAAGCGCTTTAGATAGACGCTGGGCATGACAACACGACCCAGTTATCCACAATGTATAATTCTGCACAATCAACATTTCCTGTCTTCCATCCGACGTACTGCTGGAAATCCATGTCTTGAAATGATTCACGAAGAGCGTGACAGTGAAGAGCCAGTACGCGTCTGGTGTCTGAACTGAAGCCCGATCCTAAAGCTTTCATGGCCGAATGATTGGGGGAAAGAGAGAGAGAGAGAGAGAGAGAGAGAGAGAGAGAGAGAGAGAGAGAGCAAGCGAGAGACTGAGTGAGTTTTGTGGGCGTGAACCTCTAGTTAGTACGCTAAAAAGCCTACCAAAAAGTATCATGGTGTTATGTTTTAAAACCATCTCTCTCCATTTATTTCCTCGGTCGTGCACATCTGGTTATAAATGATGTCATCTTCATTCTGAAAATAAAAACCAACACCAACATTTCACATTCAAAACTATTTTAAAATAGGTCTGGTCCAATTAACATCACGTGGCATTTCGGTCACATGTGCGCATATGCAAATAATCATTTGTAAATACTGGGTATTGTTGAAATGCATCGGAAGAGAAATGGCCACATCAAACTGACAGGTTTATGGCTCTGCATATGCCATCACACACACAGACTCTAATCCTGTCTCGTGTGGTTAAGAGAAAGTATGGCATCCTTTTTCTGACTATGAAACAGTAGTGCAATCTTTTACGCCATATATCAGGACAACCCTGGTTACATTTATTCTTATTCATTTTTAATATTTGTACATATTGTTGTTACTCAGACAAAATATGTCTAGTTCATTGTTGACCTATTTGGTTTTTAAATCGATACAGCCATAAAAGTGACACGTAACAAAGACACCATTCTATTTGTCATGTATGTTCATTATCTCATATATACATACATTTATATATGAAGAGTTTGGTTCCAAAATGAAATAACTCTATCGTGTTTAATTGTTTTAGTGTATTTTTTAATATAGTGTTATTATGGCTCAAAACAAACCAACTCCAGTTTGTTTGATATTAATTGTTTTATTTTATGTCATAGTAGAATGAGCTAGCTTGTAAACATAAATGCCTATTAAAACAACAGCAACAAACTGGTTTGGTAACAGGGTTGTATAAATGCATGTATATATGAGATAATGAACATAATGTGTGCGTACGTGTGTGTGTGTGTGTGTGTGTGTGTGTGTGTGTGTGTGTGTGTACAGTAACATCACACACATGAACACAAAACCCTGTTATATGAGAATCTGGAATAAATGTCTGAGCTTAGAAAATGCATCATGCTTCTTTGCCTCCACGGTGTCTCAACGCTGTCTCTGATGCATTGCTACACTACACCTATATATTTTTTCTTTTGATTTGGTTGAATGCCCAGACGTTGACTCACATGGGGCCGCTGTACTAAAACAGATATGTTTTAAAAAATGAGTTAAGATGGGATGACTATAACTACTCTCCAGATCCGTTCTTATTATCGAATGGTGTAATCCTGGGACTTTATATTCCAGCATATAGTATATTTTTTCTATTATTTGCACTGCATCTGATTTGTTCAACTACTTGTCATATATAGAAACCAGTACTACAAAGCAATCAAAATTCAAAATTTTGGCAAGTGTATGAAATCATGTTTATTACTAACTTTTACAGCACAGGTAGGAATTCAGACACGGGAGTCAGCGTGAGCAGATGAGGGGGGATCACAGAGTCTTCCAATGAGCAAAAACAGCAGTGGTATTCAAACCTGAGACCCACGAGAGAAGGCACAGATGTGGCAGACGGTCGCTACAGAGGTTTGGGGTGAGCTCTGTTTTGCGATTCTGAGATGGATGTTTTCGATTGGCTGAGTGGGAGGAGCAAACCTCAGCCCTGTTTTCCCCGGGGACCACCATGTTTGCGTCGACAAGAGCCCAGGAGTGTTTCCAGAGCCAGCTTCACGAATGCCTGAAAATTATTGCTTCTCTCCCTTCTGCTCTCCTGTGAGGTAGACAGATATGTTGACAGGAACCATATAATAAAATAGAATTATCCCCCATGTCAGAGAGAAATGAGTGAAGATATTCTCCCTTTTATCTCTTCCACACTGAATGTTGACAGTCTATAATAATATCACATGACAACCAAGGCTTATTAAACTTGTATCATTTGCTTTTACATTTACATTTATTCATTTGGCAGACGCTTTTATCCAAAGCTTTTGGCATTGTTTTACCCCGTCGTTTATCAGAACAAATCAGTGACACTTTTTTAGCTGCAAGCCGTCATTGAATGAAATGCATAAAGGTTTTATTTGTCAGTCTGTGACTTTCATATGCAAAGCCTCATTTTACACGTCGGTCCTACATTGGTCAATATAGTCACCTCCTTGCTTTTTGGTGTCATCTCCTTTCTGATCACCTTTCTTCGGCTGTTCCTTAGGACTCTGAGGTTGCTTAGGACAGGGAGACAAAATACGTTTAAAAGAAAGTTTCAAAGATATTAAAAGATTTCAGTACACACGTAAATGGCTTCAGATTGTAATATGGTGGGTTTTTTTAAAACACAAAAATATATGAAAAATCATCAAGAAAGGTAGATTAAACAGGTTTGTTTTCTTAAATAAAACATATTTTTTATTTGTTATTTGATAAATAAAAACATAAATGTATAGATTTTTACCTTTGTGCTGGATTTCTTGTCAGTCTTATTACCTAAAAAGATCATTCCATTTTATTTCCCTGCAGAACGTGCTTCATTTCCATTTGATTATACAAATGCCTTTGTCAAAATAACTCAAAATGATGATTTAATAGGCCATATTTTTGTCTTACAGTACACTCATTTAATTTAAAAACTATTCCCCTCATATAAATACAACCTATCACTCAATATTTACCTTTTGTTCCAGGCATGTTGGCTGTGCTCCAAAGTCCTTGTGTCCTTTTAGAAAAAGCAGTGCAGAGTGGCGGACGGGGCTCTTATTTATGGCCAAGGGCCCTGAATGGGTACATGTACTGGGCCCCTTCGGGAAAGAGCAGCAGAAACAAGCAAAGAGCTCCGTCAGCTTTGGCTCTGCAGTGGGCCTCTGCTGAGCTCTGGTGAAATCCTGTGCCATATGATCTATTGTATAGTTAATCCGTTCATTTAGCTGAATAAGATAAATGGTTCTATGGTAGGCCATAGCATTTCCCCCATACACATTCATATTTCTACTCCGATTTTGTATATTCACGTTTAAAATGTATAATGAAATGCGTCCACAGTCTCTGAACTAGTTTATCCAATAAACACAATGTTTTCTCTCAGGTTTAGCTTTAATGAAACAGAGACCAAGCATGTAATAGATAGATACTAAGAAGACAACTTACATATGACAACCTACACCTATAAAGGAAACAAATCACACTCAGTCATACACTTAAAAAATCATGACTTATTTTTGAATATGAACGTTTTGCTTTTAAACATAAAGAAATATGTTTGCTGTTTATTGAATCTAGATAGAAATAAACAATCAGTTAAAAAGCACTTATATTAAATGAAGCTGCAGTACATGTCATGTAAGATTTGTTTGACTTCAGTGCAAATTGCAAACAAAAATATTTCAAAATTGTTTACATGAAGTTCTAGACACGCAAGCAGACCTATTGAACTATGACATTGAATTACCGCGAGAGAAGAAAGCGCTCTATGCCTTAAATGTGCTCTCGCGGTACTTGTCATGTCTGCGCATCGCCGCATGAAGTCACGCACCGCAGAGGCGTCGTTGATAGGCGGGTCGGTCACATGATAGCGACAGTCCTGTCAGACAGAATGAACCGGTGAAAACGGCGCACGGTACGTGTCTTTAAATAGTAAAATCACACATTGACAATGAACTGAATAGAGTCAAATGTGCTAAGAAATAACATTGTAAAAATATTGTAGCTGTTTGGTGATTGGCACGTTTTCTTTGGTGTGTAATTCAGCATTTATTGCTGTTGTTGTTAGCTTATTTGCTAGGCTGCGGCTAATGGTCAAAATTATGAATGCGATGAATAAATGTGTCGTTTTTAAAGATATGTCATATTATTGGGATCCGCGTGAAATATCGTACTTGGTTTAGTTTATACAACATAACGTTGGTGTATTTTGTATTTTACAGACCTTGTGTTTCCTGCATCTGTGTGTTCGTGGATCTCATGGCTGCGGTTTGGCAGCAGGTGTTGGCAGTGGACGCAAGGTATGTCTAAGAAACTGCATGTGAATGTGACTTAAAGGTCCAGAAACATTTTTGGGGCATTGAATGAGCAAATCTGCACTTGATGCACTGACATCCTCAGTAGTTTATTTTTCCTTTTTCATTCACTTTTTCATTCTCTTTACTCATCTCTCTCTCTCTCCCTCAGGTACAATGCTTACCGCACACCTACGTTCCCCCAGTTCCGCACGCAGTACATCCGCCGGCGCAGCCAGCTGCTCCGCGAGAATGCCAAGTGTGGCTTTGAGCCTGGACTGCGCAGGCAGTACCTGCGTCTGCGCAGCCAGTTGCTCGCCCTGCGTTACGGGCCTCTCTCAGAGCAGAGCAGCTTCAGAGCCAGCAGTGTGCGCAGTTCCCGCACCACACTGGATCGCATGGAGGTTAGGTCAACTCAAAAACGGGGAAGAGGGTTTCAGAAAGACACCGATTAGGAACTCTGGGCTGAAATAGGCCCCGCAAAATTAAAACAGGCAGAAGGCAAAAAAAATAAAACGTCTATATATTTCTCGATATAAATAGAAATCCAGATCCAGGTCAATGTGTTGTGTGAGAGCTGCAGTGCATGTGAATTGTGAGCTCTTTGTGCATGATGGGCTTCATGTGTTTGTTGTAGTGCTGAAGATCGTCTCATCCATTTCTGTTTCATCCTTCCAGACCCTTGCCCTTTTTTATCTTTCTTCTCTGTCTTTTTAAGGACTTCGATGAGGATCCCAGGGCTCAGGGTGCCAGAGGTCACCGGAGATCAGTAAGCCGAGGTTCTTACCAGCTGCAAGCCCAGATGAACAGAGTAGTGTACGATGAAAGGTAAAAACGGAATCTGGTTGGTAAAGTCACATTTGTTAGAATGTTAGAGGTGGTTGCTTTGAGGAGTGGTCGTTTTTGTGTTTCTTGTGGTTGCCTTAAGAGAGGCTTGAGGTTACCTTAAAAAGTTTTGTTGATATTTCATGTGCCAGGCCTCCAGGTAGTCTGGTGCCCACCTCAGTGGCCGAAGCCAGTCGTGCCATGGCAGGTGACACCACCCTTAGTGAGAACTACGCATTTGCTGGCATGCATCACATCTTTGATCAGCATGTCGACTCAGCTGGTGAGGGTGCCATTGATGACACAGCTAATTTCCATACGATTACAAATATCCACTGTTGATATAAGATGCTGTAAGGTGTTATTTGTTTTCCTTCATTACATCTTGGAATTAACACCTGCAGTCAACACGGTTTTATTGATAATGTTCCCAGATTTCCCAGAGTTTACTCTCTACTATTTTATCTTCTTAGTTCCACGGCTGCAGTTTGCCAATGATGACAAACACCTTCTTGCCTGCTGCTCATTGGATGGAACGTTGTCAATCATGACACTCTCCCCGCCTCCACCGACTGTAAAGGTGACGCTGAAGGGTCACGCCGGGCCCGTCCTGACTTTGCCTGGTCGCTTAGCAATGACATCATTGTGTCCACTTCAAAAGACGGCACACTGCGTATCTGGAACACAGAGGATGGGCGCTGTATCCGAGAGGTGGTCGACCCAGAAGGAAGCGAACTCCTGTGCTGTACTTTTCAGCCCATGAACAACAACCTCACTGTGGTAAAGCACATTAAACATATAACTGTTTCTTATTAAAGTTGTTTTAACAGAGTATGTAACAAAAACAAAACCCCAACAAATGTTGTGTTCACAGGTTGGTAACAGTAAACACCACCTGCAGGTGGTGAACATCTCCACTGGGAAGAAAGTAAAAGGAGGCTCCAGTAAACTCACCGGTCAAGTTCTCTCGCTCTCATTTGATGCGCCAGGGAGAATCTTGTGGGCTGGTGATGACAGGGGAAGCATTTTCTCCTTCCTCTTTGACATGGCCACAGGTATGACAATACCGCCAAATGGGCCTTATGGAATCTAGGTTATTTTAGGTTTGGTAAAACATGTTAAAAAGCGTTTTACATATTATCGGTAATAAAGTAGATGTAAGGATCTGTTTTTTCAGTATGTGAAGTTGAGGTTTCTCTTCCATAGGAAAACTGACAAAAGCTAAAAGGCTAGTAGTGAATGAAGGCAGCTCAATCTCAAGTATCTCAGCACGCTCATGGATCAGCCGAGAGGCACGGGACCCATCCCTGCTCATCAATGCCTGTGTCAACAAAGTTCTGCTGTATAGGTCAGAAAGAACTTTTACTAAATTATATGTATTTAAGAGATAAATGAGCATACTACAATGCTGGGGGAAAAAGTTGGGAAAATTGTTAAAAATCCATGTTTCCAGCCATAAAATGATGCAGGGTTCTCACTATGACAACCATCTCAATTTCAACAGTGACTCTTGCATATAGGTGGGATTGTCGGTCCCAAATCTTTGTAAATTAGTAGGTGGTCAGAGGTTTATTTAGATTTATTTATATATATATACTGAACTCTTTGTAAGTTGCTTTGGATAGAAGTGCCTGCTAAATGACTAAATGTATATATATAAATATATTTATTAATTATTGATGAATTGGTTTTCACAGGGTTGTGGATAATGAGGGAACTTTACAACTAAAGAGGAGTTTCCCCATCCAACATGGATCTCAACTTCTACACAGCATCTTCTGTCCCCTCATGTCCTTCAGACAGGGAGCTTGTGTTGGTAAGACTTATCTAATATAAGTGTTTGGAGAAACATTTGTTTTATTAACGTTTACATAAACTTAACAGCTGAAAATACACAACTTGGTCCGTTTTAATAAAGTTACATTTAATGTTTATAACGCTTTCTCTTATGTAGTCACTGGCAGCGAGGATGCTTGTGTCTACTTTTTTGATGTTGAGCGCAACACTAAGGCTATCGTTAACAAGCTGCAGGGCCACAGCGGGCCCGTCCTGGACGTCAGCTTTAACTGTGACGAAAGCCTTCTGGCCTCCTCTGACGCCACCGGAATGGTGATCATCTGGAGACGAGAGCAGAAGTAACCTTAGCAACTCCGAGCTTTCGCTACCTTAGCAACAGCCTCTTACATGCGGGCTGATTTGAATCATGTGCAATTAAACTCCAGATCTCTACTGTAAATGTAATGGTGTATTGTTTTCTTTGCGTCTGAACTAACTGACAATTAAGGGACCGTGTGCTCTGTTATCTTTGTTTTGGGACAGACTTGACTATTTTTGTTGGTTTAGGATGTGATGCTTGTTTGTGCTTGTCAGTGCTTTGCAGTCAAAATGTTTAACTTAAATGAGAGAGGGGGTTACTGTAATCATTTGTTTGCATTGCGTGACTTTGTGAACCGTATGAATGAAAGTGTTTGAGGCTATAGAAAATGTCACTGAAATGTATTCGCTTGCACATTAACACTACTGTATTTATGCCTTGTCGAAATTTAATAAATATCAGACTAATTCAATAAATATCAGACTAACTAAATATACGCTGTAATTTGTTATTTACATTTATTTATTATCAGCATTAGTTACATTTAAAGAGCTTTGCCAGATTGGGAAGTTGCCCAATTGAAAAATCTTGTTTTAACGATGTTTGCCATTTTGAAAGGAATCCCAACACCTTGATTAATTCATTTTTGTTGTTTTAAATAATGCAATTTATAACATTATATACACATAACTATTTTACATTAATATAATGATATAATTAAAATACTTTTCGTGAAATGAACCACTTGAGCGTTTTACGTCGTTCACGCAAACCAGCTTTTATTATGAAAAAACAAAACGCAAATAAAAGTCTGGCTTTAGCAGCGTTCGCAGTCTGTTTGAAACATGTGGGAGGAACTGCTTCCGGTTCTACAGTGGGTAAGTGAATTGAATAACATGCTATATTTCAGAGGTGTGGTCCAACTGATAAACTAACTCGGGTCTGTTTATTTGTATTTAAAAAGCTTAAAACGAACGTGACTGTAATTTCTTATCAATTAAATCGTTATTTTGTGTCTCGTAAGTTTTGCACACGCTGCAGAGCTATGTGATGATATTGTTGTGCTTTGTTTAAGACTGATGGTTTGCCCGAATGTGTTCTTTTTTTTAAAGCGTGAAGAGTCGGTGGGCCAGCGGGGGGAAAACATGCCATTTTTGCACGGCTTCAGGAGGATCGTTTATGAGTATCAGCCTCTGGTGGACAATGTGATGCGTGTGCTGGCAACAGAAGATGTAGATCATTCACAGAGCAGGTATACATGCAAGCATCCTACAAATATATAATTCAGCATCTCAAACTCATTTAAACACTAACGTTACGCTACCCTGCTCGAAACAAACGAAAGCCCAATGGCTTCCAGTATCCATAATCTGTTTGCCAATAAACGTGTTTTTGTTGTGAGTTATGGGCCTTATTCCATTCATCTAACATTTAATAATGTCAGATAACAACCCACTGCAAAAACCTCTGTTGACATAGCATTTGAATTGAATGGTCGATAGCATAGTTTACATCATACAGAATGTCTTATGCAGTCTGTTGGATGAGGTTTTCTACTCTGCTGTTTGTGTGTCATGCGTTGATATTTGTGGCATATTACAGGCAAGGTGATCATGAACGCATCTGTCGGGATCTCACGGAGCTTCTAGATAAGGAGTCTCAGTCTCCGGTCTTCACGGAGGGAATCAGTTACTCTCTGTTTAAAGTGGCTGAACGCGGGTTGGTCAGCGCAGCAGAAGTGCTCTTGCGTTATGGGGCTGACCTTAACTTTGAGGGTACATACATGACATTTGACATGATTATTAGAAAATGTGTCAGCGGTGATTCTAATTAAGATTAAAATGGAAACATCAGACATTTTCTTTTTTTACAGACCCTGTATCGTACTACAACCCTTTGCACATTGCGGTGCTGAGGAGCAAACCGGACGTGGTTCAGATGTTGCTGGGTCACGGGGCTGAAATTGACAAGAGGGACAGGGTGAGAGCAGCTTGCTGTGTGATAGTCCTTCGAATCTTTTGTGACATTCAAAAAAAAACAACAACGTAATGCTGTTTTTCCTTTCTAACAGATTCATGAAAGCAGTCCCCTTGACTTGTCCAGTGAGGAGGCAGACAGACTGCCATGTTTGCGTGTTCTTCTGGACATGGGGGCTGATGTAAATGCAAAAGACAAGAATGGTATTTCAGCAAATAACTTGAATCAAATAAAGTCTATTTGCACAAAATTAGTACCGCCAAGTGATAAATATATTTAGACACTAAGCTATTCTATTTCTAAATATACTTTAATATATATATATATATATATATTATAATTCTCTATATAATATGTATAATAACTTGTTCTTTGGCAGGAAAGACTGCATTGCTCCATGCTCTGGCCATCAGCGATGGACTCACGGTCAACAACACAGACAATATACAGCTGCTTCTAGAAAGAGGTGCACAAAACCAGATGTTCTTTGGTATTAATGCGTATACATTTTTTACAGTGCTGATGCTGATATTTGTCCTGTGCAGGTGCAGACGCGAACGCCGCTACACACGATGGCGAGTCCTCCATGTCCTCGCTGACCTTCCTGGTAAAGGAAGCACTAGACAGCAGTCCGGAGGACGGCAAGGAGATCAGGCACTTCTGTACTCATGTGGCACATCTCCTCCTTAGCCACGGTGCCGATCCCAGCTGCTGTTTGAACGCTGCTGATGGAGAAGTGTGGGAACCCTCCTTAACCTACACCAGCCTGGAGAGCTTTGACCAGTTTTTCCCCCTGGCTGCTCTCTTGCTCCAGCACGGGGCTTCTTTCTTCTGCTCTCACCACAGCGACTCCTACTGGACAGGACAGCGACTGATATTCACTCGTCTGGCTGAAGTACTGCGTGAGTCTTCAGACGATGTTGACGTGGCTGATCTCTTTGCTAAAGCTGAAGCGCTGTTGGATCTGGCCAGGATCTGCTCACCGGTCTTACCTCCTCTATTCCCTCAATCCGAAGTCCCTTTGCTGGAACAGGTCTCCGCCCATCAATCGCTCCTGGAGCTCTACAGCAAACTGAAGGACCAGGAGAGCCAGCCGCTGCCACTGAGGTGCCTTTGTCGAAGACGTATCCATCACTGTCTGCGACCCTGGCCCTTTGAGGAGAAGGTGAAAGCCCTTCCACTGCCAGACAGATTGAAGGTGTTATTGCTCCCAGAGCACAGCTGGACAGACAGACCTGGCTGGGACGCCTTCAAATCCTGCTGTTCACTGCGCTGAGAAGTGGAAAAATAAGTGTTTCTCTGGTTGTAAATATTGATTTATTATGAGCTGGATTATTAACAAACCGGTCAGAGATTACAGGAGTTTGGATGTGTTGCTTGAATACTTTCTGTATGAATAGCTATTGTGTGTTTACAATTGAATCTTCATTGTATTGTACCACTGCCACACGTGTGGACTGATTCGTCTGTTCCTGTTTAAGTCTTTAATTTCAAGTTTACAGTATTAGTGAATCATGTCATGTGTTCTAAATTGTGCCTTAAGAAGACTAGATTTGTAGGGGCAAAAATAAATATTTGAATCTTTTGCATTGTGCAATGTATTTGTCATGTAACCACAATGTTGACTAACAAAACAATTTAAACACAATTGTACAGTATGTAAATGTCATTAAAACATAAAGACCCGATTTCACAGACCGGGTTTAGCTTAAACCCGGACTAACCCTTGGTTACATTAGGATGTTTAAGTTACTTTTATAAAAATGCCCTAGTAAAAGACATTACTGGTGTGTATCTTGAGACGAAACAATGGCGCTGACATTCTTTTAGATGTTAAAGGTTATAGTAATTTACAGTCAAGACTGCTTAAACATTCATTTTAGTCTGGACTATCCTCAAACCTAGTCTGAAACCGGGCAAAAACAAACAAACACAATCATTTAAATCTTTGACTTTGAGGTCTGATATTATTTCTAACATTACATGACTTTCTTCTACAGAACACAAAATGCATTTTAAAGAACATTGGGTCCATTTTGCAACATCTCCGTCTTGAATAGCACTTGCATTCAAATTTGCCAACTGCACAACAATATAGCTGTAAAAATAGTATGCAAAAGGTGTACTATGTAAATCTTTGGGTATTAAAGAACTGTATTGATGGATGGTTCAGGTAATCAGGGTTTGGGCTAAACGGCAGGAAACTAGCCCTCCAGGAGCAAGACTGGACACTCCTGATTTGCAACAAAATGCATATCTACCGAGACAGTATGTGTTTATATATTTGACACGTACTTCACTGCTTCTGGGTGAAGTCTCTACTTGGAAGGTGGATTTCTGTCTTAAACTGGTTGTGTGCTCTCTCTATGTTTAGTACATTTTACGGTTCATTTAGAATTGGTGGATGCAGGTCCAGTGTGTGGGCTGGAGGGAAATAAGGAAACAGCTTTCATCGAAAACGCATATACACAGAATAGAATAGAACCTTACTTTAGTAAATAATAAATGCAAATGTACAGAGACTTCATATTAATTAGATAATCGGTTAGTTTATAACTGAAATAGCCGCCCGGAGGCGTGGCAAGTATGGTCGCCTTGTAACTTGACTTCCCCAAAAGGATAAACAAACATGTTGAAACCGGCATCACCTGTGTAACTGAAACGTTTGTGGGGGTTTGCAGGGCTGGGGACGAAAAGGTAAGAAAATCTGAAACAATGCTTTGGAATTTTAAGAAAATGTTAATATCTTGAATATCAAATTATTCTCTGTCTTATTTTAATGACATATATGCAGTTCTCATGCCGCTACACCTCGATAAAACACATTTCCTTTTGATCTGAGAGGACCATTTGTGTGATGCACCTTAGTCGAAATACATGCTTTTTTCACAGTCTATACAACGCCTCAAATGGTTATTCATATGTAAATATGAAGAGTTTGGTTCCAGAATGAGATAAAAAATCATGTGTTTTATAATGTTTTCATTGTTTAAGTTAGCTGTAATTTTTAAGTTAATATGGATGAAATAAAACAAACCTACTGCAGATTTATTGATATTAGTTATTGAGTTATGTTATTTTGAAACCCAATTTTGAAATACAAGACAATGTAGCTGTTGCAGAAAAACCAAAAAATCATATCTGTCACAGCAGAAATCCTTCTCCAATCCGCCATGTTGATTGTGTAAGGCCCACCCATCTCGGGAACTCGGGTATCAAAATGATTGCAGTCTAAGTTGTATTTGCACTGGCAGGTATCTCAAGTTCGTTCATTCTTCACAAGGTCAACAAGGCATTGAGTAATGTGTATCAGTTAAACAAACCTGAAACACAAGTCTTATATATTTCTTATGTATAAGTATATAAGTCTTATATCTGCAAGTCATTTTTAACCACTGAGACATTAGGGCTCATATACTGTGAGATATACAGTAGGTTTAAACTTGTATTTGTTTCTGAGCAAATTACGTTTGCTGATGGCAAGTCCGACACTTTTATCTTTTAAATTGTGAATTGTTTGCTGTCTTCCGGTTTAACAAGCTTCTTACATTTTTTTTATTATAAAAGGTTGTATTTTTTATCACATTTCACTTTATTGTGAACAAAATACAGTGACTATAATAATCGAAAGATAGAAACATGTTGCTTAAACCGCATATTTTAAAAATAAATAAAAACAGATAAACATGAAGATAACACGCAGATGGCACACTGAGAAATGACTGATTTGTTAGATATCTGCTTAATGTATAACACTGTATATGTGTATGCAACGTTATCAGCCTTTTGAAAGCAATGGAAAAAAAGGAGAGAGAGAAATCTGCGTCTCCAGGACCCAGCTGTGTGTCTTTGAAGAGTACAAACTCCATGTTCTCACCTCCTGAATTGAGGGATGGAACGGTGACCTCTGACCCCATGTAAGACGGAACTGTTGTTCATTTAAAATTGCTTTGAATTTATCAAATGAATTCATTTATAAACATAAACATATACTTAATTCAATAATGGAGGATTCTTATATAACAGTGACATGTTTAGTGTTTATATCATACATCTCTGACATGCTCTTTGATTGTTAAAATAATGATATTTCTCTGGAGTGAAAATAGAAACGAGTCTGTAAGTTGAGTCTGTAAGTAGGTTTTAAGAGATCTAGTCATTAACACCTGTGGACACTGTTTTTTATCAGCCATTGCTTGGACCACTCCAGTCATTCTGGAGACTTTGGCTATCCAAGATGTGGAAGAACTAAAACCCAACCTGTTCTGTACACTCGCAAAGACATAAGAGCATTCAGGTCCGCTCAGTGCTGTACAGAACCAGCTGGAGACCTACAGCAGGGCCCTTGCCAACCAGTGGATGATGTTCTGCTGAGAGTTAAAGACCAACACAAAACCGGTATGAGGTCCAAGTATGGGAGTTTATTTGAGGGAATCAAACTGCAAGAGAATCAAACCCCCCTGAACAGAATTTACACACCGCTGTACATCATAGAGGGAGAGAGTAAAGGAGTGAATGAAGAACATGAGGTTTTACAGCTGGAGAAAAGTTACAAGACACGTCATAACACTCTGGTCAACTGCAATGACATCTTCAAACTTCTACCTGAAACTGACTCTGAGAGAAATGAAAAAATCAAGAGTGTCCTTACTAAAGGCATCGCTGGAATTGGAAAAACCGTCTCTGTGCAGAAGTTTATTCTGGATTGGGCCGAGGGAACAGCCAATCAGGATGTCGATTTCATGTTTCTGCTTCCGTTTCGAGAGTTGAATTTGATTAAAGATGATAAGTACAGTCTTCACCAACTTCTGCTTGTCTTTCATCCTGAACTTCAATGTCTGCAACCCCAGATTTACGATGAGTGTAAAGTTGTGTTCATCTTTGATGGTCTGGACGAAAGCAGAATATCACCTGTGTTTGCAGACGGCGAGAAAGTTTCTGATGCGACTGAGCCGTTATCACTGAATGTGTTGATGTCAAAACTGATCAAAGGAGATCTGCTTCCCTCCGCTCTCATCTGGATCACCTCCAGACCAGCAGCGGCCAATCAGATCCCTTCTAAATACATCAACCGTGCGACAGAAATCCAGGGATTCAATGATCTTCAGAAGAAGGAATACTTCAGGAAGAGAATCAGCGACCAACGTGTGCTCATTAGAATCATGTCACACATTAGAAGAGCGAGAAGCCTCCACATCATGTGTCACATACCGGTCTTCTGCTGGATTTCATCCTCTGTGCTTCAGAAGATCCTGACACAAGATCAGGGTGAAGAAATACCCAGAACTCTGAGCGAAATGTACATCCACTTCCTGCTCATTCAGATCAAAATGGGGAATCAGAAGTTTGGCGAAAAATATGAGAGCGATCCAAAGGAACACTTACAATCCAACCGAGAAGTGATTGTGAAACTGTCTGAACTGGCTTATAAACAGCTTATGAAGGGCAACATCATGTTCTATGAGGAAGACCTGAGAGAGTGCGGCATAGACATCACTGATGCCTCTGTTTATTCTGGGATGTGTACTGAGATCTTTAAAGCAGAGTCTATGATTCATGAGAGGAAACTCTACTGCTTCATACACTTGAGCTTTCAAGAGTTTCTCGCTGCGTTCTATGTTTTTTACTGCTTTGTAAATAAGACTTCTGAGGATCTGAAAGTGTTTGATTTACTTGCTAATCTCCACAAGGGGGTGATTGACGCCGCCCTTGAGAGCGAGAATGGACATCTGGATCTCTTCCTCCGATTTCTGCTGGGCATCTCGCTGGAGTCCAATCAGAATCTTTTACAGGGTCTCCTGACACACACGGAGAACAGCTCGGAGAGCATCCAGAAAGTCATCACCTACATCAAAAACAAAATAAAAAACGAACACGTTTGTTCAGCCGGCAGATCCGTCAACCTGTACCTCTGTCTGCTTGAACTGAACGATCAGAGTCTGTCGACAGAGATTGTGGAGTTTCTGAAATCCGAGAAACACACCGAGAATAAACTCTCTGCTTCTCATTGCTCAACAATAGCATACATGCTTCAGGTGTCAGAGAACGTGCTGGAGGAGCTGGACCTTATGAAATACAACACATCACAGGAAGGGAGATTGAGGCTTTTACCAGCCATGATGAACTGCAGAAAAGCTATGTGAGTGCATTACATTAGATTACAGTTCAGATTTTAAATTGTGAAGTGAAACCCTGTAACTTGCAGGCAAGTTAATAGTTAAAAGTTCCATAAAGCCCACAATGAACTTTGAAGTTAGTCCTCTATAGAAATATGTAAATGTAGGAGCTCGATGAAAAATGCTCATTTAATGAAAAGTCGCCTGGCGGATTTAGAGGGTTCGACAACTTTTCCATTGTTTGTTGTGAGCATCCCTTTCAGCTGTCCATAAAATTGAAAAAGTGAGTAAATGTGTGTCCTGTTTTTCAGTCTTGCAGGCTGTGATCTCACTGCTCAGTGTTGTGAAATTGTGGCTTCAGCCCTACAATCACCAGATTCTCCTGTGAGAGAGCTTGACTTGAGTACCAACGACCTTAAAGATTCAGGAGTGAAGATCCTCTCTGATGTTCTGAAGAGTCCAATGTGTAGATTGGAGATACTGAGGTGTGTAAAGGCTAATTTACACGGATCTGACAAATGCCAACACGCACTGATGTTCTCATCAATGTGTTGTTGTGTTATGGGCCCTTTTTATTTTGAGTGTAGATCGCCTATAGTGGAGACAATTCGGGACAAATTCTGAAATATGGGAGAATGCACTTTTGCTGCAAAACTACAGAACACACACATGCGCACACCTCACCGTAGGGAAGGTCAGAGCTCAAACACAGACTCACACCAAGCGTGCGCAGCTCTACGATGAATTAAGCTGTTTTTAATAGTAAAATACAAATTTTAAGGGGAATCATGACACATCTATTCATGGTCGCCCGTGTTGACATTGCGGTGGGCGGCCACAAATGAATCAATGTATGGGAAACACAGTCTACACGAATGCTTCTTACCGTATTTGACCGTATTTGGTTAGAGAGTTGGGCTTGTGATCAGAAGGTTGCCGGTTCTAATCTCAGTGCCAGCAGGTCATGACTGAAGTGCCCTTGAGCAAGGCACCCTACCCATTGCTCTGCAGTAATGTGCCACTGTATAAAACTACTTGTAAGTCGCTTTGGATAAAAGCGTCTGCCAAATGAATAAATGTAAATTTGAAAACCTCACTTCATCAGACTGCGATTTCAGTGCAGAAAAACAATGAATGGTACAGCCTTGTTTTCTGTGTAGATTGTCAGGCTGTATGGTGACTGAGGAAGGATGCTCTTATCTGGCTTCAGCTCTGAGTTCAAACCCATCACACCTGAGAGAACTGGACCTGAGCTATAATCACCCCGGACCTGCAGGAGTTCAGCTGCTCCTTGATAGACTCAATGATCCAAACTGCACACTGAGAAAACTCAAGTATGTGCTTTTAATATTTTTATTAAAGTGAAATGAACAAGGTGAAGCACAGGAGTCAGGACTAGAACTGCACTGCTTTAATAATCTCAATCTTTTATTTTTTGTTTCCATTTAGTCCATGAAGTTCACGGATGATACCAGGATTACAAAAATGTAGGTTTTCTATCTTTTAAACGTATTTTTGTTACGCTACAAAAGTTTAATGGCACTTCTCATGATTTTCAGAACCTTATGATATCAAGCCAAATGTCAATGTTTTAAATAAGTTTTGTTGCCAAAATTGTGCAAACATTAGTTTTAATTACAAAATGTCGAAAAATATGAACTAAATAAAAAAAATATATTACATTTCTTTTTTGTACAGTCAGTCCACCATTATTGCAATTATCTCAGACAGGGTCTTGACACCTGAAGGTTTTTTTATAAGAGTGTGTATTCACATGCTAATTGCTAATAAATAAATGCAATTATTTCAACTCGCATCAATATATTATGGTCTTTTATTATGTACAATTTAGTGGTCATTTTTGCAAATATGAGGGCTGACGGTAAATATTAAAAGTTTGATCAAATTAAGCATATAATGTGACAAATAATTACATTATATAATATTTGCTGAGAAACATTTAAATTACTGAGATGGATAAAATATGTTCATTAAATGTAAATACATTAAATCCGTTTTGGGGTCAATCTCGAAGAAAAAAAAATCTGTGTTCACAAATGTCCACTCCGATTTAAAATAATGATTTATAAGTAGATCTGTCAAGTCCGATTCAATGTTCAACCCACATAACGTGTAAAGAAACCTGCAATGTTATGTTTCAGACAGAGATGGCAGTAGAGGGGCAGCCTACACTAGTCATTAAAAATATTTCACATATTCATATAATAACATGTTGTATATTTATCTCTTGTGTGTAGATCACGTCCATCTTACACTGGATCCAGACACAGCAAACACTCGTCTCGTTCTGTGTGAGGAAAAGAGAACAGTGATGTATATAGACCGGGAGCAGTCGTATCCTGATCATCCAGAGAGATTTGATCACTTTGAGCAGGTTATGTGTAAAGAGCGTCTGTCTGGACGCTGCTACTGGGAAACTGAATGGACTGGAGGGGCTTGTATAGCAGTGGCATATAGAGGAATTAAAAAGAAAGGAGGAAGTTATTGTAAATTCGGATGGAATGACAAGTCTTGGTGTCTTTTTGGTACTGTCGACCGATTCCAGGCTTGGCATAATAGTAGAAGCACAGACATAGATGTCCAGTCAGCGCAGATAAACAAAGTTGGAGTCTATCTGGACGAGCCGGCCGGCATTCTGTCCTACCACAGTGTCTCTGACTCGCACACACACCTACACACGTTCCAAACAACGTTCACCGAGCCCCTCTACGCGGGCTTTTCAGTTTATAGTTCAATGTCTTTGTGAGGTTAAACAGATTGACTACCATAGTGGGAAACATTTAGTAGGAGCATTTTATCATTTCTTTTTTTGTACTGTTGAACACAAAAGAAGACATTTTGAAGAATGAAGGAAAGCAAACCGTTCTGTGGACTTGGCCACCATTGTATTTTTCCTACTATGGTAGTCAATGGGAGGGTTATAAGCATTCTTCCAAATATCTTTGTGTTCATCAGTAAAAAAAACATTCATACAGATTCAAAACAACTCGAAGGTAATTAAATGATGACAGAATTTTTTGGGAAATTTCCATGGGAATAAACAAGTCAATGTAGCAGCTGATCGTAGAGATTTCATGCATGCTTATGTATAGTCTTTCCTTTGATAGAGTCGCTTGACATTCAGCGCTCCACCGCATTGTGTTTATCTATGTCTTTTCTGTTTTGTTATTTATCTAGATATTTATTTATATGGATGCACTGATTCCAGTATCTGTATCGGGCACATTACTAAGCTCATGTACTCATACTCGTAAAATGCGAAATCTTTTAATCTTGCATACACTACACAACAATAATATAAATACTAAAGGTTTAGGCTGCACTAGTTAGATCAACCGGAACCAGGAACACTTCCAATAACATCTGATGTATTTGTCGCATCAAAGAGTGCAGAACAGTACTCTACTCTCAGCCAGTCTTGTCTCATTGTTCCAAGGTTACCAGAGCGGGCAAGATGCAGTTTATACCAAGACCAGACAAAAAGCTGAGATGATAGAGCTGGATAAAGGACGACGCAGCAACTCGACACGTAGTCACTACAAAATTTCAGCTGCTATAAGTTTATTAATGATAATCTTAAAACTAAAATTTTTTAATTTTGCCATGTCGTACAAGCACTGTTGAGCTTGTGCAGAGGCTGCAGTTTTTGCCAGAGGGAAACTGGAATCCCCTGGTTAGGCCTGGTTTCCCTGTTTTTTTTTCTTCCTCCAATGGATTGTAACAATGAATATTGTAAAAGCGCTATATAAATAAAGTTGACTTGACTTGAATTGTATTGGCGAGTACCAAAAAAATATGGGTTCTCGTACTCGGTCTTTAAAAATGATATCGGTGCATCCCTATTTATTAATATTGTAAATATCTACTTTTCTGATGAAAGATAATCACTTTAAAATTTTTAATGCTGTGACCTCAATGTCATTCATTAATCACTGTTGTAATGAAACGATACTTTTTTACACACGGTATATGTTCTGTATATGTGTATGAATTCCTCTATGCAGTACTGTACTACTTTTAGTTTATTAATATATTTAGGATGAAACTTTAAAAGCATCTGATAAATGACTAAATGTAAATATTTAAATTAAAGCATGTTATTCTTTTTACTGCGTTGTGTTTCATCGTGTGTGTAAAATAGCACCATAGACTCTTTTTTTATTTTGTAAAATAACATCACATTTTATAGATTTTAATAGAAACAAATAATTCCGCCGATACCTAGGACAGTGGAATATGTGACTATTAAGTACTCGTCTCAGAGCACATGTGCTACCATGTTCATCTTGGCAAATCACAAGGTTTGTATCAGACTACTTTTCGACTGGTTACATATTGAAATAGCATAATGCATGAGTCTACACTCAATAACAGTAATAATTCCATTTCAATTATGATATTTACCAGATTTTTGTAGTACGTGCATTCATATACAAATAAAAAGAACAAAGGACAGATCTAGGCTTACTACTTTCACACTCTTCTACACTCCAACACCCCATCAAGAACCATGCGTTCAGCAAATGAGCGGCACCTTGTATTGCCTTCTCATAAGGGCAGCAAATCAAAACTTTGTATAAGCACCTAATGTACTATTGCTCTTGTAGGACTGGACATATTGCTTATTGCTCCCTGAACTCTTTGTAAGTCGCTTTGAATAAAAGTGTCCGGTAAATGACTAAATGTAAATGTACTAAGTTATAAAGTTGATGCGTTTTTCAAAAGCTAATGAAAAATGAAGGAAAAGAACGAAAAGATTCATCCTATTAAGAAAAAAAGATCATGACATTACATTTTCTGAGATGAATACAAAGTTTCAACAGTTGTAAGAAAGCATACATAGTTTGGGCATTCAATATTGTTATTAGGTGTTCACTGTCACAGAAAAGCATCTGACCTTGCTACAAAACTCATCATGAAAAATGTAAGGGAGTCTAAAATAACAACAAGTATAAGTATTTAGGTCGAGACTACGGTTTTAGTCTATGCAAAGGTTTTTATACATGTCTCAAAGTTCAGTTTATCTTAAATATACACTTTTCTTTCAAACTTGGTGACCTCAGTGGACCTTTCTAAGATGGCGGACTACATGCCCGCATGGTCCCGCCCACTTCCGCTATTTAGGTGTGAGGTAACGACAAAGCGAAACTGAAACTTTAATTTGTTTACCGAAGTTCTGAGGGCAAAAGTAAAATGAAAGCATAGTATTTAAAGGTAAGTTTATCTCTATAGGTATAACGTTAGTTCGTATTATTTAAACGATTAGAAGTAAGTTGAATAAATAAAAGTTAATTATTGCCTTAAACAAGGCTGAGGAAGTGCGTGATTATTACCCATACCGTATTATTACCTTTAAAGCATACGATGCCATTCGAGTAAAATTCTTTATTTTGTTTCCTGAATGTGCGTATGTTTGACCTTAAAAAGGGTTTTTAAATAAATATATACGCACAAATTGTTCACATCTGCGTGTGATCGTTTACATTTCCATCTGCGTCACCTTTGCTTGCTTTCCTTAAAAATCTTAAATAAAGTTTTCCTAAAATAATGCGTTTGAAAGTATAGAAGTATAAATTCTAAATACTTTGGTCACATTTCCTCGGTGCACATATTTCGGTGCGAATGATTCGCATTTGCAGAATAACGTTCGTAAAAGTACGTAGCCCAAACGTGACATTTCAAGCGTAAAATAACTTTGGATTCGCAAATAAGTTTTGTAAAGATGTAAATCAAGCGCAGGCGAAATAAAACTTTTAAAGTTTTGCAGCATTGTATCGTAATTTGTTGTGAAACGGCAACTTAATAAAATGAGCACAGCGTTTGGATGCTATTTCATGGATAAAAGATAGAAGTTCTGTTTTAAAGTCATCTATATCTAGACTTAAATCCTTGGAAAACCTAAACTTCAAAATGTCTTAATGGTTGTGGATTAAGCAGGTGAAGCGAAATATTGATTTTCAATATTTATTTGTTAACAAAAAAAACTATGAGCGGAAATTGCGTTTCCTAACAGCTTTAATCCAGACAAACCTCAGGAGTGACATAAAGTAAAGTGTATAATGAATGAAAGCTGCTGTGATTAAATATCAGACTTATTCCATCATGACCCGGTCTGTGAAAACCCATCTAAAGTATTGTTTCTGCGTAAAATAATCTTATTTGATTGTTTTATTGTAAAACTATAACCTTAACATCTTTAATATTGACTGAGTAAGACCATGTCAAAGCTTGAAATAGTGAAATGAATGCTTGAAATCAAATCTAATTTTATGCTTTTTATTTCATAATTAGATTAAGAGACTTTAGCCTCGTTTTCTTTGACTGGGTTACATATGTACATTTTTACAAACATCTTAAAACATCTATAAATATTTAAGTATTCTGAAAACCAGTTTCCCTTTTAATATTCTGGCAAATCCAATATTCTTGTGAATTTGGGTGAAATTCTGTCGGTAGTTCACAGAAAAAAACTCTATGCAGAGGTAATTTGAGTGGTCTCTACATTTTCAGAGGCTGTGTATATGAACTATATGTATTAGAATGTGTATGTCCATCCTAGGTTTGGTCTTACATTTCATATAAAGTGGCATTAAAATGGTCTTCAAAAGTCTTAAATTGAACTTGCTTATATTCACATCCTGCTTTCTAACCTTAAATACTAATTTATGTGTTCTATTATATGACATATGTTCATGTAGACCTGTCAACGTCTTAAAGCTCTTAAAGCTATGGAAAAGAAGAGAAAAGGGAAATCTTCATATCCAGAACCCAGCTGTGTTTCTAAGAAGAGTCCAGATCAGCTTGAAACACCGGCATTCAGTGATGGATTGGTGACTTCTGACCCTAGGTGACAGGAAACACTACATATGTTAAACTTAGTTGTAAACCAATTAAATAGAAAATTTGTGAACATTTCGTATGATGTTTCTTGTTTCCAGAAGGCAGATTACCGCGTCATCTGCAGGACCCAGCTGTGTGTCTATGAAGAGTACAGGCTCCATGTTTCAACCTCCTGCATTTAGTGATGAAACAATCACCTCTGACCCTAGGTAGGATCAAACACAGTATGCAGACGAAGGATACAGGCTAATTAAACCCATTTACTGTACAAGTTTTATGTTGATTTATTGCTATATACGTTGAAAACTTTATATTATTCCGTTACACTCTTACTGACCATACTGTCTGTGATTGTAATTTTAAATCCTTTGTTTTGTAGAAAGCAGATTGCAGCATCATCTCCAAAACCCAGCTGTGTGTCTATGAAGAGTACAGACTCCATGTTTCAACCTCCTGCATTTAGTGATGAAGCAATCACCTCTGACCCTAGGTAGGATAGTATACTAATGAATACAGACTGAATAATTCAGTTTGCATATATTGATTTGATGTTGTTAAACTGGTTTATATTTGATACCCCCTGTGTTCTATATAATAAAATGCATGTAATTATTTATACATGTATGTCTCAATTGAGGTGGTGAAGGTTATTAAATGAGGGGAGATCCAAACATAGTGTTTAATTTTCTTTACATTCTTTTTATGTAGGAAGAGGTATGATCTTAATCTGGTTCAGTCCAAACGTGAACAGTTAAGTTCTGCTCAGCGCTGTGTAGATCCAACCCTGCTGGGGGAGACTGAAGATGTGCAGCAGGATTCTCACAAACCGGTGGATGATGTTCTGCAGAGAGTCAAAGACCAACACAAAACCAGTATGAGGTCCAAGTATGGGAGTTTATTTGAGGGAATCAAACTACAAGTGAATCTGACCCTCCTGAACACAATGTACACACAGCTGTACATCATAGAGGGAGAGAGTAAAGGAGTGAATGAAGAACATGAGGTTTTCCAGACAGAGAAAATTTACAAGACACATCATAATACTCCTGTTAACGGCAATGATATCTTCAAAAACATATCTGAACCAGGATGTGAGGGAGAGAAAACTAAAAAAATCAAGAGTGTCCTTACTAAAGGCATCGCTGGAATTGGAAAAACCGTCTCTGTGCAAAAGTTTATTCTGGATTGGGCCGAGGGAACAGCCAATCAGGATGTTGATTTCATGTTTCTGCTTCCGTTTCGAGAGTTGAATTTGATTAAAGATGATAAGTACAGTCTTCACCAACTTCTGCTTGTCTTTCATCCTGAACTTCAATGTCTGCAACCCCAGATTTACGATGAGTGTAAAGTTGTGTTCATCTTTGATGGTCTGGACGAAAGCAGAATATCATCTGTGTTTGCAGACGGCGAGAAAGTTTCTGATGCGACTGAGCCGTTATCACTGAATGTGTTGATGTCAAAACTGATCAAAGGAGATCTGCTTCCCTCCGCTCTCATCTGGATCACCTCCAGACCAGCAGCGGCCAATCAGATCCCTTCTAAATACATCAACCGTGTGACTGAAATCCAGGGATTCAATGATCTTCAGAAGGAGGAATACTTCAGGAAGAGAATCAGCGACCATCATCAAGCCAGCAGAATCATGTCACACATTAGAAGAGTGAGGAGCCTCCACATCATGTGTCACATACCGGTCTTCTGCTGGATTTCATCCTCTGTGCTTCAGAAGATCCTGACACAAGATCAGGGTGAAGAAATACCCAGAACTCTGAGCGAAATGTACATCCACTTCCTGCTCATTCAGATCAAAATGAGGAATCAGAAGTTTGGCGAAAAATATGAGAGCGATCCAAAGGAACACTTACAATCCAACCGAGAAGTGATTGTGAAACTGTCTGAACTGGCTTATAAACAGCTTATGAAGGGCAACATCATGTTCTATGAGGAAGACCTGAGAGAGTGCGGCATAGACATCACTGATGCCTCTGTTTATTCTGGGATGTGTACTGAGATCTTTAAAGCAGAGTCTATGATTCATGAGAGGAAACTCTACTGCTTCATACACTTGAGCTTTCAAGAGTTTCTCGCTGCGTTCTATGCTTTTTACTGCTTTGTAAATAAGACTTCTGAGGATCTGAAAGTGTTTGATTTACTTGCTAATCTCCACAAGGGGGTGATTGACGCCGCCCTTGAGAGCGAGAATGGACATCTGGATCTCTTCCTCCGATTTCTGCTGGGCATCTCGCTGGAGTCCAATCAGAATCTTTTACAGGGTCTCCTGACACACACGGAGAACAGCTCGGAGAGCATCCAGAAAGTCATCACCTACATCAAAGACAAAATAAAAAACGAACACGTTTGTTCAGCCGGCAGATCCGTCAACCTGTACCTCTGTCTGCTTGAACTGAACGATCAGAGTCTGTCGACAGAGATTGTGGAGTTTCTGAAATCCGAGAAACACACAGAGAATAAACTCTCTGCTTCTCATTGCTCAACAATAGCATACATGCTTCAGGTGTCAGAGAACGTGCTGGAGGAGCTGGACCTTATGAAATACAACACATCACAGGAAGGAAGATTGAGGCTTTTACCAGCCATGATGAACTGCAGAAAAGCTATGTGAGTAATTCTTAAAATGTATTAATGTATTGTTAGTTCAGATTCTAAATTCTGATCGGAACCACGATGAACTACAATACTTGATAGGAGATATTACTTGATATTAGCTTATTTCATCATGGAAAATAAAAAAGCTATTCTTTTTAAATAATGCTTTTAATATGTTGGCTATACACTAAAAGACCCTTCTTTTTCGCAGATAGTGAAGCTAATGTACATATTATTTACCAAAAAGACACATGGCACTGAGGAAGGGTGAACACCCAAAATGCCACTTGGGCAAATTTTGGGGTGAAATTTAATGGTTAAGCCTTTGAAAGTGTGCGGATGCTTTTTCTATTTACCAAAAAGAGGAAATTATATATAACAGAAATAAGTTAGAATTCCACATTTATATAAATATTATATAACTTATTTCTGTTTTATATAATTTCTTCTTTTTGGTCCATTCACATGTAGGCTGGAATATCATGCCTGTTTTAATTTAATACCTGTCACTTATCATACTATCTGACATCTTGGTTATTTATATATTGTCTTATCATAAGCCACTGTGGTAGTAAAGAGCCTGTGGATGAAATACGCGTTTCGTAACATGGTGCACATTTGAAGCAGTTGTCATAAATTCAATTCAAATTTTCTATTGTGAAAACGATAGTAATCTGACAGACTTGTTTAGAAGTACATTCGAATTGAATTTATTGAGAACCCGCACACAATACACACATTAATATACTTTTTCAGCTCTCTATTACATAAACTAAAAATTGCCTTTTGAATGTGTGTCCTGTTTTTCAGTTTTGCAGGCTGTGATCTCACTGCTCAGTGTTGTGAAATTGTGGCTTCAGCCCTACAATCACCAGATTCTCCTGTGAGAGAGCTTGACTTGACCAACAATGACTTGGGGGATTCAGGAGTGAAGATCATCTCTGAAGGACTGAAGAGTCCGAACTGTAGATTGGAGATACTGAGGTAAGTTCATTTTTAAAGGGGTTGTTCATCCAAAAATGAGAATTCTAACATCATTAACTCTCCCTTATGAAATTTCATACCTGGATAAATTACTTTATTCTGATGAACACAGAGAAAGATATTTGGAAGAATGTTAGCGATTTTCAGTTCCGGGACATCATTGAATACCATAGTAGGAAGAATTAAATGGTAGTCAAAGGTGCCCGAGAACTCTTTTGTTTTCCCAAATTCTTCAAAATATCTCATTATATGTTAAACAGAACAAATCCTATGTAGTGGATGATGTCCCAGCACTGAAAACTGCTAACATTCTTCATATCCAGTAAATGATGACAGATTTGTAATTTTTGATGACTTATCACTTTAAGACAATTTGTTACTGTGTTTTGTTTTCCGTTTTTAGATTATAAATTGTTTACATAAACTGGATATAAACTCATAATTTCAGACAGCTGCCTTTTAAATGGTCTATCCTGTATACGTATAGAATAATAGAGTAATAATTATTCTGTTATTATAAATTTTCTGTGTAGATTGTCTGGCTGTATGGTGACCGAGGAAGGATGCTCTTATCTGGCTTCAGCTCTGAGTTCAAACCCATCACACCTGAGAGAACTGGACCTGAGCTATAATCACCCCGGACCTGCAGGAGTTCAGCTGCTCCTTGATAGTCTCAATGATCGCTGCTCACTGAAGTATGCTGCCACGCATTCACTTTTTCGTGGAAATAAGGGGTCTTAAATGGACCCAAAAAATGGGAAACAATTCTGTGATGAATTACTCACCCTCAAGTAATTCGACCACCCCTTAGACCTTTGTTCATTTTCGGAACAGAAAGTTTTGATGAGGTCCGGCAGCTTTCTGACCCCCCCCATAGACAGCAACATAAGCGATATTCAAATTTATGTTCCCAAAATGGATCCTAGGGCGGTCGAACTATTTTTAGCAGAGGTTAACTTCAATCATTCTATATATGCATTTTCAAGATTCATTAATTCATTCACTTTTAGTCATTTACATTTAGGCATTTGGCAGACGCTTTTATCCAAAGCGACTTACATAGCATTATCCTATACATTTTATTCATAATCTTGTGCAGTTTTAGTAATTCTACTATAATTTCAGTATTTCACAACATTAATACTTTTTTCATTGTTTTTTTTAGTTCCAACCAAAAGGGAAGGTCCAGGATCAAACCAGGACTACGGAAATGTGGGTTTTGTCTGTTTCTCTAATTTTTTCTCATGTTCACCCATATTTAACATTTATACAACCTTAAGTCTTTTACCGTTATTTCGCCTCTTTTGAAATCTTTTCAGTCGGCATGGAGCGTTTTGCTTGCTGCTTATGCACGCCTGACGTTTTTGGTGGAGCTCTCTGAGCGCCTTAAGTTGAAAAAATCTCAACTCTTAGCAGAAATGCTCTTGACATCTTGTGCATTTTTTCCTATAGTCCAATCAAATTCTACAAATCACAAACTAAGATACTTGTGTACTCAGATTTTTTGCAAACCCATTCACACACCTGCACCGAACGAACACCTGTGTGTTTGCATTAATGTGACAGATAAGCCAGTTTATAATAAATTATTTATTCCTCGTATAGCACAATACTGCATACATTTCCCATAACCGTAAAGTTTCACAATATAAACGTCAGATCAAGAGCAGGGTGCTGTGTGTGGTGATGGGCTGTAGGCTACACTAAAACCTTTCTGTTGTTTAAACTTGGCAAAGTGATATGGACCTGTAATGCGGTCAGCAGACCTGAAACACCTCACTGAAAGTTAATGCATACCCATAGAACCTTTCTCAACCAATCAGTTTGAAGCATTCAACAGCCTAGTTAACTGCAGAAAAATGTGCAGACTGTCAGCCCATCATTATTACAAAATTGGAAAAACGCTAATTTTCCAGAGAAGGAATTGTACCACACCTAACTGTATATTATCCCTTTTACTACAAGGTGACTTGTTAATAAATCTATAAATGCTTGTCTTATATTGTGACTCTCATTTTATGAGGGATTTTTATTAAATAAACTAGATACACAGTAAAATCGCCAGTGTTAAAATTGTCAAATGAACTCTCACAGTGTGGATTATATACAGTATACACTGTGAGAGTTATTTTGACCTTTTTTAACACTGGCAGTTTTCACACTAAACAAACATTGATGAAATGTTTGAATACAAAATGGTGTCGATGACTAGAATCAAGAGAGCTGTGTAATATAATTTTATTATCTGTCTTTGTGTGCAGACACTTCCTATCTTACGCTGGATCCAGACACAGCAAACGCACGTCTCAATCTGTCCGAGAAGAGAAGGGTGACACTTGTAGAGAAAGAGCAGTCGAATCCAGATCATCCAGAAAGATTTGAGCACCATGAGCAGGTTATGTGTAAAGAACCTCTGTCTGGACGCTGCTACTGGGAGGTTGAATGGAGTGGAAAGGCCTATATTGCACTGACGTATAAGGGAATTGGAAGGAAAGGAGAAAGCGACTGTAAGTTTGGATGGAATGACAAGTCCTGGAGTCTTTTCTGTACTCCTGACAGATTCAGTGCTTGGCACAATAGTAGTAACACAGACATGCATGTCCATTCGGACTGTAACAGGGTAGGAGTGTATCTGGATGAGCCGGCTGGCATTCTGTCGTTTTACAGCATCTCCGACACCGGTACACTTGTGCACTTACACACGTTTCACACCACATTCACTGAGCCCCTCTATGCTGGGTTTGCAGTGTACAGTTTAGTGTGTCTGTTGGATTCATGAAGATAAGGCTTGGATGGCTTGTATCATAAGCTATCTATCTTAAGTTTGAATTTCTCATTTCTAACCACCGCTCTTGTTTTCCAGTCATAAATAGTTAGGTTCACGCTGCTTTTTTAACTAATGGTAAATATTCTTATGCCATTTCTTAGAATCTGAGTTTGGTAAAGGGTACCCCGAATATACCCCCGGCAGTTTGGAAGTTACATTTCAGTTGGATTTCATTTTATCTATTTATTATTTACTACTACATTATTTCACTAATGTAATGAGAAAATACTAAATCTGTTTCTGAATGGACAAAGTCAGACTGAGCATTGAAATGCAATTCAATTCAAAAAGACTAAACTTTGCTGATTTTATTGTTATCCATTTCATCACTTACCCTGAATGCACTACACTTTCTGGATGCATTAATATAATAATAATAATCATAATAGTTACACTACAAAAATGTCATCTTTATTTGTCAATGCTAGGTCAAATAGGCAGGGGCAGTGGTCATGGGTAGCTTGGTGCAACCCCTGAAGCCATCTTCACAACCCCTTTGGCTACCCGTGTTGCACAAAGCACTTACACTGGTAGTTGGCTCTTTTTACTGCTCTATAATACCAATGTCATGTAAAATAAGACAATCTACATGTATTTATTCAATATAGAGTTCTTTTTATGCTTTATTTTGCAATGAATGTCTGAGCGCATGAATGTAATGACTAGAGGTGTTAAAGGAATCACAGATACACTGAGTTCATAAACAAATGCATTCAGGAATACATTGTTTAAGAGATTTACACTGAGATTTACAGAGTACACTGTTTGTTCCCAGTTTTTCATTCTACTGAAGAAACCAGTGTGAATTCCATATTTACCAACTTCCATAAAATCCTTGATTAACACTTCTTAGCTTTTTTTAATCTGTGTAGCCTGTATAAATATGCTGTGCAAAAATATTCTGTAAATTGTCCTTGCAACTCACGATCGCAATATCAAGGGCAAAAATGTGTAATGTTTTTTATGGATTGCATTGGGTCATACAATGCAATTGACAGCTACCTTATAGAGTCAATTGTTATTAAATAAATCTTTTCTATATTCTTTACATTGTCTCTTGACTTACTATTTCAAACTGAAGAATGGAATGAGGGTTGTGTAAAACTACCTTTTACCACCACTAGAGAGAAGCATTTACTTTGCTCTGATTACTCTGATGTCCTGTATTATCACAGATTCCCACTAGGTTTGTGATAACTGGGTAAATTGTAACATTTACAAAGGGCTACAGATCATTAGAAAGACGTCATTTGTGTATTAAAATAATATTACTATTATATAATTACTATTAGGTTCAAATTTATGATTTGTCTTGAGTCCTGGTCAAAGATATCAGACTGTCCTGATGCTGCGACAACAACAGCAGAGATTATAAAAAAGGTTCCTGTTTCCTTCTATACATTTGATTAAGCCATGAATGAGGAGTGGTGTCTTTTTTTCACAGGCTTTTTCTTTGCCCTGTCTCTCTATCGTTCTCTGTCTCTCACTCTCTCTCTTGTCCTCTCTCTCTCTCTCTCTCTCTCTCTCTCTCTCTCTCTCTCTCTCTCTCTCTCTCTCTCTCTCTCTCTCTCTCTCTCTCTCTCTCTCTCTCTCTCTCTCTCTCTCTCTCTCTCTCTCTCTCTCTCTCTCTCTCGTTCTCTCGTTCTCTCGTTCTCTCGTTCTCTCGTTCTCTCGTTCTCTCGTTCTCTCGTTCTCTCGTTCTCTCGTTCTCTCGCTCTCTCGCTCTCTCGCTCTCTCGCTCTCTCGCTCTCTCTCTCTCTCTCTCTTGTCCTGTCTCGTTCTCTCTCTCTCTCTCTCTCTCTCTCTCTCTCTCTCTCTCTCTCTCTCGTTCTCTCTCTCTCTCTCTCTCTCTCTCTCTCTCTCGTTCTCTCTCTCTCTCTCTGTCTCTCTCTGTCTCTCTCTCTCTCTCTCTCTCTCTCTCTCTCTCTCTCTCTCTCTCTCTTATTCTCTGTCTCTCTCTCTCTTATTCTCTCTCTCTTATTCTCTCTCTCTTATTCTCTCTCTCTCTCTCTCTCACGTTACTAATCCATTTCTTTAATTCCTTATCTCGAGAGCCCAGCCTGGACTGGAAGGCAATCGATTAGCGTTGTCAGTAAAAGCTCTGCGTCAGAGTCTCGCCGACTGCTATAAAAAGCCCTGCCAGTGCAGCAGCATCCTCACAGAAGTCTCTTCACAGCAGCACTGCGGTCTCTCTCTCTCTCTCTCTGCTCTCTTCTCTCCTCAAGCATCATGAGCTCCATAGGCTACAACCCCTATTACCCATCCACGCAGCGGAAGCGGGTGGTGGTGCGCAGCGGCACGGGCATGGGCATGGGGGGAGGAAGCGGTCGTTCCCGTACCCTCTACTCGAGCTATTCGTCCCCAGCCCGCGGCCCCGTTTTCTCCTCCGCTGGGACGATGCATCTTTCCGCTGCCTCGGCGGACCTGGACCTGAGCCATGCTTCTCAGCTGAACTCCGAGTTCAAGACGGTGCGGACCCAGGAGAGGGCCCAGCTTCAGGGTCTGAACGACCGCTTCGCCAGCTTCATCGAGCGCGTGCACAGCTTGGAGCTCCAGAACCGTGCTCTGGAGGCCGAGCTCCTACTGCTGCGCCAGAGGCACTGCGAGCCCTCTCGTTTCAGGGGGTTGTACGAGCAGGAGGCCAGGGACCTGCGCGCAGCGGTGGATGAGGCACGAAGGGAGCGCCAGGCCGCTCAGGAGAGACGGGATCGTCTGGAGGAGGCCCTGAAGGCTCTGCAGAGTCGATATGAAGAAGAAGTTCTGGGCCGTGAGGCGGCGGAAGGCCAGCTCGTGGATGCCAGGAAGGGGGTGGATGAGGTGTCGCTGGCCTGCTCCGAGCTGGACAAAAGGGCCGATACTCTATTGGACGAGCTGGCCTTCCTGAAGAGACTTCACGAGAGCGAGATCGCCGAGCTGCAGGCCCAGGTGCAGTACAGCGCCCAGGTGTCGGTGGAGATGGAGGTTGCAAAACCGGACCTCACTGTGGCTCTCAAAGACATCCGTTCCCAGTACGAACGCCTGGCGCAGCAGAACATCCAGGCGGCGGAAGAGTGGTTCCACGGGAAGGTGAGCACCATGGCGGAGGACACGGCCAAGCACTCTGAGAACATCCGCACCTTTAAAGACGAGGCGGGAGAGTATCGGCGCCAGCTGAAAGCTCGGGACCTGGAGATCGATGCTTGCCAAGGTATCAATCAAGCTTTGGAGAGACAACTGCAGGAGGTGGAGGATAAACAGAGCGCAGAGATCGCAGGAATGCAGGTTAGAAAGTTCACACAGTTACACACAGATCTATCATTACTGATTGATTGTCTTTACTCATTGTCTTTAAATGCATTTTGTCCGGGGCAGGATGCCATCAGTGACCTGGAGACCGAGCTCAGGACCACGAAGAGTGAAATGGGCCGATATCTGAAAGAGTATCAGGACCTCCTCAATGTTAAAATGGCCTTGGACATTGAGATCGGGGCTTACAGGTCAGTAACAGGACATGTTTGTGCTTACAGGAATAGTTCACCCCCCCAAAGAAAATTAAATTACTCACCTTCTTGTCATTTTAAACTTGTATGACTTCTTTTCTTCTGCAGAATTTTATTTTGAAGAATTGTATAGACACAAACCCAATGCAAGTCAATGGTACATTGACTTATAACAACAGTTTCATTTATGTAGAAATAATTCCATGCTTTTAAAAACAAGAAAACAAAGCATGCAAGAAAAAGAAAAGAAAACCAAAGGCTTGTGTTTTGTTGGGGTTTAAAACCAATATAAAATCAAAAAAATATTTTGTTATGGTTATTCTCGAACAATCTGTCTTGTATAGTTATAACTAGGATAAACATTTACATTACTTACCTTTCTTGTCAACCATGTTTACAGTGAAGTTCAGCATTTTGTGCTATAAATGCAAATTTTGCAAATGCACAACCAGGGCTAAATTCACATTTTCAATGACTTTTTCTTATACTTCAATATTTGTTCTTTCTTTTCTTGAATATTTGTTTATATATTTATAGAAAAGTGTTTACACTTATTACCCCACAGGAAGCTTCTAGAAGGAGAAGAAACACGTTTCAACGTTGGAGGTATCGGTGGCATCTCCAGTTTGTTTTCTCCCTCTATAGCTGCTACGCCTTCTTTTGGGCGCCCTGTGTTCTCCGTGCAGTCCAGCCTATCCTCCGGCGCCCCCTATCTACTGGGAACCAGACTGATGAGCTACTCCGCCACAGCAGATGAGATCATAGAAGCCAGACAGGCACAGGAAGCCGGAGCAATGCCAGAAGAAGAGGAGGAAGCAGAGGAGGAAGAGAACGAGGGTGAGGAGGAAGAGGAGGGAGAGAAGGAAGGTGAGGAAGAAGAGGAGGCAAAGGAGGAAGAGGAAGCAGAAAAAGAGGAGGGTGAGGACTTTTTTATTGTTTGACTGTTTATTAAAGCTGTGCCTAAAATAATTAAATAAAAATGTGTTCTTCCATCACACATTTAAATCTACATTAACTTGTACTGAATGGGATTTAAATGATAGTTAATCTGATGAAATAAATATCTGAAAAAAGTTATTTTCCAGCAAAGGTACTAATATGGAAATCTGCACTGAATGTTGAAAAATGCTTGTCAACAAAGCACCCAGCCCAACCGGCGTACTTACTTTTACCTCAACAGGTGAAGAGGGAGGAGAGGAAGAAGACGAAGACGAGGACAAACAGGAAGAGGAAGAAGAAAAAGATGCTGAGGGCGAGGAAGGTGGAGAGGACGAGGAAGGTGACGAGGAGAAAACAGAGGATGACAATGGAAAAGAAGAGAAGGAGGGAGGTGAAGCTGAGAAAAGCAAACCGAAAGAGAAGTGAGCAGACAGATGTTAAACCCCTGGTGCTAGAGGTGATCAAACCTCATACATGCCGAAATCTCTACAATATTACTGTGACCCTGCGACTCTGTTTCACATACATTAATGGCAAACCACTCTGCAAAACAAGAATACCTTACCTAAGAATAAATGCTTTTAAAGCGTGCTGTATGCATGAATATATGTGCCTCACGTGTACGCTTGGCAGGGATGGTGTGATTGCACTTTTCCTTGGTTTGGTTTAATCATCGTTTTTTAAACATGCAAAAAGAAGCTTTTATTCAAGCATTGTGTTGAGTTTGACACTGTGAACTGCCTCCGATTACACAAGTGTGCTTAGTATTGAAAATGCCTTAGACCAGATCTTCCGAGAAAGCCTCTAATAAACAAACCTGACAACCCTCTCTATCCTTTTGTGTACTCTGTGTGTGTTACTCTACTTAAAGTATAGAATATTAATACAATGCTTACTGTGTCATATTCACAAATAAAAGGCTACATTAGGCTAAATCTCAGAAGTTGATTACTTTGTATTTTTGTCATCAGTCCGTTTGTCAAACTGGATGTGTCAAAAGGAGCGCATTGCATTATCGGAAGTGTGGTGTGTTCCATTTATAAGTGATCCTCCATATACCCTAAATTGTTTAGGGTCCACAGTCCATTAAAGGTTAAAGGGTGTACGTTTCACAAATGCTGCACGTTTTGAAAGATGTATAGTTCATAAGTTCTACGTGTGCATGATATACATGCAGCAGAGTGTAGGGTAGAGCGATAGTGCTGTTGTGTGCATAGCCCATGTTCTCAATCAGGTACTACTCATTGAATCTGGTTTGGACAGAGACATCAATTTCCGCAGATGGCTGTGCATTGATTATTTATTCATGACGGCTGTAATCAATATAATGTAAGAAACCCCAGAGCTCAGCTGAAGTCATGCGACCATTTTCTGCTTATTGAGCATTTCAACAACAGCACAGAGCAGAAACGCCATATACATGTGACATAGCGGTAAATAATCCCCTAAAGGAACATTATATTGCTCACGGGTTGCTCTTTCGTAGCTCATGAGATCTTATTTTTGATGAAACACACGAAGGAGGTGTTAAATTAATGCAAATTGAAGAGGTCAAATAATCAGAATTTGGTCAATTTGATGAGAAATGTTTCAGTTCATATTGAGATCTTCAATAATATTGACCTTTGATCGCAGACGAGACAAATCTGAGCTCAATTTGACACATTGTTGACATCTCTTCTGGAACTCCAATGACAGAGACGTTTGTGAGATTTACGACGAGAAATAAAATGCTCTCTGTTCAATCTCATTAATGTGTAGAAGAAATAATTGACATTATAAAGATCTCATTCGTGATTTTTCTTACTTATGGACCGTGCTGATGACAGATAACTGAAATGTTGAATTTTAGTTTTTTATAGTAAACGGAATGTTGTGATTCATGTGACTTATCTAAATAACCGCCAACATACTGAATTACGTGCTCCACGCAACCATCGCAGTGTTGCGCTTCTATTTTTCTTGTGTGTTCCTGGAACAGTTTAACTGGCGACCTACACAAATGTGTATTAAGTCATGGTTGCGGTCTTGAGCATCACAATCAATGGTTATAGATGGATCGACAGTATTTTGCATTTTAAATTGTATGGACGCCCGGTTACCGTCTTGCTTCTTCACAAATTCAGCTATGTCATGCTGCAGACACCCCAGGTCAAACTCAAACAAACCAAGGCGAGCACATTTTCTCCATTATTTTAATTGAGAGCTAACATATTTGATTCATGTGATGAAATATTTGAGATTATGTGGCCTTTTTTATCGAGCTGTGCATTTGACCAGTTAAAAGACATTGGTCAATCATTTAATGGACAGTTTCATTCCTGGATGTTGATCGGTCAAAACTGGGTTGTTTAATCCGATAGTAAGGTAAAATATAGACAAACCCAACCGTTGGTTTAAAGGAACCTAAAATGTGTCATATTTGACCCAACCACGTGTTGAAACAACCCAGCATTTTCCAGCTTCCGGGTATCTCCCTCAAAAGTGATAGTGTAGAATTGAAAGCAAACACACGATTTTGACTTTGCAAGTTCTTGACAAGTTTTATTGATCAGGATGATAATATTGCAGATCGAACCAGCAGCAACTTTAGCTTTCACAGTATTACCAGTTCTGGTGTTTTAACAGATCGATTCTTGTTTCAGTGCATTATGTCTTAAGGCATGAAGTATACTAGAAAGACATCATATAGTTTGAAGGAACTTCATAAAGCAGCTTTCGGCTGCGAGTGTCAGCGTTGTGGTAGCACCATTACTGTCGAGCTGCTCTAGAATGTCATATCACTGTAAAATCTTTCATAAACAGACCTCATGTTATTTCACTTAAAGTCATCAGCAGCATAATAAAATTGCAAACACGCTATAATTCCAGTTTAGCATGGCTATTTCCTTCCGGGTCACACATGCAAGTCGATCAACACACATGCAATGATTTTTGCGAGCTGCATCAAATGGTGTTTGGATTGGTTTTTCACATTTTGCATGGAACAGGATTAATTTAAAACTAACTTTCAGTTGAGGTACATTGGTTTTAGTCTTTGCCTTTGATATCCTCCTTAGCTGGTGCAGTTACTTTCTCCACTTTCTTGGTGACTTTCTCTTTGTCCTGTGGTTTTTCTTCAGTCTTTTCCTCTTTCTCTGCGTCTGGTTTGGCTGTTTCTTTATCTCCATTGGTCATGGTCTGCACCGATCCGGTTAAGACCTCTTCTTTAGTGGTGGGTTCCTCTTTCGCCGGGCTGCTCTGGTCAACATTGGAAACGACCTCTTCCTTTTGCTTGGGCTGTGTTTTTTCTTCTTTCTCTTCACTTATAGGAGATGATATTTTCTTCTCTTCCTCTGTGTCAGGTTTTCCGTCATCCTTTTCAGAATCGGACTTTGCTTCCTCTGCTTTAGAATCGCCTTTCTCTTCATCTCCTTCAGGTTTGGTCTCCTCCTTTTCATCGTCCTTTTCTTCATCTTTCTCATCTGCTTCTTCCTTTTCTTCTTCATCTTTGGCCTGTTCTTCACTTTCCTCTACTTCTTTCTCCCCCGCATCCTCTTTCTGTTCTTCTGCTTCGTCTTTGTCACTGCCTTCTTTTTCTTCTTTATCAGATGTTGGTGTTTTTTCGGCACACAGTTCTGTCTCCTCAATCACCTCCACCTTGGATTCCTCTTCTTCATCCTCCCCCTCTTCCTCTGCTTCCTCTCCTTCCTCTTCCTCTGCTTCACCCTCCTCTTCCTCTGCTGTTTCTTCCTCGTCTCCTCCTTCCTCTTCCTCAGGAGCAGCAGAGCTCACTTTGGCTTGTTTGGCAGAAACAATCTCCTCTTCTTCGACTGCCTCTTCCTCCTCGCCGTCCTCCTTTTCCTCACCAGCTTCTTCTCCCAGTTCCTTGGCCACCTCTGCCAGGTCATCATCGATGTCACTGTCTCCTTTGGTCTCCTCGATGATCTCCTCAACTATTTTATGTTTGACCTTTGTTGTCTTGGGCTGACTGTATGCAAAGCTAGGGCTTGTGAAACTTCCAGAGATGGTGTGGAAGCGAGTCTCTTCGCCCTCCAGCAGTTTTCTTACATTTGAGAGAAAAATATAGGATTTTCAATTATGCAAATGAATCAAATCTGGGTATTTAAAAGTTTAAAGGTGTGTGTACCTGTAAGCTGCTATTTCAGCATCCAGTGCCATTTTTACATTGAGCAGATCTTGATATTCTCTGAGGTGACGAGCCATTTCCCACTTTGTTGCTTTCAAGTCGTTTTCCAGTTGGTGCATCATCTCCTGTTAAAAAGAGTTGCGGAGATGGAGATATTTAATTCACAAATCCATAGATTACTACTCGATGGCAAGCACAAAAAATACATCATCATCAATTTACTGGACACTAAATATTGAGGAAAAAAAACAACCGATTTGCTTGTAAAATAACTTGTTATGCTGGGTGAAATGTTTACATTCAAGTGCCATAGAATAATCTCTACCCAGCTAAACGTGTAATACCAGATGAAAGAATGTCACATAAACCCAAACATAATATTTTGCAGTACTGGCACCTATAAAGTTCATCTGCATGTACTACAGCGCGTAAAATACGCACGCAGTGCGCAAACCACCTGTGACAAAAATGCGGTTTCTAAACCAAGTACGCAGTATTTTGGGACATAATAGCCGCATTTGAATGCGTAATTAAAATATATATACAGTTTAATAACAAATAAGTAACACAAACATTTTAACGTGTTTGTATCATACTCGACGTGTCAGAAAAACAGACACGTTACGCAATGGATAAACATCGCAAGCATGTTGTTTTAATAAGGACATTTCCGAGTGAAAGTAACTTCATAAACAAACCTGGTAACTGCCGACGTCAGTGTTGTGGCGGTCCTCAATATCGTGCAGTTGCCTCTCCAGCGACTCTCTGCTACCCCGAAGCGCCTCCAGCTCAATGTTCTTGGCTTGCATCTGACGCCGGTAATCTGCAATCTCATCCCGAACAGACTTTATAGCGCCCTTGTTCTGCTCAGCAGCATTCGTCAGCATGGAGTAGCGGCACTGAAACACCTCTTCAGCCTGCTGGAGGTTCTTGGAAGACAGCCCGTCCAGCTGCGCACGGATCTCCCGGAGCGCAGAGGTAATGTCGGTCTTCTGCAGGTCCTTCATCTCCACCACCGGCACCTGTGCTGCTTGAAGCTGAGCCAGGAGCTCGTTAATCTCCTCTTCGTGGTTCTGCCGCAAGAAGTCAATTTCATCCACAAGGGCCTTGGCTTTTCTCTCCAACTCCAACTTCAACAGATTTGAGTCGTCCTTGTCCTTCTTCAAGTCCCGGATCGCAGCCTCCACGTTCTCCCTGAGTCGTGCTTCATCCTCGTATCGCTCTCGGAGACGATGGAGATCCTCGTCGACGTGCTCCGTGTCGAGCAGGACGCGCGCCTTCTCCTTGTGAAGTTGCTCGAGGGCGCAGCGCAGGTCTCCAAGCTCTCGGTCGTACGCATCGCTGTGCAGGGACTGCGTCAGCTTCTGCTGCTTTAGCGCTTGGATCTCAGCTTCCAGCTGATTGTTTTGCTCCTCTAGGAAACGCACTTTGTCGATGTAACTGGCGAAGCGGTCGTTGAGTCCCTGGAGTTGCTCTTTTTCGTTAGTGCGCACGGGGTCTCCGTTCAGTGCCGCGCTCAGCTCGAAACCATCCGGAGACGCGAGCACAGCGGTGTAAGACCTGGACACAGGCGCAGAAGAGGTTTTTTTAAAGTGAAGCGAGGAACCAGGACCACTGATAGCCCGGGAGTGCGAGCGCATAGGTGACGACGCGGGACGGGTGGTCCGCGTCTCCAGAGCCCTTCTGCGGGAAGACATGATCATGTCCATGGTGAGCGGTGTTGGTGAATTGGTGGTGTAGTGAGGGCATTGCTTCTTCGGCTCCGGGGGTATTTATACGCTGGCTTACTTTGTCAACGAGGCAAGAGCAACCCCTCCCTTTTTAAAATCGATGTAGATGAAGAACTTCAGCAATTCACCACAATACACCAGAGCGGCCCTTGTGCATAGAAAGCTTACAAAGTTTCCTTCATGCCCTAAAACAGAGTTTTTATTGCATTGTTTCATTTATATGTTTTTTTGTTGCTTCACTCTGTTCATTACAGTTGCTCTTCACAAACAGCACTAAAATATGTAGTATGTATATTCTGGTTACGTGTGCTCAAATGAAATAAGATACAAATATGATAGTTTCGTAAATAATATCTTTATATGTATTATAATAAGAAAAACTATGACAAAACATTTTTACATTTACATACAGTAAATGAGTACTGGTAGAAGTGTTTTAAGGATGTCATTGACAGATTGACAAAGTATTGTCAAAAATCATGATATAAATATCTGTGATTGTTGATATTGTGTTAACACATATGATCATTTTGTAAACAATTCAGTGTCAAAAAAATGTTGACACTTCATTTTAGTATGGTGGTATTGCACCCGTTTACCATTTTGCCTTAAAACCCACAATGGATAAAACTGGCCAAAATAAATGAAGAAAGTTTTGATTTATAACTTCATTTTATTTAAATATATATCGCAATCATATCGTTATCAAAATAGTGAAAGTATAGTGAAAATCTAATATAGGGACAGCTCTAACGCATGTCAAAATGTAATCATTCAAACAAAAACGCAAATAATCTTTATGGATTAACTCAGATAAATAAATCCTTGCAGTTGACATGCACAAACTTTGATGTGGACGCAATGTTATCTTAAAGGCGGGGTAACATGCTATGTTGTGCATTCTGACTTCTTTACAGTGTTGAACATGCTGGCTTCTCATGCTTAACATGGCATTCAACATTCAATTTAACGTTCAACTTGTTAAAAACGAGTTGGACATATGACATAGTATTTCTGTGCATGATGCTCCAAGCACTCCAACCTTCTACCAGCACTCCAACTTGCTTCGGAAAGTTTGCATCCTATTCATTTTGTTGGGCAATGCTCCTGGAAAAGCACACGGCAAGGCGAAAGAAAGAACCCGCTCATCAAGACTGGCTGCACTGCGTCAAGATTGGCTGCGCTGTGGGCCTCCAGCTGCAGCTCGTTGCTCTTGCGATAGTGAGAGAAGTTGAGGTGTGTTTGTTTGTTCTTGGCATTTCAGTTATGGATGTTATAGAAACGATGGATGTTATAGAAACGATGGATGTTATAGAAACGATGGATATAACGCTGGATTTGGAGATGGTTTGAAACTGATAGATGGCGCGGTTCCATTGCTAAAACATGAAAGGTATGAACTGCATGCGGTAAGTCAAAAAAAGTCATACGTCTGTGTTTTGTTGACAATCGGCGGGTACGTCAATAATGTGAAAAACACATTACTGCTCTTGTATTCATGGCAATGCCAAGAGAAAAAAGCCAATCTGCTTCCAGCTGCAGTTGATGCATTGAGGATTTGGCCTCTGTTGTCAGGGAAGTTCAATAATGCAGTAAAGTATCAAATGTTTTCACATTCATTTGAAACATCAAACAGTTTTAATTTACAGCATGACATTAATCGATTTAAACAAATGTTTATTTTTTAAATACCTTAAATAGATAATAATAAATAAAAAATTCAATACATTTCATTAAAATACTAATAAAATAATTCTGTCATTTATTTTACCTTCTGTGGTTTAAAACCTGTATAAGACTCCTTATGTGAAACTCAAAAGAAGATATCTCAGTGGTTTTGTGTTCAGACAATGACAGTCAGTGGGGTCAAATATTTACTTTTGTGTTTTGCAAAACATAGGAATGACACGACGGTAAGTAAATTATGAGATCATTTTCATCTTGGGTTAACAATCCCTTCAAGGGAACTAAATAATATAAAACGATTGGAATGTCAGTGCAAGTTCGTCCGTGTGCAAGTCTCTGAATAAGGACATAAGGACAGCACAGAGGCATGATGGGAAATTATCTGAGCATGTCAGAGGTTAAGACAATCTTTTCGGAGAAGCTTTCAGAGTGGATCAATAGAAAAAAAAGAAATCTGACAAAATGGAAAAGAATCCAGACTGTTGCTGATGCAAGCGATGCTCTTATTCAGAGGTTCCTTTTAGTGATGGCAATATGTGAAGTCCACATTCCATGTTATACATCAGATGTATGACTTTATTTTTAAAGCTTTGGCCGTCTCTCCGCGCATCAGTGTTATTAGTCTTCTCAAATGTCCTTGTGGATTATTCTCGCCCTGCGGCAGTGGAACACTATACGGTTTGTTGTTGGAGTGTAATTGTAAAGGCTAAACAAAAGTAGCTTTTTTGTCAGATTGAAAATGGCGCATTCATGCTTTTGCATGCTTAGATAGTGCGCTGGTTGATTTTTCGACCTGGTCCGTGGGCCAACGGCGAAGTAAAGAGATGCTGAGTCAGGTCCAGTGGGACTGCACCGGCCCGAGCAAGGCCAGAGGAGCACAGCACAGCTCAATGACTGGACCAATAATCTGCATGTAAGAGAAGGAAACCGACAGCAGTAAAGAGGATTAGAGCATTAGATGCTTTACTCTGAGAAAAACAAACATACAGATACCAGATAGATGTAACACGTCTCTGGTGGATGGATATGCACTTATTCATGTAATCCTGCATTTAATTTAGGAATTTACTTGTAGTTGATCAAACCTGTGCTGTCAGTCATCAGAGATATGCTCAATTGCTTTTATGACAATAAACAAAGTCTCCCATTGATGTTTTAATCGCTTTAGTTTGATGTAAACATACTTTGACAAGTATAGCGCTGTAAAATTGTATTGCTCTTCTGTTTCAGAAGTGAACAGAATCTCACTCGAGCTGTCAGCATCTCTCTGGTGCTGTGAGTCTGAGCTCTGGCTGACATGGCTGGTTTTCCTGCACACTCATATTCTCCTCTTCAGTCTTCCACACATTGCTGGGTGTAAATCAGGAGCTCCGCCCCTCTGCAGCACACAGCCGCGCTCGCCCGAATGCAGACCGAAGAGCACACAAACACACGGGTGTGAATCCGATGTCTCTTTTACTGAGGAGGCCGACTGCGTGTGTTCGCTTCACTGCAGCCTGGAGTCTGTTATCTTTGCTAGATAAAATGTGTCAGTCGGTCTAGAAAAGCATGTACACACACGTATCAACAATTCTAAGATGCAATGGCTTTCATATTAAAATATTTACTTCGCTTAAAGCTACACATGCATGAACAATGAGGATAAACCAGAAGTCATGCATGGATTTAAATGCTTATAAATGACTCCTAATAGTCATTGATGTGAGTACCGCACATCCGATAACTAGTATGAAACAGATCGATTCATATTGATCAGGTTTGGCTCTTATTCCATTTTCCTGTGCAAATTTAAATCAAACCTATGTAGACCAGTGTCACTAATACAACACTAAATCAATAGACAATCTGATCTATTTGCTCTGTAAGAATTTTCTAGCATTATTCAGAATGCAAAGCCATTGTTTAACGCATGCTGCAAAAGTATGTCCCGTACACTACATGTACTGTTTTTCTTAGTAGTATGTGAAACAGTATGCAGAGATAAACGTTTCAAACTCTAGTATGCTTCATTCTTGTCATATCACCTTATTGTGTACATGTTTATATATAACTTTAAAAAAGATGATGCGATTGTATTTATATTTATTGCATTTGTTGCATTGTGGGATACGTCCCTGGGTAAGAACAATACTTAGTATGAAGGAAATGTATTTTAAATGTATAGTATAATTGTCTAAACATATTTGCAGACATAAACTGATGTAAATTATAATTAAACTTTATTTGGAGTATTACCTGTACACAATGTAGATTTCATATCAAGCTTAAAATGTGTATAGCCTACCAATTAAGTATGGCAAAATTACAATTGCAAGGTGTTTTTATAAAGTACATCAATAAAAGCTCACTGTCTGACCCGTGCACACACAGAGCGTCCTCTACTGGTGTCATGGCACATCACATTAATGCACACACTAAACGGATTCATATTTTACTATCAAATATTTTAATTTCCCCAGTCGCCTCTGAAACTGAGCCAGAATGCATAAAGCAAAAACACTAATATCATTCTTGTACTGCACATGTTCAGTGAAATGAATAACAACAAATCTCGTTCTTTATCTCTGCAGCTACCCAGCTGGGAATGCAAAGATCTACAGAACTGGCCCTGGTACTTTAATGGATGACACGTCTCATCGAGTGATCGCGTCTGAAGTAAGACTGTACCATCATGCCCTGCTGCAGGCATCTTATTAGACATTTGCCTGATGTTTCTGCCAAAGAACAGAGCAAGTGTAACTTCATTACTGCAGTGGACATAAATCTCACAAACCTGCATGTGGCGGACAAACGCACACACATAAGATCGACATCTCAGGCTGTTGCTGAAGTTTGCTGAATGATGAACAACCTCTACATCTGCTCCAATCTATAAAATACTGATGTATGAGGACACACACCTGTACCGATTCACAAATGCAAGATTGTAAAGTTCTACCAATGCATTTTGCTGATTCAAACACCACGCTACAAACAATTCCTTCAATAGCTGCATTCTGCATTTTATTGATTTGCATATGTTAGTATTAAAGTAAAGGATGCAAGAATTCGGCAGGATGAAGTAAATGAACTTGATGAACTTTAGAATCATCATCTGTGCCAGGCTGCTGCAAAACTACGCAATGCATCAGAAGAGCTGACCACTGCACAGAAAATGTTGGATATGGATTTGTAACTATGCATTTGGTGCAATAGATGCTGCATTGTGGCCGGCATGATGCCACTGTAGTCACCTTTACCCTCTTTCCACGACCCAAAAGGCAACACCCAGAATCTGCAGTGCAGTGTGAAAGCTTTATTATTCCCATGCTCTCTCCCTCCCTCTCTCTCTCTCTCTCTCTCTCTCTCTCATAACAGTAATATAATAGCAAATGCAGTTACCGATGAGGAGAGGTGGTCCCACTTGTGACGTGGGTTGGTCCAGCACTGCATTGCACCCAGACCACACCCCACAACAGCGCCCACATCCAAATCACAGACAGACCAAAGATGCGTCTTAAAGCAACAGTGAAGGACGGTGAAGCATTGAGTTCTATATTTGAGCTTGAGCGTGCTGCAGTGGTCAGCTTTTCTGATGTGTAGCGTAGTTTTGGAGTGGACTGGCACAGATGATGATTCTAAGGTTCATCAAGTTCATTTACTTTAGTTTTTTGCATCATTTGCTTTAATGTTAGCATATGCAAATCAATAAAATGTAGAATGCAGCTATAGAAGGAATTATTTGTCAGTAAATCAGTAAAATGCATTGGTAGTACTTTGCAATCTTGCATTTGTTAAAATTAGTAAATTCACTAGTTTACTTCTACAATATTAATCTTAGTTAATGTGCTTTTAAGCATTTGCTAATACATGTTTAAAATAAAATGTTGCAACTGTTGACACAGACAAGGCACAATGAACTAACAAGAACACTTAATGGCATTAACTAACATTTACCAAAATAAAAAACAAAAACAAAAATAAAAAAAAATGTTAGCTAATTCAATTACTGATGTTAACAAATACATCTAGTGTTTCCGATGCATTAATAATATGCCCTGGACGTGGGCAAAGAATAACTTAATATGTTATTGCATGCCATGATTTTCTAAATCTGATTTAATGAGATTAGATTACATTTAAAAATCCAGTTTAATACACTAGAGGAATGTGAGCATTTTGCCGAAGGAATATCACGTTATTAATGGATGGGATACAAAATTCTCATCTGTCTCTTTTTAATTTCTAAAGCACAGAAATGAGACAAAGCGGTGACATCCCGGGTGCTGTTTCGACCCCATCAGCGGTTCCAGACCCAGAAACGCTGCATTGCCTTAACAAGATTGAAAGGCTGAGTGCTGAGCCTTTGACTCCAACAGAGATGTTTTAGCAGAAAGATGCTGTTCTGGCCAGAAGCACTCGGCCTCGGTCATGCCAGCACTTACAGACTGGATATGCTGTGCGCCGCTGATCAATTCAGTTAAATGGCAGGACAGGGGAGGGCTCGAGGACACAAGAACTTCATCTAGAAACTGTGCATGTCCTCACTTTTATACAGCTCTGCTTCAGTATTTGATCTGCTGTTTATCTCTGATATACATAAACATTCTGTCATATCTTTTTCAGCATGTAGTCAAATACGAAATATGAATAAAGACTTTTTGCACGAGTCAAAGACAGCAGTTGTTCTGAAAGAGTTAATTTATTAAAGGAACAATATATTTGTTTCAAACACATACCTTTTTTAATATATCAGCAGGTTTAAAAAAGCAGGACTAAAATCTTAAACCCAGGACTAAGCCTTGGTTAAATAGGGATATTTATTGTTTTTAAAAACACACTTTACAAACATTACTGGATCTTGAGACAAAGCAAGAGCACTGACATATTTTAAGATAAGTTCGTGCAAGTTTACATTTTAGTTAGTCTGGGACTAGGTTTAAACCCTGTCTGGGAAACCGCGGATGACTACTTTAAAGTTTAAAAAAAGCTTTAATATTTACATAAAAATAAACAAAACATAATTTACACAGTTTTAATTTTGTAATACTTTTATTTATATAAGGTGTATACAAATAAATAGTTTATTATGTTTTATTATATAAATTATTTAATGGTTTCAAAAACTTAACTAATATTTATCAGCCAATCGTTATTGCAGTATTGCAATAGCATCATAAATCCAGTATATGCATGACATCAGAGGAAACGTTCAATGAATAACAACACTTACTCCCTCTGCTGGACACTAAGGTGCATTGTGTTTTGAAAAAAATCGCCATTTCTAAATATTAATAGACATTGATGAAAATACAAATAAACATTATAATAAACAAACAATAAATTAGCATACAAAAACATCTAACGTGAGGCATGGTTGGTCTGTATTCTTTGGCTTATTTAAATTAAAGAACACACCAAATGAAAGAAAATGCAGTGTAACAGCAAACAAGATTGACTGCATTTATAAATATCAAAGTTGAAAAGAAACGAACACATCCAATCATTTCAGGAAACACCGCCCCTTTCGCCATGACACCACGCCCCCTTTTCTTCAGACGTTTCCTTTTTCGTCTTTTAATCAATACACACATTTATATTTATTTGAAACGTGTTTACAGCAGTGTGAAGGCTACATTCATGCATCAATCTTTGACTTGATAATTGCTTTCATTATTGTGGAGTTATAGGTATATATAGACAAATTCAATAGAAATAATGCTAATGACACATCAACTGTTATGTTGACAGGTCAGGAGGACCTTTAGATTGCATTTATAACAAACCTCATCTAAAGATATAATATGCACATATATGTAAAAACAGAAGAGTCTCACTTCAAGATAAAATGCTAAAAACATATTTTCATTACTGTCATATTTTCATAGAACATACCTACTGTAACATATTTTCATAACTGTATAATATTTTCTCAATATTGTATTCTGTATTTATTCTAACTGTATATCCTGCACTTGCTAATTGCACTTCTGGTTAGACCTAAACTACATTTCGTTACACTGTACTTGTATATGTGTAAGGAAAACAAAGTTGAATCTAATCTAATCTAATCTAATCTAATCTAATCTAATCTAATCTAATCTAATCTAATCTAATCTAATCTAATCTAATCTAATCTAATCTAATCTAATCTAATCTAATCTAATCTAAAAAGATCAAATGCTGGCATGAATGACATGAATTGAATGCAATGTCCCATGTTGAACACTTGATGGCGCTCTGTTCCTGCCAAAGTCAGAAGAGCGGATGAGAAGATAACTCTTATTTTGTATTTTCTGTAAATATGTGATGTTATTTACACATTCAATTCTTCCTATGGGAAGGAATAAAGTGTTGTACCTGGAATTTAAATCTTGTAGTAATACATTTAAGATATTTACAGCCACGAAGTCTTTAAAAACAACAGATATTGCTCAATAATGCCTTTAAAACGATGTTATTGATTTTGTCATATATGTTGAATTGTAAATGCGGTGAATTTGACCTATTATCAACTGCACAAACTAAACACTGAAAACAACATTATGAAGTTCATTATAGTGACTTCTTCTCTGGCAGCAGATCAGTCAAACTGAATAATAAGTGTTTTCAAGCCAGAAACGTTTTTACGGAGTCCTTCGTGATTGCAGGGATGCTGAAACGAGTTTTGTCCAGATGTACTGAAGACTGTGAGAAGTAATGAGCTCTGGACCATAATCAAAGTAAATGTTGTTGTTTTATTTTTTTTAATTGAAATAATATACATGTGCCTTTAAGAACTTACACACTACTATACAAACACACATTCGTGTGAGAGAGAGAGAGAGATAGAGAGAGAGAGAGAGAGAGAGAGAGATAGAGAGAGAGAGAGAGAGAGAGAGAGAGAGAGAGAGAGAGAGACAGAGAGACAGAGAGAGAGAGAGAGAGAGAGAGAGAGAGAGAGAGAGAGAGAGAGAGAGAGAGAGAGAGAGAGAAACAGAGAATAAGAGAGAGAGAGAGAGAGAGAGAGAGAGAGAGAGAGAGAGAGAGAGAGAGAGAGGAGAGAGAGACCAGAGAATAAGAGATCGAGAGAGAGAGAGAGAGAGAGAGAGAGAGCACTTGCTGTAACAGCAAAAGATTCCAGACATTCCTGCCCCTTACAGCTCTATTCACCGTCCATGATAACATTAAAAATGGATTATTAAGGCCATGTGCCAAATAAACATAAATAAAGATCCCTGTTTATAGCTTCTTGAAAAATAAACATTAACACGTTTGAGTTTGAATTTAGCAAGCTTTAATAAACATAAATAAAGATCCCTGTTTATAGCTTCTTGAAAAATATACATTAACACGTTTGAGTTTGAATTTAGCAAGCTTTATTGGCAGTCAGTGCATTTCTGTTAAGCTGTGTACATGAGACCATAAATATGTGCAAAAAAACAAAAATAAATGGAAAATAAGGTCAAAAAAGAACAAAATAAATGGAAAATAAGGTCAAAAAGAACAAAATGAAAGCTACGCTGCAGAAAGAATGATTGCAATGGCTGTATTTGTTATACCTAAAGTCACAGTCAGTTTTATTGTCATTCTTTCTTTGCAGGGCAGAGAGAAAAGTAGTTTCCCAGGAAACCTTAGAGCGAAAATTCAGCCCCAACACACTGTTTACAAAAGCACAGAGGCATAACACACAATAACTACTGACTGACAGCACAAAAAAGAAATATTTAAATAATATAATACTAAACAAGAAACTGTTTTATATGCGAGAGAGAGAGAGAGAGCGAGTGTGTGTTTGGCGACTAAATTAGTAAATTGAGTGATATGTGTGCTTATGCGAGAGAGAGAGAGAGAGAGATCGTGTGCGCGCACGGCGGCGGCACGCACACGCGCTTTTTTTGCGTAACACACACCGGAACTGTGATGTTGAGACAGCGGATCCCTCACTTCACAAACTTATTCCTATGTTTTATTTCATTTCACTGAACTTCTCTTGCCATGACGCGCTGGATTCCCACTAAACGGGAGAAATATGGAGTGGGTGAGTGACTTTAAACGCGCTTCTGCCACTTTTCCCTCAGTTTAAAAAGCTCGCGTTAAAGTTTCAGCCGCACCTTTACCTGCAAACACACCTGAGATTCCCGCACGGAAACGCACCACTGGTCTATATAAAGTATTCACGCGCGCGCCTTAAGAAAAGTCTCAGGTTCGTTGACAGTTTGTTGGAGACGTCCTGGTTCATTATTGCGCAGAAACGCAACGCTTTCTTTCTGTGTAGTTTGGTTTATTTATTACACGTTTTATTTTTTAAATGTGTCCATCTATATGTAAGCATGCAGGTGGTTTTGTTGACACACTGTAACTTTCAAAATGCAACAAAGTAACGGAGCTGCCAAATGTTACACCGTAAAGAAATATTTCCCTTCCAGTGACATGAATCGGTGCACACACCGAACACACCCATGCGTCCAACAGATCTCTTTATCTGTGAGTGATGAATGACGCATCGAGTTTCTGGATCGTTTTGCACGTCAACTCACAGACCATAATACTCGAGCTCCACGTGCATATGTGCTGTCTGGCTTCCTTCAAACCCTTGGCACTTGAAAGACCCTCCCATTGCAAGTTTGTGTTGGATTCAATGTTTCAGGGGCAGTCGTGAGTGAAGTTGGAAATCTCTCGCAGACCCTTATGAATGAATGCTTATTGAATATAAGCCCCAGTACAGTATTGCGTTTGGTTCTTGTGCCAGGGCTGGTCAGTTTAATACACAGAGGCGATTGTTTTTGAGCCATATGTAATCTGTTGCTCGGACATCAAACGGTCTGCCAGTTTTTCTGGACTTATTTGAGGATTTTGAACCAGTGGCCATTTTTGCTTCTGGTATAAACTTGTTTTGCCTGTTTGCACATATTTGTGACTTAGTAGGTGATGGGGGCTGCAAGATCCATGTTATTATTAAAATGATCAAAATATTGCAAACTTGCATATAGATGCGCAATAACTGGATAACGTTTAATAATACAAAACTTGAATGTGTGTCGTCAAATCCTTGTATTATTCAACTGGCAGAGAGTGATGTTTTGTTTAAGAATGTTAAACATGTATGTTGGTTAACGTTACGTTTTATTTATAATACTAGTTTAAAGAGATTTGACAAACATTAAGCATTTTGCGTTGCGTTATTTAGCAAGTTATTAACCACAAATCTTTAGTTACGCTTTGCCCTAAAAAGTCGTTTCCTGCCTGTTGCTCAAGTGAAGTGGTCAATTTGCAGGCCATCCATCTTCATTTGTCAGACAGATGCGGGAAAGAGAATACAAATCTCATGGCAGAATGACAAGAGAGAGCATGTTTGTGACTGGCCTGTGAGTGAGGTCATATATGAGCACACACAAAGGCTGGTGTTAGCACAGCCTGCATCCCAGCATGCACAAGGTCGCGTCATTGTGACACCTCTATGGCCCAGACAGCAAATCACACGCTCAAATGGTGCCCGGCGTGTGAAGTAGAGCTTTGTCTGCGACACCCGGGCTGCGTCCTGAATCTAAAGCCGCTGCCTCACTGTCTAGTTAGTCAACGACTAAACAGTCAGCATGATGGGCTTCCAAAGCACCGTAATGTCTTATTCAATCACCTAGAACAATATGAAAATATGTAGCGACGGCAGCTCATGTCTCATATAAGAATATTAAGAAATGATCATTAATGAATAAATTTGCTGCTCCATCAAACAGCCGAAACATTTTTTAAATGATAAAAGGTTTCACGAAGGTCCAGTGTTGGTTGTTGAAGAAATGTACGCGCAGAAGGGCCGCTGTGAATAAAAACGAACAAGCTTGATGTTTCAAGCGCTTTTAAATGTTTTTTTTTTAATGTAATGACACATTTCCATCTAGGTGTGATAAATGTAGCCAGAGGGGAGGGAATTCATCTTGCGTACATGTGGCGCTCCTCTGGAAGGTTTGGGTGTGTACCGGAAACGTCATGCACCTCTTATGGGTATTTTATCCGACCAAACAAGTGCAAAAGACTCCTGAGCTGATTTTACGTCACACAAAGTTTTCTTAGTATTGCGCAAATGCAGCTGCTCTTTCATACTTCTTTCATAACTCTTATCAGTTGTGTTTGTGTGCGCGTGAGATGTGCGGTGCACCGGTGGACGCGTGTGGTGAAACGCAGCCTGGAGCGGTTGGGAGTCTTTATTTGAGCTGAGCTGTGTGCATGCCTGAACAAACACCGAGCTTTGTGCTGCAGATATTATTGCATTCTCACAATGCGGGATATTGCAATGTATGGTGTAAACAATAAATTGGTTTTGGCTGTTTGTTTTGGTGGTTTAGTGTGCCAGCTGGGGGTGAGCAGTATAATCGGAAGTCTATATTACAACATAAAAAAATATAGACCTGTTATGATATATAGTCTGCTATTTAATTAAACATTGCAAGCTGTAACTTTGCCTCTCTATCGCCATCTCTGTTTAAAACATAAAATTGCAGGTTTCCTTACGTATGTACATTTTAGTGTTTTTGTTTTATTGTGTTAGTTCGCTGTATTTTGAATTAATCATTACTTAATCAAAACAACCCAAGTGCAGTTTGATTTCATATGAATAGAAACGCACGATGGGCCTTTTTCACGTTTCCGGGTTCTTGGCAGCGGAAGTCATCATTGTTGGGAACTTCTATAGCGGTGAATGGTAGACTACCACAAATGTATTTTATGAATACTCATTTGCTCAAATAGCAAAAGAAAAACTAAACAATAGTGTTTTCACTACCTTTAACAAAATAAAAAAATAGAGTCTGTCAATGGCGGTCAAAAGAGAGAATGACGTCAAATTTACTGTGTCTTCCATAGACGCTATATAAGAAACACCTTCTCATTATGCTGCCGTCAAACTTGATTTTTCCTGCCATTGACTTCCATTCAAACGCATGCGAATGCAACAGACTGGAAACGCAAGCCCTTCCAATGATATTTAGCATCTCGCTTCGTAGCAAAGTTCAAGCTTGGTGAACACCGACCTTCAAATTCGCGTCACGTGAGTGCGTGAGACCAATAGAAGATCAAAGCGTCACACCGTGACCTCTCGGTACAGAAATGTGAAAAATTGAGGAATCCTGTCTGCCCGTTTTCGTACCCCCGTCCGAACGATCTTCACATGCTCAAAGTCAAGTCTGACCGTGGCTAACCATTTTTTTGTCATTTGATGCAAAGGTACTATAATACAAAGTATAGGGTTATAAACATACATACATTCTTTTTAAACGAAAATATTTTTTTAAACGAAAAAAAAGGAAAATATTGGAGGATTTACGATGCCGATGACCGTTGAACGTGTCAAAACAGTCTTATGAAAAAGGTCCATCAAATATATATATTTTAAAACAGAATTATCTGTTTTTGCAAATGAACTCTTCATTTATTCTTTTGCTTTTTAGTCCTTCTTTACTTTGGACACTGTGGACACAGCAACAGTAACTTAGGAGGGCGGGATTAAGCAATCGGTCATTTAGGACAGTCCTTCTTCCTTATCGTCTCCTTGGTAGTCAATTTTTCAAGCTCCTGTAACGCTCATGCATTCTGCACAGCTGTGATACTAGAAACATTAGTAAATTTGCACACTTGCACATGTTTAGCCACTATATTACCAGCCCTCTTATCAGCCAATCACCTTTCAGCATTTGCATTATTGTGATTTTGTGTATCTTTGATGTAATCTAATATGTGTTCAAGCAAAATAAATTCTGTCTATTTGGCATTCCTGTATCGTATCTGTGCGCGAACAGACACATACGTTTGTGTGTATTCAGCTGACAGAAAACACTGTGGAGGCAGATGCATGGCACTGAGAAATCTTGAATTCCTGCTATGTGTCCTTCAACATTCAAGAGGGAGGTCAACACAGGGCTTCAGTCTTCGAGTGTGACAGGCACTCTGAGGTTCATCTGCAGTTCAACAATCCCAAATTGCATCTATCACTATGACAATAGACTTTCTTCTTGTAGCGAAACCCAACAATTTGGTTGCTTTTTGTGCCTGGCAGTCCTGCGTCGTCTGTCATACCTCTTATAGTGTGACGACACGTGCTCAGGTGTTTTATTGATGGATAGGTTATTTCTAAGGCAAACATCACTACGGTCACTGTTCATACTGAGGCTAGACATTTGAACAGACTCCTGACCCCTGGAGTAATAAACGGTTGTGTTGCACACTTGAATGATCCTTCGGATCAGAAGAGGTGTCGAGAAGAAGCGCGTTTGCATTTTTTTTTTGTGACTGGACTTGTGAGTTTGCTTGAAATCCCACAAGAAAGAAAAACGACAGATGTCTATTTTTAGACACATGACATTTACATTTATGCTTTTGGCAGACGCTTTTATCTAAAGCGACTTGCATTGCATTACACTATACATTGTTTCTGACTATGAGCAATCCCTGGGATCTAACCCATGACCTTGGTGTTGCTAGCACAATGCTTTAACCACAAGCCACATGAAAGCCACTTAACTATGAGGTTAAATGTGGATCAAATGGAGTCTCATCTGCGTCTCAGACATATTTCTCATAAGAAAAAGCGTCTGAAATTTGACAAATGTCTCCATTAGGGTTTCAGGTGAGATGTCAACACAGATTCGTCAAGTCTGCAATCAATGAAGGTCTCTCAATATGAACTCAAACATTTCTCATCAAATGTACCCAAATCCAGATTATTTTACCCCGACACCTCCGTACTCTACGTGGATTTGAATTTAGAGTCTTGTTTGTTTTTAGTTTATTCTCAAAAGCAATTTGATGAGAAACATCTGAGACTATGTTGATACTTAAACAAATCACAACTGAGAAATCCATCAAATCTGCTGAGCAATGAAAGAGCAACCTCTGAGCCATAGATTTTCATTGAATAGACAAAATGTCGGTTTTGCCCATAAGCAACACCCTAGCAACTGCGTAGCATCATCCTTAAAAAACACCTTAGCAACCACAAAGCAACACTCTGGGAACCACCCACAACAACTGTTGCATTTTGTTGATGAATTTTGCACAAACAAGCACATTTTCATCTCATGTAATCTCATTGGGAGTATTGTTGGGTTATTGGCCCGTTAGTTTAAAGATGCCAGTGAGTCACACTTACAGACGTCAACACGTCAAGTGCCTGTTCCCCGCAGAACTCGCGATCTTCATATAAAATACTTGTGCAGCAGCCGCCGTGTTGTTTTCACCAGTCACTTTTTTCCTCTTTCTCAGGACAGACAGGCAGTTGAGCTATTTTTACTTTTTACTGCCGTCCGTGACCCCTTTGCTTTACATTTCAGCTATCTATAACTATAATGCAAGAGGAGAGCCGGAGTTGAGTCTTCAGGTGGGGGACACAGTACACATCCTGGAGACGTTTGAAGGTGAGGCTTCTGTTCCAGCCTGTCCTGACACATTCTCCTACACTTTCTGATAGCGTGTTCACACTTGTGCCGGCGAATAATCTGGGGTATCCTGGAGCTCTCCAGAATATTTGAGAGACATAGGAATGCAGGAGCTTCACGCATGGCCGGCCGCACATTGTTTGACAATATAAAAGGGAATTTATTCTACACTTTACCCAAAAATACAATTTCTGTCCTTATTTACTCATCCTCAAGATGTTCCGAATCTGTAAAAATGTCTTTGTTTTGATGAACTGAAAGATATTTAGAAGAATGCTTGTAACCAAACAGCTCTTGGCCACCAATGACTACCATGGCTTTATACATTTTATTGTGTTGAACCCAAAAGAAGATATTTCTTATTATGGCCAAGAACACGAAAACAAAAAAGATATTTTGAAGAATGTTGGTAACCTTTGACATTTATCCCTACTGACTTTCATTGTATGAACACAAAACAACTGAGGCATTTCTCAAAAGATCTTTCTTTAGTAATATCCTTTGTGGTGGACTATCCCTTTAACCCATACCTGCTCATTACAATTAATCTCATGGCATTTCTTAAAGTCCCAGTAAAATAAAAAATTACAATGCCTATTATTTTATGAAATATTGCAGCGTTTATTGTAAATACTTTATCAATGTGGATCATTCTCTTTTTAAAACTTGTGCCCTCATAATCTTTAGTTAAAATCTGAATGCACTTCCTTCCTATAATGCCTATCCATCTTAAGACGCATGCATCCGTTAACTCCTCCCCTTCAACTGTCAGTCTGCTGACAGTTCCATTTCCAATTGCAACGGCTGTTTTATACATCCAATCAAATCGCAGCAAAAGACGAAAGCCACGCCCCACTATTTTTGTCTTTTGAAATTCCATTTAACTCGGAAATGCGTCAAAATACGTAAGTAAAAACGAACTTCTGTTTCATGGGTCACTTCCTTTTCTATGCATTTGTACAATTTCATTTGTATGTTTTAGTATGATCTGCATTCACGGCAGTGACAGTTAGGGCTTCAGTATTGCATACGAATAATCGTATGTTTTTTACAATTCACATCGTACAAATTTATACAAATCAGTTACCTTGTAAAATAATCCAGCTTTGATTAAGCTGGAATTGAATTTTTATCTGTAGCCAAAGATATTTGGTCACGTGTACAACAAATTAAAGTTACCATTATATTCACTAAGTGCTTAATATGTGTTTTAGTTCTGTATTTTATAATTCACATGCTGCCACATAGAATTATGGGATATGTAGTTTGCCAAGAATAATTTGTCATAACCTGTTCTCATGGGATAACTTAAACTATTTAACGCATGATGTCTATTGTTCAGAAACCAATATTGGAATTTATTTGAAAAAAGCAAACATGAAGGACGACCTCTCAACAAACACAGATGGTTCAAAAACGTACAAGTACAATGTTGGAGATTGAAAGGCACACTGTGAGTCTATAAAACGTTTTGCCTAAAAATGCGAAATGGATAAACAGTGCTCATAAATGGTTTTAATAATATCCTCCATGGAAATGATTGGAGGCTTGGACTTGAACAGTATTCCTTACGTCACAACAAGCAGACAACTGCACCAATAGTATACAAATACAAACAATGTTGTCAACATTCACAATTACCAGTTACACGAAAATACCCAGACATGAAGTAGTCACGAAAAGCTTACAAACATCCAACTTAATGAGAACAGTATTGCATGCATGTTTGCTAATGTAAATACAATTGTTATGACCAATGCCAAGTCTGTCTATATAGTATTTCATTTTTAAAACAAGTTGAATCATGTTTTGTTTGACATTAAATTATTTAAATAATGGAAACCCTGACAACTCTAGTTTTAATGTATTCTTACTGTCATTGGTGACAAACTCGTATGACAGAATGGAATGACAACGTCTGCCTGTATGTCAATAAAAAAGAAACCTCTCTCTCTCTCTCTCTCTCTCTCTCTCTCTCTCTCTCTCTCCTCTCAGGGTGGTACAGAGGATACACACTGCGACAGAAATCACAGAAGGTGTTGACAATTATCATCCCGCTATTAAACTGACAATCTAATCATTACCTGACATTCCACTGTGGGCTGAATGAATTGTGTGGGTTCTCACAAGCGTTTCTGTTCATTCTCTCATTTCAAAGGGCATTTTTCCTGCCAACTACATCCATTTAAAAGACGCCAAAGTTGAGGGGACAGGGTAAGAGGCAAATCCTATGTTGTTTCGCTCTGTAATTCATTAGCGATAAATTGCCCATCGCTCAGAGGTTAATGTGGCATGTACCGTAACCATAAGTCACGCCAGATGGCTTTGCTCTAAATGTAAAAGACCCCATGAAATTAAAATGGGCTTTTGTGACGTTAATTTCAATGCTGTAATAAAATTATTATTAAGAAGTGTATTTTCTGCTTTCCTTTTTCATACAAGCTCAATACTCAAAGGCAACTGTAAGCTGTTCATGGGTTTATTTTCCTTGCGGCTCAAAAGTTCTCAACTGCTTCCCACTCGCAGCGATGAAACTTCATCATAGCTGCGTCATCTACATTTCTATCTGAAACTGAATGAATCATGTTTTTTTTCTTACAACCTTTCTGTTTAGCAAACAGGAGACTGTGGTGCCTACAGACTTGCCATTGGTTCAAGAGCTCGGCACCACGCTGCGAGAATGGACGCAGATATGGCACAAACTTTACGTGGTACGTGAATCCACCTGCGTCCTCACCTCACAGACTTACCCGCAGTGTGTTTGTTCAACAAGTCAAATCCCATCCCAAGGATTAAGCCACCTTATCGTTTTCAATCACCTGTTCCTCTGCACCGCAGAACAACAGGACCACACTGTTCCGGAACGTTCAGCAGATGGCCTACAGCCTGATCGAGTACCGCTCGCAGATCGTGTCCGGCACGCTTCCCAACGATGACCTTGTGGAGCTTAAGAAGAAGGTCACGGCCAAAATCGATTATGGGAACAGGTGTGACGCAGCTTAACATTTACTCACCTTGAGTTTTTGTTGTTTTTGTTGCAGACAATGGTCATGAAACATTCGTAAATATATGAGTCCATTCCGAGGAATTTGCGCGTAAAACCAACTGTTTGGATTCACAAATACCAACATCAGATTTTGTATTAGAATTTGTGTTACGCAAGTTATGTATACAGTAATTCTGGACTTCATTCTTTAGCTTGGCTACATTATATTGCATAAATGCATAAGATATTAATAGGTTATATGCTTACCAATAAATTAATCAATTAAACTGTGTCCACCAAATTATTTTTCGCCAGCTAAAATAAAAGAACTAGCTGGTGGCGTCTGAGAATGCTCTGGATGCACTGCGCGTTATTCCCGCAATGCGTTGGTTGGTTTAATTTGAGAATATCCGCAACAGTTAGCCTACTTGTTACTAGGATGTTATTATGAAGAAGATTACTTAATTTCAATATGCAGGAACCGTTAATATTAACTTCTCCATTGTTGTGTATGATGGTTGGTCAATGTATTGTTTGTACTTCTTCTCCACCATGATTGGACTGCTGTTTAAAAAAGGACATTGACAAGCTCTGCTTTAAAATTAAAAAATGATAAAGGACAGAGCAAAAAACTCATGAAATATCATTATAATACATAGTGCTTCAAAATGCAGTTTCATCAGTTTGTTTAAAATAATACAGAAGGTTATGTGCGGATTCACCCACTATTTACACGTGGTATGGAGCAGGTGTACATTTAATTCGTACCAACTAACATTTTGTAAATACGAACATTTTCATGAATCGTAAATCTACGATAGTTTTACACATACAATCGGTCTGCTCGTGTTTCATGAATGAGGCCCTTTGTCATTCATTACTGTTGTATGTAAAGGTAAAGTTCGCTTAAAGTAAAAATACTGTCATCATTTATTCACTCTAAAGTCATTCAAAATGACTCTTTCATCTGTGGAACACAAAAGAAGATATTTTGAGAAACGTCTCAGTGGTGTTGTGTTCATACAATGGCGGTCAATGCAGGCGGATGTAATTTGGTTACCAACGTTCTTCAAAATATCTTCTTTTGTGTTTCGCAGAAGAAAGAAAGTCACACAGGTTTGAAAATGGTTAAAGATCGTGATATTTATGTCAACTGTTTCTTTAACAAATGTAAAGCATTCAAAGCATTTCAAGGGTCCGTGTGTTTGTCTCACAGGATTCTGGGTCTTGATTTGGTGGTACGTGATGAGGCAGGAAACACTTTAGATCCCGAGCGCACCAGCACGATCAGTCTGTTCCGAACCCACGAGTCTGCGTCGCGCTGTATTGATGAGAGGATTCAGGAGGAGAAGGTACCACAACATCTTCTGCTAACAACCATCAGTCTGAAAGAAAGTCCATCCAGTTTGAGATTTAGTTGTCAGAAAGCTACACAGACTTTGACAGACATCAGATGTTCTTTTGCTGAGCCGTAGGAACTTTTCATTTGTAATGTGGGCTTTTGTACGTTTGTGTTTCCGATAACATTGGAGCTTCTTTAAACATTCATTGACTTTCCAGAGTCTCAGAACGTCAGTCATGCTGTTCTGTCTGTGATTCTGAGCATCGTGTCTGTTTAACAGATGCGTCTTCAGAACCTGGAGAAACGGCATCAGACCCTCTTCACCGGGGTGCACACCTTCAGCATCCTCATGAATCTCAAGAACTTTGTGTGCAACATCGGCGAAGACGCTGAACTCTTTATGTCGCTCTATGACTCCGATAAGTCTGAATTTATAAGGTGAGTCTCCCTCTTTCTTTCTCTCAGGTTTCGCTTTGTTTTTTATTTTTGATAAATTCGATAGATATGAATGCTTTACTGAATGATGAATCACAGCACAATTAACTGATCATGCTTTAATGAGGATATATGTAGGGACGAATAAAAAAAAATCATGCCTTAAAGAGAGCCGCTTGTTTGTGTGAAGTGCGTTTGTCGTTGTACTTGTTTTCTGTTTGATGTTAATCAATGGCGCGCAGCTATTTTACTTAGTTTAAGTCTATTTTGCGAGTGAAACTTGTTTTCCGGCTGCAATCCTGTTATACTTTCCATACCCACTGTATATTAGGAGTTCGGACTGCGACTAACGTGTTAATTTTTTTTCTTGTGTGTTAAAAGAGTTATATGTAAGAGTACATATTGTTTTTTTCAGCCTTGTGGTGTTCATACTATTGAAGATATACTGAATGTGACCGTGTATTCAGTGATGGCATTTCTTTTGTGTGGTTAAGCCTTCATCTTCTTTAGGAGGGTCATAATTTCCATTCGCAAAGTGTTTTTCCTTGATTCTGTAAGAATCTCTTTTGTCACTTATCTGGCAAAATCACAACTCAAAACCTACTTGTTCACCCAATACTATCAGACATGTCAAGCTTCATGACACTATTCTCACGCTACCAGCCGTAGTCCTCTCTGTAATCCTTTGTTGGTAACTTGTGCCGCTCTAATGTGCCCATGGTTACTTAGACTCTTTTGTGTATCTTTCTTTACTGTTTACCGTGATGTGGAACTGCAGTCACGCCATCTCTGGACTGGCCAAATGCCTACCGTCCATCTTACTGTCAAATTGATGGTGAAATGTCTGTCTAAGATCATTGACTATCGTAGTAGGAAGAATTAAACAGTAGTCAACAAGCAAGTTGCCCTCGAACTCTTTTGTTTCCCTAGACTCTTCAAAATATCTCATGACGTGTTCAACAGAACAAAAAATTACAATATTGTTTTCCTACTACGGCAGTGGATGATGTCTCCGACCTGAACATTTCTAACATTCTTCCCAATATCTTTCTCTTTGTTCATTGGAACAAAGAAATGTATACCGGTTTGAAACAACCTGAGGGTGAGTAAATGATGACAGATTTTTCATTTTCGGATCAACTATCCCTTTAAACGAAGTTGCTGTTGAAAAACGAATCCTGCAGAGTCACAGAATTAATGCGGATGATGCAGGAACACCACAAGAAAGAGTCAAATGTGTTCAAGTCGGTCAGGTCTTGTGTTTCTGTCTGTATGAAGGATCTGTTGCTCCGAGGCGTCGATGTTTATTTGAACCACAATGTAACGAAGGGTTTTTGCAATGAAGGACGGAGCAGCGCACGCTGTTCGACCTGAAACACAACCCCTGTATGCACAGCGCTGTTTTTATTTGGTATGGACATACAGAAAATATATTTTAAAATGTAAGAGAGATGAAAATGGTCACGAACACTTGAAACCTGATTTTATGTTGACCACAGGGGAGAAAAGAGACATCTTTCTTTCTTTTTTGCTTAAGACTCAAAGTGAAGGCAAACCTTTATTCCTATGTTTCGCTTGCCACGTATATAAAACGATTAAAGGGACAGTTTAACCAAAATGAAAATTCTGTCAGCATTTACTCACTCCCAGGTTGTTCCAAACCTATATAAATGTATTTGCTCTGATGAACAGAAAGAGTTTTAGTTACCAAACATCTATTTGGTTACTGACATTCTTCCAAATATTTTCCTTTGTGTTTAGCAAAACAAAGAAATGTATACAGGTTCTGAACAATCTGAGGGAGAGTATATGATGACAGAATTCCCTTTTTCTGGTGAAGTTTATTTAAAGGTATATAAGTTACCCTTTCGTGACACATTATGTTTTGTCCTCCCAGCGAGAACTTCCTGGTGCGGTGGGACAGCACGGGCATGCCGAAAGAGATCGAAAAACTCAACAACCTGCCTGCACTTTTCACAGTAACAAAGTTCAAAATATTATATCATATTTCGGTCATTCCCGTTCTAAATCCATGAAAAATGTTATTAGAGAAAATAGCATGGACAGTTTTGGTTGTGCCAACTCTGGGAAAGTTTTTTGTTGACGATTCCTGTCGTTCTTCTCTGTGTCCAGGATCTGAGCAGCAGTGATCTGATGAGACAGCGCCTCTTCCTGGTGTGTCAGATCATCCGTGTGGGCCGCATGGAGCTGAAGGAAGGAAAGAAACACACGGGAGGACTGCGCAGGCCGTTCGGAGTAGCAGGTTCTTATGCATTAGATGCTTGATTTCAAATTCATTTTTATTCATGCATCCGGCAGACGCTTTTATCCAAGGTGACTTACGGTGGTATACATTTATTATTCTGGGAAATATTAATGGGTCATTCTGTGCCAGTTCAACCGCCTTCTCGACTTTAGTTATTATTGCATTTCTGCAAGTGCATGTTGTGTTTACTTCATCAAACAGAGACTTGAGGTTATATTACTCTCTGTTGCAATAGAGCTTAACCCAGAATATTCCTTAAACCCTACGAAAAAAAGGCTCTCAGAATTTAAACACGATGCCTTTAAACACAGCATCACTCTGTGTTTTGATAAAAAAAAGTGCACTCACTATTTTGTTACTGCAATATTTCAATACAGCCTCGCATTATTGTTTTGCGACAAAACTGAGAAAACTTCAAAAAAAGCTTTTTTTCCAGTTAGGTGCACCCACATCATCTCCATATCTCTACAGTAAATTATTTTCTCCTGTTTTCAGATAAAATCACTGCGTGTTGCAGTTTAAAGTAACAGTAGTTTCACCACAAAAGCATCTTTCTGTTTTGTTCCTAGTTCTCTATTCATCTGTCTATACGATAAATACATGCTGAATAGAGACAGTCAGACATATGACCTTGCTCCTCTATAAAAGCTGTAAAATGTCGTTGGATCTATTGTTGTTTCAAAAAGGTTTTTTTCTGAAGATGTTTATCATGTATGCTTGCTGTTCTACTATTGAAGACAACTTTCCAAATGTAGGGCCCTATGAATTCAGCGATGTGGAAAACGCGGACTGAATTGCGGAATCCAGGCATAAAAATGGATTATTTCATAAAAATGTAATATTTCTTAAGTAGAAAGTACAATTGTGCTATGAGTAACGTTAGAAATTTTCAGATGTGGTTTAAATATGTATGCTGCTTGTCCATGAGTGGCGGGTTGCGTGTACTGCACGTGTGACGCAGCGTCCGAACACATTAACTGCATTTACTATTTCACATGGTGCATGCCAAACCGCGCACTTATGCACTGTTCCATGTTTTGTTGTATAAACTGCGTTAGTAGTGAGTTTACATTGAGTTTTTTCTCGAAAAGAAGTGCACTTTAATACCTGGGTGATGAACTCATTCAAGTGAAAATATGAAGTTTGGAACACTAGACACTACGCATTCAACGATCGCAGTTTCGCTTACGTGGCGGAAGGGAGGCGGAGCTATTAGACGCTGCCGAGCAAATTTCTCCTGCAGTTTTTACGCATCAATTTAATGCAGACTGAAGTCATGCCGAGCAAAACAGATTAAAATGACATTTTTATTGACATGCATTGAGTTGTTTGATTGACATATTTTGCCCTCATCTGGGAAACCGCACACATTTCCAATTACTATAAAACTGTTCAGTATTCCATTTGGGATGATACTACTCGTCTTAAACTCATACACTTGATGGTTAAGTGTCAAACAACCTTTGCGGTGACCCGTCAAAATAAAAGTCTGGTCAACTCGAACAAGTTATAACGCACACTTTTTACCACACCACCCCCTTGACTTTTTATAAGTCGACCACTAAGTACGTTAGTAAATTAAAGTAAATGTGCTAGTCAAAAAATTTGTACTCATTAATAAAAACTAATACTTTATTAAAGGGCAAGACTGAATTTAAGACCTAAAAACTAAATAAAACCCCCAAAATGTATTGGTTTATTAACTAAGTTGTGCATTATGTAGTACAGATTCTTTCCTATATAACTTCAAGTATCTACTGTAGGTCTTTTAATATAGTTTATAAGTGAATGCTATAGTATACTGATGTATTTGTGGGCAAATAAACTACTATTGTATAGTAAAAGAAGTACAAAACAGACTCCAGAAACATTAATATGTAAAAAAATCAAACAGATTTCATAGGGCCCTATATGCAGATATTATTAAAAATGTGGTTTTCCTAAAGCAGTTTTGCCTTGCTGTAAAGGTGTGAGGTCTGTTTGATTCTTCTCTACCTGGAGACTTACTCTTTTTATTTTATTTAATTTTTTATTCCAAAACTCTAGTGTTTTGAAAAGCTGCTTTTCCGTTTTATGTCTGGAAAATATATAGTGCTCTCTAGGTGCATATCATCTGATCTTTAAATATTTTTGAAGTGCTTTGTATTTGTTTACCCCTGAGCGAATGAGACAATTACATTTTATAAGTATATAAATGCATCTGTAGTTCAGATCAGCATTAACCTTTTGTTTTTTTGTCTCTGCAGTCATGGATATCACCGATATTGCCCACGGTAAAATCGATGATGATGATAAACAGTATTTCATCCCTTTTCAACAGTAAGTCTGTCTTTATCAGATTAGGAGATAGTTTCTCTCTTTATCACTTCTTTTTTTTCAAATTGTTGTTTATTTTGGGAAGAGGCCATCACACACTGTAATAGTTTTGTTACCTCTAGGCAATTTTTTCCCTTCTCAATTGTGTCGTCCTTCTCTCTTCTTAGGATTGCCATGGAAACGTACATCCGACAGCGGCAGCTCATCATGTCTCCACTCATGCCGTCTCGTGTCATCGTCGAGAACGAGCCTCTCGTTGCCGTCTTCAACAAGGTCATTGCCACACGAGAGGTCAACCACAAAGGACAGGGTAAGGACGGCCAAAAAATGTATCGTGATGATGAATGGGGCAGATGAATAATCTGAATAAATGCAGTTTTGCAAACATTTTTTATATTATCTTTTGTTTTAGTTGAATATTTATACATTTTCGTATGTGCTTTTGTGCATTTTATTATTCTTTTTTTATTATATGTTGTAATATAAGTGGAATAATTTTATTTCAATTTCTTTTCATTTATTTTCAGCTAATTATTTCAGCGACTCAACTCATTTCAGTTTATTGCTAAGGCAACATTTGTCACTTTAATTTTTCATTTTATTTTCAAGGTTTCCAAATAATATTTAGGCATATTTTTATTTCAATTAACAGAAATCTTAAAATAATGTTAGTAAACTATAATAACTTTGGTTAACAGTGTAATAATAACCGTGTATATACACAACTTGCGTTATGTTTTGTTTTAAAATAGTCAAGATATTTTATTTGTTTCAAGAATGTTTGGGTTGCATATATTCTCCAAGTCTTTTTAAGCCTTTCACGCGGAATAAAAATGACTAGGGTTAGTTGTAATCTCTACGAATAAAAATCATAAAAAGTCCATAGATGATTGAACTTAATTCAAATTTTCTTTTTGGAAATGCATTTTAACATTTGTAGTATTTATTTTCCTTTATTAGTATTTATTTAATACCTGATGTATATTGGGTTGGTGTTTAATACTTCAAGTCATTTGTATGTTTTTGTATTGATCTATTATCCAGTAATTAAGTTTGTTGCCTTTTGTTCACAAGACCTATTCTCCATTATAACGGCATGTTTGTTGCTTTCAGGGCTGTTTGTGACCCTTAAACTGCTCCCGGGAGATGTGTCTCAGGTCCAGAAAGATTATCCTCATTTTGTGGATCGCACAACACCTATCGTCAGGAAAATGGGCTTTCCTGAAATTATCCTTCCAGGTGGGTCTATCCGTCTTTCAGATGTGATCCTGATGGCGTGATAGCGGTGCTAAAACCTTCAGAGACACTTTAGTAAATCCTAAATAAGCTGAACTTCTCTCTTATTTTTAACAGTATCATTGGCAGTTAAGTTGTCTGCTGGTGATGTTAAGTGCAGCTCTTATTTCCGTATAGGTTACGTGAGGAACGATGTTTACGTCACGCTGCTACAAGGAGAGTTTGATCGCGGCAAGAAGAAAACCCCGAAAAATGTTGAAGTTATGATGAGCGTTTTGGATGAAGAAGGAAACCCCATGGAGGTAAAGACATCCCTTAATGTTAAATATTTCATAGAAATTTTAATAAATGCATTTTTTATTAATATTAATATTTTTGGTTAATATGGTGTCCCTTTTAAACCAAGTAAACGTGTCCGACGTATTAATGTCGTGCATCGATCGTTTGCGAGCGCAAGTCAGTAATCTGAAAGCCTAATCTACACATACGTTTTTATTTAAATGTTCAGTTATTTCTCTGTTTGACGGCTTTACCTGAAGTAGGTGTTGTTTGGGTAGATCTTGTTTCTCCATTTCTTGTTCTTTATTTTTCTCCGTCTCGCTATCTCTCCTCAGAAGGCCATATTTCCCGGAGCGGGTTATGAAGGCATCACAGAATATAAGTCTGTCATTTACTATCAGGTCAAGCAGCCCTGCTGGAATGAGACTGTTAAGGTACAAACATAAAGAAAACAACAAAGACTGTGTGCAGCTTAGAAAGTGACACATCCATGTGTCTTAGAGAGGAAATTGAGCCTTTTGTGGCGGCTTCTTACAGCTTTGTGCTCTGCTTGTTAACAACCCACTCTTAACACGGTTAATAAATGATGACATTAATAATTTAATGAATTTAATAAAGGTAAACATCTATGCTGTCGAAAAAGCTGCAGACGTGCACCATGTGCAAAAACAAAAGAAACTTGCTTAAAATGTATTTTTAAGGAATAGTTCAGCCAACATATTTATCGTTTATTCATCGTCATGTCTTCAAAGCTATTTTGAGAAATGTCTCGGTGGTATTTATTATACGATGAAAGTCATGTTGTTCGGTTCATCTGAAAATCTTGTGTGTTCCGGAGAAGAAAGTCATAGATGTCTATGACATGAGCATGAGTAAATTATGAAATAATATTTTGTTTCTTTAATAATAAATAGGTTAAGTGAGAGTAAAAGCATGTGAATCTCATCATATCCTCTCTTTTGTCCGTCAGGTGGCCATTCCCATTGAGGATGTTTGTCGGTGTCATCTACAACTAACCTTTAGACACAGATCATCTCAGGATTGTAAGTGTCTTTTTCACAAGATACCTTGAATGCTACAATATAAAGAGGAAAGTAAATATTTATTATAGAGTATAGTTACAATATATAGCATTAGTGGTATGTGTTCAAGTGCGTCCTTGACGTGAATACTTCACCCAAAAATTCTGTCATCATTCACTCACCATCGAGTTGTTCCAAATCTGTATTAATGTCTTGTTTCTGATTAACAATTTATGACTGTTGAACAAAAATGACTGAAGAAATGCGATGGCAAGAACCATCTTGAGGTTAAATGTTGCTTCTCTTTTGCCTCATTTATGCACATTTCTAAGTGTTCATATTTGGTTATTTGTTTGCAGCCAGAGACAAGTCTGAAAAACCATTCGGCATGGCTTTCGTCCGTCTGATGAAGTCAGACGGCACTACGCTTCCAGATGGAAAGCACGATCTCATCATCTATAAGGTCGGCATCTTTTCATTTATGTTGGCTAGTACAGTGGTGTGATATCTTGCAGGCATGTGAAGTGTCGCGCAAATGCTTTCGGATGATATTGTAGAAATACTTTATTCAGAGTCATCCATCCCTCCAGCTCTTTCTAAAACTGAACATCTACTATTTCATAACTATTATTTGTTCAGGGGTAAAAGTGGTAAATAGACTTTTAAGACACAAATTCTGTCCAATAAGTTTAAGCAAGCGAGGAGACTTTAAAGTGAAGATGTCTTTGTCCTTCGGCTGTTTTGTTTTTCTCGCTTTACAGCAGTTAACGCTCAACAATGTGACCTTCATATAAAATCTCCAGTTTCACCTGCAGCGTTTGAATTATTTCAGAGAGTGATGTCTCTTTTTGAACCACACATTTCTCTGCCATTCCTCGTGTCCTTCAGGTGGATGTGAAGAAGACTGACGATGCCAAGACGTATTTGACGCTGCCCGGCTCGTACGCTGACGTGGTGGAGAGAGAGAGACAGGCAGGAAAACCTTTTCATCACGCCGCCGTCATTCCTGTCACCAAAGACAGCTTCCAGATCTCCACGCTGACCTGCTCCACAAAACTCACACAAAACGGTGAATCTGCCACAATCATTTTCTTGCCTGTTCTTTTTTTGGGGGCTGGGCAGGAGTGACCTGAAGGGATGTATGTAATAATTGAATGCAATAAAGTTGAGCTTTTTTACCTTCCGATCTTTTTTCCTCAGTCGATCTTTTGGGCCTTCTCAACTGGAGATCGAATACTGAGAGACTTGAAGAAATTCTTCAGAAAATGATGGCGGTGGAAGGCGGCGAAATTATTAAAGTAAGAAAAAAAGCACACACCACCTCTGAACAGTGCTTCTGCCTTTAAGTTTTTCTTTTATTTATGTTGGTCTGTAGTTTTTGCAGGACACGCTGGATGCCCTCTTTAATATCATGATGGAAACTTCAGAGGAAGAAACCTACGACACGCCGGTGTTCAATGCCCTGGCAAGTATTGAAGATTTTATTCCACATGAGGGGAATGTATCAGTCAATATCTCTTGGCGTTTTTAGAGATTTAAACAAACCTCTGCCAATGTTTATTAAAGGTTTATGCACAGACATGAATGATACACCAGATTGTCAAGACTTATGCCCGTTCACACTAAGTGACAAAGCTACACTGTTGGCGAACATTTCTAAACAGACCAAACATTTGTTAAACCAATAAGGACACAGGTTACATGAATGTGAATTATATGTGTATTTTTCAACATTTTAAGCAGTGTTTAAGAGAGTGATTGCAGCCCGCAACCTAATAATATTTTGAAAATCATTATTTGGCCCTTGAATTTGTATTACATTGGATTGACTAAAACAGTCTAGTTGCATTTTGCATTCCTTCTAGTTGTTAAAATGTAGGGTAACCTTGTGTTATCTTGGTACCAATATTTCAGTAGTAAAACTCCACGGTTCTCTGTACTAGATTCGGTACCAAAGCAAAACCCCAGTACATGCTAATTGAAACACAATTTTATTGATAACGCTCATTTTTTATATAAATGTATAAAAAGCAATGCCATTTTGTATACGTGAAGTTAACAAGTTAATTGTTGCTAAAACTGTTGTGTGCTCATTGGGATCTTTAATGCTGACGAACATCTTCATCATTCAGCATCTGTAAAAGAAAAATGTAATAAACTCCAGTAAAGCAACTGACTGAACAAACATGCATATGCAACTTAATTTGACTTACCCCGTGCGGCTCATATCCGGCATCTTTTAGCACCGGGACCGCGCCATCTATCAAATGAATCTCCAAACCATCTCCATATCCAGCTTTATGTCATTCGTTTCTATAACATCCATCTCTGAAATGCCGTGAACAGACAAACACACCTCAACTTCTCTCACTATCGCAAGAGTAAAGAGCTGCAGCTGCAGGCCCACAGCGCAGCCAATCTTGATAAGTGGGTCTTCCGTTCGCTCGTCGGTTAGCACGTTGGCTTTTTCTTTCTCTTTTCCAGGAGAATTGCCTAATAAAAGAAACCGTATCCCTGTTACGAAACAGGGATCCAGACTTGAAAATCTTTCCGAAACTAGTTGGAGTGCTGGAGGAGTTCTCAAGCACAGAAATACTACATCATACGTCCAACTTTTTTTTAACCACCTTAAGCATGAGAAGCCAGCACGTTCAATAGTGTAAAGAAGTCAGAATGCATGACATAGCATGTTACCCCGCCTTTAACATCTCAAGTTCTGTGTTTTTTTGGCTCAATGGCTCTTTGTGAAACCAAAAATGGTTCAAAAGAGTATTCAAAATGATCAAATGTTTCCCCAATGAATCCAAATTCTAATAAAGGAAGGCACAATTAGTCATCTTATTTGATTTGTTCATGATATTACAATAAGTGTAGAATTAAGAAAACATCTATAACTGTGTTTTTTCATATCACCGTTATTGTATATTGTGTCACCCCTACTGGCGACTTTACAGAACACCCTAGCATGCCTCACAAGGTACTGAAATAAAACACATGTTAAAAATCACAATGCATCGAGGTTGCCAGGGCATCCTACCGACCGGCCATGTGCGCCTGTCCCTGGACCCAAACCGTGATACTCCCCCACATATGGAGGGTTATATCTTCCTGTACCAATCGCCAGTCATTGCGATTTCATTTGTTATAAGCATGAGTAACCTTATTGCAATTACACGCCATATCGCCATCTGCATGTGGGATGTCCTCTCCCACACAGACACACAGGTCAGATTATTCTCTCATGTGATAAGTGCACGATGACTGTGAAAAAAACAGATGACTTTATTTTATAGTCAGTTCCGCTGTTTTTAGATTCTGTCCATTTGGTGGTGATCCATGCACCGACCGACCTTGACCGGAGTACTGTAGCATCGGGTAAAGCACATTTTTCTGTAGAAATCAAGTTGTGAATGATTTTTTCCTGCTTGCTAAGCCTTGGTTATGTAAAAGAGTTTAGCAGAGGTAGGCGTAGAGAGCGATTACATTTTCATGAGTAAGATTGAGATTTTGAGATGGAACGTGGTTTTTATTGCGAATAATGTGAAAATGTTAGTTCACCCCAAACTGAGAATTGTATTCAATCTTATTCATTCTCGTGTCATTGCAATCCTTTATGATTTTCTTTCTTCCCCCAGAACACAGACGGAGATATTATAAAGAACTTTGATAACTAAACAACATTGACCCCCCATTGACTTGCAAAACCACATAAATATCATCATCTGTGTTTCACTGAAGAGAGAGTCACATACAGGTTTTGAATGACATGAGAATGAATAAACAATGACTGAATTCCTATTTTTTTTCTGAACTAGTATCTCGGTTTTGTTTTTCATGTGCACAGGTCTTCATCATCTCGCTGATCGGTGACATTAAGTTCCAGCACTTTAACCCGGTTCTGGAGACATACATTGACAAACACTTCAGTGCGACTTTGGCGTACCAGTAAGATATCTCGTCATGCATCCTCTCACTTCGGCCACATTTAATTCTCACCTTTCCATACCTCACACTCCTCTGCTATCACCTGTTCCCCATACACACCTTCACACACGTCATCCGTATTGATACAGAACACCGTTGTGTGTAATTGCCTCAGCGTACCTTTTCTTCTCTCCTTTTGCAGAAAGCTGACCAAAGTGTTGAATTATTTTGTGGTCCGCGCTGAGGACCCAGCTCATACAGAGAGACTCTACGCTGCTTTGAAAGCTTTCAAGTACCTTTTTCGATTCATCGTGCAGTCACGGATTCTCAATCTGAGGTGGGTTTAGGTCCGAGCACGCATTGTGAAAAAAGTACCTGGAGGCGAGCTTGGAAATCACAATTGAACTGGTCCTTGTTTGGATGATGCAGATGAAAAAACAAGAAAAATTGATATCATAGAAACTCTGTTTTTGTGCAAACACACGGGGGAAATGGATTTCCATTAAGAGCATGCCGAATTAAAGCATTTATTTCACGAGTGTGTTGGATCAAAGAATTAACCAGAAACCCTTTTCAGAGAGCATCCTGCTTTACTGTTCAGCATCTTAGTTGTTCCCGTTTCTTTAGATGTTATATCTGTGCACCTAAAAAGAAAAGAAAAAGATGGCGTCATGGAAAAATACATGTAAAAAATAAACGCAGTGGTTTAACTTTCAACCTGCTAAGTGTCATGCAGCAAAAATAAACTACAGCGGAGTGAATTACATTTCCATTTTGCCATGAAATTAACAAAAGAAATCCGTGTTACATTTTCAAATGTAAAAAGCACTCGAACGTCAGACAACAGTAGAAGATAATAAACATGTTCTCTTCACTAGTGTTATTATTATTATTATTATTATTTATTCAGTGTATCATAAGCAAATGATAACATAAACAACAACAATAGTTTAAAATCCAACAAATAATTAGTTTTTCTCCAGAATTTCAGTTAAAGAAATTAAGTTATAGAGAAAAAAGCATTCCGAAAACATTCCTGAACATACTAACATCTTTAACAGTCTATATATAGAAATATTACACACGCCTGTGTTTTATACTTTTTGAGCCATAATATTTCCTTAATACTCAAGAATACATTTAAGAATAAACATAACTTTGAAATAGTTATAAAATAGAACAAACGATTACCTTCATGATCTTCAGTTGTAGACCCACAATGAAATCGGCAAAAATGCATTTATACTTTCTAAGAAAAAGAGATTTTATACACATAAGCTTATAATATAGACAGACCACCATTTTATATTCAACTCAACATAAATAACAACTTAAAACATTTTGACGTTCTAAGCCTATTCATCAGTCAACGAATAATTTGTATTGCGCCAAATCTTCAGTCAAACTGGACTTTATCACAAGAAAATAAAATGTATCTACAGCTTCTTTAAGAAATATATATTATGCCCATTGCGCAATATTGTAACCTACAATACGCCATTTTGATTCTACTCTCCTTGAGCAAATGATAAAATTGTAATATGCCTAAACTTCACCTCTGTCATAACGCTTTCATAACTTGATGATGTCGACAACGGCTGTTCACTTGAAGAATTAGCAACACTGCTACTTACTGAAGAGATGCTAGGGTCAATCGAACATGTCCATTTGTACGTGAAATTTAAAGACGAATTGACATCAGAGCAATGATAAACTACCCCCACTGCTGTTTGCAAGGTCAACCAATCAGTTGGCACCCCAGTATTTTAAAAGCATTTTTGATTGTTTAAAATTTATTGAGAAACATATGCCGCTTTTCCGTGGGTTCGTCGAGTCCCGGTGCACCCAAAAGATCGGCACCTATGCCCTGTTTCCCCTTGAAAATATAAATGAAGTTGTTCATTTGTTATAGTGGCAGGAATTGACAACATACAGTCTTTTTGCTAATTTTTTAAAAACTTTGTTTGTTGTTTAACAGGTTTTACGGAAAAAGTGAAGATGGCGGGCAATTTCTTGACTCCATTCGTACCCTCTTTCTTTCTATCAGCAACCTTATGGACAGGCCTCTGGATGAGGGCGTTAAAATAAAGGCAGGTGTCACAACACATTCATATAGACCAGCGGTTCTCAAACTTTTTTGTTGTAAGGCCCCCTTTGTGTAGAGTTACTTTGCGGCCCCCCAAATAAAGACTTAGAATCTTAGACTTAGAATTTTAAATAAGCCAGAAGCATATTACGTTATACAATGCTGTCAATAATTTTGCTTGGTAGTCTTATTTTTCTGATCTTTGATTGCATACATCTATGATAATTTTCTATATTTCATAAAACAGCAAATCTCTGCCGTTCAGCTAAAAATAATTTTTAGTATTTATGTACCACATAAAAATAACTAAATCTGAAATCTAGTATTTTTAAAACTATAATTACCCTGCATGGCAGAAAATATTGGCTTCCTTGGATATTTGTTGAAAAAAATGCAATATTCCTCTTGAAATGAAAACTCATGGGCAATTCCAGTGTTATGGATGTGACATTTGCAGGCAAACACGAAATATAATCTCTCAGAGAATGTGTTTATATCTTTCGAATCCTCTGTTGATAGAGTCCAGACATCAAAAAATATCAGTCCACGTTTTCTGTTTAAGCTTAGGGAAATTCAGTACATGCGTATATTTTTGAAAGACGACTTGCTTTGTAGGATTTTTGTGACTTAAAATGCACAAACCAGAAGCAGTAATACTTGACAAATGGAGAGGGGGTGACTCTTCATAGAATATAAAATGCTTATGTATTTTTTGCCGGTATTACTTTTTGATTATTTTTGAGAAGATTTTACTATTATGAAAGTGTCTCTTATACCTGAGGATGGAAAATCATGCTTTAAAAAACTTTTTTAAGACCTCACATGGATTTTTAAACCCCCAAATCTTGACATCAGTATGGTGAAAAACTTTATTTTCTTTAAAGGCCTTCTTCGTTTCTATGCTTGGTTTATTGATGCTTCATCGGTTAGCAGTGACGTGAGACTTAGCGAAGCCATCAATGATCCATGATTTTGAGTTTGATTCAAAATAAAACTTTATTATAGTCCACACAATGAAAGAGTCATTCTCTGTGTTGTTCCTCACAGGGAGCGGTCCTAAAATATCTCCCTACCATAATCAATGAGTTACAGAAAGTTTTTGATCCTGTGGAGCTGAGGTAAAGTGGATTCAACTTTTATTGTTTAACTAAGACCGGTGTGAAATACATCTCAGGTGCATCACATCTCCGCGTGACATCAATATTTATGTCCCTTCTGATTTGCATTTTTTGCATCATGTTATTCATTCATTCATTTCCATTTTTTTATTCTTCTAACACGTTTCTCTCGTCCGACCCTTCCCAGCATTCAGCTGGCGAAGTTTATCGAGAGCATTCCAGACTTTCAAATGGTGCGCCAGAAGCTCGGATGTCTTGTAAAAATCGTGGAGAGCGACCTTTTCAAACTGCCGGGTGAGACTCGAACTGACACCTTCTCCCATAATTCATCTCATTTATTGTGCGGTAAACACAACAGCTGACAGCCTCGTGTTCTCTGTGCTTGCAGACTGCAGGGATGTGTTGTTGCCCCTGATCGCGGATCAGCTGAGCGGTCAACTGGACGATCACTCCAATAAACCCGATCTGGAGGCCTGCGTTCAGCTCTTCAGTGCTGTACTCGACATACTGGACCTCAAAAACATCGTGAGTTAAAACATCTCGAACAACAGCAGATGTTCTCTTATTCTCAGACTCGGGCGGCATGGATTGCACACAGAAAAGGCAAGAGCTGCATTCTCATTGGCTGGCGATTTATTGGAGACGGAGAGCAGGATTTTAATGAGTCCGCCGGGAAATAAAGCCGTGTGAATGAGATGCCAAGCTGATGAGGGCCGTTTTAAAGGGACGGTTCACACAAAATCATTTATTAATCCTCATGGGAACACACCAGCATATGACATTTTTAATGCCGTTAATGTATCTTACAGTCCCAGTCCTAGATACTGACAGGCTGATGTCTCCCATAATGCATTTCACTTTGCTTGTTGATATGAAAGTGCATTCGAGTGCTGCTTGTTGACATTTCGGCTCAAAGCAGTTTTTTTCGACAGGCAGGCATTTCAGGTCAGATTCTTGGAGCGCCGAGATTAGTTTATCGCTGAAAAAGTTATGTTGCCAACTCCAAAAAAAGGTCATTTTAACCGCACTACTCCCCATCCCTCCATCTCATTCTGTTTCCTTTTCATGTTTTCCTATCATTTCAGGGTCCCACGTCAGGTCACGTGAAGCTAATCGTGGACCGTCTGCTGCGGAGGGTCAACCGCACCGTCATCAACCTGAGCTTAGACTCGCCCCTCATAGTAAGATGCCGGCTACAAAATACAGCATTTGCAGTGACTAAATCTGATTACCTTCCTGCCAAAGCTGGTTTTATTTCCTCCGCACGGCACTAAATCCCACACAAACATCTCATAAGAGCAACATTTCAAAGCTTAACCTAGTTGAGTTTATATATTTGTCCAGGTTATTGATTGTCCTGTTTGTTTCTCCGGACGCAGGGCCACTACCTCGCATGCATGACCGCCGTCCTGAAACAAATGGAAGATGCGCATTACGCGCAATACATCAGCACCTTCAAAACCAGCCAGGACATTATCGTAAGTCTCCTGCTTTCTCTGCCGACCCGATCCATCACCGCAGACGCACCGAGAGCTTCTGAGATTTGCTTTATAAATAATCCACCTTTATGCGGTTGACTGATGCGGTGCGTGCGGCTCACCGTCCCGCTTTCTGTTGCAGGTTTTAATCATGGGACGAGATAAGAGCGTTCAAAGCGGCGTTTTTTAAACAAGGCTCTGTTGCGCTGCTCGGTGATGTCTGTGTCTTATGCAGGATTTCTCAGCACGTACGCACACGGTCGTATCCACTGAGATGTGTTTTTGGCTTGCTTTCCCGTCAGGACTTTCTAATGGAGACTTTCATCATGTTCAAAAACCTGATGGGGAACGTGTTCCCCCCTGACTGGATGATCATGAATCTCCTTCAAATGAAAGTCTTTCTGCGGGCCATAGACCAGTACTCTGATGTTCTCAACAAGTATTTTCTGGATGCCACTCACTTTCACTTACAGGTCAGTAGGTTGGTCCAATCACACATCAGAGATTATATTGGTGGAGATTGTATCTCGTAACAGATGTTTGAATGTTAACAGTCTCCAAAAACAAATTATTCAGTTGAAATATTGACACCATTATTTTATCGGCATTAAGAGTGAGATTTATGAAGTCTATTAACTTATTGACAAAGCACAGACTGAGATTTCTTTAAAGCGGCCATATCACACAGAGCTTCTGTATATCTCATGTTAATCTTGAGTATTCAGAGGATAGTATCGCACCCTTCAAATATCCGTAGAGTCTTTAGTTTAATCACATTTATAAAAGACTGATACAGCCGTACGATTATTTCCGAAAACAAACGTGCGCACACATTGTCAACAAAACACGGACAGTTTCACTTACCGTGTGCGGTTCATGTCCGGCATCGTTTAGGGATGGGAACGCCGCTCCATCTATCAGTTTAAACGATCTCCAAATCCAGCGTTATATCCACCGTTTATATAACATTCATCATCCAAGTGCAGTGAACAAACCACACAGCTGAACTTCAACTCACATGTGAAAGTGCGCATGTTCCTTTTCGCACTCTCCTTGGTTGATGCGTGCCGCGTGCTTTTCCGCGAGAGTTGTCCAATAAGGGATTAAGAAAAGTTGTTACGTAACGATTTTTCATGTTTTCGAAAAAAACTTTCTGAAACCTGTACGATCACTGGGGGAGTGTATCGAGCACAGAAATACTACGTAATACCTCCAACTCGTTTTTTGACAAGTTGAATGTTGCAGGGCCACTTTAATATCTCAATAACTTCTCCTAGACATCAAGGAGCTTAAATAAATTGAAAAAACTTTGTCTTTTGCATCTCAGATATTACTCCTGAGATAAAGAGTCGTAAATCTGACATTCAAGTCTCCGTTTGATGTTCAGAAGACATCACAACAATGCCTCAAATCTGAGCTCAGATTTCTGAAGTCTAAAATCAAAAGTCAATGCTATTGAAGATCTCGATATAAACTCAAGCATTTCTCATCATATTTACCCAAATCCAGATTATTTTACGTCTATAATCTACATTTATTTTACACATCCATACTCTTCGTAGATTCCAACAATTGTCAAATTTTCGAAGATGTGTCTGAGACTTACCTAAACTGTTGAGCAACCTCTGTGCAATAACATTTTACCTTCATTGGCTCGTTGAAAACTTGGAGAAACCCTCCAAGTTTATATTCCCAAAAATATTGTACTGAAGTAAAAATATGGTCATTAAGAAATACATGCTTGTGTATGCATAGAAACTAGTTCCTCCTGTAATATAAGGTGCTTGAAAGATATATTCAACCTCATCTTTCATGAACCACACATTTTCTCAACTTGGTTATTTGTTCTTATTTAGGAACATTATGATTACCAACAACCTGCATTTTGTATTCGTGCATTATGATGTTCTTATGGGGAACTGCATGGATTTTGCGTTCCTTGTGTTTTGGGGAAACATCTATTACTCCGTTGCAAACTAACCAGCAGTGAACTGTACTGTTGCTTGGTTACCATTCATCCAGTGCCCTTGCATCCAGACAACGTGTTCCACTCGTATGACCCCAGACAATTAAAAAGCAATCACATTACTATACATCAATACAAGCTTAGCGTCTGAATGGTGAAAGTGCGGCCTGTGGACTGTAGCCCGTACGGAAAGATGATATTAAAACACATTAATTAGTTGGGATTGTGTTCCTACTGTATATTTAATTTCAATATTTGGTTTTCTAAATGGTGTCCCTTTAAACATTTTATTTTCCTGATTAAATCGGCATTTCTAATTAAATCAGTTCATTTACATACTCCACAGCACACATGCCCAAACAAAAAAAACAGTCGTTTTTTTGTAATATAAGTGTGACTCTGTGCAGACTTTACCAGATTTTTTTCTTGAATCATCCTTGTGTTTGTTTTTGTTTCTCTCTTTCCTCTTTAGCTCTGGAACAACTACTTTCATCTTATCGTTGCGTTTCTTACCCATAAGTCATTGCAGCTGGAGTCCTTTTCTCTTGAGAAGAGAAACAATATTCTCAACAAGTGAGTGCAGGACCTCGAGGCTCATTTTCTTTCATTCGATATTTAAATGTCGGTCACAGTTCATTTGTTTCAGCGCTTGGCAGCTAAAAAGTTTTTCTTAACACATATTCACAGGTACGGTGATATGCGGAAACGCATCGGCTTCAAGTTGGGTGATATGTGGCATAATCTTGGTAAAAGCCTTTTCCTCATCCTCTTATCTTTCACATACAGTGACCACAATTAGACAAATGACTGTGTGCAGAGTCATTTGACAGAGTTGTGGTTTTACAAAGAACATGTCTTATTTTTCTTTAATGGTCATGTGAAGTGCATGAAAAAAAATATTATCAATGTTCTGAATGAATGTGTGTGTCATTTTCAGGCCCACATAAGATGAAGTTCATTCCCGTAATGGTGGGTCCCATGCTGGAGGCGACGTTAGTTCCAGAGCCCGACCTGAGGAAGGCCACCATCCCCATCTTCTTTGACATGATGCAGTGTGAACACCATTTCAGTGCCAACCACACCTTTCAAACGGTGAGCGTTTGACATGAACCACTCGTGAACATGAGTCGCTCTGAATTTAGCTTATCGTTAGTTGGTTAGATTGCAAGCTGGTCATTTAGTTGGTTGGTTGGTCATTTAGTTGGTTAGTTGGTCAATTAGTTGGATGGTTGGTCAGTCGGTTGGTTATTTGGTTCGGTAGGTAAGTAGGTAGTTTATTGTCCTTAAATGGAAACTTGTCTTTGGCGGCGTCATACATCATAAAACAAATATAAATAAAATCAATATAAAAACTTACGTGAAAACACTCAACATTACATTCTAGCATAGACTATATTCTGTATACAATACAGGTCAAACGTTTGAAAACTTCTCTAAAACGTCTCTGATGAGAACAACTATGTTGTTTATTTTCCCTTGCTTTATCTTTAATCCTAACATGATCTCTCATTTGCTTTGGACAACATCAATAAATGAATACATGTCAAATGTAACTGAGAATGTATGAAAACGAAGAACCCTCTATACTGATTTTTGTTTACATTTTTGTTATATGAATATCTTTAATCCCATTTGTTAAAAAATGTACCAAATCATAGAAGAGTGCTGTACAGGTCAAATGAAATCACAAAATAAAATACAACCTCTTGCTCCATAAGTTTATTCCTGATAGATTTGAATTAAAGGCTGAACATGTACAGCCGAGTGAAAAGAGCTCAGGTAAAGGTCAGTCCTGTCAGAGAGTCGTGTGTCTTTCTGGGTAAATAGCTGGGTGTTGTAAGTGTCACTTGTAAACAAATCCATTGGGAATATGGCTGTCATTTTGTCTGTCAGTTGAATCTAGGCCACAGTTTGATGGATTCTGCTCCTGCTTTGCAGTTTGAGAACGAGCTGATCACAAAACTGGACCAGGAAGTTGAAGGAGGCCGGGGGGATGAACAATACAAGATTCTGCTGGAGAAGACGTAAGATCCTTCTAGTTTCTCTCTCTGCTGCCTCACTCTCTCTTGCATAGAAAAACACATTCATTTATACTGTAACATTCAGGCTGAAAGATCAGGAAACGCTTATAATGATGCTTAGAAAGCAGTGGACAGTAAAGTATTCGTACTATTGTACTGTGCTGTATCAGAGAATAATTGATTTAGCATGTCCGATTCGTGAACGAGGCAAATCTTTTTAATAACCCTGTTGAGTTGGTTTGACAATCAGACTGCGAGCTTGAGTCAAGAACTCACTGATTCAAGGATTCGTTAAGACCAAGTCTTCAGTCAAAAACTCCTTCTGGTTCATGAATTCATTTAAAGTGAGCTTTCAATCAGCTACTTATTCAAGGATTCATTTCGAACAAGTCTTTAGTAAAAAATTCAGTAATTCAAGAATTTTTGAAGAGCATGTTTTCGATCATCCATTTACTAATTCATTGAATCTTTTAAAGTGAGTCTTGAGTTTACAATTCACTGATTTAAGGATTCGTTGAGTCGGCAACCCGTTCATTCAATCAATTCTTTAGAGCGTGTCTTTGAAGAACTCAATGATTCAAGAAATTGTTATAGCGAGTTTTCAGTCAACAACTCACTATTTCAAGGATTCGTTTAAAGTGAGTCCTAAGTCAATAATTAACTGATTTAGGGATTCATTTAGAATGAAGTCTTGAGTCAACAACTCACTGATTCAAGAATTTATTTAGAGCGAATCACCAGTCAACAACTCACTATTTCAAGGATTTGTTTTAACTGTCTGGAGGAGACGACTCACTAGTTCATGGATTTAAAGGGTGCAGATCTTGAGTCAACACCTTATGGATTTAAGGAATCATTTAAAGTGAGTCTTTAGTTAAAAAGTCCCCGAATTCGTAATATCTTTCTAAATTACAACATTACAATAGAAGTAATATTGAACCCATTTTAGCTTATTGTAGCCATCACTTTGGAAGGTTATTGTGTATTTCTTGGCTGCCTGTATATTTTGTAGATGATACTCCGTACAGAGCCGGGGAGTAATGAAATACATGTAACTTGGCTACGTATTTTAAATACAAAATTTGGTTAACTGCATTTCATTAATCCATTAGTTTAAAATACTTGTACTTTTACAGTTACAGTTTTTATTTTTATTATGCATTTTAATTAATATCACTCAAACTGCAGTTGGTTTGTTTTGATTTAAGCCCTGATAACTAAAAAATACTTACACAATATGTTAACGTAATAAAAACATGATGTTCTCATTTTGGAACCAAACTCCGTAACACAAACTGAGCGAATTTATACAAACGACTGTTTTTATATTTCTTGTGATAGTTGTTTGTGGGTCCCTTGTTTGAGTCATTTTTTCAAGACAGGCTCAATGCGACTTTTTATCTCACAGTTGCGAGTTTATAACTCGCGAATCTGATTTCTTTTCTAAGAATTGTGAGAGATATACACTCGCAAGTGCAGACTTTATTGTCCAATGAGAGACTTTTTTTCTCAGTATTGCGAGTTTGAGAAAAAAAATCTAAATTGTTGTAAAGTTATAAAGTCTAATTGTTTGAAATCAACTCGCTAGAAAAATGTCAAAATTGCGATTCTGATTTCATAGCTTGCAACTGCGCGTTGAAATATTGCAACCTTTTCATTTATTTTATTCAGTGATTATTTAGGAAAAAGTTTCCATGAAACACGATGCATTCAGAGAAGGGGTGAAGATGTTTAAACCGAACGTGTGAAAGATTTTTAATTTACTTCATAGATAATATTATTTTCATTCAGTACTACCCTTCACATGTATAACGTGTTTCCCGAAAGGCAAAATAAGTACAATTTAGTCTCCAATTCAAAAAAAGGTTGACATACTCCAGCTCTTAATGCAATGTGTTGCCTTCTTGAGCATCAGCGTTCTTTTCCATTTCTTTTTCTAAGATTGTCTGCTTTTTTGCTTTATGAAATGATATAATGAAATAAAAATAATAATAATCTAACGAAATACGGTACAAATGACGTTTTAAAGCATGCAAATTGTAATCTGAAATACATTTTAAAAGGTAACCTTCCCAAGACTGGTTATCAAACACATTGTTCATTCTAAGTGGATTTCGAACTTCACTCAGTGAATGTGCTTATTTGTGTCAGATGCCGGTTTCTGGCCTTCGCTCCAGACGCATTCTGAGTCAGTTGCTGAACAGATGAAATGTGTGAAAATGTGCAAACGCTCGTTCGCTGCATTCGTGTTTTATTTCATGATTGTGTTTTCAGGTTATTGGAGCACTGTCGGAAGCATCGATACCTGTCTCAGTCCGGTGAGGCTTTGGCTTTGCTCCTGAGCAGTCTGCTGGAGAACCTGCTGGCCTACCGCACCATCACACATGATGAGAGCCCTGAGCTCCGCATGAGCTGCACCGTCAACGTCCTGGTGAGATCGCTTTCTCCCGCCGAGCCCAAACAACCCCAACGCACGCATGAGTGTTTGAAACGTCTCTGCCGCTCCAGATGGTTAATGCTGGTTTGGTGCTAAACTCGATCAATAAGAAACCTTACTGATGAAAGTGTCAAAATATCATTTTTCAAGTATGAAGTTAAATTCTTCATTGGGTCGTTCCAGGACTGTCATGTTGTTGTATTGCCGTTCCCCTATGTAGCGTGACGCCTAGGGTCTTATTTGGAAAACACATCTCTCATGTCACAGGTGTCCCAGTGTCCCTTTATTTGGCTGCTTTGTTTTACCTCCGCAAGCCTTGCAGCTGATTTTTGGTCTCATCGGACCATGAAAGCTTCTCGCGTCCGGCTTCGGAGTCTCTCGTGTGCCTGCTGGCGAAGGTTTCTCTCTCGCAGTCTTTCACAAAGCTGGAGCACCCTTCAAACAGTTATTGTGTTGTATTGCCTCCCTTCCTACTCCTTCAGTTTTCATTGCTGGTCTTCCTCTTTTCATTTCAAGCCGACTTAGTTTTTGTCAGTTGCTTTCGGTAGATTCATAAATGTGATGTTTCTGTCTTAACAATACATGGATTTGAAGGGATAGCTCACCCAAAAATCATAATTTCAGTCATCATTTATTCATCCTTATGTTGCATATGACACTTTCTATTAAGATATGTGGTTTTGTGGAAGTCAATGGGGTTCAGTGTTGTTTGGTTATAAACATTCTTTGAAACACTTTTGAGTTCTGCAGAAGAAAGAAAGTCATACTGGTTTGGACCGAAATGTGTGAATTCACATTTTTGGGTGAACTATCCCTTTAACTAGTTCATGGCAAAGTTCATATCGGAACAGCCGATATGCGTTTTTGACTTCAGAACTGAAGACGGAACAAGGAATTAATGAAACTATATAAAAAAATATATATATTTTTTACATTAAGTACACAGTAAGGACCAATAATTGAAACAAATGTGTTTAAGCATCATTCTCATTAATGTCATGTTCTCCCATGTTCACAGAACTTCTACAAAGAAAAGAAAAGAGAGGATATTTATATCCGGTAAGTATTTTCACACGATGATTAAAGTATTGGCTTGTTGTTTGTGGCACGTAAACTTATGCATGAATATGTATATTATGCTTGTAGGTATTTGTACAAGCTGCGTGACCTTCATCTGGACTGTGAGAACTTCACCGAGGCGGCATACACGCTCCTGCTTCACGCTGAGCTTCTGGAGGTCTGTGACGCAATATCATTCATTAGCATAAAGTGCATTTCAATTAACTAGTGGCATTTTCGCAAGATATTTGTACCTCTTGATGGATTAGATGTGTGCGGCAAACATCTGTGTTATTGCTTTTCTGCTTATTTCGCTCGGTCATCTGTTTGCTTTGCAAAACCAACGGAGGCCGTTTGTATCCTCAAAATCTCAATTCACTATTATTAAAGGCAAACACAAACCTCTCGCTCCTCCAGATGTTCATATTCTGATGAAGTGAGTTTGTTTGCAGTGCTTCAAGTCTTTTCCACTCTCATATTCGTTATTTAAAATGTAGACGAGCGGAAATAGGGGCGACGCGGTCGGCGCCGCATTGAGATGAAAAAATCTCTACAGGTCATGTGACAAGAACCAACCAGCCAATATAGACAAGGTCAATGAAGATGGAGACACAGATAATCACAGCATAACTAAATCTAGTAGCAGAGTTATTGCAAGGTATTTTCAGTGCATATAATCCATATATCCTTTGTCCCTGTCTCAACGGCTATCCAGGCCCATGGATACTTAGCAACCACAGATGACAGGAGAGCGCAAAGTCCAGGGGCTTTGGAGAAAAAGTAGAACGCAGTGCGGTTACAGTTTTCTGCGCAGATTTTGACGCGAAATGTGAATCGGGTCTAAAGCCACATTCAGACATCCAGAAACTAGCAGCGGCGCGATCGAATTCATTTCGATGGAGAGCTTGCGACTTCAGGCGACACTAGCGACAGTGACGTTGGCGACAGAAAGTGGGCGTGTCCAGCGACGGGAGTCAAGCGACAAAAGATGAGCGACTTTCGTGAGCGACTACCAATGGTAGTAAAGCTGTAGAGCTCACGTCTTCCGTCTCTCGTCAGTTACTGGAGGTTTTGTTCAAACTAGGACAACCAAAGCATAGCACGAGACAAGCGACACACAGCGACAAAGTGTCTGGCTGTCTGAACAAGGCTTTAGGGTGCGTTCACATTGCAGTTGAATACTGTGGTACTGTGCACAAAGCATTTAGTTTCTCTTTCTGAGGTTTGGTACTAGAAGTAAGCATTAAGATGTACTGAATGTACATTGCCATGGTTGCAAATGTAATTTACACCCACATAGGAATCTATTTATTATCTAGGAATTTTACTACAGTTCACTTTAGTTAAGTAGTTCTGAACATTGATGTAGTACATATTACAGTGAACTACAGTATTTACTACAGTTTAGCAGCTCATTATGGTTATAATTCTACAGAATACTGTAGTAAGCCTATACATTAGCTTTAAAATAAATACTGCAATATACTACAGTAAACTAGTGTAAATACCGTATACTAGATTCATTTACTACACTTGATCAATTCAGTCATATCAATACTGGGAAACATTTTTGTCAGTTCACTGTATTTATAATACTACAGAATAACGTACAAATTAACAAATTGTAGAATTTTTTTTCTAGTTACTATAGTAAATACTAAAGTATTCTACATTATTTACTTCTGTTTATCATTTCACTGAAACTAATGCTAAAAAACGTTACTACAGAATACTGTGCTGTACATATTCAATGTGTAGCAATTAATATACACTACAGTATACTACACTTTACTACGGTGAGTGCATTATTTTTTATGTTGGTAGGTATTGTGTGAACAGAAAGAATCATGACTTCGTTTTCACATCGTGTTCATAATGCTAATGTGTGTGTAGTGTGAACACTGATTGTATTACCTGATGCTAAGGAGCTAATTTGAAGCATCAAGTGTGATGCATGACACATTTTTGTGATCTCTCTAGTGGTCGGACAAGCCTTGCGCACCCCACCTGATCCCGCGGGACGGAGCTCCTGGCTGGTCGCAACAAGAGCTGAAGGAAAGACTTTTCCAGGAGATCATGTGCTATCTGGACAAGGGCAAAGTATGTAAGCTGTTGTTTAGGGTTATGTGTTTTCCTTCCTAACATTCTGCAAACTAGTCACAGTAAACACAACAAATATGACACATGTCGTGGTCTTGTTTGCCGTTCAGACTTTGAGGCTCCTTGTTTGTTCTCTCGTTCTCAGATGTGGGAGAAGGCCATCGAGATGGCCAAACAGCTTGCTAAACTTCACGAGAACCAAATGTTTGATTTCCTCGAGCTCAGCCTGCTGCTGGTAAGACAGATGTGATCAAATTCCCAGGTGGGATCTGAAGGTAACACCACGGAGAAAACCTTGAGTTTCAGCCAAAATAAGAGACAAACCTCGGGCGTGTCTTGATCCGCACACCCAATGTTATATCTATAACCCCGTCTGTCGTCGCTGGGAGGAGATCCTGCAACGTATGTTCATTAGTTGCGTCCTCCTTAACCGATTTCATTTTATACTATAACAAGTACCATTACTTCATTCATGTCATTGATTCTAAACTAGTTCATATAGTTTTATTCTTATTTTGAATTAACTTTTTAATTGTAGCCATTTTATTAAGTGCGTCTATATTTATTTATGTTTATATTGCTATTATGTTTAATTTATTTTCCTTTTAGTTTTAGTTGAGATTTAATTATTATATTTACTTAAATAATCTACGTTATTCTTGTAAAGATGTGTTTGCGAAGCATCACGTTCCTCGCCCTTTATTACTCGCCGGAGAAAAAGCATCGCACAACAGGGGTTGTCTTCACACGTCCGGACGTGTCATGTGTTAATTTCAATTTGCGCGGAAAATATTTCTAACTCTCTTTCAGTTTTTATTTTTTCAATTAGTAATAAAGACTTTATTTAATATTACGCCAATTATCATGTTTCGATAGTCTTACTATAGTAAACTATAATGACTTTTTTCAATATATCCATACAGATTTCAAGCTTTAAAAATGACCAAAAGTACTTTTAAAAACAATATTTTTTTCTTAAGCTACTGTACTGTATATTGCTATAATGATATCACGCTAACATATTGGTCTGTTCCTCACACATAATATCTTTAATTCATTCCTAATTCATTTAATTTCTATAGCACGTGTCACAGTTAAAAAAAACAAATAATATAAAACAGAAAAGCGCACACAATTGCTGCATATAATACATGATATTATTGCAACTCTTTCATAAGGTGTAGCAAACCTTTCTAAAGCTTTTTGTCTGTTTGTTTTTAATCTGATCCGTACAATGCTAAACAGGTGTATCCACACATGGCAGTTGACTTCACAAGACTTGAAATGTATTTTGATGGTCTTTTAGCAGCATCTGTATGTTCCTTTCATGGTCTTAAACAGAGCAGTTCCAATATTCTGCTCGACAGGAAATATCAAGTACATTTTGGAAACTCGTTTGACCGTTAAATGTGAATGTGACGTGGGATTTTGTTCACAGAAACAGCAGGCGCAGTATTATGAAAATATAATGCATGCCATGAGACCTCAGCCGGAATATTTCGCTGTTGGATATTACGGCCAGAGTTTCCCGTCTTTTCTTAGGGTGAGTAAATTGAGCCGCTCCAGCCCGATTTTCCCTCTGTTAATGGCTTTACTGCGACCAGAATAAAGGATGCAACCTTGGAATGGCAAGTTTGGGAATTATTCGGTGCGCCAATGTCTAATTTTCTGTTGTTTGTGTTGTGTAAAATCGCAAAGAGTGGATTAAATGGTGACATAAACATGCAGTCAGGGCCGGCTCGCTGTCTGGCATTTCGGCACCAAACAACGCCAGAGGAAAACAGATATTGTAATTACAGCTTTCCCCAAAGAGCTCTCAGAGTAATTGAGTTTTAACAAGAAAATAATACTTCTGTTTTCACAGTCAGGGGTTTGGAAATCCTGGGGCTCACACTCTTGGAGATACAAGTGCCCCTTAGAAATCTAATGAAATTAAAGCCTCTACACAGTTATTATTGCTTCCGTGTGCCAGATATCAAGCTATGAAAATGACTTGAATAGGAAAATAACTTTGTCATAATGAGATCGATGACCTGTTGATTGCGGTTGTTCACATCACAAAAATGATATATTCTGCCCGTCCAAAACAGAACAAAATGTTCATATTCCGCGGCAAGGAATACGAGTGGCTGGAGGACTTTAGCCTGAAGCTGATGTCTCAGTTTCCCAATGCAGTGAAGATGACGAGCACATCGCCCCCTGGTGAAAACATCTGGAACTCAACAGGTCAACGTATCCTAATTTACATATATACATTTGGCAGATGCTTTACCGTCATGCTTCAACTAACAATATCGTTGTGTAATCACGGTTAACCAACATCTTATACGATTAACCAAACTCTCACTGTTTTCAATAGAAGATGTAGATTGAGAGTAGTTGTGTTTGCTTTAACAAGACATAAAAAATTAAGAGAGAATTTCAAAATTATTCTGAATTGACTATTTATAGGTTTGTGTATAGGTAAAATTATCAGTTTTGTTTCCTTTTGTGAACAACTAACAATGTTTCTACCAAATTTCAATAATAAATGTTGTTTCAATTTGTATTTATTTGCAAAAAATTGAAAACTGGAGAAACAGATGGAAATAACAGAAAATATTTTTTCAGACCTCAAATAAGAAATTAAGTTCATATTCACTTTTGGGCAATACAGCAGTCATATTTATACATGTATTTTGAAAAGTTATTATTAAAAAAAATTTTTTATGTAATGATCTGGATTTTTATCACCGTTCTCATGCTGCCAGTCTTTCACATTGCTGTTGGATGACTTTGTCACTCCGACTGTTTGATGTTGTTGTGTGAACTACATTCACTAAAAAACACCTTACAAACAAATATCCCAAAATTGCCTTGATATTTTGCTACTATAAAAGTATTTCTTTTGGGTCTGCTGTACATGACCATGTGTTCCAGTGTTTTTCCCTCAACGTCTTTTCCTCAGATATTCAGTGTTTCACAGTCAAACCCGTTCTCAACTTACCTCCGTCGTTCAGAGACAAGGGACTTCCTGAACAAATCCTCAAGTACGGCATGAATCCACACACGCGTCACGATTTTAACATCTCACTTTCATCTCACTCGCCTTCTCTCTCTACTGTAGTTACTATCGCACGAACGAGGTGGAAAAGTTCCAGTATTCCAGACCTTTCAGGAAAGGAGAGAAAGATCCGGACAATGAGTTCGCTGTGAGTTCACGCACGTTTTTCTTCTCATTGCATGCAGAATAAAGTGTATATATTAAAGTATATACATCTCAATTATAATCATATTCTTTCCAATATCTACATTCAAAAGAGCCACAATGCTTTCTCTTTCATTGTCCCTATAGAACATATTATTGGCTCTTTTAATATAAGCTCTGAATAATGGCCATTGGTCCCTGTAATTCTATTATTGTTGGGAATCTCTAATTGAATGTTGTGAATGGAGATAATTGAAGTGCAGATGTCGGAAGCCCTCTGTGTAAATGAGACTCTCTACTTTTCACCTCGCAGACCATGTGGATCGAAAGAACCACCTTCATCACGGCATATCGCTTTCCTGGAATTCTCAAGTGGTTCGAGGTGAAATCCATGTCTGTGGTGAGAGACTCTTATCTGATACACCGTCATACACACATTTAACACAAGTGAGTTCTTATTAAAGATAGAAATACGCACCCACATGACTAAATATTGAATTATGTTAATATTTACACTACAGTACAAATGTTTTTCTGTTATCTTTAAAAGCTTTGATCTGAAGACGAATGTGTATAATACGCAGTGTTTTAGAAAAGTGTTTTTATTGTAGAACATATTTTATACCTTTTGCTCCACTACATTTCATGAATAAATCATGTTGTTTTTTTTTCCTTTAAAAACTTAAGTATACATAAAAAGTATTGTAATTTTAATTCGAAAATGTTCTTAAGCACTGTATTAAAGGTAAAGAAAATATGTTAAAAACTATTATTTTTACTAATGATTCGCAGTATGCTTATCATTTTTCTCCCAAGTACATATATCTGTATTTGAGAAAAAGGAAAAAACTTCACTGCTAGAGAAACATTTGTGCCTTCCTTAAAAAAGGAAATATATATATTTGTACTCTATGAATTTCATCTAATGAAGCTTTATTTACAACATGATTCTCAAAGTTACATTTGTCATATTCTATAGTTTTGATGAATTTTCAATTATTCTAGAATAGTTGAACACACACGTATAAGTATATATTATACTGTATAATGTGCTCTTTATATATGAAGAGTTTGGTTCCAAAAAGAGATAACACGGTTTTTATGTGTTTTATTATGTAATCATGTTTTATTGTGTTAGTTAGCTGTATTTTTTTGTTATTGTGGCTTAATCAAAACAAACCATCTGCAATTTGATTGTGTTAATTGGAATGCACAATAAAAAAACATGGTTTATATATATAAATTATGTGGATTTATAATCTTAGGGTGTAATTTCCTTTTGAATTTTCTTACATTCTTAATTTCTTTAAAACAAGAAATTGTTTCATGTCGGCTTGAAGGTAAAAGTATTCACATATAAATGAATTCAGCCATTCATCCGTTCACCATCGTGTCTATCCAAACCAAGCGTGATCTTCAGTAAATCGTGACAGAATTTTTCTCCTTCATTCATGTATAAGAACTCTTAACCGTCTCATTTATAGGAAGAGATCAGTCCTTTGGAGAACGCCGTAGAATCCATGGAGCTGGCCAATGAAAAGCTGAGTAATCTGGTCCAGCAGCAGGCCTGTGACCGCTCGCTCCCCGTTCACCCCCTGTCAATGATGCTCAACGGGATCGTGGACCCCGCGGTCATGGGCGGCTTTTCCAACTATGAGAAGGTTTGTTTCCAGATCTTTTTCTTTACTCGTCTTTTATTCAAACAAAAATGTCAGGCTGTCCACCCGCATGACACACCTCTGAATCGGCGGGAAGTTGCTCCGCGGTTACTCAGTACCGTCTTCTGTTGGTCAGTGATGAAAAATTGATGTGCACCTTGAGGCGTCCCGTCTGCTGGAGCATCGGCTGATCTTAATTGAAATTTTTCTATCGGCCCCTCAGGCGTTTTTCACAGAGACTTACATGGAGAAAAATCCAGAGGACCTGGAGCGCATTGATGTCTTAAAACATCTCATCGCACTGCAGGTGACGCTCTCTTTAAGTTCTCTATTCTGCTTACAGGTTCACGCTTTTGTCTCGAAACACCCACATAGAGATGGTAAATTGACCAAAATTACCGCTAACTTTATATATGACAACGTCATCTTTCATGTCTGACATTCAGTCATGTTGTATAATATCTCTTTTTGCATAGTTTAGTAAGTTCAATATTTCATTTCATTTATTTTCGTGATGGATGAAAGCCTTGGCCGAAATTCATAAAAGTGACAAGTTTTAGTACAAATCACATGTAAATAACATGAAACAGTCGGGTTAGATGTATTGACGTACAGTATCGATCACATTAGAACATCCAGAGAAGCAGATTATATAGTTAATACATCACCCAGCTCGATATCTCCATAAAACATGTTAATGAAATACTAAAATCAGTTACTAATGGAGTTATGCAGACATGAATTCACTTCAAATCAAACTCTTGAGCGCTTTATAAATGATCGCAAGGCAGCCTCACAGAAAACGCATTGTAGAACAAAAGATGAAAAACGAATAATATGGGAAACCGCAAGATTATGAAATGGTTTTATGGAATTATTACAAATATATAATTGCAAATCTTTCATAATATGTAACTTGGACATCTGAAATGAAATAAAATGAAAAAATTAAATATATACTGTATACAGTATATATAAAATACAAGAAATGAAAAAGAAGTGAAATTAAATGAAAACAAAATAAAAAAGAATGTATATTAGTGACAGTAAGTGTCAACACTTATTATTATTATTTGATGTCTGTTATCAGGTTCCGCTGCTGGACGAGGGGATTCGGATCCACGGGGAGAAATCAACAGAACAGCTCAAACCTCTACACAACAGACTGGTCAGCTGCTTTCAGGACCTGCGTGCCAAAGTGGAGAAACTCTACGGCGTCATTACTCTGGTGAGAGCGCAAATGACGTACTAAAACTCAATAAAGATGGTATGGACATCTCAGTTTGACTAAAACGCAATTTTAAATTGGAAGAGAAGGAAATACTTTATCTCAGTCTTCATGCCTTGTTATGGGCCCTATCGTACACCCAGACCAAGGCCCAACAAATAAAGTCCGGCTTGTCCTGTAGCTGTCTTGCATGTTACGCACGAAAAACACCCTTTACATATTAAGAGAATCGGGACAATGCGCCCTGGCGCACCGACCGCTTTCCAGCCGTTAAACTAGCAACACGGCCTGAGTGCAACTGTGCCGTGCGCTTCGATCGTGAAAATAGCGCCCTCTGTGTTGTGTGTTTTGCTGTCTTCGTGAGAATAATGACACAGAATTTACTCGATTTGCTTTTATCGAAATGATTGAAATAGCCTGTGTGTATAGCTTAAATGTGTACAACCAACACCAATAATATGTTTGCATGAAAGTATTTGCCCTGATGTAAATAAAGACTGTTATAATCATGACCATAGTTAATAAACGTCAACAGAATATCTAAAGAAATGTGTTTGTGTGTGTCTTCAGCCCTGTTCTCTGACAGGAAAGAAGAAGAGTCGTGTGGGGTCAGTGGTGATGCCGTACATCATGTCCTCCACGCTCAGACGGATGTCCACTATCTCAAACGCCTCCTCCGGACACTCCAGCGGCTCTGGCTCCTCTGATGGAAACTCCTCCAGACCCGCGTCACAGGAGTCAGTACCCATAATCCCCATTCTATTACTCTCTCAAATAAGGTCATGCGGAGGTCACTTGATTATGTCTGACGGTGCTTAAACGTGATATTTTTATAACAAATAAACCATTGTTTTATTATAGTAAAAACTGCAGAAACCGTGACTTTTGGGCAGGTTGATTGTCTCATTTGTATTTACATAATCAAATGCTATGGGTATTGTGGTTAGACCATAGTAAGCCATGGATTTACTACATAAATATATTGATTTATTAGTAAATGTTTATCTTATAGCACATTTAAAAACAACCAAGGTTCACCGATTTGCTGCACGATGTATAAAGATGAAGAGTTAAAAGAAATATAAATTCCTTGCTATGTGGTTTCTAGAGATTTCAAGCTCTTGTTTGAGCGTGATGGTTGATTGACAGGTGAGTAGGCGGTCCTTTATTGTTTTCCGGGACTGGAAAGCATTTACATTACAAATCTGATGTGGTCAGCTACTTTTTCCACTTCCTCCTATTGTGGTTTGAGTGATCGGATCACAAAATGTTTTGTTGTCGCATGTTTTTAGCATTCTTTACTTGATACCGAGTGTAAAGAGATTTTTTTTGTTTCCTGTTTTTTACTTGTTGAAGCTTTGATCAAAATGAGATGATGTCTGGAGGAGTTTGTATATTTGTTTTTCTTTTAAAATTTCGTAGTGTTTTATTCAAATGTGGCATTTCGCGTGATATTGGAAAGCATCTCTGGTGCCCAGACCTGTTTACACGAATATTGGCGGATTATGTTAAAATTTACATTTCTTTTGTGCGCTTTTTACTTATGATACAATAAAGTACATGTTTCACAAAACAAGCAATTACTGAGAAGAGCTGAGAGTCTTTAGAATATTAGCATATACATTGAGATTTCACATCAGGATACTGATCTAAAACCAGACTAATGCAACGACGCTGAAAGGAACACAGCCAATGACACACTTCACCTTTAGGAATAACTGAATGTTTTTTTCGAATCCTAGATCTGAAAACCACAAAGCTATTGTAGAAATACATACAGCACCAATGATTTATCGTGCAAATATCTCTTTCTGTCTTTTTCTCAGTTCACTGCTCTCCCGTGTGAGTGACAACAGGGTGTCGGTTTTGTCCCGTTCAGAGGAAGATAATCGGATCAGTAAGAAGAACAGAAAGGAATGGAGCGTGAGCAAGTCTCAGGTTCTTCTGGAGCGACCCTCCAACAAGGATGAGGTGCCTGAGCTTTACAGCTTTATGACTGTGTTCCGTTTATATTATCACAATATGACGCATTAAAGGACGATTCAGATTCTATATACAATGAAAACAAATGACTAGCGGTCTCTGGTCCCCATCCACTGTCAAGTTTAAACATTTCCTTTTTTCTCTCTACAGTAAATTAAGTCATTACATTTTTTTTAGAGTGAACCTTTCCTTTACCATGATTACAATCTGTTCATTTTGATAAAATGATAGTTAACCCTACATTTAATATAAATATGTGTTTGTGTGTGCAGATTTCCATAGAGAAGCAGCAGAGACCTAAAAGTCTGACGATTGGAGATCGGAGGGTCACGCTGTCTCTGTTTCATGGAGAATCATCCAGTATAAGTTTACACAACCCACTTGGCCCACTGCCTGCTTCACCACACACACCACGCAGCTCCAGTGAGTACACACACACACCACGCAGCTCCAGTGAGTACACACACACCACGCAGCTCCAGTGAGTACACACACAAGCCAACACACACACCACGCAGCTCCAGTGAGTACACACACAAGCCAACACACACACCACGCAGCTCCAGTGAGTACACACACAAGCCAACACACACACCACGCAGCTCCAGTGAGTACACACACACCACGCAGCTCCAGTGAGTACACACACAAGCCAACACACAAACCACGCAGCTCCAGTGAGTACACACACAAGCCAACACACACACAACACGCAGCTCCAGTGAGTACACACACAAGCCAACACACACACCACGCAGCTCCAGTGAGTACACACACAAGCCAACACACACACCACGCAGCTCCAGTGAGTACACACACAAGCCAACACACACACCACGCAGCTCCAGTGAGTACACACACAAGCCAACACACACACAACACGCAGCTCCAGTGAGTACACACACAAGCCAACACACACACCACGCAGCTCCAGTGAGTACACACACACCACGCAGCTCCAGTGAGTACACACACAAGCCAACACACACACCACACACAGCTCCAGTGAGTACACACACAAGCCAACACACACACCACGCAGCTCCAGTGAGTACACACACACACCACGCAGCTCCAGTGAGTACACACACAAGCCAACACACACACCAAGCAGCTCCAGTGAGTACACACACAAACCAACACACACACCACGCAGCTCCAGTGAGTACACACACAAGCCAACACACACACCACGCAGCTCCAGTGAGTACACACACAAGCCAACACACACACCACGCAGCTCCAGTGAGTACACACACAAGCCAACACACACACCACGCAGCTCCAGTGAGTACACACACAAACCAACACACACACCACGCAGCTCCAGTGAGTACACACACAAGCCAACACACACACCACGCAGCTCCAGTGAGTACACACACAAGCCAACACACACACCACGCAGCTCCAGTGAGTACACACACAAGCCAACACACACACCACGCAGCTCCAGTGAGTACACACACAAGCCAACACTCACACACCACGCAGCTCCAGTGAGTACACACACAAACCAACACACACACCACGCAGCTCCAGTGAGTACACACACAAGCCAACACACACACCACGCAGCTCCAGTGAGTACACACACAAACCAACACACACACCACGCAGCTCCAGTGAGTACACACACAAGCCAACACTCACACACCACGCAGCTCCAGTGAGTACACACACAAACCAACACACACACAACACGCAGCTCCAGTGAGTACACACACAAGCCAACACACACACACCACGCAGCTCCAGTGAGTACACACACAAACCAACACACACACAACACGCAGCTCCAGTGAGCACACACACAAGCCAACACACACACCACGCAGCTCCAGTGAGTACACACACAAGCCAACACACACACCACGCAGCTCCAGTGAGTACACACACAAACCAACACACACACCACGCAGCTCCAGTGAGTACACACACAAGCCAACACTCACACACCACGCAGCTCCAGTGAGTACACACACAAACCAACACACACACAACACGCAGCTCCAGTGAGTACACACACAAGCCAACACACACACCACGCAGCTCCAGTGAGTACACACACAAGCCAACACACACACCACGCAGCTCCAGTGAGTACACACACACCACGCAGCTCCAGTGAGTACACACACAAGCCAACACACACACACCACGCAGCTCCAGTGAGTACACACACAAACCAACACACACACAACACGCAGCTCCAGTGAGTACACACACAAGCCAACACACACACCACACACAGCTCCAGTGAGTACACACACAAGCCAACACACACACCACGCAGCTCCAGTGAGTACACACACAAGCCAACACACACACCACGCAGCTCCAGTGAGTACACACACAAGCCAACACACACACCACGCAGTTCCAGTGAGTACACAAACAAGCCAACACACACACCACGGAGCTCCAGTGAGTACACACACAAGCCAACACACACACAACACGCAGCTCCAGTGAGTACACACACAAGCCAACACACACACCACGCAGCTCCAGTGAGTACACACACAAGCCAACACACACACCACGCAGCTCCAGTGAGTACACACACAAGCCAACACACACACCACGCAGCTCCAGTGAGTACACACACAAGCCAACACACACACCACGCAGCTCCAGTGAGTACACACACACACCACGCAGCTCCAGTGAGTACACACACACACCACGCAGCTCCAGTGAGTACACACACAAGCCAACACACACACCACGCAGCTCCAGTGAGTACACACACAAGCCAACACTCACACACCACGCAGCTCCAGTGAGTCCAAACACCTCGCAACTCCAGTGAGTACACACACAAGCCAACACACACACCACGCAGCTCCAGTGAGTACACACAACACGCAGCTCCAGTGAGTACACACACAAGCCAACACACACACACCACGCAGCTCCAGTGAGTCCAAACACCTCGCAACTCCAGTGAGTACACACACAAGCCAACACACACACCACGCAGCTCCAGTGAGTACACACACACACACACCACGCAGCTCCAGTGAGTACACACACAAGCCAACACACACACCACGCAGCTCCAGTGAGTACACACACAAGCCAACACACACACCACACACAGCTCCAGTGAGTACACACACAAGCCAACACACACACCACGCAGCTCCAGTGAGTACAAACACCTCGCAGCTCCAGTGAGTACACACACAAGCCAACACACTCACCACGCAGCTCCAGTGAGCACACACACAAGCCAACACACACCACGCAGCTCCAGTGAGTGCAAACACCTCGCAGCTCCAGTGAGTACACACACAAGCCAACACACACACCACGCAGCTCCAGTGAGTACACACACAAGCCAACACACACACCACGCAGCTCCAGTGAGTACACACACAAGCCAACACACACACCACGCAGCTCCAGTGAGTACACACACACACCACGCAGCTCCAGTAAGTACACACACAAGCCAACACACACACCACGCAGCTCCAGTGAGTACACACACAAGCCAACACACACACCTCGCAGCTCCAGTGAGTACACACACAAGCCAACACACACACCACGCAGCTCCAGTGAGTACACACAAAAGCCAACACACACACCACGCAGCTCCACTGAGTACACACACCTAGCAGCTCCAGTGAGTACACACACAAGCCAACACACACACCACGCAGCTCCAGTGAGTACACACACAAGCCAACACACACACACCACGCAGCTCCAGTGAGTACACACACAAGCCAACACACACACCCCGCAGCTCCAGTGAGTACACACACAAACCAACACACACACCACTCAGCTCCAGTGAGTACACACACACACACACCACGCAGCTCCAGTGAGTACACACATAAGCCAACACACACACCACGCAGCTCCAGTGAGTACACACACAAGCCAACACACACACCACGCAGCTCCAGTGAGTACAAACACCTCGCAGCTCCAGTGAGTACACACACAAGCCAACACACACACCACGCAGCTCCAGTGAGTACACACACAAGCCAACACACACACCACGCAGCTCCAGTGAGTACACACACAAGCCAACACACACCACGCAGCTCCAGTGAGTACAAACACCTCGCAGCTCCAGTGAGTACACACACAAGCCAACACACACACCACGCAGCTCCAGTGAGTACACACACACACCACGCAGCTCCAGTGAGTACACACACAAGCCAAAACACACACCACGCAGCTCCAGTGAGTACACACACAAGCCAACACACACACCACGCAGCTCCAGTGAGTACACACAACACGCAGCTCCAGTGAGTACACACACAAGCCAACACACACACCACGCAGCTCCAGTGAGTACACACACAAGCCAACACACACACCACGCAGCTCCAGTGAGTACAAACACCTCGCAGCTCCAGTGAGTACACACACAAGCCAACACACACACCACGCAGCTCCAGTGAGTACACACACAAGCCAACACACACACCACGCAGCTCCAGTGAGTACACACACAAGCCAACACACACACCACGCAGCTCCAGTGAGTACAAACACCTCGCAGCTCCAGTGAGTACACACACAAGCCAACACACACACCACGCAGCTCCAGTGAGTACACACACAAGCCATCACACACACCACGCAGCTCCAGTGAGTACACACACAAGCCAACACACACACCACGCAGCTCCAGTGAGTACACACACAAGCCATCACACACACCACGCAGCTCCAGTGAGTACAAACACCTCGCAGCTCCAGTGAGTACACACACACACGCACACATAAATGCGAAATTGTACATATATTTTGATATATATACAGTGGGGCAAAAAAGTATTTAGTCAGCAAAGTTCTCCCACTTAAAAAGATGAGAGAGGCCTGTAATTTTCATCATAGGTACACTTCAACTATGCGAGACAGAATGAGAAAAAAGTCTAGAAAATCACATTGTCAGATTTTTTAAGAATTTATTTGCAAATTATGGTGGAAAATAAGTATTTGGTCACCTACAAAAAAGCAAGATTTCTGTCTCTCACAGACCTGTAACTACTTCTTTAAGAGGCTCGTCTGTCCTCCACTCGTTGTATTAATGGCACCTGTTTGAACTCGTTATCAGTATTAAAGACACCTGTCCACAACCTCAAACAGTTAGACTCCAAACTCCACTATGGCCAAGACCAAAGAGCTGTCAAAGGACACCAGAAACAAAACTGTAGACCTGCAGCAGGCTGGGAAGACTGACTAGGTAAGCAGCTTGGTGTGAAGAAATCAACTGTGGGAGCAATTATTAGAAAATGGAAGACATACAAGACCACTGATAATCGCCCTTGATCTGGGGCAAGATCTCACCCCGTGGGGTCAAAATGATCACAAGCGGTGAGCAAAAATCCCAGAACCACACGGGGGGAGCTAGTGAATGACCTGCAGAGAGCTGGGACCAAAGTAACAAAGGCTAGCATCAGTAACACACTACGCCGCCAGGGACTCAAATCCAGAATGATCCAGAAGAGGATTGGGAGAATGTCATATGGTCCGATGAAAGCAAAATATAACTTTTTGGTAAAAACTCAACTTGTTGTGTTTGGAGTAGAAAGAATGCTGAGTTGCATCCAAAGAACGCCATACCTACTGTGAAGCATGGGGGTGGAAACTTCATGCTTTGGGGCTGTTTTTCTGCAAGGAGACCATGACGACTGATCCGTGTAAAGGAAAGAATGAATAGGGAATGTGTCTCTCATAGTTGAAGTCTACCTATGATGAAAATTACATGACAAAACTCTGATTTTTTTTACTTTGAGTGAACAATATAGAAAGAGCAGCCAATAAGAGCACAGAATAGATGGGAACTCCTTTAAAATAGTTTAAAAAGCATTTCAGGGTGAGACCTCAAGAAGCTGTTGATAAGATGACAAGACAATATTTCTGCGAATTCTGGTCAAAAGGTGACTACACTGAAGATGATGAAATTTGATGAGTTCATTATTATTCTAAAATATGGAAAAGATATGAACAAATAAGTGGATAGCTTTCCAAAAACCTCTGAGCGCTAGTGTATCTGCTCATTCAACACAATCTGAAGTAATCTGTAGAAGTTCCCATGTGAATATTAACACGTCATCTATTCATCATTCACCTGCAGGTTACACGTGTCTCCCGAGTGACGGTGACTTCAACACATCTGACATCACAAGCACTCCTCCACCAATGCCTCCGAAGAAACACCCGCACGATAGTGACATCATCTACAACTCTACCTCTGAGGTTAGACAAACATCACAGTCTCGCACGAGGGACCGGATGCTGTTCTTGTCTTGATCTTGAGTAGCTGTAAATTTTACTAAAGATTTTTAGTTTGTTTTTCATAAAATTTTACAGTTTTAGTTGACAAGTGTAAATGAACTTGCACAAAGAAATCTTAAAGGAATATTTCACCTTCAAACCTCATCCTGTTGTTATTTTAAACCTGTGTGATTTTCTTCTGCAGAACACAAAAGAAGATATGAAGAATAAATGACCTGAAACCGTTGGTCCCCATTGACTTCCATTTTATGGACACAAAACAATGCAAGTCAATGGGGACCAACAGGGTTTGTTTTACCAACATTCTTCAAACTATCTTCCTTTGTGTTCTGCAGAAGAAGAGAATGAAAAGAGGATGCATGAATGATGGATTTTGGTTTTCCAGTTAAGTTTGTATGATATTAATATGAACAAATTCTTTCTACAGTATATACATTTTCTATTTAACTAAAACCTTTTTTCTTAAAGTGAAACTCAGAACTGAAAATTCTGTCATCATTCACCCGCCTTCGAGTTGTTCCAAATGTGTATAAAATATCTTTGTTCTGATGAACACATTGAAAGATTTTTTCTGATGATGCTTACAAGCAAACAGATCTCAACACCCATAGTAGGAATAATTACTTCCTACATTTTGAAGAAGGTCGGCAGCAAACAGTTCTGGGGCACTATTGACTGTCATTGTATTTTTTCCTACTATGGAAGTCAATGGGTGTTGAGATCTGTTTGCTTGTAAGTTTATTCCCAAAATCTTTCAATGTGTTCATCAGAACAAAGACATTTATACACATTTGGAACAACTCGAAGGAGAATAAATGACAGAATTTTCAGTTTTGGGTGAAGAATCTCTTTCAAATTGGGGAAAAATGTCTAATAACCTCATTATACTTGAGTGAACCACTGTATTTCTACTTTACTATCAAAATGTCTTAAACTTCAAAATAAGCTAAAACGTGATTTCGAAATGGCAAAAACGTCAATCCGAAATCTTGCCAGACTGAAGGTTAAATACATTATTGTCTTTGTTTCACCTGTAGTTCACACCTCCTTTACCAATGAAAGTTGAAAGCAAGCCTCCACCCCCACCACCCAAAACCCGCAAGTCCATGTTACCCAGCAATGACAGCAATCCACTATAAGAACATCAACCAGCGCTATACGTCTCACATCTGCACACGCTCGTGAACTGTACTTAAGACATCCGAGGAGCTCATAATACATCTGCTCTTTTTAAAATGTCTCACCCTGATGAAACATCACTGCTCTTTGTTCATTTAGAAATAAACCTCTCGATTGTATTTATTCATCAGATTGTTTGTTAAATGTTATCGTCGTTCTTGTCTAGACATCATTTGTTTTGTCTGTCTGTGCCTTATGAATTTGAGATATTGAGACAACGGAAGCAAATGTTCATATTTTAACTCCCTCTTTGCACGCATTCACTTTGCACATAGCTCTCGCCCGTGGAGCTCACGCATTTCCAACTTCCTAATTGAATCTCTCGCAGACACTTTGCTTGGCATTACGTTCCCCAAAGCAACAAAAGACTTTTGTGTGATCATTTCTCTGCGCTTTCATTTTTCAGCGTGGAAACCAAATTTTTATGCAAAAACCTCAAATATGAGACGAGTAGTGAAATAAGTTGTTCTGGAGATGCAGTTTGATGCGGAGGGTCCTCATCTCGCTGTCAGATACCTCAAATCTAAACATCGTTCCAGTAGTCTGCGCACTGGGTGAAAAGCATACACTGTATATTTATGCCAAACTTTTTTTTTAAATATGATCGAGTTTGAACTTTCAATGAAATAAGGGCACCTTCAGATGTGTTAAATTATTATTTGTAATGTTTTTGAATGCAACTTGTTGGTTAACAGTCAGATTCAGGATCAGATTCATATTTGCACAGTTCACATGTTAAGGTTTACATTCAAGGTTTCTATATTTAGTTATGTACTGTAACGGTGTTTGTGCAAACTACGTTTCTGCTTTAAACGTTTGTACATTCTGTATTAAATCATGAGATTATGAGAACAAATGTGATCAACGTGTCCCAGCTCTAAGAGAGAAAACCAGAGCAATGTTTTTTTAAAAGGGATCGTAGATGTAAATATTGAATTTCTCTTAACAGAATTATTTAAGCTTGATATTGTAATTTAAATGAGATTTGAATGAGTGGACTTTAATTCTTTAAAGCAAGAACATTGATCATTTTAACATTTCTTCATTCATTTGTTTTTAATATCATTCATACTTGTAGGTTTCCATTCACCGTGGGGAGTCTTTGCCTGTGAATGTGAATGATTTATAATGTTGACTTGCACTTCAGTTTCAATAAAAGTGGCAAATCAGACCTTTTTTATTTTTATGTTCTCTGTGTTTATTTTGAAAAGTTACAAATAACAAACGGATTGTAATCGCGAGAACAAAACGTTGAAGAAGGATGATTGTGAATTCTTTCTATAGATGGTTTCATCTAAAGCACATGCTGGCCTGAACTTCCAGAACTTCCGGTCTGTGTTTGGGTTATAATATACTTTATATTTCATTTATATTCATTTATTTTTATGTTTTATTGTATATTAGTTGTAGTTTCTTCAATTAAAACTACTCAATAGTTATTTGCGGAGGTCTACTGGAAGGTAAGATTGGGCCACATAACATTAGTTTGTTGTTGCCTCTTTAACCGTCTATACTAAATTACTAGTAAACAAAAAAGATTGTAGGTTTAAAATGAAACGGTTGTGTAAGCGAAAGTATGTCTCTTAGACTTTCCCACACGTCTCTTCTTCTTCCGTACACTAAATCACCCTGACGTCAGTTAAATGTCATTGTCAGCTGTATATTTTTACACCATTAAGTCTTACTGATGTTATTTGAGTCATGACCTCCGTCTGTGAGGTAATGATAATGACACGAGTCATGTAATTGTGACGGTTTAATCTTGTGCTTTGCTCTTAGCAGCTGGAAACATAGATCGCGCAGGAACTCTTTTCTCATATCGCGTGTTTAGATTGGAAAGTGAAGGATCTTGCCTTTTGAGGTGTTTTTGTTTTGTGGAAATCTTTTTCTTTCTTCTGTTGCCCGTGATATGAGCTTTTAAGTCAAGTGTGCTTGAGATCAATGCTTGGCCTCTGTAAAGTGCAAAGAAGTTTCTACATTTGACTTCATTTATTTGCCCTTTATACCTTGTTTTTTCGACATCTTGTTCTGGATAATGAAGGTCTGCTTGTAGGTTTCGATGCTGAAGGCAGGACAGGTCCTGAAATGTGTGCTTTTCTGTGCCTCGTTCTACTAGCCGGCTGAACGTTGTTGTCTCTATAAAATGATGGATCGTTAAATAGCCTTTAATCTTATATGCCACTGATGGATGTCTCCATGGTAACACCGTTTAACACTTGCCTATTTCAGAACATCAGATTCTCAATTCAACCCATGGACTGGGAAAGAATAGACATAAGCCATGAGTTTTATGTTTATGCCATTACCTTTAATCAACTACAATGTTGTATATAAGATATATATAATTTCATAAACGTGCTTGTCAAGGTTCATGCTTATGTTTTTCATGGACAGGGAAACGCTGAAAAGACCAAATGCATTCCAAAAGAATGACATAATATTCATGTACGGGTGAACTATTCCTATAATACTTTTAGTTTTCAGTTCATTTGAATGTTTTCAGATAGCATCTTTAACGGAGGTTTGTATTACCGCTTGCCTTTCTCTCCCTTTGCACATAATGTTATTCTTCTCACAGACTTGATAGACGTTACATAAATACGGCAATATTTGCTAACATTAATTTGATCTGAATGTCTTCATCTGCATGAATATGGAGAAATGGAGAATGAGGATTGTTTTGTCAAACCAATATCTCATTGGGCAAATATGTTTTGATTCAGTGTTTTTTTTCCCCGCATATATGATATTATTTTGATCCCACACACACACACATTTCTGAGAAGCATTTTTTATATATCACTTGACTCAATCTGGCTATATTTACATTGTGTATAATGTTAGTTGCTATTAGAATACTTCCATGTAATAGCCACACTGATTCACACCATACACCTGTGTCCGGTATCTATATATTTAAGGTAAAATATCTAGGCTCTTCAATTTACAAACGTTTACCTGTACAGCGTAAAGGCCCAGTGTGTAATTTTTTGGAGGATCTATTGACCCAAATGCAATATAATATGCATAACTATGATACATAATGAAGCATTATTTTTACTCGCGCAAAACGATTAATTCAAATCTGGTGTGATCCCAGTTTTAGTCCTGTGAGGGCCACCATATTGCTTCGAAAGGGAGGGGGAAGGGGTGAAGTTAGCCGTTGGTTGCAATTCGTGCCTCGTCGCAAGATCCACTAAATTTCATACACTAAACCTTTTAAAAATATTTGGATACTCTGGTGTGCTTAAATAGCATGAATATTGTTTTTAATCATGTTTAACGTTATATAAATTGTTTGTATGTAAAAAGTTTTTTGTCCAGTTGTTTTCTTTCAAGTCATTTTAAGGTCTAACATATTATTTATGGTGTTGATCTAAAGTTCCAGACTCTGAATTTGTCAGTAAAACAGACCGTAGGAAAATGTAAACTCACAGAATTCCTGTTTGATTTTTATCTACTTCTGAATAACATATTCTCTTTTACAACTCTTATCTGTAAGTCTGATGTGTCTTGTGTACACAAAAGGGAAGAACAACAGTTTAATACTTGCAGAATATCACGAATAAGGTATAAAGTTGATCTTTTACACATTGAGTTAACACAAAGGTAGAAAAATAAAAATCTACTAATAATTTATCTACTGGGGTGAAGAATAGAGAAATATAGCATTACCTGTATTTACTTTCAGAGACATTTGATGGGACACAAATAGAAGCGTTCTTGTAAGTAAAATGCATTACTAAATAACCTTTCTGTGTTTACTTTTGTGCCATCCACACATAACCTACACATGTTGAAGTTTTAGTAACGTCTTTAGTTGCGGCCGCACTTCGAGTTAGTCGTGTTCGTTGTCGTGCGGTTCCGTTTGGATCTCCGCAAGCTTCAAAGTGCTCAAGCAAGGGTACTCGTCTAAAAAGATGTTGTAGGAGGCTATGAGTTCCTTCCAGTGGCTTTTCTTCCCATAAACCATCGCAGCGGCGCTGACTGTGGTATAGATGCTGGAGATCAAAACGATCAAATACAGGGTATTCTGCTTCATCAGCACCACGGTCGCCTGCGTCAACATGTCCCCGACCACGAACATAACGAACATGACCACCAGGCTCAGGGTCATCCTGATCACACGCATCTGTGTGCCCAGCTTGGGGCCGTGGGCACCGTTGGTGTTGGCTTTCATGTCCCGCAGATGTTTTGCCAGGTGGTACATAATGGAAATGCTGCTTTTCACCATTACAATAGACGGCATTATGTCAGAGATGACAATGTAGTAGAAGATGTAGGTATATCCAGCGGGGGTGGTTGGCATGATGGTCCCGCAATCCGCTATGGTGGAGGTGGAATTTTTATTGCCCAAAATAGACAGCAAAGGGACGCAGTTTGCAAAACCGCATACGTAGATCACGGCCAGGACGGTGTGCACGTGTTTAATGATGGCCTCCTGGATGCGCGTGTAGCAGTGCACCGGCTCCACCACCAGTTTAATGCCGTAGTAGAAGATGAGAAACGCCGTGCTCCAGAATATGATGAGCTTCAGGCTGAAGATGAGCACCAGTAGGATCGCTTCTAAGTAGTTGATTTGGCACACAATGTCAATCTCATCTATGGTCTGCCATAAGTAGGTGAGAATCTGCAGGGTGATGCTGGTCACGGCGATGGCCGAGATGATGAAGTCACACGGGTTCAGCTTGTGCTTTATTCTGTAGCTCCTCTGAATCACCAGAAGCAGATACATGTTGAAGAAGATGGTACAGATGCCCAGCAGGCCCGTCGTAAGCCAGATGACAAGTTTGTCCTCAAGCATCAACATGATAAGGCTTAAGTTGAGAGTCATACAATAAAAACAGGAGAAAAAGTGAGAAAACATTCCGATGAACAATCTGGGTTCTAAATCTGGAGAACAATTGGGGCAAATGGAGACTTTAATCTGCTTCTCAGATAAAGACCCCATATTTAAAAAAACACTGGATTCTTTCAACTCACTGTTGGGTAAAATATGGACTGAGCAAATCCTTTCAAATTGGGTCAAATTCCAAGATTGAACATGAACAATGTACAAAAATAAAAAAATGTGTTGAACTTGTTAAAGTAACTGGATGAGGACCATAATTCATTTCAATTCGTATGTTTATATCATTTGAAGAACTTAAACTAGAAAACAAGAAAAATCTAAAACTGACACAGTATAAAATATTTCAAACCTTTATGGTAATATGTAAAAAGAGAAAATTGAGATAAATTGAGAAAAACGAAATGGTTAAAGAATTATAAAAAAAAATTAAATTAAAAATTATTTCTAAATTTAAAAGGCAAACTATTAAAAAAATACCAGAATTGTTTCATAATTTTAGTTAACTATAATAACATAAACCCCCTTTGGCTTTGTCATTATTTTACCCAACCATAATTTCAATCGTCTCCTAAAATTCCAGAAACACCAACAAAACGGCAGTATCTGCAATCAAAAACTCCAATATGAACAAAGAAATCTCAAATTCATCAAAGATCAAATGATCTGAACTGCATCAGAGCTCTTACTATATGTCAACAAGAGTAATCATTTCTTCTCTAAAGATTTTAGTACCTCGTTTTGGAGTTCTCAAATATTTGTCAGTGTTCGGCAGCTGCTTGAGTGTTCGACAGCTGCTTGCGTGTTTGAAGGATGAAAATCGCAGGAAAGGGTGTTTTATCAACACGGCCGAAGACATTTATTTAAAGAACAAAGTAAATGACAGAGAGGAATTGAAGCGGTATTGCTGCGGTTGGTGCTTGAGATTTTCATGCGCTGTCTGAAACCATATTTAAAGCAGTATGTTCTAGAGGTCAGATGCATAGTCAAACTTAACCACTATCCAGACATGGTGGAAATGGAACGCAGGTATAATTCAGATGGCTGTTTACATGCCTATACATACATCCATATACATATACATATACATATATATATGTATATGTATATATTAATATTAATGGTCACTTTTATGAAAATGCATTTGGAAAGAAAAATCTTGGCCCGTAATTGCTGCTTGCAGCTATGTTTATTTATGGTCTTGTTCTAAAGATCTAGACTTTCTGCATTTGTCAATAAAACAAAAAGCTGCATAATTAAAATGAACAGAATTCCTGTTTTTATCTTTAATCTACTTTTCAATTCAAATCAGTTTTATTTATATAGCATTTTCACAATGTGCATTGTTCAAAAGCAGCTTTACAGGAGAAAATAAAAAAGCTGAGAAACACACAAAAATAAGGTAAAACAATCAAATGTATTTTCATCCAAACGGAGGTCCGGACAATATTTTTTTGTAAATAAATAAATAAATATTTGATAAATGTAGCCCAGTTGGATAAACTGTATATGTGTAGGTTGCTGTCTAATATAACGCCTAGATATTTTACTTTTATTTATGAAGTAACAGTACAGCCTTCAATTTGCAGGTTATAATCTGAAATATTATGCTTACGTGTCTTCAGGCTGATAAGTAATATTTCTGTTTTATTAGAATTTGAAAGAAGGAAATTACAAGTCATCCAATGTTTTCTATCTTCGATGCGCACCACCAATTTGGATAGCTGGAAGGAATCATCTGTTCTTGATGAGATTTACAGTATAGCTGAGTATCATCTGCAAATTTGCCGGTTCAAATCTCAGTGCCAGCAGGTCATGACTGAAGTGCCCTTGAGCAAGGCACCTTACCTCAGATTGCTCTGCAGTAATGTGCCACTGTAAAAAAACTACTTGTAAGTCGCTTTGGATAAAAGCGTCTGCCAAATGAATAAATTTAAATGTAAATAACAGTGGAAGCTAATTCCATGTTTTCTAATAATGTTTCCATTACATGCCATGGGCAGCATGTATAGCAAGAGAATAGCAAGGGTCCTAAAACCGATCCTTGAGGTAATCCATAGTTGACTTGAGTGTTAGATTTGACTTTTGTTTAACACATTTCTTCTCTTTTACATCCCAAATGTATCACTGATGTCTTACATTTATTTTTCACTTATGTCCAATGGCTACACTGTAAAAACAACTGTATGATTTACCACCTTTATAAATGTAAATATAAAAAAGGTTGCGTGCACTTTTACGTACGTGAAGAGTTTGTTTGCACAAAAGGAAAGAATCAGTTTTACACTTTTTTGTGTTGTTACGATATGTCATGAATAAGGTATACAGTTGATCTTCTACACTTTCAGTTGATAAAAAACCTTTGAAAACGTCTTAAAATTAAACATCCAGAGGTGATTTCCCAGACAGGAATTAGCTTAAGCCAGCACTAGGTTTTAGTTAAATCCGGATATTTAAGTTGTCTTTAAAAAAACTTTACAAAAAAACATTATTGATGTGCATCTTGAGACAAAACAATCGCACTGATATATTTTAAGAGTTTTTTCGATCAAAACACTTCTAACATAGTTAGTCTGGGACTAGGCTTAAACCCTGTCCAGGAATCTGCCCCCTGTTATTGATTGATCAACTGTGGGTAAGAAACAGAGTCACAAAGCAGTTTGAGAAATATCTCAATTGATTTGTTGAAACATTTGATGGGACTCCAATAGAAACAAGTGTAATGTTGTTTTGAGATGAGTCAATTTCCCTAATAAAAGCAACCTTGCTGTAATGCCACCCACACAACCTGTCTTGAAGCATGTGAAGAAATGTTTGCGTCACACTCCGGGTCAATGATGTTCTTGGTCGTGCTTTTCGGTTTTAACTTCCGACACTTTCAAACCACTTAAGCAAGGGTACTCGTCTAAAAAGATGTTGTAGGAGGCGATGAGTTCCTTCCAGTGGCTTTTCTTCCCGTAAACCATCACACCCGCACTCACTGTGGTGTAGATGCTCGCGAACAGAATATTCACAGTCATGGTGTTCAGCCTTACCAGCACCACGGTCGTCTGCGTGAACACATCCACAACCACGAAACAAACAAACGCCACCACCAGGCTCAGGGTCATATTGATCACACGCATCTGAGTGCCCAGCTTGGGCCCGTGGGCACCGTTGGTGCTTGCTTTCATTTCCATGAGATGTTTGGTAAGGTGGTACGCGATAGAAATGCTGCATTTGATCATCACGATGCCCGGAACGATGTCAGAGATGATAACGTAGTAAAAAATGTAGGCGAGTCCATCGCTATTGGTGGGCATGATGGACCCGCAATCATCCTCATTGGAGGTCCTGTTGGAATATTGTAAAATCGTCAGCATCGGCATGCAATTGGCCAAACCGCATATGCCGATCACGGCCAGGACGGTGTGCACGTGTTTCAAGATGGCCTCCTGGATGCGCGTGTAGAAGTGCACGGGCTCCACCACCAGTTTGGTGCCGTAGTAGAAGGTGAGGAACGCCGTGCTCCAGAATATGATGAGCTTCAGGCTGAAGATGAGCACCAGTAGGGTTGCCGCCGTGAAGGGAATTTTGCACACAATGTCAATCTCATCTATGGTCTGCCATAAATAGGCGAAGATCTGCTGGAAGATGCTGGCCACAGCGATGGCCGAGATGATGAAGTCACACGGGTTAAGCTTGTGCTTCTTTCTGTAGCTCCTCTGGATCACCAGCAGCAGGTACATGTTGAAGAAGATGGTACAGATGCCCAGCAGGCCCGTCGTAAGCCAGATGAAGAGTTTATCCGTGAGGGTCAACATGACTGGGCTGTCTTCAGGTGAGTGTCTATCGCAGAGCAACAAATATGGGGACAAAATGATGGTGAGCAAATGGAGGATTTAATCTTATTGTCAAATGTTACTCGTAACATAAAGAACCTGCATTGTAAAAAAACTGAAGACATTTTTCAATCCATGGTTGACTTGTTGATTTCAATGAGCCAAATAATGTCAACATTTAACCTAAACTTGGTTAAGAACAAATATAACTATTTATTTAGGATTATCTTTATTCTTACACACATAACCTGATTTAAATTTGAGTCAGTTAAAAAGTATATATATATATATATTTATTTAACTTTCATTTAATAATTTGAGTACTTCCACTTCAACTTGTTTCACTTTATTGCTAAAGGAAACATTTTTATTAATATAAATGTTTGAATAGTTTGTTTTAAATAACACTTGAACCAACACGTTGTTTTTTTCCACCACAGATTTTTAAAGAACAGGCTGTAGAAATATTTGTTTTCCCCTAAAGCTTCACAAAACACCAAGTCTTCAGTATGAAATAATAAGAAATGTTCTCCTATTCGTCCAAGATCAAATTAATTGAAGCAAATCACAGCTCTTATTGTATGTCAAGATATAAGATTCTAGTACCTTGTTTTGGATTTCTCAAAATCTTGTGCGCTTGAAGGATGAAAATAGCAGGAAACTGTCCTCTGTTATCACTGCCGAATACATTTATTTAATGAACATAATAAATGACAGGAGGGAATTGAATCAGAATTGCTGTGATGGATTTATAAATCGGCTGACCATAACCATATGTAAAGCAGTGTGTTCTAGAAGTTGGAGGCATTACTAGTCAATCTGAACCACGATCAATGGAACACAGGTATAATTCAGATGGCTGATTCGAGTTTGCCTTCGATATACACACAAACAAGAACATTTATGGTCACTTATGATAATGGATTTTGAAAAACGTTTTTCTTTTTGCCAACTGAATGTCACCGTAATCTTATCTATGATGCTTTTATTTATTTAGCTACTTTTCAAATGACTCTTAAAATCTTCAAATAAATATAAAAATATAAATAATGTTGCATTTTTTAATATGATTTTATTTACTTATAATGATTTATATAGTTTTTTTATATTACCGTTTTCATATTCAACTAACAAGTATCTTTTATTTTTATGTTATCTTATTGAACATACAATTTAAAATAAAAAATATTTTATTTTCCGAAGATAGAACCGTTGAAGAAACATAAATGGTTTTATTCAGAAGCTGATCGTTCTTTGGAGCGTGAACGCATTCATTTTTTTAGTTTTTCTAAAAGGCTTCATGTGGTCACCTGCAATGTTCTGTTCTTTGTCGATTTTACCATTTGTAATGAGTGTTATTAATATCAAAGGGTTACAAAGGAAAAGAACAATTGTCGTAGTAACTCCACTGATGTGGATGGATTCTTAAAGATATTTTATCAGTACTGCCTGCGTATTCTGAATTTGGCAAACTATTCTCACTCTATGGGCTTCAAATGATTGCCTTGTATCTTACATTAAACAATATAGAATTCACTATTGCCATGTCGTCATTTACTTTCAGACATTCCGAATGTAAATGCAAGTCAAATGTAGGTTTGGTCACGCTTTTTTGCCTACGCGAGTCCTTCCTGTGTTAATGCAGAACGGATCTAAGAGGTCAGATTTGACTAGCACACACACCACCGAGACGCACGATGAGAAGATCAAGTCTTTTTCACACCTCCACCTTATTAACAAGTCTATTTTAGCTCATCTGGCATTCACATGCATGCTACACCATAATTGGACGTTTGCTACATAACGTGCAGCGGACAACATTGTCCTGAAGTCTGTTCATTTCGCTCCATTCATTTATGACATCCAAACACATCCAGCAGTCCTCACCATGAGCCAAACGTCTTCTCGTTTCCGTAGTAACCCAGCGGTAGGTTTTCTCTGCTTCTTGTCTAGTATAGTGAGACTCCTTATATGACCCTGACATTTCAACACAGATCTGACGGAGTAAAGCCTTGATAATCAGGAGTCCTACAGTTTTCTGTTCGGCTGTGAAAACGTCTGATAATCCAGAAAGATGTGTTATGTATACTTAATAATACATTTTTCCGAAGTAAAAAATACAGACTGACAGTTTACCTGACCAAATGTTTATTTGTTTTGAGAATACTGTTTTACTGGTTTTGCCAATATAACTTTTATAGCTTTTTTAATATCCCTTTAAATAAAAACTGTTCCCTGATTACATCACACTATAGGAAGTGACATTAAAAAAAAGAAAAACAATGTAAAACATCAGAAAATATGAACAAAGGATCTGATGAATGCTCTTTTTTTGTGTTGGTCTGCTTGTACAAAAAAATTGTAATCGGTCGAATGAAATACAGAAATCCAAGTGTCTGACTTTGACTACATCACATTTATATCTGCTATCATCTGTTTCTAAAATACTTTATTCGATCACAACACCACTATATATATACATATCATATGATAACACAATCATATTTATTTTACAGAGCCGTATGTGGTGAAGGGGACTATCATTACATGGTAAGCTTGATATCAGACCATATTTCTGTTATCTAGGGGGAAACTGTTATTGAGACTAGAAAAAGTAGTTAAGAACATGTGAAACTGCTCAAAACACTTCAGTAACACAGAAAAGCACTGTTTGTTAGCGAGGTAATCATATTAAATGGTAAAAACACAGTTTGTTACGGTGTATTACTTGCAAAATCATTTTTGATAGTGTAACTTAAAGGATTTTAGTTTCCCTACACCAAATATTTCATTTTCAAGCCGAATGAACCTTGGCATGAGAAATTAGTTTTGTGCAATTAAATCGGAGTTCATGCAAAAGCACTGCCGGTAAATGAGGCTTTATTTTATATATCTCAGATCACCACTTCTCATGTTTTCTTCTCACCTTCATCCAGAGACACCTTTTCCCATAACAAGCAAACAACCCAGAAAAGGAAAGTGATTGGAGCGTAACAGATGACGAGGGCAGTTGGGTTTGTACTGACACTGCAGCCTGGGGGCGCTCTCGCTCAACACTACCACATCCATTGACCTGATGAAAATCACAGCAGTCGACGTCCCATCATCTCTGAATGATCGTGCTGATTCAGGTGCATTAGTTCAAAATTGAAAAAGATGCAAATTATTCAACCTCGCGTCAATACAAACGTGTACGACTTACTTACTTCTGCAGAACACAAAAGGAGATTTTGAAGAATGTTGACTTCCGTCGTTGGTCACAAAACAACAGAGACATTTCTCAAAATATCTTCAAGTCTTATAGGCTACAGGGTTTTGAACAACATGAGTGTGAATCGTTTTTGGGCAGAATATCCCCCCTTATAAACAGACTTTACCGAATCGTGGTGGTCAACCTCTTTTAGATCATAACATTCATACAGAAATACATTCTGATTTCACCAAAACATCCAGCTATGCCGAGGCGTAGACAAATAAAATCATACAAAAATACATTAGAAAATATATACATATATATTATCAATCAATATCCTGAATATTATGCAAATTCAACAACGTGAATATTCTCCTGTACACTTCCAACGTCCACGGATCTGTGGTTTTGCAGAGTAGTTCATCTGTAGTTTGATGTGTTCTGTGCAGGACATCCGTGGTTATACAGCGTATCCGTATTTATTGTCGTATCGGAGCGGGGGCTTGTTATCACTAGCTGGCATGCTTGCTTCTCTTTGAACTCCTTTCCGTTCGGTGTAAGCACTGCGACCGGATTCAGCCCGCATTACATCTGCCTGTCGAACCGAGGTGTACTGCAGCCCCGGATGGGCATGGTAGCTTCGCATGGACCGGAAGCTGGTGGTCCGGCTTCCAGGTCGACTCTCAGGAGGCGCGGCATCCACCCTGACAGAAGATAAATTGTGGGAAATGAACACTTGGTATATTTGTTTTCTGAATTGAGGTATTTCATATTATAGATGGTTTCGGCGACGACAACACAAATGTGTTCTAGTTCTTGTAGACCTGCGCAAAGAATGAATTAACTGTCGAGTAGGCCTATGGTTTCAAATTGTAGGAATGAAGCTTAAAATAGTTACATTATATTTCCTACTTTTTGCTTTTGTTATAGAATAATTAAAAAATGCCTTTTTTAAGATTTGGCAAGAATGTTTATTGCAAAACATTATTACCGCTTTTTAAATGTTTACATTGCACACCTTGCGAATGATAGATGCTAAATATATGCCAAAAAGCAAACCATCCACATATTTCGTGTCGCTTTCAACACCTGTGGCACTCGCTGTCACTATACTATTGAAATAATAACTTACATTTTGTGCTATTAGATGTAAAGGGAAAGTGAATCCGAGTGATAATGACAAGTACATACTGTATCTGTGTTTATCCGTGTTTCTGGGTGTGGTGGCAATAACAAGGTGATGAATGACAAGCATTTACTGACTAGTCAACCAGGAATTCTCCAATTTGATCTTGTCAATTCACACATACTTCACTTGAGCACTTTAGGTGTGTTTAGCTGATAATGAGAGAGGAACTGTATATTTTACATTGGGCTTATATAGTAATTCAGTACTGGGACTTATGTCATAAACTATTAGACACGGCAGTCCACCTTGTGTAATATGTAAAACACACCACCACGATGTCAGGGGGGTTGTCAGGGCGTTCCTATGTGGTTTCCGAGCGGAGTCATCACTTCTGCATTAGGAAGGAAGTGAAAGTAAGGCTTGATAGTCTTACCTGACTTCATTGGCAATCTCTTTTTCATAGCGCCTCTTGTTGCAACAACAAATCAGCAGCCAGATCAGCAAAAGTAGGAGGAGAAGCAAGAGTAACGCACCAATCACAGCTCCCACAATCACGCCCACTTTATTGGTCGCTAGAGATAAAATACAGATTCAGATTGTACAGGAGCGTGCAAAGTTTTCAAGGATCTCACAAAACCATTCATAGAAAGAGTTTAAACGATCAGTTTTTGCACAAAATATTCACAAGTCCCAAGGATTTTTTCCCCCAAGGACACTCATGATGGTTTCTATACACTGAAATAACAATGAAAGAGAGCGAGAGAAAGACTGCAGAATTTCGGTTACTGAAAGCCATTCTCTTACACTGGAGAAAGAGATTGTCTGAAAGTCATTGTAACAGATAACCAAACAGATCCGCAAAGAAATTATGATTCAACTATTGTGGGAGTCAAAATCTTTTTTCCGACTCTACCGGAAAGTTGTCGACGTTGTCAGGAAGAGCTCTGTCAATACTTTGGGATATAACAGTATATAGGGAAATAGTATCACTTCGGGGAAGTTGTAACAGGGCTCATGTATTCTCTTTGGCATCTTGCTTCAAAACTTTCTATCTGTTCTTGTGTCAGGGATGTGAATGTTTAGGGGTGGGGCTTCATTATTGCATTTGTCTAAAAATCATAAATGTTTATGCACAAATTTGCCATCTCCATAAAAACTGAAATTCCCGGAAGATCACGCCGGTTGGTTTTTAAACTTGTTTTAATGTTTATGGACAGGTTACAACACTACACGAGATCATCTTGTTTGCACAACACATATGCCGACCAGTAGACATAAAGACTTTATACAAATATTGACCAACCCTAGAAAAACATCCACTGAACGTGTGACAACTAACCCCATACGCTTTACCAAATGTTGTTGGGAGAATGCGCCTTTTTAAACAAATGTCATTTGCTTTGATATTTTCTTCTGTAACGCAATGACATTTAGACACATACAGCTGTGTAAATATGCGTAAACTTTGACTGTCAACACTTACGGTTGTACGCCTGAAGGTTGTACGTGCATCGCTCCGTGCCAACCTCATTGCTGACCTCACACAGGTACTTCCCTGAGAAGCTGTCGCTATGGTTTGCGATCAGCATCTCTCCAGTCTGGGAATCTGCAAACAGAGCGGCCATTCAGAATGTGCACTCATTCCTGTCTGATTACACGGAAAAACCTGTTCGGTGGCTGTGAGGCCTTTAAAGGGATAGTTCACCCAAAAATGAAAATTCTGTCATAGTTTACTCACCCTTAGGTTGTTTTAAACCTGTATACATTTATTTGTTCTGTTGAACACATAGAAAGTATTTTGGAAGAATGTTAGCAATATTCAGTTCGGGTACATCATCATATAGTGGAAAAAAATACGCACACTAGGAGATATTTTGAAGAATTAAGGAAAGCAAACTGTTATGGGGTATTGCGACAATTGCTAACATGCTTCCAGTTCATCAGAACAAAGTAATTTACACAGGAATGAAATGACATGAGGGTGAGTAAATGAGGACAGAATTTCAATTTTTGGGTGAACTGTCCCTTTAAAATATTTTTGTTTTGATGTCCAGCACGAGTCATTCGAACTCTCACACTTAAAGAAGCAGCGGAGCACAGTTGAACTAGACCTGCGTCTTCTGCTGTACAACTCACTTTGTGATGCGGTCGGTGGCAGGTTTCCACTTTCCTTCGTCCACTTGTACTTCAGAAGAGCCGAACCATGCGACGATTTGCAGTGGAGCGAGACCGTTTTGCCTTTCTCCTCGTTGCCCTCCACCCAGCACTTAGGAGGGGAAGGTTTTACTGAGAGAAAAAAGACAGATGAAAATCTGACTTATTGTAGGGAAACGCTAGAAGAAAAGACTAATGTAGTAAGATAAAACATCATATTATAATTTGTTTATTAGTCATTTGATGCATATCTCATTATGTATGCTTTTACTCTGAATTTACCTTATGGTGTGTTTTTATTTTTATCCAAACACCCATTACAATAAATCACAGTGGTTAATGAAAAAAAACTCCTAATAAAGACATGTCCTAAAAGAGTAAACAGCACTAGGTCTGAGCTTTTCCAAATGAGTGCTAATAGAAAGGGTTGGGCTGAGGTTAAAAGAGACAAACATCAGACAGGCAATGACAAAGCGTTCACCCCACCTACCATTCCACTTGGGTCATTGTGAAAGAGCGGATGAAAAAGGCGTGTTAGGGTGGAGGGAACCGGTACGACAGAAATCCAAAGGTCTGAGAAAACTGCCAGCAGGAGTTAGCTGAGAGATGGAAAGTGTTTGTCCTCACCTAACACCACTAAAGTGACTTTCCTGGAGTCGATGCCCGGCGTCTTCTTGACTTTGCACTGGTACGTGGCCGTGTCCTGGGCCTGGAGGGAGGTGATGGTTACCGTGGCGTCTCCGCGGCTGGGGTCGGTAACGAATTTAAAGCGGCTCATCAGGCCTGGGTCTCCGAACTCGTGCTGATTCCCCCCAGTGTAAGATAAGATCTAACAAACAGACAGACAGAGATTTGGTGAGCTGTCCACCTGCTGGCTGTTAACATGCCACGCTGAAGCATTTCTGGGAATCTCTGCACACATCCCCGAAAGGATGCCTGAGGTGAAGCAATTTGGCCAGGAGAGAAATAACCAAAGAAATGACTAAATCTGTCAAGATGATCATGGAACTCAACATTTCATTTATTCTTTTCTTATCATTAAAGGCTTCAAATGTCACGTAAAGAATTGACAAGCTATGTGGCGTGTGTCCTTTTGGTCCAACTCATAATTTTCACCTACACCCACTGGGAAACGTCTCAGGCGTTGTATTTGAAGCATATTCTGATGGTTTTAAAAGCACCTGAAATGATTTTCGGCAGACAAAATTAAAATACAACCTGCATACTGCTGTGAAACAAAAGGAGACATTTTGAAGAATTTGTGGACGCTCATTTCCACGTACATTAAAAGATCCACAGAAAACAAAATGGTTTGGGTCGCCATGAGGGTGATTAACGATAACACAAGTTTCATTTTCACCAGTTTGAGAAGAAAAATTACAGGCTTCTGTAAACTCTTGCATCTCCTCTCACCAGCTGATCTTTCTGGGTCATGTCTTGACTGACGCGTGACCACTCAATGTCCAGCTCTCCCACATCCGGAGAGTCTACGGTGTACGTGCAGCCTATAGTCACGCTCTCGCCCTGGGCTTTCTTGATGGTCTGGTCTCCCGTTGTCGTCACCTGTATGGCCGCAGAGAGGCCTGAAAGTTCAAAAAGATTATTATAATCAAGATCTGTCTCGTCTTCAACTCTGTGAGCTGAATTTTTTCCTCTTTACTGTGTTTTTGTGTCATCACTCATTGTTTATCATACAAAGATAACACAAACACAGTCGAGTTATCAAACGTACCACCAAGTATTTAAAAAATGAGACGTTGCCACATGTCCACTGCTGTTATGGACTCACAAATGTGACCAAACAACAAGTATTTCCTTTCAACAGAAACTGGCCGAACAGACGCATGAATGAGATGCCAAGTAGTTCCTGTAAATGATCTGTATTTCACAATCACAGTCTCTTTAAGAACAACTGTTTGCTTTCTATTCCAGAGGGATGACCTGTCTGCCGCAGTTTGGGTTTGCAAGGGGGTCTGCTGATTTTTTTTTTCAGAAGATTGTGTGCAATTTGTTCTCAGCACCGCCGTAACTACAGAACTTGTTAGGTGACTACGTCACCCCTGTTAGCAATACACATTCACACAAAACATTGGGAGTGACTGTGATTTTGACGGCTTGAAAAACAACCCAACCATAAATGTGTTGAGCAACACTGTTGGCTTTAAACCCAGTGACCGGTAGAAAGTGCATTTATGCTTTATAATTCCTTCTTAATCCCATTGTTTTCTGCACGCTACAGTCGCGCCTGTTTAGGTCTGCAATGCACTGCACTGAATCTCAGAAGACTTTGATTTTGTATACCGTGGAGTGGGAGGCCTGTACATCTTTTTAATTTATGCATAGCACGGTCACGCTCTCGTAGAAACTTGATGCAGCCCACACCAAATAAAAAGAAGTGACCTTTACCACCGAAACCTGAAATCTGAAAAAAACGTACACACCTGCGAGATTCAGACATACTGCAACAACATATATCGCAGCCAACGGTGAGGTGATGTTAACCCAGAGCTTGATCATAGCCAAATGTCGACTTCTCACAGAAAACCTACATGAAAAGAGAAAAAAACTTGTCAGTTTCCCTCGATGACTCGACAGCTCATTTGCGAGTGTGAATCGTGTGAATCTGATGGTCAGGGTCTCACGTGTGACTAATTCAAATGTCCTTGTAGCCGAAGTAGATTTGGGAGAAAGACTCCAGTTTCAATTCCAAGGTGTAAAAGCAAATCATTGGAAAATAGTTAACGAAGAAATCAATATGGCTATTTCCACATTGACTTGCGACGTCTGTTATACCGATATGTGTTAGAAAATATGTTTTATTAACTTTTAAAATCAACATTTTGAAATGATAGATGAAACAAACCTTATTATTGTGTTTTACAATGCTTTTTACTCATTTTAAAGGTTATTTAAATTGGAGTGATGGGATTTCCTACAATATAGTACGTTACAGAATTGATGATGTTCAATTTAAAACAAGGGTTTAATTTATCACAAAGCAAGGAAGCAATGCAAATTGAAAGGCTTTGCTGTTTAAAACGCTGAAACCGATTCTTATCAACATCTCTATCAATCCTTTAAAGGACAAATGATGCAGCTGCCTATTAAACAAACACAGCGATGACCTTAAGAAACAAACGCTTTCCAATAACCAAAAACTAAACATATACATACACATAAACACACATCTAACACTAAAGTCAGCGAGCGTACGAGTTTGCGCACGCTAGTAATGATTTCATATAATGAAATAAGCAGGACAAAGCCAGTTGTAAGGGTGTGATACAGACAAGGAATTCATTTCTCAGTTCTTGTAAAGAGCAAAGTTCAAACTTATAGTCCCTCACATCAAAACCACTTTACTTCCTTCTCTCCTTGTTAAAAATCAAGCAGCAAAACTTCTCTGAGAGATTTCATGTAAATGATTGAAAGATTACCTTATAATCTGAATAACTCCAGCAGTTTGATCGCAGTATCACTCCAGCCACTCTCACTCTCAACTGAACAGGTAAACAGGTGAGTCCTCTCAAACCACGCCCCCTCTCCACAGTCCACCAATCACGGTTTGAGAACCGGGAGCCGTGTGAAACTACCTGCTGCAGATCCTGACCAGCCTATTTCCATCTGAAATGATTTATTTCCTTCAGTTAAGGTTTTATTTAAATGAAATATTTAGTTTTAGTGTTTAACGTGATGTGTGTTTAGGAGAAAACAAACAACAAGCGAGTGGATTAATTGAGACGTTTTTGGGTCTTACTCCAACAGGTTTATTAGCAGTGGTTCTCAGCTGGTGGGTAAATGATAAATAGCAACTTATGACATTATTTTGCTAAATGAACAGACTTATAAAAAGGAAGAAAATCTTTTATTGCACAAATGCATCCATCGCTTGGTTAATACTAACACAACGTTTGGCTCAGTTTCTTCCATCTGTTAGGCTGTTAAATCACACCTCCCTTGTTGTTTTTTGAACATTAGTCATTTTGCATATTGTTGGGCCTATGCAGTGCACTTGTATTATTAATACATTTCATTTTTGTTTCTTAAACCGCACTAAAGTGTGTCCCTTGCATAGATGCTCTTTGCGTTTTATGATAAAAGTGTCCAAATGTGATGTGGTTTTATTTTTCTAATGATAAAAAGCGACCAATGTTTTTCTCAGTGCAGTGCAACACAGGCTTGTTCAAGTGTTTATCTTAGAAGGTCGATGGGAACGCAAATGCTAAGCTGTTATCTCGGAGAAGAACTGGATTGTTTGTCTGGTGCTGTTCTGATAGCAATTATCATGACAAAACATCTGTAGCACCTGATTCTTTGTGCGGCTGTCACTGTAGGTTATACATGTGCGCAATCAGACTCGCATCAAGTCTTCTGTCAGTCAACAAGGCTTTTGATCATCAACGCCTCCTCGAACTCTCACGGCACAACAAACCACAGAAATGAAGATGAGTTCACACAGGGAACATCGCCGAGCAAGAAATGAGGCGCGTATATTTGACGTTATTTTTTCACATCTCAGAATGTAAGTCTCAATTCCAGTGTGAATCAGTTTATTTTATTTTATAGATGTTTTACCATGGATGTCTTTTACGAGAGGCTTTAAAAAATGCACTGCCTTTGACATGACAGACAGTGTGTCTATGCGATGCCGCTGGCCAATCAGAAGTGTCATGATATCATTTTCCCGAGGGATCAGTCACGTGACCTTTGCAGCTCAGATGATTGGCTCAAATATTTTCTGCGGTCCCCTGAGCGAAATCCGCAGCGGCTGTCATTGAGATGAATGGGAACGCTCCGGGATTGCTTTTACAAAGTATTATGGACCTTTGTTGCAATTTAAATCGAATTGGCCACACTTCACGTGATGTTAAATTGGAATTTCAATCGTATTGACAGGAAGAGGAATTCAGAATTTCAGAGGAAAAGTTCAACACATCCACACAACTGTTACATTTCATTAGTGTGAGACAAAACATTATGACATATATCATTCATTTGGACATTAGATGTAATTTAAACATTTTTTAGTTTGTTCAATATAGTGAAAATAATGAACATATGTTGTATTAGATTTTAGTTTACTAGATTTTATTATGTATTATGGCATGCAGAAGCAAGAAATGTCATAAACTTATATAACAATAACTTTTGACTTTCAGACACTGATAAATATACAGTATAACGTTTCAGTTCATCCCTTTATGACCACGTTTTTGGTTTTACTGAAAACTCAGATTTTTTGTATTCTATTGTAATTCTGGATTCATTCTGCATCGGATTTAAATTATACAGTAATACTGCATTCTTCTCGCTACCTCCATTCAAATTTAATATAACTATATAAAATGTATTTGCTGTGCTTTCCTTTCACAAATGAGTATACTTGCAGTAGTGAAAGTATGAATAGAAAAAATCAACTAGTAGCTAGGAACCAAGTTTGCGTTTGGGACGCAGCGACACACTTTTAATAATCTATTTTAAAGTATTATATATATTATTTTACAACAAATACATATGCAGCTGTGCTTTCCATAGTATCGGGTCAGAGTTCACTGTTTCACTCGTTACGAGTGGAAATGAATTGCGCACATTGCATGACCGCACAGGTTATTTTCCAGGTGTCTGACTTCACGAAAGTTTACATCATTTTAAATGTCTGTCACAAGTATTAAATGTTTTATTAAGCATAAAATTAACTGAAACTTACACAGTGGTTTACAGTATATCACAGTAATTTGAGTAAGACCGTTTAGTGAAGAGTTTAGTTCTGTTCATTAGCTACGTTTTTTAATGCATGTTGAGCAGATTGAACAGAATATGACATAACAAAGGGCTCCAACGTAAGTGTGTGCACACTAACTCGCAAATGCCTCTGGCTTGTTTTTTTTTGTATGGCGTGCTTGGCGCTTTTGTTTACGAGCCTGGAGCTGCTGACCGTAAAGTCGTGAACGCGCTTTGCAGAACAGAGCAAGTCAAGCATTTGTGTTTATAATGCATATACATTTGAATATTTTTAGAAAATGACCGACCCTTGTTCATCGTCTGGCATCGTTTAAAGCCCTCTGAAGCTGCTCTGAAACTGTAATTTTGACCTTCAACCGTTTGGAGTCCATTGAAGTCCACTATATGGAGAATAATCCTAGAATGTTTTATTTCTTTTTGACTTTAGAAAAAATACATAAACATCTTGCATGACAACGGGGTGAGTAAATTATCATGAAAATGTATGTTGAAAGTGAACAATTCCTGTGTAGCCTGTTTATAGCGTTGTGTGAGCTTCTGCGATTTTATTTTGGCTTCAAACGTAACAAATGTGGTGTCAGTTTGTAACGATTATCTTGATAGACAAAACATGTGAACATCATAAACATTTGTTAATCACAGATCTTATTTTTTGCGATCTTACCGAAGTCTATGGGAAAAATGCATAGGCTAACCAGCACGCGCGAAACTTACTTCTGGGTAAGCCTACAATAATATGTCGTATTTGAGCCTCTCGATTGTGTTGGTTTTAATGGAAACTACCCTTAGGAACCATGTTTTTATTAAAGTAAAACTCGAGTAAACAGTAGCAAAATTATTACTATTTCTGTAACCATAAGCTACTATAGTGATATCATGAGTTTTTACTATGGTTTTAATACAAATAAAGAAATTGACCATTATGGTCTATGTGTAACCAATGTGTTGGGTTCTGTTGGTGGGATGTTATCTGGTGAATGGTAACCAATGGATAGACATAAATACACCACACCACACTACTAAACATTTTTTTATGTTTTTCATTGTAATTGTAAATGTGTATTTTTTCAGCAGGCCTGTTACGGTAGTACTTATTTTGCAGTTTTCTCCAGATTTGTTATGCTTAATTCTTTGATGCTCCTCTTGCACAGTTTAAAAGGACACATACAGTTACATTTTGGTCTACTTTTTTCAAATAAGAAGAGTAATTTGTCCTTGTCCGTAGATCCATGACAGCACGGCAGGATGCCTATTAGTAGATTTTCTACGGTGATGCTGGGGTATTTTTGACGTGCTAGAACCTTGATGCTGTTCTCTTACAGAACAGTGGGTGAGGAGCCTAGAGCTAATTTTGCAGAATGGGAGGATAGGCAGAAATATGCGGCATCGATCAGCGGGCAATGTTCTCCATCATGTCGTGATTGTACATCTTTAAATAGTCCCGTGTGTCTCAGAATGTCGGTGTCAGAATAATCATAAAACCTAACGCGTTCATTAAGACGAGGCAGAGCTTGATGAAGACGTAACGCCTCGCAGAACATCTAGATTTATGTAAAGACCGAATCTGTAGGCATTGTTCTGTTTGAGTCTAATTTAAAGGTCCGAGCCCACCAGGGTTTCACACTCTCACTGACGTCTTTCTTCATAAATTTGCATAAATGCAGACAGAGCTTTTGAGAGTTCATGTAGGACCATGTTCATATTTTAGAAGAGTAGTTCAGTCCGATTTGACATTATTAAATCTCTTTTCTGTTAGTGTTGTTGGTGTTTTTCTACTTGGAACACTAAAAATGGCAATCTTAAGCTCACCTGGACAGTTTGTGTGAGACAGCAAATGCAATTTCTTTCTCAGCAAAAAGCTTGATATTTATTCTATAAATGTTTAATGATCCTTGCATGATCCATACAGACTTCATTAGTATGATGAGTTCTTTGACATTTCATGGCCGCCTGACTCTTACAGTTAATGTTCTGCAGACTTAAAGTAGATTACTTTGTTCAGTTTAAGTACAGTTTTAGTTAAATTGTCCACATTTTTATAACAAATGAGGAACACCACAAGCAATTTATCTTACAAGAGCCAACAATAAGCATTGGAATGCCAAGTTTCTAGAATTAGCTCCTGTTTTTTGCTAACAAGTGCTGATGTGGCTTTAGTTATTTATTCTAGGTTTGTTGTTTTAGCTAATCTTGTAAGGGTTCCACAACAGACGTACAGGGAGCGTAGAGGTTCTGGCCGGGGCTTTTGTGCCTGGTTGTGATTAAAGTGCTAGAAAACTGATTAGGGTCCTAATGCATTCTGATGGTATCTCCAGACCCCGGTAAACACAACAAAAACAGTGTGGATGCTCGGATCAAAATGTCTTTAACTTTCCTCCAACTGTTTTTTAGACTGTAGTGTTTGCTTTCAGTTTCAGACTAAAATCTCCATGACACATCAGAGAATTCAGAGAAACGTTGTTCTTTTAACAAATTTTTTCATCTCTTCACACATTCATGAAAGACTATCGCTTCAGCCCGACTCCCACTGTTTACTTGACTAAAGTATGCAGCTACAGCTGTTTGAAGGCGCTGGACTCTCTGTTAGTCAGCGCTGGCAACCTTCATTATATGGTAATTGTCCTCGCTTTTGAAGGCAGGAACGGCAGCCAAATAGGATTGAATTTGATCCGCAGCCAGGCCTGCACTGATAACCCCATCAATCTTAGTTGATTTAGGGAAAAGGGGCTCGCTAATGACACCAGAGGGGGTGGCAAACCCACCAACTTGACAGATGTCCAAATTACAGGTACACAATGGGACGCAGGTGAAAACAAATAAATGCCCGGATCGCTTCGGCAGGGAGGTGGACGATGTCTGCGGACACTTTAAGAAAGTAAGTCGAAGTCTGATCGGAGGCAGAAACAGGGATTGCAGGTGCATATGTTTATTTTTGTCGTCCTCGTGGACCAATAAGACATCTGGGGAGCTTTTTAAATGCTCTTGATGTTACAGTGCACCTGGCAGACACTCCTTCTGTACTGTAGTAAGAGTTTATGATGGAACTGTTTTATAACAACAATTATTGGCTGTTTTCTAAAAAAAATGTCACAGTTTTGCGCCTCGTGTGTCGTCGTGTTCACACCAGACACGAACTTTGGAACTTTAGAAAAAAGCGTTTCTTGGGTTCTTGGAATTCATTGAAGCTTGTTGTGTTGGTAACGTAGAAAAAATTCCTTTTCTTATGCGTTGCAATTTTACGTCGTCTGTCGAGGTATATAATCATCTTCATGTATAGGAGTCACTGACGTATAATATAACATCCACTCATCATGTGGTGCAACCAATAATATCAATAACTGTAATAATATATATTATAATATTAAAAAAATTGTGACTGAAATATGAATGTTTGATACAGTTTGCTAGATTGAATGGCATTCTAAAACGTTTTTATCAATTGTGTGCGATTTTCAGGAAACGTAATGTATGTTTGTAAATTTCTTGAAGACAAATTTATTACAAATATATGAGATGATTTCTATAACAAAACTGCAAAGAAATGCAAATAATATGTTTCTAAAAGGAAATAAATACATTTTAAGATCACAGTCACACCACGTGACATTTTTTAAGGCTAAAGCCAATTCATAGATGAAAAACAATACAATCACTTGATTTCTAAAATCTGCATTTGTGTTTATGTTTGAATAAATGCCATATATATTTATTTTGTATTATAAATTGTCATGTCGAAAATCCTTATATGTCATTGTTATATTTGCTAACAGTTTAGTTTTTTCCATTTTTTGTCATTGTCCTCATATTTTGTCATGTTTTGTCCTCATATTTTGTCATAGTTTGACCTAACCTGAGGGGAAGCAAATATTATACAAATATGCACACTGGATATCATTTGAGCAACTTTTATATATAATATATAAATAAAGGTATAAAAATGTAGTTTTAATGATATTGAGGGCGAGTTGGTCAACTGGTTTTGGCTTTGACTTCCAAGACGAATAAATGAGTTTATTATACACATACTGCAAAGTGACAGATTCATTTATTGCAAAATACCGTATGTTCTCATACTATGCAATTTGGCATTATATGTTTTTTTGTTTCTTCTATTTTTTGTATTTTCCTATTTTTTACGACCCTTTAAATGCCGGCCTGACTTGTATGAGAGTTTGGGGTGTGTGAGATGGAGTAGAAATGTAAGAAATCCCATACATATTTAAAATCTCTGGAGTGCTTGGATCAATAAAGGTTGGGATCTTTAGGTAAATAAACTGGTTCACTTGTTGTAAAAGGGAGTTGAGATTTTATTTATATTACTTAAGTAGGTCACATACAGTAGATTACATACACCATACGAATACTTCATATCAACAAATCACCCATGCACACACACCTGAATATCTGCAGACAGGTGCGCAGGACGCCAACAAATGTGAGAAATCTTGCTATAGCTTGCAAAATTCTGAAGCTGTGACAAAAGGAACTCGCTCCGAGAAAATCTTGAATTTCTTGGTCGGTTTCTATCCAAGCATTCAAGAACTCATACGATTGCATAGGCATCACTCTGCTCTTTCTGGACGGTGTTGACGTCGTAATTTGCAGTTGCTAACCCTTCATCGGCATTCTTCCGTGAATAACAGCTAGCAGTAATGGCAAGAACACAACCAGGCACCTTCTTAAAAGACACTCCAGGGAAGAATCATTAGTTTTACCCTGCTTTGAACCGGATTGATCATCAAAACCCAAGTGCTTGTGTTTGGCTCCTCTAAATGTTCTCCTCTGAAATTCATGATTAAATTCCCACAGTGCGGTTCAGCCGGCGTGTGCGGTCACTTATCTAGTTTGTTCAGCACAGGTGCCTGTTTCATAAAGCAGATTTACGGCCTGTGGACGGACTCGGAGGAGTCGAGCAGGCGGTGAGCGGTTCTAACTGCCCGCAGCTGTTTCACATTACCCTCGTGAGATGCTCCGGCCTCAGTTTAGCCTTTTAATATCGGCCATTACAGTTTGGGATATACATTTTTCAAGACTTATCTTTGAGAGTGACTGTAGTGAGTGGTGAGTGATGGCAGGATGGGAAAGAGAAATGGGCCGGTGTCTGACCTCTGTTAATGTAGAGTTGCAGGGAAAGGGTTTGTGGATTGATGACACTGTCAAAATAATTTGGGTTTAACTTTTAACATTCAACCTGTCTAACACATACAGTGTGTTTTTGTGTCTTTGGTTAAATGTAGCCCTGTAAACGTTTACAATGAAATGACGGTGAATGAGATCTTATTTTGTAGGTGTTCTTCGGTGGTTTTGTTCTTTGATTTTGTTGTTCCTCACAGTTTCAGTGTTAGTATAAAGGTCTTTGAACAGAATAGATTGAGCACATAATATATGAGAAGCAATCAGTTCAAGTGCTTTACACATTGTACTTGAGTTGTTTAGTGGTTGACCACTCATGGCTCACGGCCAATATAAAGCGTACAGTATATATATATATATAGATGTAAACATGCCGAAATGAAATCTTATTTCACTCTTTCTTTGCTCAAAGGAAAAATTTGATATTATTAATTTGGCTAAATTGATCTAATATGAAAATTCTCATAGTTTACAAAACCTCACACCATTCTAGATGTTTATGACTTTCTTTTCTCATTTGAACACAAATTAATCATTTAAAAATGCCTTCAAATAATTTTCTTTTGAAGGTCAACATTGCAAAGCTCCAACAAGCACATGCATTTATCATTAAGTAAAAACAAATTACTCCAGTAGGTTAATAAATGTCTTTGTTTGTGAGAGAAAACTATTAATATGTTGAGTTTATTTTGTTATAGATTTGTCTATTATAGATAATTCACACTGGTCCAACAAATAACAGTATGAAACCCCTGGTTGTTGGATCGGTGTCAATGAGAATTTAGAATGGTGGTGTTTGTTGCTATTTGTTGATGTGTGTTAGCGTTTGTTGGTGTTGTCATTTGTTGTTATTTGTTGGTGGTGGCGATAGTTGATGTTGGGTGTTTGTTGGTGTTGACCGTTGTTGGCGTTCGTTGATGTTTGTTGATGTTTGCATTTGTTGCTGTTTGTTGGTGTTGCTCTTTGTTGGTGTTCCCATTTTTTGCCGTTTGTTTCTGTTTGTGGACATTTGTTGGATTAGTGTGATCAGTCCAGATCAGTATGGCGAAACAACAAGGATGTTGAATCTCATTGTGCGATTAGACAAGATGTATTTAAGATGCAAGATGTAGGCCTATATCGTGACATTTTACTGTACAGTTATTCATTTGAAGAAAAAAGCATGAGGATGAGTAAAATATGAGACCGTTTTCAAATTCGGTCAGGCACATGTGCATTAGTAAATGTGCATTACTAGTCTAGAATGTACTGAGATCGATGTTCAGATTTATCAATCCGTCACTAATCACAATGCATACTGTGCTGCAGTCTTTATTGTTCCATGTCGTCTGGGCCAGACGTTTGATGAGTTGAAAAAGCGACAGTGCAATCTAATAAAAAGGCACATGTTAAATTTCCCCACAAATCAAAATTCATGAGCGCCCCCACCCTTCCTTCTACAAATATCCCATTTCCCTTCCAACAATACGAGCGACAGCCCCTCCGCTCTTCCGCGGTGACAAGCTCTTTCGTCTGTTGTGCTCGCCTGTCGAGATTGATGAGAATAGCTTTACTGTTTGACAGTCTGTTAGAAAACATTTCAAAGGAATGCTCCACCGACGGCCCAATATGGAGGCGTGACAGCACGCAGGTGACCTGCTGAGCTTTTTGAATATCTAGACGATTCCTGAGTTGGCATTTGCATAATCACGCTAACAGTTTTGACCGATGTTGTTGTCTTATTGTTAGCTGTAATTCCTAGACGTGCCATTTGTGTCATTCACGCACATGGTTACCCAGTTGACCATGTAATGGCTGAATGCTAAATGTTCTCTGGGTACCTTTGGGAATATGTCAAGGCAATACAACCCGGTTTATGAGCTTTAATTAGGACTCATTCTATTTGAGATCTTGTGTCGGAGCTCGCTATGGATCAACGATAGATGGAGCGGATCGGGCCCCAAACCAAACGGATTGAAGATGGCACTTCAGCAGGAGATAAGCTCCGCACCTACCACTGTTTATCCAACCCGATCAAGAGACTGTTTCTAAATCAAATATATTGAGTTCATCTGCTTATCAACGCAAGATGAGTTAGATTCTCAAACCCCCTTTCACACCAGCACATCTGTTGCTTTGAGCAATTTTTGCTGCAAGGAACTGATTTGTGTGAACACTCACAGCTTCTTGATATTTTTGGCCCATATATAATTCCAATTCGACTTTTCCAGTTATTGTTTCATAAGATAGAGCAGATTGCTTTTCAGTTCCAGTCAGCAGTTTTTAAGTGTTCTTCCATAGAAACAGGTGATGCGATTAGAGGCTTGAATAACAGTATCACGCTGTTTTGTTGTTTGAAGGCCACCGATGAAAAGCCCCTTATGTTCTGTCCTTGAGTCTCTATACAGCATCAGTACATATGCATTAAAAAACGCAGTAATGTGTCAGGTGTAACCCTTTCAATGTCACTGTGATCTCACCGCCGAGTAGTTTCTGCCTAAATAGGCCACTTTGCAATATCTATGTTCTTCCCCGTTGACTTTGGATCAATTCATATATTAATTTCAGTTGATCTTTTTACAAAGAATGCATAATCCGGAAATAATGAAATTAAATAATTCAAGGTTACTTTGTATTAAATTGATATACTCTACAAAAAGTTATTTGTATTTTTAAATAAATAAATATATATTTAAGTTAGCTCGAAGCGATGTATTGACTTTGATGTGCTCTTTGCAAGAAGATCTTCAAGAAGTTTGGACATGGCAGTGTTTTTATCTAATCAGTGGAGATTACTGCAAATTTAACCCAGATAAATGTGTGTCAATCCTAATCTTGTTTTTAAGCAAGCAATTTATAAGATCAGGGAGCGCAAGGCTCTCGGATACGACCGTAAGGACAATTTTGTTGGTAAGACAATTTTAAGAGGCACACACCATTTTCCTCCAAATGGATTACTTTTCACTTCAACGGTCTGGTTTAGTTTCAGGCCAAAAGACAAGTTATAATAAAACCGGCCAAGCTTTAGCGTTGAGGATTTATGATCATTGTTTTTCTGAATATTAGGGATGTTGTTGCTCTGCTTATATTTTCCACCTTGAACTTAATACAGTATTAATTAAAGGAACAATACGGGTTTTTCATGAGGATGCATTGACAGAAATGCAATATAATATACAAAACTTTTTCTTCAGAAGACCTTACGTAATGAACCGTAATGTTTGTAATACCTTAGAATAAGCTATCTACATACAGAGCGGGCCTACATGCATTGAATTCGCCGCCATGTTTTGTACAGCAGCCCTAAATGGACAAACACCACGCGTTTCCTCTCCCGCTCCCCTGCAGTAAAACGTTTGTGGTGAAATGATCGAGATGATCCCTACAGATCGTTCCCTACGGTTCGGACTCATGTGACCAGTGGATTTACTAGTTTATTCATCATTGACGCGTTCTCACTCTCTCTCTAGTTTAAGTGCCAATGTGCTCTCGCTCCAGTATCTGGACGAGTACAATACTAAAGCGTTTAAAGATAAACAATGACCTCAAAACTGCTCCGTCACACAGCTAATATTACAACAACAACAACATATCTTAGAAAAAACAATGTAACTCGCATACTGATCCGATTCAAAGGAACCTCCTCAGAGGTGACTTTTAGACGAACTTTCTCTCCAACGTCTCTCTGCTATGAGTAATGAGTTCGATTTATATCTAAAATTAGCTAAAAGCTGTATTGCCGCGGGTCCTAACGCGTCTCTGCTGGAAAGTCTTGATAATATTAACGCAGGTACTAACTCCTGCCTGACTTTTATCCTTCTTTTAAGGGTTCGAGCGCAAAGCGCTAGAAAACCTATTGTATTTGTAGGTTTTATTCCTATTATTATTCTTCCCTAAAACTGATCGTGCAGCCTAAACCGTAAGGCCGACAGAGTTGAGACTTGGTCAGATGGTAGTAGTCTTGCTCGCTACTCAGATACTTTGAGCCAGCCATGTCGACCCATAGGTGGCACTACAGCGATGCTGAACGCGTTTGCGCTCATAACCCCTAAACCGTTTGTCGCACACCCAAGTTGTTAAATTAATGTAATCTTTGGCTCAAAACTTAAAAAACATGTATATCCGATTTCATTTCTGGTATGTAAATTCTTTCGCTAATTTGCATTTTATGCAAAAATCAAAAATTGAACTAGTTATAATTATACTTGTTGTACTTTGAGCATTGTCCTTGTTGCCGACGACATCTTTTCGTACTGTCGTGTTTGTACTGAGGGATTGGTTGCAAATCTATAATACAATGCTAGTGGCCGCTGTAAATCAAAAACTGCGCCTTTAAATATGCATCTTTAGGTTCTGGCCTTCGTTCACTTTGAGATGGGGTTTTTGTCGCAAAACAATGCCGTATGTGTTTTGAAGAATTATTCAAAACAAAATGATCAAGATTCTTATGCCTGTAAAATATCCCAAAATCAAGTAAACTGTAATTGCATCTTATGGGTAAAGTCACAACGCTTTACCATTTTGCAGACTGCGACATCCACGACGGCTACATCGTGAAAAATAATTTAAATGATTTGGCCATTGGAAGGCTTTATATATCTCGTTCATGAATAAGCTGCTGGCAACCCGACATTGCTTATGGTATGATACTTTGTGTGTGGACCTTGTTATAACTTCAACGAGGCAGTCTGCAGAAACCTGTTTCTTATGTGTCAGCAGTTGCCATTAGCGCAATGCCAAAAATCCTGTGTGTTAGCTCGACCTCTTTGTGGTCAGGCTTTCGTCCAGTACATGAATTTCATCTGACAAACAAGTTTCAAGGCGGGCATTTACTTTCAGATGTGACCCACGAAGAACACAACGTACCTGTGAAATAGGTCTGTCAGTAAACAGTTTGGGGAAATAGAGCGCTCAAACATTGACCGTGTGTCCCTTCACCTGCCGTGACGGGAATGTCGATACTGTTGAATGTGTAGCAGAAGGGTGGCAACTGGCGAGTGTTTTAAGTCATCAAACTGCATCTTGACACTGTAGACTTGAATACTGTTTTCATTTGCATGTCACTGATGGCATCTCTTTTGTGTTGTTCTATTAATGAAAGCAGATAGTTTGTGTATTATGTCCTATTGACTGTACTGTTCCAGCATTATTTGTTATGATTTAAAGCACAAATCTATGGTAATGATATTAAGATGATTTGTAGATGTGAGATGTCGGTTATATGTGAGTGTATAAATCTGCTATAAAATTAGAGAATCATTAAAGTGGACACATAACAATTTATTTCTTTATTTAAACCTTGATCCATTGCTGATACATCCATCATCATACATGTTTCTGATTGTAGTGAACACAATTTAACTTCTTTTCCTATCTACCTACCGCAAGCAAAAAACACTTGATAAGGTTAGAAAATTATTGCAAAACTTGCTGTTTTAATGGCGTAACTTCAGGAGACTTTACTGTTTGCAAATAAATATACATTTTATAATAAACATTTTTTTAATATACATTAGTGTTTACATATTATATAGCATGTTTTAATAAAATAAATAAAAAATATAAAATATATTTTTATTTGCAAACAGTTAAGTCTGCTTAAGTTACGCCATTAAAACAGCATGGGTGCCGCCCTTTTCGAGGGGAGTAGATGATAGGAATGATGACTTCATTTGGAATTTTACCCGTGACGGTTTAGTACGAATACACGTACTGTTACACTCCGTTATATGCTAATGTTATTCTGAGGGGAGCACTGTGAAGTGAGCACTTTGAAGGGAGCACTTTGAAGTGAGTGTTCTGGGGGGAACATCGTGAAGTGAGTATTCTTGGGGGAGCACTGGATAGTGAGTACCAGGGACACTCATGTGTTTAACATCCTACAAAGTGTGTAGTGTTCTCTCTGGGTCTGACTCAGTTTCTCTCACATGGTTCACAGTGAAGTGACATTGACTGTGTGGTGAATAGTAAATGAGTGAAGTGGTAAAATGTCGCGATAGACGTGTAAGATTTCCAAAGCCTCTCTCTCCACCTCAGTTGTTGCATGAGAAAGTCTGCTGGCATGTAGATGCTAAAATCATTACTATGGCAACAGATGTAGATGCACCAGATAGCCAACAAATGGAGCAGATATCATTCCTTGCTAGCTGACAGTAAGTTCTAAGGATTGATTCGAGAAACAAATTAGATTTGCGTGCAGTGTAAACAAAGCCTTTGTTTCTCTATTTTCAGATTAATTTCTCATTACGTGCTACCTTTCCCTGTGGCATTAAAGAGGATAAACCGTATATTTCACACCGGCCGTGGATAAAAGGTTAATTTCGTGATGCAGACCCGAGTATGACTTTTGATCCATAAACTGAAAAATTACACTATGTGACCTTGTTATGTTCCCTTTAACAGCATTGTGGAGGAGGTATTCAATTACTCGCTTTCAGACGAAAAGACCCTACAGGTACGTTCCCCCTTTCTGCAGTGCCATTCTTCAAGGTTGCCAAAATGACATTGAGAATTTTCCTGATACGAACATAATAGAAAGTTTCTCTCTAACAGAAAGTGAATAGATAACAAGTGCTGCACGAGTCTTTCTTTCCTCAGTGGATTTGAATCTCTTATAATAAGATCGGACACTTGTAGTCCTCATTGTGTAAAGAAAGTGCTTCAAGACACTTCGATTACCGGTAATGACTACAATATCACAGTAAGGACTCATGCAGCGTTTGCAGTGTGTCTGACATTAGTCACTTCCCGTCTCTCAGACTGTTGCACTTCTGTTACGTCCACATCCACTTTAACACCCACGAGCTCTCTCACAAGTCTCTCTGCCCTTGAACTTGCAGTCATTTTTGTGTCCCTGTAGCTCAGTTTGTAGACATTTGAGTTAGTGGTACAAAAGCCATGAGATTGATTTTTGGGAACACACGTGCCGAAAAATATGTATAGTTTGAGTGGCTGTATTGTTTCGGACGCCATCAGTGGGAACCTGGAGGTCATAGAGATCCGCCGCTGGGGTTAACACGGCTCAAAGCCACCGCTTGCCGACAGGTGTGTTTTTATAGGTTGGGCTACTGAATAAGTTTGAAGCGTTCACATCAAATATGAGTGTTTCTTCAACTATATGCCTTTATTTGTCCCGGGAGTAACAGGGTATTTCTGTTATTAGTATCACGTTAAAACTGCATTTTAAAGCCATGATCTGTAACTTGCCTCTCTACGCCACCTTGAAATGTAAAATTGCAGGTTATTTTATGTCAAACTGACATTTCCCATCACATCATACCAGATGGATCAAATTAGGAAACTATGCAGAAATTGACAATTTGATTTAGGATACAAGCTATGAAACTTTAGCAAAACAGAAGAAAATTTTTTATGAACCAACAGCACAAATAGTTAAAGAAACACCCATATACAGTAGGCCTGTGCGATATTGAGGATAAATGCGATATATACGATAGCATGCTAAATAATACGATATTCGATATGCAATACTTTATTTCTTTTTCTAAAATCAATTTGAATTGTATTTAGATATATGTATAGAAATTATATAACCAACACATATTTCACAATATTTTAGCAAGAAGAAAGCATCACTCCAACTTGAAAATTGGAGTGAAGTTACTGTTTTACTGTTGCATTCAACAAATCTGACATTTTGTAAACAAACAAAATTGGATAAAACAAATTTCGCCTCGTGACGCGGATTGTTGATTGTCTTGCATCAGAGCATGCACACGCTATCATGCGCACGCACGCATAACGCAATACTATACTACACTCAATATAGATAATATACTCTCCACATCGACCTAAACCATCGCGATATGCATATTTTGCGATATGCACATGTGCGATATTTCGATGATTTCTATATATTGCACATCCCTAGTATACACCAAGACTGGTCATAAAAAAATCTGTTTTGTCTGTGGATTGGAAAGGAAGGCAGTGAGTAACATTTGATTTAAAAATTGCCGTTAGATATCAAATACAAGAAAGTTGCTTGTATTTATGGACTTGGTGCAAGTAAACTATTCTCCGTAGATTAAAAATCTTACGGTTCAGTAAACACTAATATTATTATAATGTCTTTTGTTTTTATACGAGACGTACGGTGCAGTCTTTTTTTAGAAAGGGAAACACTTCAGTGAGCATTAGAACGGCTAATGACTCGAACATGTGAATTCTGTTAATGAGTATTGATATGTAGCCGTAGGTCACTTGTGAAGATCAACACGCAGATTTCTGGATTTTGGTCAGTGCTTGTTAATGAGTGTTTTCAGTGTTAAAATACATTCTTTTAAATCAATTTTGCGTATGGATATTTTTCGAAGCCTGTAAACGCCTTTGCGCTAATGGATTAAGCCGTGATTTTTCACGGTCAACGTCACGCTGTTTATCTTTAGCAAATGTGCAATCCTTCATTTTTTTTGCGATTCTGTTTGGTGTTGCTAGTGATGCACAGATTACACACTCTGAGAGAGAGAGAGAGAGAGAGAGAGAGAGAGAGAGAGAGAGAGCGTCTGTGATTGTGAGAGAGCTGAAAGGCTCCTGTCAAAATATGAACGGAATAAAACATTTGCATCCGGCCCAGGAAACCTGTAATTCACAACACTGCAATTACAATCATCTTTCATAAGAGTGAAAAAACAGGCTAATAAGACGTCGGCGAGGATGAGAAAGTTAATTCATAAATATTCTTTAGACGCAGTATAATCTGTACAGATGCAAACAGCACATTTGCACAATGTCTTTAATTAAACATCTTAATCAAACATCATGTTTTCCTTCTCTCTATAGTTACGGAACGTTATGCGCAGGAAAGAGACAAATCTGCATTGAGTGATATTTATTTATTTGACCATGTTTACAATATTTATCCCGTTTACTGGCTTGTAAATGTTCCTAGTTTCATTGTGCACAATTTATCACTACCTGTCCGTTCTAAGAAAGAAATCGAGGTCTGTTTCAATAACCTCAAGTCGTAACGTAACGTAACTTTTATCAAATATATAAAGATGTGTTTTGAAATGTCTAGGTTTGAAATGAGAATCATTGGGTGTCAATGTTGTTTGCTTTCCAACTGTCTTCAAAAATGTGCTCAAGGGAGTGAAGTTGACCTTCAGTTGTCTTCAGACTTCTATGCTGATGAGAGCTTCTCACGATACATTTTTATTCTGCTTTGCTTATCATTTACCATATTAATGCCAAATAAATGCGTCGATAATACATTTTTTCTGTATGGGTCATTCTTGATGAGCCATCATCCTCTGAAGCATCTGTTTTAAGGTCGACCCTTCCAGCCCTATTAAATATCCTCTTTTGCTCAGAAATCCATCACGTTCGGAAGTATAACGTCTGTCTCATGATGTCCGACAAAGTAACGGCGTGTTCTCTCACAGTCTCCATTAATCACGCTGTCTTACTCCAGCAGTATGTTGTTGATCACACGAGACTTGTACCTTGATAAATGAACGTGTTTGTTTGTACAGTGCATTTCGCTGGGGTCCGTTGTGTTATTATGTCCGTATCAAGACCACAACAGTGACGCTTTAACAAACAGTGATGATTCATATGTGAATCAGAGCCTGTAACAGAATTCTGTGTTGGCGTGTCCTCTCTCTCTCCAAAGCAGATTCCGCCGTGTCCACACCTGCACAAATTGACAGGTTTGGCTGAAAATCACTGGAACAATATCTGCCCGTTACTGACGTAAAGTGCTTTCTACTGTCACTGGGGACCTCATTGGTTGGGCATCCGTACAACCTGTCTGCTTAGCCAGAAAAAAAGGTCAAATTCAGCTAGTTCTAGAGTCAGACTCATTTGAGTGTTTTGCTCTTGTTAGGCAGCGAGCGTTCTGCGTGCAGATTGCCGACAGAACGGGTTCCTGCAGAGATTTCTGTAAGGTCACATTAAAAACAAATCGTACCGATGCCACGAGAAACGCTTCAGCACATTACCTGGGTGCATGAATCGAATTAATCGCAGCTAACATGCAATGTTTCGAAAAACGGTGTCGGTACCGTGGTACGGCGATGTGAATAATATTTTGTCATGGAAACCCAAAGTAGGCCTACTTCATATATTAAAAAGGTGTCCTGCGGTGCCAAGAATAGGGATAATTTAATTGTCTTTGTTATTCCACCGTTTAACACGCAACCTGAGGAACTAAAAATAAAGCTTAAGAAACACAGACACAATCTTGAAGCGTAAACTAGCAAAGTGGCTTAAATATCAACTGTGAGGATGTCTGTAGCGCCGGTTTAGCGGCAAAAAGCTCTTACACGCAAAACGGTTTTGGAAAAGGCCGCTATCGGTGAAGCCTCACATGACAGGAGGACAAAAAAACAGCTGGATGGATGTTATAGACATGCAAAACCATGTGTGCCGGAGGAAAGATGGGCTCTACATGGTGGGCGAAGTGCTTGGGTGAAGCAGGTTACATTTTAATTCACCAAGCAGTACTAGATGATTATTATAAGCAGTGCATTTTGAATTGGGGACTTTATAAATTAACCGAAAGACCCCTTAAGCTTTTGCCTCAATGAGCGGCACGGAATTACGTTTAACCCTGACATGAATAAATGCGCTTATATTTTATAATACTCGTTGACATGGACTGAATTAGTCATATTTCGAAAATGTGCCGATTCTTCTTCAGGATGTCAAAACAAAGACTTGGCTTAAGTCGTCTGGGAGAACAAGGCGTTAAAGAATCAGGGGTACCACTTTACATTAAGGTGCTATTAGTTAATATTAGTGCTGTAAACCAATTGAAAAAAATAATACACGTTGTTATGTGATTCATCACGATTAATCGCACATAACATTGATGTTTTTTAATACATGTAATGTATGTAATGTGTAATCTCCAAATAAATGTAGAAACAACAGATGTCTTTAACAACATTCTGAAATGAGTACTGCAACTCTATTAAATTGATATCTTAATTTTAACATGAATTATAGCCATTTAATATTGAAGTACAGTATAACTGAGAACTCTCATGTCTAACTGGTAGGAAACAATACAGAAGTTCTCAGACACTTTACAGTCTTTAATGCTAAATTCTAAATTAAATATAGAATTAAAGCTACAAAACACATTGAATTCCTCTTTCGTTTGTTGTTAATAACAGGAGTCACAGCAGCAGGTTCAACTTTTTGCATTCATTTAAGATTTTATTTTATTTATTTTAGTTGAAATCTGCGCTTACGAAAATGCTAGACAAAAACTGGCTTTCTGGCATAATCTTGTGTGTTTTTGTTAATTCAAGCATGAAATAGAATTTAATACTGGTGCGCTGTCTGACAGAGATTCACTGACGCAGCCTTTAGCCCGTGACTGTACTGTATATACCAGACTGGACCGCCGTCGCGTTGTGTTGTGCGTCTTCCCACAGATACAAGTGTTTCAAATCTTAAATGGCTTAAAGGCCTTTATATGAATAAGATCATGAGTGATTATATAATGTAATAATAGACAAAGGATGCCAAAATAAACTGATGCTGCGTCAATTGCGTGAAATATATTAGAGTGTTAATCTTAAAAAAAAATGAATCGCATGCAAAAACACGTTGACGTTGACAGCCCTAGTTAATATTAGTAAATGTGTTAGCTTACATTAGCTATGAACAATTTAGTTTTTCAGCATTTGTTAATCCTTGTTCATGTCAATAAAGTTACTAAAGTTAGTTCATGGCCCATTAACTAATGTTAAAAGTGACAAAGTTTGAGTTTAATAATGTATTAGTAAATGCTGAAATTAATATTATTAATTCATACTAATAAATGCTGTATTAGTATTGTTTATTGTTAGTTCATGTTAGCCAATGCATTAACTCATTGTTAACATTTGCTTTCCTGTAGCTCAGTGGTAAGAGCATGGCGATAGCAACGCCTAGGTCATGGGTTTGATCCCAGGGGATTGCTTATACTAAGATGCAATGTAAGTCGCTTTGGATAAAAGAGTCTGCCGAATCCATAAATGTAATTGTTAACAAATAGCACCTTATTATTAAGTGTTACCGACTACAAATGACTGCGGCGAGATGTGCATTCAGCAAGTTTTGGCCTTTTTGAAACGTCATGATATGAGATAACGGAGAGATAAATGAGTGCTGATTTCATTTAGCCACAATATGTTCCGGCATAAACGTCGAATTTGATTTCGCACGGCCATTTCAATGCCTTTTAGTCATAAGATTTGAATTCATAAACACAGCGCTGCTGATAATTGGAAATTGCAAGCCCGGGTGAGCTGAGAAAAATGCATTTGCATGCTGTTATGTTTAATTCATTTTCAAAGCTGCTATTCATCCCATTATGTGTTTTTTGTCTAAAACAGCCACTTGTTCCATCATAACTGATACAAAGCAGACTTTGGCAATTTCTGTACTATTTTTGTTCTATCAGTTCTTTAGGCAATGTAAATGTTTGGAATAGTAAGATGTCTGATAATATCTGCCAAATTACATTACAAGAGCACATTATGTGAAATACCGCATCCCACAATGCACTGCACTCTATTGGACTTGACAAATTTACCAGGAAATAATATCGTTAAATAATCATTTATGTCCATTTTTATATTATTCCTTACTCCCAATAAACTGTTTTTATAAGATTTAAATAATTGGACATCAACATAATGCCGTCACGTGACAGCCGTGTAGTGTAATTTAATGTTAATTAAATTATATTTGTCAACTTTAAAGCAGTACTTCAACCCTGAATCAAAATTTCCCCATGTTTTACTCACCCTCAAGGCATTCTAACTGAATATGTTTTTCTTCTTGAGGTATAATGCAGTCAGAGTTTGTCCTTCCAAGCGGTAGAATGGGAGTGAATGGGTGTCGACTTTTTGAAGCTCCAAAAAGTGCATCCATCGATCAAAGAGCTGCTCGAAGCGGCTCTGTGGTCTTAACAAAGGTCTTATGAAGCAAATCGATGCGTTTGTTAAGACCACAGAGCCATGTCGAGCAGATCTTTGATCGATGGATGCACTTTTCGGAGCTTAAAAAAAATTAACCACCCATTCACTCCCATTCTACCGCTTGGAAGTAAAATGATATGTTGTATTATAACTCTGACGGCATTATTCTTCAAGAAGAAAACCATATTCCGTTAGGATGCATAGGGTGAGTAAAACACGGGGAGTTTTGATTCAGGGTCAAGTACTGCTTTAAGTTCTGTTATTCTGACATTTGTTTTATTTTCCAATGCTTCATGAGGTTAAATAGTCCCCAAGTGTTTCTTCGTCATATTAACCCTTCATTTACTCCCTTTTTGGACAATAACATTGGGACATGCTTCATATGACGTGCTGGTACAAATGAAATCTTTCTGTCACAGATAAAACTGAATCAGCAAAGCAGAGCGCATCATGTCAGATGAGGCGTTGCAGGTATTTAACTAATACACTGTGATTTTAATTCCACCCTTCATTTCTGATGTGTTTGTCTGCACAGCAAAATCCTTCACCGGCAAATTAATGGTGTGAGGAAAATAATTAGATTTGTGCTGAAGTAATCCTGGAAATACATCACTTAATATGTAACTTGAGTTTTGAGTTTTTTTCCTGAAGGAATTCACTGTTGCAAAACAAACAATGTGCTTGAATTTTCATTAAATATGGAATTGTTTAGGACTTTAGGGGTTGTGGTGTAGTGGCTGTAGATCTGCGCTGAAAGCTTGCAGGATTGTACCCACAGGGGACTCCTATTGTAATTTGACGGTTATCGGAGAGTGAATTCTAGATAAAGGTTCCTGATAAAAGAAGCACCTGCAGTGCATAATGTGTATATATATGCATATAAAGCCGCATCATTTTTTTTATGTGATAACCAGTATTTCCGTGTCTTGTCATGCTGTCAAGTCTTTCACATTGCTGTTGGAGGACCTTGGATGCTCTCTGTTTTTTTCTGCGGCTGTATATACTGTATATTTAACAATATATATAACTTCTATATCTTAAACATATACCTGTTTGTTTGTGTATTTAAATATTCTTATAAATATACATGCCAAACACACATATACAGTATTATATAACCACATTCGTTTATTTGGGATTTGACGGCACTAGGTAAAAGTCTAATTTTGTCTACTTTATACGAATCCAACTTGAGGCTTGTAAAATGCGATAACTTGCAAAGTGATGCAATATACAATATGCAAAACAATAATGCTTAAACTATATTTAAATGTTTAAATCATTACAAACTATTTTGATATGCATATTATATATATATATATATGCACACACGGGTAGTTGACATATAAATGTGTCTTATGGTTTTATATTAATAATACAAAATGATATATTATTAACAGTTTGTGTACGGTAAATTTGTCAACTATCCACATTCTTGATATTTTGATGATCTGATATTGTGCAGCCCTAGTATTTGAAGACATTTGGAAAGACCCGTACACAGGACATGTAAATGTAGGCCTACTATCAATCTACTGATGGCTTGCAAATAATTGTCTGTTATGTGACATAAAAAGTATTTTAAAGGCCAGATTTCCAAAGTGAAGTTTTGGAGCTGTGTTTTATCAACATACACTAACAGATAGTGTGTGATATTAGAGACCCGGCCTTCGAAATTTCATCCAATGCGATCCCACAGAAACCTCACTCAAGATGCACATTACTGCCAGTCAATAACCGCTCACCTCCTGACCGCTCGAGACGGGATGACCAGAGACGGATGTTTACACATGATATAAATGAGGATGATGTGTCCTTGATAAAGTCCCATTTGCAAGTGCGCCGCATGTCTCTTTCAATATATGCGTCTGCTTAATAACTTACAGCGCATTAGAACATTGGCACGCAACACAAATCTGTTAGTGCTTCTCGCAACTCCATTACTGCTAATACCACTAAAATAACAAAAAAAACAGCAAGCCCTGCAGATTGAGACGGCGATGTTGCCATGAATGCAACGGTGTCACTCGTGTTTCTCTGTAATGACACTTGTAATTAAAATCGCATTAGTGTCCTCCTCTTAATGACGCCAGCCAGCGACAGCTTGGCAATCCATTACTTTCACATCACCGCACCCGTAACTCTCTAGTCTCGCCGTATGAGCGGAAAAGCAAGGGGAAGAGAAACTAAAAGAAAATGCAGAGAGATCTCACCCCCGCAGAGGAAGAATGGAGCAGCGATTCATTCTTTACTGCGCTATCATCAAATAAAGAATGGGGCTGATTGTGTGCCAGACGTTCTGATTCAACTTTTGTACCATATTAGTGTAACACTGCGGTTTTGGAACAAGAAGTGTTTCACACTGTAAGCAGACATTCAGCAGATGTTTTTTTATGTGACCTGCCGTTAAAGGAAGTAAAATGAACCATGGGTGTACTATAATAATCGTAGTTCTACCAGAAAGGAAGCAGTGTGTTTGACAATGAACATTTATTAACCAACTGATCAAGGTGCGAATGTGGTAAATATATGGTTCTTTGGTGTAGGCTCTGTCCATAGCTCGCATCCAGAGGGTCAAGAATTGCTGCACTTCCTGCCTGAAGATGAAGCCAGGGGCGCAGCCGACCCCCCTGGGGGTAATGGACAGGGACCATCCTGGCAAAGTGGCGATCTTGTATACTCCAAGTGTTAGATGGGTTGGGTGAAGATTGGTAAGGTCTATACGTGATGTAAGATGAGTCTTCCTGGCAGAACTCGTGCTGAAGCTTACTTTTCAAGTATGGTATCTGTATTCTGTTGAGTGATTTAGTTTTGAAAGCAATTCGGTTAATGTCGCTGTAGAAATGGGGAAACGTGTCTGTCCAGCTGTAATAAAAGCACTTTAATAACTAAACTTTCTTGATAAGAGTGTCTTGCTATTCTGGTTTGTTTTTTTAGGTTAGGGATAGTTCACCCAGAATTGAACATTTCTGTCATCATTTCCAAACTTGTATACATTTCTTTGTTCTGCTGAAAACAAACGAAAGTCATTTGGAAGAATGTCGGTAACTAAACGGATATCATTCCCTATTAAATCCCATAATATTTATTTTCCCTACTAATATCAATTTGAGGGTGAGTAAATGATGACGGAATTATCAATTACCATTTTTCATTAGTATTATGCAACAATATGTCGTTATATAATAATATATAATATTTCAATCAAATATTTTACATTTGTTAATAACAAAAACGAATGCGTTGCTATAGACCTAAAGCTCTATACTGCCACAGCCCCCATCACTTTTCAATCACTTTCTTTCTTACAAACTTAAGAAGTATGCAACACAATGCACTATACAATCTTCCCTTGCATAAACCACTATGTGCAACAATACTGGGGAAGGTAAACATTTATGAATTAAAAAATATACTGTAAGTATCATCCACATACTTAACATAAACATGTTTTCATGCACAGTATGGAGATAATGAAAGCAGATATACTTTTTTCTTGCACATCTGCATTCGTTTCACAATGATAACAATGAATAATTACATCTTTTCAAGAATTTTTAAGAAAAATACAGTCAGTTTATGGCTCCAACTAATATAAAGGACATATTTGATCTAAAAGCAAATGAATATTTTCTGGTTCCCCAGCCATTTCTTGAACTAACTGTACTGTATTAAGATGTACTGCCTATAATAGTCCATAGTTGTCTCAGCCATTTTTATGTAATGTCCTAGAGAATGAACAAGAGCTAGCAGATGAAATATGCTATTTTACAGACTGAGATTTTCCTCTAATGTCTGAGACCTGACTGGCTGGTGATTTATCAAGTCTTACCTCACTCAGACGCATCATCTTTCTGTTTCCATTTCCCTGCTTTCTGATGTCCATCCACAGGGGCTATTTATGATCGAGTCCAAATAAATTATCGATATTATTTAGAAACGTACTCTAGCTTTCATTGACTACCTTGTGTCGTCATCCTAGCGTGCCTGTGTGCTGAATGTATATGGGGCGCAGGGGTCTAGCGACGCGCTTGCTTGAAGGGAACAGCTTGGATTCAGGAAAATCTTTTTCTTGATGTATTGCAGAGCCATTCGGCTGTCCTGTATATTTGATTGATTTTAATAACCTTAATGTACCACAAGTGTGCACTTAAGTATAGTTGAGTAAGGAAAATAAGTATAGGATGGCGACTCAGTATTACCACATACTCCATATTAAAGGAATAATAAAAAATAGTCATATTATTAATTTATTTATACCTTCATGTCAGTCGAAACCTGCATATATTAAATAATTCTATTTAAAATAAGATATTTTGAGAAATGTCTCAGTGGTTTTGTGTCCATACAAAGTTAGTCTATGGGGTTCAAGTATTGTTTGGTTATTAAACTTTTTCTTAATATCATCTTTTGTGTTCTGCAGAAGAAAGTCAAACAGCTCTGATCTGATGACCTGAGGGTGAGAAATTGATAATTCAATTGTTTTGGGTGAACCATCTCTTTTAACATTGCATTGATGTCAAATGTGTGAAGGCAAAGTCAAGAGTTTTTCAAATAAATCCTGAAATTTTCTTACAGAATCTTTACATCATTCTCAAGGCCTTCAAGCCAAAATGACAAATCACGGTCAATCCCACAAGTTTTATGAAAGTATTTCATTTATTTTTCTAAAGAAGAGCCACAGACATACCGAGGATACAGTTAAAAATACAAATAGCAACATATCAACTGTTGGAGCAGAGGTCAAAGGAGGGGAGTCTGTACATGTGAACATGTCTTCTGCTGCAGTTTGCATGAAATGTGTTCTGATATTAACAGTTATCACAGAGGAAAATGAACATACATAAAAAATACATGAAGAGTTTGTCACAGTGTGATATATGTGATATAGAAGTTAAGCTACTTAAATAGAAATATATATATATATATATGTGTAGATTTTTATTCCTGTCATATTGTTAAAAGAATTGTGTTTCCAGTAGTGCAGCTAATGGGGGTCTCTGGGGTATTTCCACTATTTTAGTGACCGTGAAAATGCGGTAATCTTTATAAGACACAGGCAAGGATATCAGTAAGTTTACACGGTGACAAACCGTAATTATTCTGGTGATGCTAAAACCAGTTAGACTAAAAATACCAAATACCAAATTTATCAGAATGAATGTAAATCCTTAAAATATAATTACCTTGCTCCATAGACGTCCATTGAATGTCTGTTACTGGAACTACATTTTTGGGAAGTAAAGGTATGAGATTTGTTGTTCTGTGCTAATTCACATCATGTCACACAGTCTGTCCGCAGATCTGAAAGTTGTTACTGTAACATTCCTGTCTGGATGAATGACAGGTGTTTATTTGGTTCTCTCACAAGTAATGCACAACGTGTCTGATATTTAAGAAGCAGTTCAAGCTCTTTCCGACTATTGTCAGCGTAGTCAAACTGACCTTTAAGATCATTGTGAATTGAATTTTTATAAATGTTAATTATATATGTAGAGGTCCAAAAGTCTGAGATGGCAAGGAAGATTCTTTTATTTTTGACATAGATTGTATTATTAGCATGTAAATGTTAAATTGAAAAATAACACATTTCATAACATAATAGTAATATCTCTTTTGCTTTAATAAGCTTGCATGGACTACATGAATGTGTGTTAAACCTGCTAATCGATTCATTTATTCTCAGTTTTTTTTAATGCTAGTTGTGGGCAGACAATTGTTTTTTATTGGACGTAAACGAGTAAGTGCAAGATGAGTCATCAACTGTTGGTCTCAATTTCCCAGATGAGAAAAAGTATACAGTAATACTAGGATGGATGGCATCCCAGATTTTAAATGTAGTCTTGGACATTGTGTATAATTATCTTTGTTTGTGAATATTTTCTTGATTTTGGTATTTTGTTGGTGTAAAATTGTGTTAGTTTGCCATGAATAGCTTTTAGTGCTAACATGGCGTTAAAATTAATAAATATAGAATAAGACGTTTGGACGTTTTTATCTAGTTAAGAGGCTGATTTTGGGGGTTAAAATATGTATTATTTTAGTAAGCAATTCTTTAAAATGGGCTGGTCATGAAAACAAAGCCTCACAAACACAAGTGATTTCTATGCAATAGAAACTCAAGATTTATAAAAAAGATTTTTTGATTAGGATGTTGAACAAAATATCACAGCAGGTCATTTTATTAAATAAGCAGTGCTTAAAATCCTATTTAGTGTACGAAAAAGAGAGAGAATCTGGGCATGTGTCTTTAACTCATGATTTAGCATCTACACCTTCATTTAAATATTCGTCTAATTGGGAGCATTTCATTAGCAGCGTTCATGTCTTGCTTTAAAAACTGAAGGTCGTTGTTAATTCGAAGAAAGGGATGGGGAGCTACATTCTGTGTTTGTCTTGACTGCAGTAAATAGGAAATGTTTTTAATGCAACCATAAAGACGTCTGGCTAGATTTAGACTAGATGGCACAAAAAAGTATCAGAGATATCCATTTTTTGTTTATGTTTTTTGTACCTTTGAGTTAGAAATTTCTGACATAAATCACAGAGTAAAGCTTTAAATTGCACAAGTCACCAGGCAGAACCCCTGCAGTCTGACCACTGATTCAGTGGCATTGATAGATTTCTGGCAGGTTGAACATTTATTTTCACGCAAGAATCTTTCAGGGTGGTCAGTTCTCACTAAAAAACACCACAGAAAATGTTTAAGCTGTCTTTAGTTATGTTTGTCTTCTACCTGCAGTCTCTCGCATGGTTTGTTGATGTTGACGGGTGCGGTATTGTGGTATTTCTAAAGGACCAAATCATGATTTTGATCGAGTTTGGCTTCATGAACGTTGAAAGAGGAACCTTGTTTGAGAATGGAGGTATTGTAGAAACCATTTAACAATGCCCCAGCAACCGCACGAGAACACTCCATCGTTTCAGCCAATTATCTTCAACTCCAATTCATCTCTCTTCAGCCAGAAACTTTCTAGAAAGAAATGAATTAGCCTTGGCAGGTTTCCCTGTAATTCAGCTTGTTACAGGAACGGCTATATTTTAATTTTTCTCTTGAATGTTATTAAAAGATTTACGCAACAGTCGTGGGGGCTTCCGGACAGATGGCTTTCAGATCAATCACTCTCATTCATTTATGTACAGCTACATAATGCACTTTGTCTCTTGTACGTGTTACCTGTGGCTTGTTACTGTTGTGACTGAAATACTGTAAATATGGTGCGGAATAGAAAATACTAATCTGAAAGATAATATGGTTGGTTGAGTGTGAAAAACCTGCCCAGATGATTATGTCAGCAGTTCTCAACTGGGCTTTCTTCGGGGCTGACTCGGTACCAAACTCTTAAAAATACTGGGCTGTTTAATCCCAGGGTTGGGTAAAACATGGACAAATCAATAATCTAAGAAATTTCATTTTTGGACCCAACCATGGGCTGAAACCCAACATAGGTTCATTTAAAGTTAACGGATGGGTTTGTCCATATGTTATTCAGCCGTGGGTTGAGGCAACCCAGCTTTTTCTTTTTTGCATTAAAATGTATTCATTTTGTAAGGTCTGATAATAATGTGATAAACCAGGTTTGTTCCCGTTGTAAATGAGCTTGTGTACTCTTGGTTTTTATGAATAATTGTTATTCATGCATGCACAATTTATAATTCACTTAATATTATTCATTTAAACCCATCTGTTGAGGTCAAATTAATATACGCTGGGGTTTTTCAATTTATGGTTGGGTTAAATATAGATATTTTTAAGGTTAATTTCCACCAGCAGTTGGGTTTATCCATATCGTAGCCAACCAGGTTTTAAAACAACATCATTTTGTTCACCGTGTGGTTTTATTCATGGTGATAATGGCATTTCATTCAGCCCGTCCACATTGGCATCTGTATAATCTGGCCTGTTTCTACCAAGCTAAAGTGTTTGCATGGCACAGCCTTTGATGTCGACCACAAAAGATGAAAAACATTTGTTTTTGCTCTGATTATGAATGATGGTTAGTTGCATTTTCGTTGCATCATTCTTTCACTGCCCCTCTTGACCTTAGCATACACATGACCGTTTTTTGGCTTGACACCAATTAGTTGAGAGCTGCTTGATGTTCCACCAGGTTTTGTTGTAGTAATGTTTTTGTTCTAGAAAACATCCATTTGCTGTGTTCGATCGGTGACCGGAGATGTGTGGTGAAGAAAGGCATTCGGATGCAAATGTTCCAAAACACGTATGTGAATGTCCATCTCTCTACGATTCATCGAGCTATGATGACAGGTCCTCGTACAAAAATAGTCAACTTTGCTAACTCGTCTGGACAAAGAGAAAAGCCTCCTTTAAAAAATCCAGGAAAATCTCTGAAAAACAGGAAACAAAAAGGACACATCCACAACAAACACGTTCTACCCACAATTCAATTCTCCTGTGGTTTGTCCGAGCTCAGCCGGTTCCGAAATCAAATCACAGTGGGAACTCGTGGTGAAGCCGCGGTCCTACAAAATAGCTCTTGACGCTTTCTTTTCAATTATTTTTCTGCAGCAGTCAAAAATAACTCCTGTTGTCGTGTAGTCCTCCAGAAACATCCCCGTGGGTTGTGCTCAATTGAGCAATTACTGTCCAGTGATCAGTAGAGACGCTTTCAATGGTTCGGCATGAATAGTCATCACATCACTACACGACACAAAGAGATGAGCAGTACGGGAGGTGGGAAAGATCCGAACGGTGGGCGTAGAATCCACAGAGAGAGCAGGTAGCTATCATACAGGAACAATGGCAGCCTCCAAAACCGTTTTGCCAGTTCATTAGATTTGGATTTGCCATTCATGTTTGCCAGCGAAGTGTTGTGGGGGACGGTTATTGTTTGTTGAATTGACTAGCGGACCGGTTTATTTTAAGGACAGGGTGTCAGATTCATGGCGCAGTCATTTGCTCCACTTTCGAAAGAGTCCGAAATGAAGGGTTTCCGTCCGAGAGGAAAGGCGTGCCGCCCGGCTTGATTCTTTTCAGAAAGGCTTCTTTCGTGTTTGCAATTCCAAGAAAGGCTTTATCTGCACCGCTCCGTGTTCACACGGGCTCCTCCCTCAGTGATTTGTGTGCATGTCTCTCAGCCATGGCCCCGGGAGCATACTGAGAAACGTATATGCATTCTGTGAAAACAAGCGAGAAAACATTAGATTCAAATATAGCATCTTGTTTAGCACTTCTCCGACACAATTGAAATGCGCTAATCGTGACTTTCAGTCCCAGACAGAATGCACTCAAACAAATTAGCTTTCCAATGTGTTTAATTTGAAAGGGTCCCCGAGACGATATTTCTTGCGTAAACAGCCCTCCCATTTAGAATCCAAGCTGTCTTTGACTACGTTGAATCAATTAACCGCCACGGCCATATATTTGGTATCTTCTTTACCTAAAGAAATTTGAAAGCATGTCTTTTTCTGATTAAGTTCTCACGCGGCCTTGCTTTTGCTCACCTTTACGTAGAGAGAATAAAGCGTACGTGAACTGCTGCTCGTGTTTACGCTTCAAGATAGTAATTAAACAGAGAGAGGTGAAATTAAATGGTCTCTCACGTTGATTTGCATGCACGCGGTTACTTGGAATTAACGCAAACCATGTAGAACCCGGGTCTGGTTTTCAGAAACTCACCGGTTAAATGTCTTTTCTTCCCACTAACAAGAATCTTTGGATAATTATGTGCCAAACAAAGACGTTTACATGCTGTCTTATGTTTTGTTGAATATGCGATCTTCACTCTATTCCAGAGACACAAACGCAGTGGGGGTCTAATCTCTCAATAGCACAACTCCACTGAGAGTTGTAATTATCTTCTTATGAATAAATCATCTTTTATGCCTCGCAACATGGACGGACTGAGTTTCAACATCTGTGTTTGTCCTTGACTGAACATCACACGATCACATGACCACACAGGTATGGCGAGGGGGATATAACGTTTATTGTGATGAAACACTTGGGAAATAAAGTGTAACTGTTGTAAGATCCAAAAGGGAGATTGTTGGCCACAAAGTTATCATGAATAAATGAGTTTTTATCAAAACAGATGGAGCAATCCCAAAATTCTCCTCCTGCGACTGACAGCTTAGTCGTGTGAGTTTGTGAAAATGATGGCAATTGGTATTTTAAGGCATTTTTTGAATAATTAATCTTTTTTGGCTCATCTCTCGCTGAGAAAATTGAACAAAATATCCTGATTATCTGACAATCAGGTGCACCCCGGGATACAGATATGAGACAATTAACGCTTCTGTTTTTGAAGAGACAAGGCTTCTGCTTTCCTAGTGGAAATGACATGTAGTCTTTAGTGAGACATGCCAAACACAACACGCCTGCACAAATAACTGAAAATCTTTGAATGCATATCTTTAATGCAAAAGCGTTCACAATAAATCAAATCACGTTGAGTCAATGAAACAGTTTGAAAAATAAGGAAGCAATGAAATGTTTCAGAGGAGATAAATCGCAGATGAAATCGCTTTAACGTCTTAGTTATTTATGAGATTAAATGCAAAATGAAACTTTGCCTTTTGCCTGAAAAAGCATCTAGAAATCGAAAGATCTCAACAATGTCTGAAACAGCTCAGATTGGAAGTCAATATTATTGAAGATCTCAATATAAACTCAAACATTCTCAAATATGTTATTACCCATTTCTCCTAGACATGTTTACAGGCTAGGTTGATACATGAAACACGACTGAGAACTACATCAGATCTCCTGAGCAATGAAAGAGCAACTTCTTAGCGATAACATTATCCTCTTTGCTTTGCATATTCCTTGCAAGATATCTTTTTTTAGCATGCATATTTTTGTATAGGAACAGATCTCATTCCATACCTACTATGGAGAGATCTGTTTGGTTACTGACATTAGGCAGAACGAAGAAATGTATACAGGTTTGGAATAATCTGGGGGTGAGTAAATGTGTTTCCTTTGATCCTGATTCTATGATCTCTTCTATATTGCCATAAATCACTCCAGCATCTGACCCGAGGACCTTCTTCATTGCTGGGGGAGATTCATCCCTAACAGCTTTTTAATTTCCACCTCATCATCCCTGCACTAGAGATTTCCAGCGATTTACCGACTCATCCATCAGTTTTCAACAGATATCCTAATTTCTGTACTACCGAATAGCTCCAGGTCAGTATTAATGTACTCTGTACATGTTTTATCAACACATGCATGCTCAAAACATACTCATGCATATTAATAGCAACGCACGGCCAACACTGCATCACACGCACAAACCTCGATGTGTTCCACCTTTCTGATGCACAATGCAATCTTGACTCATGCAGAGATGCAAATGATCTGATGGGTCACATCAATGTTTAAGATGACAGATAAACACATTGACACTTGGGCAGGTTTTAACACATTTCGTCTTGTTGCAGAACAAGGGTTGGGAGTAGAATAGTGAGCATCTCCTAAAGAGATATTCGTGGCTGGAGGTTTCGCTCTTTTTTTGTACACAGAGTAAAAGCACTTTCTAAAATGATCAACTGTAAAATAAATGTGCTTTGCACATTGCATCAGAGTGTTCAATGAGAAATATTTGAGTTCATATAATTTTTTTTGATTTTTATATCAACTTATATATAAATATACAGCTGTGAAAAAAGAGACTATTCCAAATTTCCATTTAATCAACATGTCTTGATGTATTGTGGCAATTCCAGTTCAGTGTCGTGTTCAGTGTTGAATTTAAATCAAATTAAACCACACAAGTGATATAAAGTCATCCAACGGCAATGTGAAAGACTGACAGCATGACAAGACCCATGAAAACTGTAAAAATATTTGTAGGAATATTACTGTTGTATTGCTTAAAAGTGAATATGAATTTGTTTCGTTTGCTGTTTTTTTTTAAAAAGTCAGAGCATCTACTGTATTGTGTTTTTTGACCTGTTTCTTCCGTTTCCAATTTCTGCTAATCAATGCAAATAAAAACAATATTTTTATTTGAAATTTTGGGACCATTTTACCTAAACACATACTTTTAAATAGTAAATTCAGAAAAACTGAACATAATTTTGTGATTGGTCTCTTAATGTATATTAAGTTAAACTTAATACAAATATATTATATTCATTTGTGTTCTTTTTCAAGCTTGTCACCGTAAAGTGTTGTATGAAAAGACCTGCGCCAGACAGCATGCTAGTTTCTTTGCCTATACAATGAAAAGAAGAAAAAACAAGGACAGATGTGACGAATAACGGTGTGTGGGAAGAAAAATGCTTTGGCAATCAGACCTCATTTGTACCTGGTTTATTTTTACATTATTCCAATTTGAATCGGATCCCAGAGATGACACACAAACACACACACACACACACACACACGCTCCCATCAGGTAACATGGAAACATGAAAAAAGTGCATTGTGAGAGCGAGCATGTAGGTCATGCAACAATTTTCTCTTTTTGACGCCTGTGACTGCGGTATGCAAATGAGTTTCCCAGAGGCTCTGAGGAGTTTGGATCTTTATAATTGTCTCTATTACTCGCAGGAGAGAGACTCTAATACGTGAAATGTTGGTGGAAAAAACAGACGGCATCTGTAGGCTGGGGCACGATGTATTCAGGCTTTTGCATTGCTCTCGGAGGGGAACATTTCAATCAAAATTTGAAAACTGTGCGAGGGAAAATGTGGAACAGCTTTTAGCTGTGAAGATCTAAATCAAGTTAAATAACTTTTACAATGCAGCCAAGTGACAGAATTTGAGTAAATCTGCGATTCTACATTTATTTATTTTTATATTCAAAGCGCTCTGCATGATAAACTTGTGTTTGGATGTGAATGTTTAACTAGTTGGTGGTTTTGTTCAGAATGGATATAAGCATACGGCACTGCTTACAGCATTCTATACATCGTTCTTTTGTATTTATCAATTGTCTTATCTTATATTTCATCAGGAATTGTGCAATGTTGTGGCATCTTGGAAAAACTTTGACTGTGAGTGACAGCAAGTGAAATGTTTTACAAGATGGTGGACACGTCAACATGTCTTTTGTATTTGTCTCAGACTTCAAGAATATGGCAGGAGTACTTCAGCCACGTCAGCTTTCAAAACCACCATAAAGGTGATTCATAACCTTTTCTGCACAATATTCCTCTACATGATCTCTGACAATATTCAATAGCTTGATGTGTGGAACAGACCCACATTTCTCAATATTTCTCCCAATTTTCTAATAAAAATATTGTTTTTATTAGCATTCATTTGCCGAAAATGAAAACTGGAGAAATGGTCAGACCTCAAAAACAAAACAAGTTCATACAAAAATCTAACGTTAATTCTGGAGTTCGACAGCATGACTTCATAACTAAAAACGAGCAGTTGAGGGTGTCTGCAAAATTTCTTGACAACAGGTGAGAAAAGTTTAAAGATTGAGCGCCAGCACATGAATTAGCGAGTGTTTAATTAGCCGCTGGGTTAAAGGTTCCTGCAAATTCGACGTCTCTGTGATGAAGTGCAATGGCAGTATGATAAAAATAGCCTTAACATCCCGCTGCACCGTTTGTTTTTAATCTGCACCCTTAATCCAAGATGGATTCTGCTCTTTGCTTCCTGCTCACTTTAATTTCCTCTCTCACTCCTTAAAGAAGGATGGAGTGCTGAGAGAGAGAGAGAGAGAGAGAGAGTAATAAAGAGATTGAGCCAATGGATTTCTTTAATAAAGCAGGTCTTGCTCTGACCCCCCTCTGCTGAACTGTCAATCCAACTCTGCATCCCCTCTCTTCACGCTGTGTGTGTGTGTGTGTCTGTCTGTGTGTGTTTTTGTTTGCCTGTGGATCTGAGATCAACTACTGTACATAGTGTGGGTCAGCCAGCGGCCCCTGTGTGTGATTGTGGGGGTCTTTCCGCATGCGTGTGTGTGTGTTGTAGCAGCAGCTTGAGACGGCAGTAGCTTTCATCAAACAGGGCATTAAATAGCTCTATAACTGATGGATTGAAATAAAGGATCAATCATTGCTCGTATCAGCTACATTTAGAAAACAACAGTGCTTTTGAAAAACCCTTAAATTTAAAGTCAACATAAAATGTCACATTATTGTAATTGCGCTCGCTGGTGGAATAGGCCTACTGCTGTCACGGTATCAGCTTTCCATTACGCGATCATCACGGCTAAAAGAATTCACAATAACAATATAATTGTGGTATCTTCTGAAATTAAATATATTGTCCTATCAGTCGAATGCGAATGATTTTGTCTGTTTGTGTTTTCTCTTGTTTGGCCAATGAGTCATACTCAAAATACAAACTCCTGCCGCAACATTAAAATCACATCTTTATTTGGTTTGTTTTAAATCAAGGTTTGATCTTATGGAAATCCGTTTTCATTCACTGGAAAGAGATTTTGTAAAAGTGATCTGTATTACAGGTTGGTCGAAGACGAGAGCTTAAAAAATAAGATGGACTGGTGAAGTCAGTTATGACTGGAAGTTGTTTTTGTGAGAGCTTAAATGTTTTTTTTTCTTTGCAGTAAGGAATGAGTGCAAACTGCGGGCTCAGGTGGGAAGATGAAAGCGTGCGGTCATCGGATTTTTATTCCTCTCACAAATATTCAGAGGTGATGTGAATGACTCCCTCGGGATGAGGACGCACGCTTGACATTTTCAACATGTGAAATATATGAGAACATTTCTTTGTGAAGAATTAATATTCGTCAGAATGAATTTTATATGACCGCCGGGACTCTCCATAACCCAAGTACATTTTTAGTTACATGTAATCTAAAATCTTAAAACAAAGCAACGATACAGAAGTGCTCCATATTAATTCCATACTCCATACTAATATTAAGAGATCCTTGTCATTTTGGTTCTTTTCTTCTGCGTCTCATGTAACAAATCCCTCTTCATCTGTTTACCGTGTCATGCAGATACACAGAATATAAGCATCTTTACTCTTATCGTAAGTCTGCAGTCTACTATCAGAAAACTCCTAAAACCGAACAAACGCTTGAATCCCCTGCGGGAACGTGCAGAGTGCTGTCTATTAATACACATTTACTTTCTGACTCATCCATTTAGCCTGTTGTGTTAAGGAGAATGGCGTTGGCTCACCTGTATGAGTTTCTTTGGTCTACAGAACACAAATGAAAATAGTTTTAAGAACGTTGGTAACCGAACAACGGCGGTACCCATTAACTTCTATTGTAAGGACACAAAACCTGTTTTGAAATGTCAAGAGGGTGAATAAATAATAACAGATGTTTCATTTTTGGGTGAACTATCACTTTGCATAATACTAATCATGTTACATATGTATTTTTTTGTATGCCGTAATCTTACATTTAAGATTTATGCCTTCCTTGTTTTGTTAAAATTTTTGATTTGGATGAACCCATCTTCAAATAGCTTCTGTGTAAATGAGTGTCATGGAAATTTCACCAAAACTTACAATGACTAGAATTTGTGAGGAAATGTGGTTGTCATCCTAATACGATCACATTGGAAACATATGAATTGTCCTTAAAGAGGCTTCAGTTGCTTTATGCAGAATCTAATTGTATTATCTCGTCATTTGAGTTGGAAATGAAACAAAATCTGTCAAAGTTTCAGAGAATCACACAGGGACTCCTTTGAATATGTATTCACTCAGGCATTTGCTGTAATAATTGCAAATCTCATTATTGAAGAGCCCTGCTGCGTATATACATTGAAATACGTTTCCAGAGTTTGATCCTGCTGTTTGTCATGAAGAAACCCGTGCTAGGCCTCAGAATTACAGCTTCAGGTACAGTCGATTTCTCTAGGGCACAACATCTTTACCAGAAACATAAATAACCAAGCAAGCATCCTCTTTAAAACCTTCACCAGAAAAACGGATCTATTTCATGCTGAGAGTCTTGAAAAGTTTCTTGCTATTGACAAGACGAGGAAAATTCTTGATTATTACCGGGACCAGAAGACTTGACATACAGTAGTTGTGTGTTCATCTATACAGTACATGACACGAGACGCATTTGAAACTGAACAGTCTAAAGGCAGTTCACCCACAAATTGTCATCTTAACAACAGCGGTCATTGACTTACATTGGTTTTGTGTTCATTTAAAAGAAAAGTGAATGGATGCCGCGTTGTTTGGTCACCAGCATTCTTTAAAATATCTTCTATGGTGTTCTGCAGAAGTGATATGACAAGACGGTGAATAAATGATGACATTTTTGGGTGAATTATCCATTTAAAGGCAGATTTAATTCTATTTGCTGGGATAATTGCCAATAATTATCCATAATTATATTTGAAGGTTATCAAACCTGAAATATGTAAGGCTTCTTAAAATCAGGACTGATAGATATGTTTTGCTCACCACCACTTAAAGGTTCATGTGCACATACTCATTCTTTATTCGTTTCCCCCCTCATATTTTGGAATATTAGTAAACCAATTCAAATGATTTTATCAAATAAAATGTAAATAACGTAAAATTAGGCAAACATCCAAATAGATCTCAACTGTGTTATATTTGATCAATCGCTATTCGTGTGGATTTATTTCATCGGGCAGATTCTTGAGGTCTCTGTCTGACATGCTTTTAAACAGCATTAAAGAAGTTCACATCTATTCTGGGCTACTATTGTCTGCATTTTTATTTTATTACATTAATTTGTTGACTAAACTGTTTTTCTCCACTTAACTAATTTCACACGTTTAGACATGCTCTCAGATCAAGAGAGATTTTAAGAGTATGAAAAAGATTTGGTTTTCAACGGTAGTGTATCTGGAGACAGATTAGAGAAAATAAGAACACTGTCCGTTTATACTACTAACTATATACTGTATATGTTAAAAACAAAGTAGACATAATAATGGATACAACGAAGAGATAATGCCGGGCGAAAGTAAGAGATTATAATGAGGGCATAACACATAACACAGGCAAGATTATGTTGTACATATACTACACTAGATCATTTGATTTAGATAATAGATAGATAGGTAGATAGAAAGGTAGATAGACAGACAAATTGAAGTTGTTTATTGGTCCCTGAGGTGAAATATCTGTATCTGTTCTAACACTTTCTCACTCACATATTGAGTTTAGGGCAGCGCCCCTCGGCGTCGCTTTTCCACGCTTAGGGGAACCCCTTTGGCTTTTTTTAACACGCGGGGTAATCCGTTGCTTTCCTCATGAAACCATTGACGTCAACGATGGCCACGTACATTTTACTGTCATTTTGAAATTGTGACGCAATTTAGGCAATTTGTGCTAGTAAAGTAACAGTTAATTTATTATATAATATAAAACACAAGATGCAAACTGTCACAGTGTCGTTAAAAAAAATACAAATACACAAATAAGTGTACCAAAGCTAAACGATAGATAAGTATGAGGAACAGACACCATCCGCCATACATCTCGGAGTCGTTCAAAAGAAGAAAGAAAGCATTACGTCTGTTTCGTGCAATAGCATTGGCTCTCGCGTGTCTCGTGACCAGTTGCGTCGTCACGTCTGCTTTGAAAGTGAAACGGTATTGGCTCACGTCATCAACACCGTCATGCTTGCGTTCTGCTTTATGTTTGAACGGGTTTAGGGTGTGCATTCGTGGACGCGGAGTTCTCCATAGAAAGTTATCGTACTTTTATTCATTTGTTGTGTTTTAGATGGTTGAAAAGGGGTCAGATTTTGGCCGCGGGTGGGGTTAGGTGCTCCAATTTGTTTGAAACTATAAATAATATGAAACAAATTATATTTTTACAAATGCAATGAGTTAAATGCGTCTTGGCCTTGAGTGTATAGCGAAAAACCTAAGGTCATCGAAAATGACAAAGGGCGTTGACCGAAACAAGTCGGTAGTGAGAACGAGTCGGTAGTTTGGGGGCATTTAAGACTCATGAGGAAATGATCGAAAGTGTTATGGAAAAACCATACAGCAGATTAAAATGGCGTTGAATATCACCCATCAGGCTTTTATCACTATTGTTAAAGGTTAAAGACGTCATTGCAGAAACTTTAATAGAAACTTTAATGTTTGAATGTATAAAACGTTTATATTTTTATGACCACCATCCGTCTTAATCTTAGAAAATAACTATCTAACGTCAGTTAGCTTTAATAAATGTTTTTTTTACTGGAAAGTATTTAATTTTTGAGTTCTTTTAAGCGCAGCATTTGATGTGCTCTTGCGTCCCTCCCCCATTCTACTGAAACACCTGCACAGACTATCACAAACACACACAAACATAGGCCGCACTCGAGCGGTCTCCCATCCCCAGATCCATCGCCTCCATCGCTTTGACCCGCCAGCCTGACAAGCAGGTCTGTATACGGTGCCACCATGGCAGCAGGATCAGATGGCTGCTTGTCGGAACTGGATTACTTATCCCTGTTGCGAGTCTTGTCTATGGTGTATTGTGTACATGTTTTTCTCCTCACGTTATGCTTTATCTTCTTCTAAAAATACATTTCGTTGCACTGTACTTGTATGTGTGTAATGACAATAAATTGAATCCAATCCAATGTGACCCCTTTAAATGCCACTTTGTGATTTTTGGCAGAAAACGATGCACAAGGAAGATCACATTGACCTAGTGTGACTTGCAAGTATTTTTAAATAACCACCCTCTCTCCTCACCCTTGAAAAATAAGTTTTTTGTCTGACTGATGTCAGAAGGTTTCAAAAGTAAGCTTTTTTTGCTGGAAAGTCTACAGTTCTGAGTCATTTTAAGCGCGGCATACTTTCATGGTACAATGAAACGACAGGAATTTCAGGTTCCTATGATGTGACCCCTTAGAAGGCCACTTTGTGATGCTTGGCAGAAAATGATGTTTAAACTTAGAACGCAAGGATGATCTAATAGACCTGTTGCGACTTGCCATCGTTTTTCTCTTGGGATTAGAAATCAAATTAGCTGTAATTAAAGTTTATTATCCTTGTAAAAGGTTGCCTATTTTCTTGTTAGGTGTGTAAAAGCTTTTATAACGCCCCTGTAATTGTTTTGCACCTTCCAAAAAGCAGAGATAGACTTAACTTGTTAGAACCACGCCATTTTGCCACAAACACAAGCATGCATGCACACACATACAAATAAGCATTTCCACTTAACAAATGTCAAAACTGAATATGTCATACTCTTTATGAGAGAGTGCTGAAGATGTGATCAAATGAATGATGCTGGAGTAAAACACTAGGCAATAATTGAAGGTGATGGAATGCATGAATGTACATTTATTTCTAACAGCTGGCGCTGGTGAAGGCTAAAGAATGCATCGGTGCAGTATAATGCATCTTGAGAGAAACAATGCATCGCAACATAAACGTCATAATTTAAGTGCATAATTACTGAACGCTTTGTCGGTTCCTATTTATTTCATGATAACCACGGGCTGGTAACAGGGTCTCACAATAATGCGGCTGTGATTGCTTTAATGCAAGTCGAATTAAGATGACGCCATACTTAAACATTGCTTGCTCTGAATTATGACAATTGCACGATGAAGTGAAAAGTATAGAGACTACTATAAAGCACTTTAAACCTTGTATTGAATAAACTAAGGAGATGGTCACAGGATGAATTTATCTCATGCCTGTCTGTTTTTTATCTTTCTGTTTTTTCATTTTTCTGTCTGCCTGTCTATCTATCAGTTGAATCCGTCTATCTTCACCTCTATCTCTTCCTCTTGTTTCTGTCTGTCTATCTGTCTTTTATCAGTCTGTTTTTTTCTGTCTTTCTCTACCTCTCTATCATCCTTGTGTCTGTCTGTCTGTCTATCTGTACACTCTCTTATGTTGATCTGTTTTATCTGTATCTCTCCATTTCGTTCTTTTATCTATCTATATCAGACTAATAGAAGATAGTATTTAGACAGACAGACAGACACAAGAGGTAGAAAGAGAGGTGGCAAGAGAGACATCTATCTATCTGTCTATCTGTCTATCTGTCTATCTGTCTATCTGTCTATCTGTCTATCTGTCTATCTATCTATCTATCTATCTATCTATCTATCTATCTATCTATCTATCTATCCATCCCATCCCATCCCATCCCATCCCATCCCATCCCATCCCATCCCATCCCATCCCATCCCATCCCATCCCATCCCATCCCATCCCATCCCATCCCATCCCATCCATCCATCCATCCATCCATCCATCCATCCATCCATCCATCCATCCATCCATCCATCCATCCATCCATCCATCCATCCATCCATCCATCCATATATTCTCTGTAAGAAATATTTCAGGTGTTTCTTTATATTTTCGTTCCCCTCTCTCTCTCTATCTCATCTGTCTCTCTCCACCTCCCTTTCTGGACATAAGTACATAAAAGGCGTCAGTTTGTTACGCGCAATGGCTTCGGAGTTGACCGTGAAAGCATAACTACCCCGAAACGAGTTAAAATCCCCGCTGACGATTCCAACAGATATGAAGTCTTACGAGAGATGATCACGTTAAGATGCGAGCCCGACCTGAAACGCGATCGTTTAATGCAAAAACACAAAACGCACAGAAGTTTTATCAGGCGTGGATTAGAAAAGCCAAAATGATCCATAGTGTAAATGTGTAATGATGCTGGATCCAGAGCGTCATAATCCGTGGGATGCTCGCAGCATCAGCACCAGCTAGTGTTTCTGAAGGGACGTGTTGCATGCGCCGGTTACAATGTTGCGCTGCGAGCGAGGCGCGTCGCGAACAGACAGCAGCTATCACGCGTCACGCGATAGGGGGGGTGGGCTGTGGACCAGTAATTTATAATCAGGGGCTTCTCTCTGACACGCAGTCTGTGGGGTCGCACCTCAGAAAGTGTTCGCTAATCGTCACTGCGCACTTGAATTGAAGCTGAAATATTATGGTGTATAATAAATATGAGCTGCGTTTTCATTATGTGATGTGCTCCCTGCTGATCTTAATGAGATCTTTTATTTCTTAAGTAAAAAACTGTAAGAAATATTTCAGCTGTTTCTTTATATTTTCGTTCCCCTCTCTCTCTCTCTCTCTCTCTCTCTCATCTGTCTCTCTCCACCTCCCTTTCTTCCTCCTGTGTCTGTCTGTCTATCTCTCCACCTCACTCTTTTTATTGTCTGTCTATCTATCTATTATATCAATTCGTTTTATCTCTCTCTCTAAATGTTTTCGTTGTGTCTGTCTGTATGTCTGTCAATACTCTCATTTTGTATTTATCCTGCCTATACTGTCTGTCTGTCTGTCTGTCTGTCTCTCTGTCTCTATATTTACTGTATGTAAAGTCAAAGTCAACAGTACAGTATAGGGGGGTATATGAAAACAGGGGTCCGCTGTCTGAAGTTAGGGAGTGAGGGGAGCGAGTAGGGGAATGCCACAGGCAATATTCAAATGTGTTCCCAAGTGCACACCGCACTTATATGATGTGCGCACAGCCTCATCCCACTGTGCTACAGTTCCAAGTAAACAGAACTTTAAGGAAAAGTTCTACCGCAAATAAAAATGGCATTATTTACTCGCCCTCACATCATTTCAACACCACATGACTTTCTCACACAAAGATGCCCCGTGGCTTCTGAAAAACACACTGCATGAGCAATGTGGACATGATCTTTATTTATATATATATATATAGTGCTTTTAACAATTTAACAGACATGGCGACTGTGAACTGCATTAAAGAAATGTGTGTAGGTTAATCAAAAACATTCCGCTTCTTTCCGCAGGAAAAACAAAAGCATGAAGGCGAGTAAATAATTGTATGTAAAGTCAAAGTCTACAGTAATGTAATAGTCATGACGAAATGTAATTTTCAATTTTGGATGAACTGTTCTTCATGCATTTAAATGTGAGGTTTTCAAATGTGTTAACATCCATAGGCTAAAGCTTCATTGGGAAAACAAAGCTGAGAAAAAGAGGGGCAGTCATGCTCTTGAAAAGTTTACCTCTGACTCCCCGGTGCAGAGAATGCGTTTGTTAGCGACTGGTCATACCTCGCACTCTCTGGAGCCCGAGATGGTGCAGGTGCACGCCCCCCCGTTAACCAAAGAGTCAATGGTCTCCACATTGGCATGGTTGTAGCTCAGATAATATTCTTGCAGCTGGGAGTTGATGTCGGGCTCTGGCTCTTGAGTCTTTTTCCTGCGCTTGCGTCGGATGGAGTGCTGCTGGAGTTGCCTCATGCTGTTGGGGTATCGACGCCACGACACGTAGATAACCAACAGGATTAGTGACATGGATAGGAACAGCGCCACGCTGCCAGCGATGATCTTATGGAAAGTCATGTGCTCGAACTCCGGCTCCGGGGTGAAAGGTACCGTGCTGGCCGTGACCGTTAGACGTGGTGGAAATCCATTGTCGGCCTGAACAGGGAACGAAAGCTTTGGAGAAAGTCTTTGGGTAACTTCAGAAAGCTGAGTAGTGGTGGTGAAAGGTGTTGTCGTGGTGGTTGCGGTTGGCTTTGTCACGTAAAAAGTAGTTGTGGTTGTGGTTAAAAGAAGAGTTAATTCCGTGGTGGGTTCCACCGTGAATATCTCCTCACATACAGAGTTGTTTCTCACGGCGTCCACAACCTTATCTCCCTGTAGGGATTTGGGTGTACTGCAGATGATGCTGGCATCTCTCGTTCCTCTGAAATTTCTCAGCCAGAACACTAGTGGGCAGATGCTGGCGCTACAGTCCCATACGTTACCTGCCAGGTTGATGGTGCTGATGGAGATCCACGATGACACCACTTCTTGTGAAACGTTGCTGATCTTGTTAGACTCCAGATTGAGCGTGTGCAAATTGGGCAAACACCTAAAAACGGCGGGGTCTAAAACCTGAATCTCATTGCCCGATAAATCCAATTTCTGCAGGGTGTGCCACGTCCAAGGTAATCCTTGAATAACTGTCCGTATGCGATTCCATTGCAGATACAGAGCCTGCAGATTTAAGAGGCGTGGAAAAAGGAAAAAATTTATCCTGGAAAACTGATTGTGTTCGAGATGCAGTTCCGTCAGCCGCAGTAGGCCCAGAAAGGTCGTTCGAGTTATTGTCCGCAGGCGATTGTAACCCAAATCTAAAAACTCCAGGCTTCTACATTCCATAAACGTGCGAACGGGAATGTTTTTGATACTGTTTGACCGGAGGTGAAGGCTCTGAAGCTTGCGAAGCCCTTGAAAATGCCCCGCTGCCAGATCCTCTAGCTGATTGTAGGACAGGTCGAGGTTGCGCAGGTTCGGAACCGCCTCGAACGTGCCGTTTTGTAACTGCGTGATCTTATTAGAGCTCAAGATTAATTCCTTTAGCCGGCGAAGGCCCTGGAAGGCCAGTCTGTCCATGACGCTGATAGAATTGTGGTCCAAATAGAGCCACACCAGCTGGTTGAGGTGAGCAAATTGGTATGGCAACAACACCAGGAGGCCATTGTACCGCAGGGATAGCCCCTGGCACCCCAGAGAGATGTTCTCCGGGACATCTTGAAAGCCGCCAGACTCGCAGTAAACAATCTTGCCTTCGCAGCGGCAGCTCGCTGGGCACATCTTCTCCCCCTTGCTGAGCAGCAGGAGAACAGAAACGTGAAGGAGGAAACATGTGAGACGCCCCTCCCATAGTGAGAGCCCTGTGGAGAGACAGACAGAAACACAGACGGACATTTTGGGTCAGTTAAAGTTCTCACTCAAGGTTTGCAGGTACGTTTGTGTGTGTGTGTGTGTGTGTGTGTGTGTAACAACCCATTTCTTTATCAAACACAGCAAGATGAGTCATGAAAATGATGGGTAGGGAAAATCCTATGAAGTGTGGGGGCTGTAATGCACAAAATCTGAAAATGCATTGGGAAGCATACTGAGTTTGAGCAAATTATCTGTGATTTAACACAACACCATTTAATGTACCCTAGGCCAAAATGGGAAGGTTAGTGGGAAGTTGCTTTTAATGAATGGAGTAGAACTCATTAGCATACATCCAACGTGTGCACTCGGCATTCGCGCCAAACAATTTGCCGTTTCCACCCCCATCAAAGATTCACCTAATGGCACTGGGTAAAAATAGCATACATTCACAAATCTATGCGGCTCAAGGCAGCCAATAGTTAAGCATCTTAAATTGCGTGCGAGGGAAAGCGACAACAGCGTCATCCGTCTCAGAGTTTACTTGTATCATTAGCCGGGTACATATGAACGATTCGTACCATGCTGTTCTTCTGCTTTGCTCCGCTCCTGTAACAAGAGGAGCCGTGCAACACCAGTGGGGCTTTACACAGTCATCAATTTGATATAATAGCGTCCTATTGGTGCAGTAAATATGTTTTGTTCTGTGTCTAAAGGCCAGTCACCCGTCGCCTGCTGATTAGTTATCGAAAAGCAGAGATGGCACAGAGAGCGCATGGCTGCCCTTAGCAGCGGAGATCATTAGTGCCCTGGCCTTAATGGATAAAGACCCACAAGAATGCGGTAATTCTTTGGACGAGAGACGCTGCAACCAAGAAGGTGGTTTGTTTTCCCTGGTGGATTACATGCCTTGCTAGACAATATCATGTAAGTAATTATATGAGCCATTAAAACCGTATTTTCTTTTAATTGGCGAAAAAAGCACCGAAAGAGAATGGTGGCCACATGGAGGTATGGTGGGGTTGTTCTCCAGGGTATTTCATGAGCAATGGGTTACTCAATGGTTTGTGAATATTTTTTCTCGTCGGTTATTAAATTCACACAACAGAAAAACTTCGTCCTCGGAAGGCTGGATGTAAAGCTGGGCGATCAATCTTCAGGTCTGGCTGCTAAAGAAATCAATGAGGAAATTAAGCCTTTGAGAGTCATTAGAAGATTTTCTGGGGAGATTCTCTTAATGTTTTCTTCTCAGTTAACTGTTTAAAATCAAGAGCAGGTAGGGCAGTTTTTAAAAGCACAGCCACCTTGTGTGGTCTTTATGGATGGAGGTCTGGAGGGTTTCAAAGCTGAACTGTATGAGCTCATATTTAATAAACTCCTTGCATAAGGAGCCATGAGTGAAGTCCAAATTTTGAAATTGACATCTTTGCTTGTTATTCAAGTGGGTATTAAAAATATATAAAATCTGTTCGATGTCGTATGATAAATTATAAAACTTTACTCAATGTTTGCTTTTTGTTTATTTCCATGAATTTGTACTGTATATTAAAATAAAACACATATTTTGTCATATAAATAGGCCTACATTTATCCAATTATGTGTTTTGTACATAGTTCTCATATTTTGATGGATTCATTTAATCTAAGGAGGCATCCTCCAGACATCACTTTTGGTCACTACTGTACATGAATGATGCAATAAAATAAACATGTAATAAAATAATAAACTCAAGTTTGGATTTTGAGCTCTCAGGTGAGACTCTTGGTTTTGCATTACCAAAGGAAGTTTGAAAGTAGTTTTCTCCATGTGAACAGTGTTTTACAGGTAGTTGCATCACATCCTATTTTGGTTTCAATGTGCAAATCGTGCAAAGGTTAGTGTTCTGTAATATTGTACCTTTTTTGTTTATTTTTCTTATTTGAGAAAGTCTTAATTATGTTCTGTGGAAACACTATACCACAGATTCCGATGAGTGGTCGTAGGGGGACCGTTCATCCCAAATAACAATGCTTTCATTATTTACTCACCATTTCAAACCTGTTTGACTTTTCCTCCTGTAGAACAAAAAGAAGATATTTTGTTGATAACCAAACAACTTTGTCCCCAATTAACTACCATTATATGAACACTAAACCATTTTTTAAAATATCTTCTCTTGTGTTCCATTGAAAAAGGAAAGTCATAAAGGTTTTGAACAACACGAGGGTGAAAATCTGATGAGAGATTTTTTTATTTGTAAACTATCCCTTTAACATTCTTCAAACATATGAACATATTTAGGGTAGACCGCATTCAACTAGATCTAATTGAAGCTGTGGGACAGAAAACCTCAATCATTCAGCCATCAAAACATCTTTCTGAAACAATTACAGGTGACAAAACAATGGATTGTGTTATTTAGACATGACATATGACAACCTGTTATATGGAGACCAAATGTCTGTCTATCCTTCGCAAGCTTAAATTTTCTCAATGCCTCATTCTGTCAATATGCAACTGAAAGGAGGCTAGGATATTCCTAACACATTTGTTCTCTGTTTCAGGTTTCAATTTGACAATTCATGACAGTCATATTCATGTTTCTTCTCGCGAAGGCCATTAAACGTGATGTGGACATCAGGTGCAAAAGCGAGCGAGTGGGAGAAACACCGCGGCCGTCTCCTTTGGCAAAAAGACAAGTTGGTATTTCAGAGGAATGCTGCAGTGGTCTATTACCCTGACATGAAGTGTAATACCCAGACCGAACCCAGCAGGAGATGATTAAGAAACTAGATGTAATGCTGTGAGGTGTTAAGAAAAAACCAGGGTAACAAACCAAATAAATGTGGCAGGCGAGCCACGTTTAGCCAATTCTTGGGTACACAAGAGTAATTACATCTTTGATGTCGGCAGAGAGTCATCGTTTCATCAAAAGAACCAGCCAACAGCAGCTGGAAATGCAGCAGAAGGGAGAAGGTTGAGCGTTACTCTGGGGTCGGCCTTTGTGTTTAAACATTTGAAGGATGTTTGTTGATGTTTCGCTTTGTGGCGGATTAATTTCCAGCCTTCCTTTAGACTTGTGATGTCAATCCACAGTTCACAGAATGAGTTACTGACCGCAAAACACTTGAGATCCATCAAAGTTCTGGAGCTATTTCAACTAGTCGATTCACGGGAAGAGTCTGAAAATCTGTTTTTTTGTCATGCTGTGGACATAAAGGTCAATTTCATCTTCCACGGCATCACCTCATAACCTAGTGTTAATGCTGCTTATTCAAATCCAGTGTTGCTTGGATATTCAAATAGACTCCATTGCTAAAAACACTAGAGTTGGCGAACTACATTACTGCTGATTTGCCATGCACGACTGTACATTCTGAATATTCCTAATGCACTTAGATTTGTGCCATATGTTCAGGGCCTTCATTCCCTGGAGTCTGTAAGGTAATGCATTTGATTCTTAATATTGAATTAAATGAATCTTGATGGACCTTGCATTTATCAGCTGGGGTGTTCACTTGCTTGCTTTTGCACACATCCAGTGTACAGTCAGATTAACATTTCTGTTTTGTTATTCACGGCTACATAACGGGAATGGTTTCATCTTGTGAATAATTTTTTTTAAGGATTTATCCATTCCTCTTCGGATTCCCGTCTGCTTTTCAGATGTTGTTCTGCACAAACCACATGTCTGTAGGAGGATGTAAACCCAGGCTCTACAGGCTGGGGGAAGGTGGGTCCTTCCGGGTTTATTACAACACAACTGTTGGTTTTGCTCAAATGGATTAGACCATGGCCAAGAGTGCTTGGTTTTAATCCAAAAGTGTTTATTTCAAACAGACAGCATATCTCACTAAATCAGGGATATCATATTACAACTTCATTATAGGAAGGCTTAGAACTTCAATTAGGTTCTCGCTTTTTATTACAGGAATATGGAATGAAATTGATTATCTGTCATGTCAAATGAATCTCGGATGTTAAAAGTTAATCGTGACTCATCGGTGCATTCAAGGACAAGTTCTGTTTTATACCAGGTGATCTGGAGTGACTGCCAGAGATTGAGTACAGTAACTGCCGGGGCGGACGTCTATTTATACCACGTACAGAAGCTGCATAAAGAATCAGCAGTGTTCACGGCGCTCTCTCTAAAACACGGCCGTACATGGTTACTGACTCAAATGAGGACTGAACTACTTGTGGATTTCAATGGAAGCCATCACAGAAATGTAGAATTATGAATCCCAGCCGACCTCTGAGAAAAGTCCAGAATGCAAAGATATCCAGACGATTTCGATCATATTCCACTGCACTGCCAGCAGGAGACCAATTACCCCACAGTAAAAAGCCTCACTTTAATATCAGTCAGACCAAGCGCACGACGTTTGCATGTAATATGACATATGTTCCTCTGTTAAAAAACAATGATATAGCTGACTGCCCTTTTTATCCGATGAAGTATTTTTGAGCTTTATAAATCTGAATGTGCATTGCATCTCTTTTTCAAGGCATTTAAAGACTGAACCACACCAAAACAAAATGTTCAACAATCGTAGGCACAGGTGAAATTATAGGTTATATTTCTTTAAATATATTGCTAATAAATATTATTTAAAAAGAAAAACATTCTATAAAGCTCACTATGTGCCAATTTGACCAGACGTATCCATATTTTATCTTCATAATTCTCTTTAGGCTACATTCCTGGCATCTAAGTAGATGAATGTGTGTAGTGATTTACGATCAGGGAGGTGAAACACAACGGCCAGAAATCAGGTTGAGAAATGCATTGCCCAGTGAAATGAATTAGAAAACAATTGCATACGCACACATTGCATATTCATTAAGCGCGTTCAAAAACACATTACGAAATTGATGCATTTGGCACCGAGGATTTAAGTTTATATGCATGCGTCCCGTTAGGTGCGTCTGGCAAATGGGAATTTGGCACGGCATTACGCACTTTGCGACAACATGTTCATTTAACAAACCGAGAGAGAAAAAATATGCAGTGCTTCATGTTCTTACCCATTGCACAGGTTCTTTGCCAGTTGGGTGTTGAGAAGCAAATTCAGTCCCCGACTTCGGAAATCTCCTCTGCGCTTTTTGGCGATGCCAAAAACGAACACAAGTAGCTACATAAAAGGCGTCAGTTTGTTACGCGCAATGGCTTCGGAGTTGACCGTGAAAGCATAACTACCCCGAAACGAGTTCCCCGCTGACGATTCCCACGGATATGAAGTCTTACGAGAGATGATCACGTTAAGATGCGAGCCCGACTTGAAACGCGATCGTTTAATGCAAAAAACAAAACGCACAGAAGTTTTATCAGGCGTGGATTAGAAAAGCCAAAATGATCCATAGTGTAAATGTGTAATGATGCTGGATCCAGAGCGTCATAATCCGTGGGATGCTCGCAGCATCAGCACCAGCTAGTGTTTCTGAAGGGACGTGTTGCATGCGCCGGTTACAATGTTGCGCTGCGAGCGAGGCGCGTCGCGAACAGACGGCATCTATCACGCGTCACGCGATAGGGGGGTGGGCTGTGGACTAGTAATTTATAATCAGGGGCTTCTCTCTGACACGCAGTCTGTGGGGTCGCACCTAAGAAAGTGTTCGCTAATCACCACTGCGCACTTGAATTGAAGCTGAAATATTATGGTGTATAATAAATATGAGCTGCGTTTTCATTATGTGATGTGCTCCCTGCTGATCTTAATGAGATCTTTTATTTCTTAAGTAAAAAACTGTAAGAAATATTTCAGGTGTTTCTTTATATTTTCGTTCCCCTCTCTCTCTCTCTCTTAAAATTTTTATAGAATATGCTTTAATTACTGATCAATTTAATCAATTATTATATGTATAACATCCAATTGTAGAATTTGATGATATTTATTTGGTTGTCTCTAAAGCTCACTTAATTCGACGATTGGATGTTTACAGTTCATTTCGTGTCATCATGATATAAAGGAAGCGTGAGCCTATCCGTTTCATGTTTTTCTCATGATTCACTGAAGGGCATGTCATTGAACTGTCATTCTGATGTGTGAATGCTGATCATTCCTCAGATCAGATCTCTTTCAGTGCTGCAGACAAAAGCACATACATTCAGGCTTTATTTAAGATGTTCTCATGGAAATAGAGTCTGAACTAAAGCCTGTATCTGTCATATTGCTTTTATAATATTTTATGAAACAGTAATGCTGTCCTGCTATTAAAGAACCAGATAGCAGACAGTCCTTCGGCTTTGAAAAGTTTGCAAAGAATGTCACAGACAGAGAAAAGGCATTCAATGTGTACTCAGAAGTTTGTTGATTATTTAACAGTTGTGTATTTATCCAAAGGACTTTTATGCTTTCCAATCGCCATTTTCTCTTCACAAAGTTGAGTTATTTTTAATATGTTACGGGACAGTATTAGAAGAACTTGTCATTCTTCAGTATTCAGAGCAAGCACTTACTGTATCTGAATCTCAAACCTCTGGTCACAAACATATGTCATCGTGTGCTCTGCCAAAACTGTATGAATTTCCTTTGTTTATCAAGTCTTTAGAAGATTTTTATGGAATTGCTACTATGAAGAATAGATGGAAACATTTCACATTTAGCTCTCAAACTGATACTTACACAAGCCACAACCGATCATGTATTTGTGTCAATGAACCTGTTCACATTATTTCTTATTTTTGCGTGTTCCACAGAATCAGTCAGCCGATAAGTTTTGGTACGGCATCAGTGTAAGTAGCTGATTTTTCATTTTTAAGGGAATCTAACTGTGTCTGCACTCTCTGGATGTCCTCCATCAGCAGTGATGTCACAGTGTGTTTAGAAAATAAACTAATATTCATCAATCCGAAAGTGACAATTTGCAATGATTTGGCGTGCCTTGGGAAACATATTGACTATTTATGGCTTCATTGAAATCAATTTTTGAATACATTAAACTTGTTGGCAGGCGGTCGGGGTGCTCTTGTGATCTTTAATGAATGTCAAATGTAATTATGTTGTAATTTTCTCATCATCAGCCAAACTCTGCAGCTGCTGTTGACTCACAAGTTATCAGAGATAAACAGTTCTTATTGGTTACAGATCTGATCCCGTGCTATGTGTTTTTAATTGACTTTTTGAAACATTATCAGATATACAAGTTTTGCTGTGTTTTACATTTATTGTGCTGCAATTGTATGCAACCAAATTGAATGTTTTTTCTTTTCGGAAAGTTTGCATTGGATACAAATGAGCTTTTTTGTCTCATCATTTACTCATGGAGTCATACGATAAGCAGCTTCCAGGATTACTTTTGCAATAATAAACGGCTGGATGTTCATAATATAAAATAACTTAATTTTAACTTTAAGTTATTTTAACTTAAAATTGTGTGTTTTCAATTGTTCAAGAGAAGTGCAGTAACATTTATTATACAATGAGTTCATTCATCTCCTCTGATTGATCCCAATATTTGGCAGAACTTCATTGGTAAGCCTCTCCGTTTATATCTTTGTGCTCATCTGTGTTTGTGTTCTTTCAGTTTTGTATTCAATTAAACATAATGTATAAGCAGATGGATAAAATGATCCCTAATGTGTGTAAAATGCAACTTGAAGTGGGTTTGTTCTTTCAATGAAGCAGGTCTGTAAACATCATCATTTTTACAATCTAGCTTTATTCAATCTTGCTCTGAAAGAATGTCAGGACAGCTGGGCTTATGTAATATTGCTGGAGTAAGACATTCTGGGAAAAATAAGGAGGTGAAATGAATTTGTCCTTAGTGTATTTCGGGCCCTAACATGATGATTTTGTGTTTTATCGGATGGTCATTTGTTCATAGTTTACGCATATGCTGAAAACTCAGATTTGATTGGATCATTCAATAAAGTGCATTCAATCTATCCAGCTCATCAAATGACCATCTGTTATTCATCTTCACCCTCAGCAATAACGCGATAGCTATCATTACAAAATGACCCTATAGTCTAAAGAAAATGTAATCACTTGCAATCATTTCCATCAAATTATGATGAATGTGCATTTTGTGGGGATGCATAAAAATAATGAGGAACAATTTTGGAGATGAATGTGCTGAATTCATTTAAAGTAGTGATGTGGTAAAAATATGTATATGTTGAATATGTTCTTATGAGAATATAACACAGTTATATTAGAATACCTGCACAGCTGTTTTCTACTCATCAGATGAAATAAATACATTTAATAATAATAATAATAATAATAACAACAATGATATTATCGTTATTACTATTATCATTTTTATAATATATATCATAAGGCAACTGTCTGCTCTGCCTATAGGTAGCACCGGCCCTGAGTTTAACTGTGACCACGTAGAGCAAGTCAGTTTATTTGATCTCTTTTTTGATCGCTTGATCGCTTTTCTTCAGTTCAGTTTTGTAAAGTTCAGCTTATACACTGAAACGTTTGCCTGGGGCGGTTTCCCAGACAAGGATTAGCTTAAGCCTTCGTTAAAGTAGGATATAAGTTATAAAAAACATACTTTACAAAGAAATAACATCTTGAGACAAAATAATCGCACTTGATACTGTATATTTTCAAATAAGCCAGTGCAGTGTTTTACGTTCAAGAGTTATTCTGGGTAGGTTTAAGCCCTCGCTGGGAAACCGCCCCTTTAGATACAATTAAATTGGCTTTACAATTCTTTCAGTTAACTATTGAACATTTTTAAATGTTTTTACGTTACTTCATAATCATAAGTCACCGTAAGTTTGATGCAATTTCAATTTGATGCAATGATTCAAAACAAGTAGTTTGATGCAATTTCAGGTAATTTGTATGCGTTATGGGAACTCACTGCTTGTCTAAATTTAAAAACGTAAGTAAATAAGTAAGTACGTCGAAATTACTTGTAAAGACAGTTGCATGGGCGAAGCTAGCCCCTTTTTAGGGGTGCTTCAGCACCCCTAAAAAGGAGCTCAGCACCCCTAAAACTTGGAGTAAGAAATGTTGTTATCTTGTCGGCTCTCCATTGGCTCCCTGTAAAATTCAGGATCGACTTTAAGATTTTAGTGCTGACTTTCAGGGCCTTAAACGGTCAGGCCCCACAGTATATCCGAGACCTTTTGAAGCCGTATTTCCCTAGCCGGACTCTTCGGTCCTCTGACCAGTATTTGCTTGCAGTCCCTAAGACTCGTTATAAGACCCGAGGGGACCGGTCTTTCCAGTCTGTTGCTCCCAGACTGTGGAACGCCCTGCCCCTGTCCATGCGTCTGGCTGACTCTGTTGTCTCTTTTAAAAAGGATCTGAAAACTTGTTTATTTAGGAAAGCTTTTGGTTGATGGGTTCTCACTAGCGTCCCTTTCTTTTGATATATGTATATGCATTTTATACTGTTTGTATACCTATTCTGTTGTACAGCACTTTGTGATTCTATCTGCGAAAAGCGCTTTATAAATAAATTTTACTTACTTACTTACTTACTTACTTATTCTAAAAAGAATCGTCTTTTAGAAGGTTGAATAATTTCCAAAACATAGTCCGTAGTTTTTGGATTAAATTGTATTTGTTAAGGATGAAAATGAAACATCCCCCGCTTAGCAAATGGTGTCATCCTCTTCTCTTCCTCCTCTGTACCTGCACCGCTCAGCGCGAGACACACGCGGAGTGAGAACACGTTATGTAGTGTTGTGAATCAAATAAGTTACTCCAAAGCTGTCTCACACTTCTTTCCTTTTACATAGAGTTATTCCGATTGCGAAACCATATCGGTGAGTACTGGAGTCAGTATCCTGAATCACCATGGTACACCTATAACAAGTGTTTATTTTCGGACTATTTTAGTCCAGCGGGTCGCCGCCGCTGTGGAGTAGCACAGGACCTGGGTGACTCGTCCATGGTCATAACCGGAGAGAAGTAGCGCCGGTTAATATGTTCTTCCGCAAGACGCATTCAGTTCTGTTTATTAACTGCTAGCGCGTGAAACAAAAACAACTAAACTGCGGACCTGTGTCTCTGTTGTTAAAGTTTATCGTTCATTTGATACTCATTTTAACAGTCTGGAGTCACGTAAACATGACGTCACCTGCGTCTTTTCTGGTCAGTCGTCATGGAAACGTGATCGCCCTGGCGTTTGGACCAGAGTGTCAGAGGAAGTGATGCTTTCTGAAGCGCAAGAGTGATGCTGGTACAGTTCAGATTCGTGTTCCCTTCACTGAAAGTCTTTTAGTGCCTTGCGTCGGATCCATACATGGCTCAGGAGGACCACAGGCCAAAGCAGACTCCAGCACCTATAGCTGTGATGTCTATTGAGAAGGAGTTGCTTGAAATAATTGAACCCCAAAGGGTCATTGACAGGTTTGCCACCCTTAAAGTGCGGCGACATAGATGAACTCTCCCAAAGTAGAGCCAAATGGGGATTCAGGGGAAGTACTTTAAAGATTTCCCTCTATTTCTTTTTTATATCTTTACTTTCTTAGTATTTTCAAGACCTCTGTAAATTATCTGGATATTTTGGACTTTACCTTCTTTTCTTAATTTTTTAATTTATTGATGACTTATATTGGTTTCTGAAAGTTCAGACTGGCGTGCGACCAGATATAGATGGCCATTTGTAAATAATTTACAGAAGGTGAATTACATTTTGTTGTCCAAGTACCTGTTACATTGTTCAATGACAATAAAGATCTAATCTAACCAATCTGATGACTGTTGATACAGAAGGAGGAATATGGAGTGAAGGGTCAGGAAAAGCTGTTTGAAGAAGGTTTTGTGTTTGTTACAAGGGGCTGTCTGTGTGAACTTAAACCTTGTTTGTATGTGTTAGCGACCACTCATTCAGTATTTTAGGTTTAGTTAGTTAAAACAGCTCCGTTCTATCGTTCTTACTTTAAAGGGATTGCCATGCAAGGAGGTCTGTTCTGCAAAAAAAGGTGTTAAAAAAATCTGGATTTTGGAGTTAGTTGAATCAATGTTAAAATGATTAAGTTATTTTTCAATAGACACATTTTTTGTTTTTGTGTGAAAAGAGGGCTCAGCACCCCTAAAGCTCTGACCCTAAAATCGCCCCTGGACAGTTGGTTTGCAAATAAAATACAATGTACGGGAAGACAGTAAAACTTTTTAATCTTTGTGATAACACTGCCGTAATCTGAAAGTTCACCCAGTTTTCGAGGCCAGAACTTCAGTCCCAGCGGATCTGATCACATTACCTCTAGATACAAGAACTTCAAACTTCTGTCTTATGCAACACTCTTCCTTTTGACCTCACAGTCAATGGATTGTAAAAAGGACCACAAGTGTTTTGTGACTGTATCTTTTATTCTATGACAATGAGTGACACTTTATAAGTCTTTATAACATGTGGATACAGACTCTATTAATGACTGTTTGGCATTTACTGGTGCTGTAACACATCCTGCTGTTTCTCTTCCATTCAATAACCCCTTTAACATTGTTCAGCGTGTCATTATACAGTCAACATGAATTAATAATCTACAGCCTCTACCAAACATCTTCAGCGGAAGAATAACGTGTCCCTCAGCTAAAAACATGACATTTATACATACTTTATTTGCTTTATTATGCATCTTCCTGTTTAACGTTTTGGTGTGTGTGTGTGTTGACCTTTCAATGTCAAAAACAATATTGTGGTCCACGTGAGATATATACGATATATTTGTGAAGCTGACACATAGAATTACATTTCAATTGCGTGACGTGGCATAACCTGAGATTCCTAATTGATTTCTGATGCCTCCCAATTTACATGTTTTTTTTACGTTTTATCTTTACGTTTTATCGCCAGATTGTTGGTGAAAAAGAGACACGATTGCCGTGTTGATTTTTATTTGCCCGACTGCAACTGTGACAGTAGAATTGAACAAACCATTTTTGTTTCTCGACTGAAAAATAATATGCATCAAAATCAACTATGGACATTTTATTAAGGCAGTTGTTCTCAAACTTTGTAGTTGTAAGGCCCCCTTTCTGTAGAGTGCATCGCTTTGCGACCCCCTAAATATCTTAAACTTACCAAAATCATATTCAGTTAAACAACGCTGGAACATACATTTTTTGGTTGGTGGTCTTATTTTTCTGTTTGATAATCTATGAGAAATTTCTATATTTCATAAAATGCCAAAAATCTGTGGCCCATCTTGGGGACCCCCAGGGGGCCACTCTCCCAGTTTCAGAACCACTGGAGTAAGGTATTCATTTATTTGAATGGAAACATTCTCCGCTCGCTGCTCTGTTGCCCTCATACTTGATGGAAATCTCTTTGTTGGTGAGATAGTACGTGACTAAATTTTCCAAAAAATACCACCCGTCGTGCATTTTTTATGTCTCCGCATGAGCATCTCCACGTGTTTGTCTCTTCAGATCGCATGTCTCTTTTAATTTCACCCCTTTTTACTGCTTGAACTTTTGCTTAACCGCAAATGACTCGCTGGGAGGACACAAAAACAAACTTCTTCTTCACTTCGTTCAAAACGTCAGGAAGCGATGGAGAAATGGAGAATGATATCATGACAATGGTCCAGAAGTCTTTACTTTCTTAAAGCTGCGAGTGTAATGAGCTCCGGTTGAGTCCAGTTAATCACACAGAGCGCTCGCTGTCAGCTCTCATCTGAAAGTAATTAAGAAATGCTTCAGAAGGCAGGCGAGCTGTCGGGCCGCTCAGTCTGCTGCTGGAAGAAGTGGATGAGAGAACCATGAGTCTGGAACGAGTGCGAGATGAGAAAGCTTTTAGTTCCTGGCAAAAGCGTAAGGCGCGAGACAAAAAAGAGAGAGCGTTTAGCAAGTTCTTCTGCTGTGCTTCATCAGAGTGAATTCTTTTTTTCATTTTATAACTTAATTCATTTTTTTTTATTGTTTCATTTAATTTTGGGATGTTGGCCATTTTCTTTAATTTCAAGTCAGAATCAGACTAATCCATTCATTTTTTATCATCATGCTTCCATTAACTTATAACATTAATTCAGATTTTCATTACAAAATTCACATTTGAGATTTTCTATTTTATCATTGCAAATAGTTTTTTTGTGAAGCTTTTGTTTTGAAATGTCGTCATAACAAATGCGTTCTCTATGTAGAAAATGATTGTTTTCTACTTTCTAATACACACCCATAATATATTAACCATGCTAAATTGAAATAGGGAGTTGTAAAACATGTTGGGTTGTTTCAACCCATGTTTGGTTAAACATAGACAAACAGTCAATGAGTATGCCGGGTCGTTTTAACCCATGGCGGGTGAAATTGACTTTTTCTAGATTCCTTTAAACAATTTGGTTTGTTCCTGTTTTACACAAACATGAGTTGAACCAACCATCTGTGTTTCATGTCTGGTTTTAGAGCAACGTTTTTTCAGCCAGAATCACTTCAAAAGTTAAACTATTGGCTTAAGAGACTCAGTGAGCGCATCGGGGCGGGCCGTCTTGTCAAGCCAGGATGAAAGAGAGCTGCCAGGATTCAAGAATTATTCCCACTACTATAAAACAGCAGAGCACAGAATTTCTATTTATTGCGTATGAGTTACGGTCCACTGGTTCATTGAGAAGAAAGAAAAATGAGACACGCCCGCTCCAACTTGACTGTTCGTTCTCATTGGCAGCACATCATGAGGTCTCTAAAACATTTTCCTAATCAATAATCTCTTACGCTGTTGAATAGGAAATATTGCTCAGAAAATTACACGTTGTCATTTATCAGTGAGACAGTAGTGGGTAATGGGCCAAGCCATTCTAAAATCATTCCGAAAACAGAAGAAATGGAAGTGGATATACTACAAAGACCATCAAACTCTATTAAATGTGTGTCGGTTGTACTGTCACTTCATGTTTTCTGAGGTTGCAAGATGTTTTAAAATGGATCATAGATTGTGTTTTAAATACTGTAACCTAAGCAGGTGTTTGATTCAGTCAGGCTATGAGTCTATCAGTCAACTTCCATGTTATAATGATTGTTATTCAGGTCACGATCGCTGTCATATCTGAATTGATAATCCGTGAATGTAAAATGTCATCAGTGTTTACATTATTAAACATCATTGCTAAAGAATTGAGAGCAAACAACACACCCCATGGTGAAATACACTTTCATGTATTTAACGAAAAAAAAAAATTTGAGATAAATTTATGAAGACCTAGTGTGCCCTAGACTATATTCTTTGTCTGCAATAATAATGTGCAAAAGGACCACTTTAGGAACAGTATAATTAAATGAAGTGTATTTTATTGCACTGTTTTTGACCTGGAGACTGTATTTGTCGCTTTGAGCTCATACTAAGATCTTTATTTGCAGACTTTGATGTCTTGTAAGCTGCAGGTAAGATTTTTTTTTCTTTCATTCAAACCTAATTTGCATCTACATAAGAAAGCCTCTATTTTCGCAAAAGTTTAACATTTCAAGTAACTTTTTAAGAAAGAAAAGATCAAACGCCGTCAAGTGGAGGCCAGCAGAGTGAAGTTTTTTCTCTTCTCCCTTTTGCTTGCTCTCTGCGATGCAAGTCTGCCCGTCTCATTTCAACCTTAAAGCACTCGGCATAAAGTCTGTCTCTTACTTCCGCACAGATGTGACTCACTGACAATTCAACATCTTTCGGTCTAGCTGATGTAACTCTCTTATTAAACAGTTTGTGAGAAGCTTCGGCTTTAACAACGTGTTTTGGATGCTCAGATGATCCTGTTCTGTGATTTCATCCAGCGGGAGTGTTGAAAAAGTGAAGATTCGGGTTAAGTTAGATCAAATGCAGATACTAAATGTATTACGAAATGTTGTAAACGTTTAATAATAACAGCAGTAACAAAATGTGAGATTTACATGATACTAAATCTAGTCTGTAATATTTTTATATACAGATGGATGGATGAAAGTTTTGTCTTCAACATTTGTTCCAGTTGTTTCACTGTTTATCTAATATTTCTAAAGCACGCTCTTGTGTTAACACTGAGCTAAACCTTTTAAAATCATAATATGTAAATTATGAATTGAGTGTTTATGTACACTCTGCTGTGTGTATATCATTCCCTGTTCGTTTGTGTGGTCAGGACAGAAAGAGAGCGTGGGTGAAGCTCTTATTATTCTATTCAGAATGTGAAGTACAGTAAACGTGAACAAAGTACAATAGCTCGTCCAGACTAAAATGTGCATTTATGGATTTCAAAAGTGTTGCTCTTTTAGGACTCGTTTGTTTTCATTTAAGTAACGACTGGGTTTAAGATGTTTCAACTAAAATTGTTTAGGAGAAATAAAAACCGGAACGGATGAGAGCGTGATTGTTGAATTCCATGAAGAGTAAAGAGGTGTCGTTCTTAGAAGTAAAATAATCTAGATTTGGGTTAATTTGGTTGGAAATTAGACATTTTTGAGTTCGTATTCAGAACTTCAATAGGATTGACTTGATAGCAGACAAATCTGAGTTCAGTTTGAGACATTGTTGACATCTCTTCGCAAACTCTAATAGAGAAGCATCTGAACTGTAGACCAGATTAAATGATAGTTCAGCTAAAAATGAAAACTGTGGCATCGCTTACTCACCTTCAAGTTATTTCAAGCCTGTATTAAAGAATTTAGGAAAGCAAACAGTTCTGGGGTACCTTCGACGACCATTTTAATGTAAGTCAGTGGTACCCCAGAAATCTCATTTGCTATCATTCTTTCAGATATATATTTTTGTGTTCAACCACACAAATGTATAGTTAAGTTTCATCAAATGCTTTCATTTTCTTTAAATGTATTCTATGTGAAGAATAACTGAGATACCTCTGTGAATTTTGGAGTGGCGATAAAATGGCTTCATCTGTTTGCGATGGGTTGTTACATGAATGCATTACTATTTTGCTTATAGTCAATGTTTTCTTGTACAGCTTCTTTGTAACAATGATAATTGTAAAAAGCGCCATATAAGTAAAGCTGACTTGACAGAGTTCTCTGTACGTCGATGGGAAGATGTTCAAGGGCGTTCAACGGCCGATGAGAGAGCTTAGTCTTCATACTGAATACTCTGCCTTATTCACAACACATTTAATGCAGAAGTTTGTCATTTGAAATACTTTCAGTTTAAGCAATGGAAAGTGTGAACTCAGTGACTCTGTTTACTGTGTTTGTTTCAGTTCTAGCTCAACCGATGGCACGAGTCTGGGGTGAGACAACCTCTATGGCTGAACTAATGGCGTATATTTGGGTCACCGTGTTTCCACCCATTTTGTGAAACTACTGAATAATTCCTGCTAATAGCAATCACCATTCTGTCTAGAAACAATCATTATTTGTGCATTTGCTAAAAAACAATGAAAACCATCACATACATTCTAAATGTTTCCATTAAAATAACATTGTGAGCCATTAGCCATGTCCATTAAAACCATTTGAAAATTCCTTTTAGGGGTAATCTACCAGATACCGCCCCAGCAATATAATCCATAACATACCAGTTACTGTAGACATCATTAGTTTCCATTAAAACCATTCAATTCGCCATCGTGTTTTGAATTTGGGCAGAGTTCTACTGTTTTTTACAGCAGGGAAACCAATGTTAGTGCGGAAATGAGACGGCTGGATGGAATGGATGGATGGAATACCGTGCGATTTCATTCCTTTCTGGGGTTATTATTCAGTACTTGATGTCAATCTTGTGTAGAATTTGCCTGTGTAGAGTTCAGCTCTTCTCACTCGTCTGTTGTATTTGCAGCTTGATGCCGCCCACCCACATATGACACCACGTTTGCTCTCTCCACTGCGAAAACACTTGAAAATCTCCACCGCCTGCAGTAACAGCCTGAGACGCTCGGAAATGGGAGGTTTATGCAATCCAACTACAATAAATTGAACCCATAATGACTTTGCCCATGTAGGTCTATAATGGGCATCCGTGCTGCGGTTCTCTGATGTTTGACCTTTCATTTAGAATAACACTTACATGACTGTCTGAGTATGCAATGAAAGTGTAAAATCACTTCCAAGTTGTAATCTCGCATGTTATATGGAGTCTCGTGACTGTATGGGACGGGGTTTACATGGGGCTAAACAGACAGCATGCTCGACCGTGACGTTACTCCACAGATTATAACGTGTGTGGTATGTCGAAGCCGTTAACTGGACCCCCATTCACTTTGATTTAGAATCACTTCAAAGTCACAGGACGCTGTATGTAACACTGATTTCACTACAATGAACTGTATGACACTTATGGCCTTAAGAACTATATGAAACTGAACCTAAATACATTTAGAGTATTTGGCTTTGCTACATGAATGTTGAATTCAATTGATTTTGATAAAAAAGGTTGGGTTAGAAGTAGGGTATATCAATTAGGCGAATAAAAGACATTACATTTATGCATTTGGCAGATGCTTTTATCCAAAACGACTTACATTGCATTATCCTTTACATTTGTGTCTAAGTACAAATTTATATTTGAATTAAACAGTTCGGTTAATTTTGTTTATTGGCAGTTTTAGGCTGTTTAGGGTGAGTGTTGCCAACGATTTTAAATGGAAAGTAGCTTAAAAAGTTGTTAAAAGATGTTAATCGATGCCATATTTGTAACACCATCTTGTGGGATTTACATTCTATCTAATGTCTGCACTTTTTGTCTTTGTTAGCTGTAAGACACATTAAGTACGACATAAGTGAACACAATCTACTGAAAGAAGCTGAGGCTTGTCCAACAATGTGATCGATTTTTTTTGGCAATATTAGCAACTACTCCCGTACTCTATATATAGTAGTCTAAAATCCTTATGAGCCACGAAGAGTATGTCCGAAACCTCGTATGTAAAAACAGTATGCGAGAAAAATCTAGATGGTCTACTGCTTCCGCCGAGATTTTTGAATTGGATATACACTACGCTATCCCATGATGCCGCAGGAGCTCGGCCACGGTCAAATTTCAAAAGTTAATTGAATAAAAATAGAAGAAAGCTTGAAAAAAAGCAGTTTTTTATTTCTTTTTAAATACCTACAGGTTGTTGTTTATAGGTCAAAGAGCAGATGGGTCACATGATGATAAAACATGGCGGATGCAGGATGTCCGAAATGTATTACTACTCTCACACATACTATACTGTCTATAGAACGTACTGTTGGAACGGTCGGTACATATTCAAATTCTGTCACAGTGTGCGATTTCACATGCAGTACAAGACCCTACGATGGCAACACTGTTGTGATGTTCAGTAATATACAGAATGTGCGTTTATTGTGTCTTTTAAACTAAGTCAAAGAGTTTGGAGGAAAACCTCTTTTTGTATCTCAACAGAAGTTGTGCCTGGTGATGTCATTTAAGTCTTGAATGGATGCCACAGCCAAAGAGATGAATGAGCTGCCATTATCTTTTAAAGGGGTCAGATTATAATTTTTTTTTTTAGGTATTTGATTTTTCTCCCTCAGCTTCACTTTGAATATTATTGAAATGCTTTTTTATGACTTCTATGTTTCTTATCCTCCGAATTGAACTTGCTGCTTAAAAATGGCTTTAAAGTGATGGTTCACCCAAAGTTTCTCTAATCATTTATTCACTCTCATTCAAAACCTGTATGTGACTGTTTCTTTTGTTGAACACGAATGAAGATATTTTGGTGTTGTGTTCATACTATGGAAGTCAATGAGGTTCAAAGTTGTTCGGTTACCAACTTTCTTCAAAATATCTTCTTTTGTGTTCTGCAGAAGAAAGAAATTCATTCAGGTTTGAAACAACGTGAGGGTGAGTAAATGATGAAATATTCCACACTTTTAAGGAAAATGTCCCTTTAAGTTTGTGTAGATGCCCTGATGTTGTGTGTTGCCATTATTCACTGATTCTCAGCCCCCTTTGGTATGTTGGAGCAAATGTCCATAATCTTTTTAATGTCAGAATTAATTTTTCAGATTAAGTATTGAAAAATTCTTGTCTTGGATTGTGGAGAAGGTTCAAATTCGGAATGTTCTGTTTATATAGGATGAAGAAATGTTTTATGTCAAATCATTAAGGAATATTTCAATCATCATGCTTTTACAGTTCCAAACATGGAGTGCACAGTTAGTACCATGCACAGGCCGAGAAGATGTGGAGGGTTGAGCCATCTTTGTGTGTATGTAGGTGTGTGGGTGTGTGTGTGTGAGATAGCAGAATCCGGGCAGTATCTGAGTCTTCTGGGCTTCTGTGTGCTGATGTAATGAATAGATGCGTTTGTTAGCCGACGTGAACAAGCTTAGTGTTTCTCCCCGTAGCCGGAGTCTCTCACAGGGGGTGTTGGGGGCATTTTCACATTCAGTGCATGACAGCGAAACCCATCACCGCAGATCCCCTCTGACACGCTGTCCAATCAGAGAAATGCAAAAGTTTCAACGAACCGCAGGAAGTGGATGTGCTCTAATGGTGCTTTTATTTGCTTCCCAAATGTGAAATATCAGATTAGGAGTCAAAGGCAAACACAGGTGCCATTGAGAGAAAAAAGATCAAGTGAATGTTGGTGTACAGAGGTAAAAAAAATTATTATTTACAAGCAAGTAATTTTTTTATTTGGTGGTGTTTCCTTGTGTTAAACTGGCATGCTTGGGTGTTGTGTGTAGTTGTCAGGGCGTTGTGGATTGTCCTCAGGGTGTTGGGTGTGGTGGTTTCTATTGTATCTTAAATGTTTTTATTATTTTGCTACGCCGTTTCCAGATTTTACCCAAAATTATATCATTTTCTCGCCAAAATGTCAAACATGGGTTCTTTTTTTCTGCAGGACACAAAAGAAGATATTTTAAAGAATGTTTGAAACCAAACACCACACACATTAATTACTGAGACATTTCTTAAAATAACTTATGTTGTGATCTACAGATGAAAAAGACATGAGAGTGTTAAGAAACAATGAGGGAATTTTCTTTTCAGGTGAACTATCCCTTGGACATGAGTTGGGTCCCTCCTTCAATCTACTCAATACTTCAACTACTGATTTGTGTGATGATTCATGTTCATGTGACAATCCTTTCTCATCTGCAAATGAGAAAAAAGTAATGTTGGCATGTTTTGTTTAGACTAACCACACAACATGACTCACATGGCAACGATAAAATATTTAATCCATGATAGGCTTTAAATAACACGAAGAGGATAAAATTGCATTCAAAGCTGAGAAAATAAACGAAACTTACTTTTATAAAGAAACCTATTAAAAGGGTTTTGATGAAATGAATTGAATAAACGAGATCAACAGAAACGACAGTCTTTTGTGTATTTGACAGGCAGATCTCAGCAGTGCTTTTCTATAGCTTTACTTTCGTAAACTGTACACTGTAAAACCTCTTTCCTGATTTAGCGCTCATAAGTTCGCCTCCTGGCACCTCATTTTTCACGGCAGAGATCATCATCGTGTTTGAATAATATTTCGATTGTTTAACTTGAGCTTAACCGCCAGCCTTTCCCTGTGGCAAAAGTCTGGCTTCCTGATTATGATATTTCCATTTGTGTGAGGTTTCCTTCCTCCCGGTAATGAGCCTGTTGAAAGAGGGGTCGTCGAGTTTGTTTATTTGTCCGTTTATTGGTTTGAAAAGAGAATTGCTAAATGAAAAACTGTTTAAATCGAAAGAATTATTGCATAGAGACCCCGCTCACCCGTGTTTGTATTTATTTGACTCAGAGACTTAATAGACAATTATGGCGCACAAACACAACTGTCAGTCATAATCTTTCTTCTGGGTGAAATTTGGACTTGTAAATCATATGTTTGTAAATAATACAGTGACACGATCCTTTTTGATTGATGGCGGTGGTGAAATACATTGCCATACATGATTTATCACCCTATTACATGAGTCAGTCTGCGTCAAACAACTCTGGGATGCAAACGTGAAAAACCCCAAAAGGAAAAGTTCACTTGTTGAGCTGGTTTATGACGTTTGAAAAGTATAAATAATTGATTTCAATGCAACATCAGATGAGAAATATGTAAATGTCTGACCAACATATACCGTAGCATCCGCCTGCTTTCATCTGAAATACAAACTTTATTTTAACGTCATTTAAACCAATAAACATACTTTTAAAAAAATATTGGTTACTATCAGTATTCAGTTCTTGCTATTAACAAACCATTAATTACGACTTTTCCCCAATAAACTCTTAATTTCCTGCATATTAATAGTTTGTAATATAAGTAATAGTTGTTAGGTTTTGGAATTGGGTAGGATTAGGGATGTAGAGTATGGTCATGCAGACTATGTACTATATAACTATAAACACTCAATATGCCAATAATAGACATGCTAATAACAACTAGTTCATAGGGAGAATTGCCCCCTATACTGAAGTGTTTCCAAATTATATACTCAATATATAGTATGTTGCATATTAACTTATCTATAAACTGGAAATGCTTACAAGATGAAACTTTTTGTTTTGGGGTTGGCAGGGTGTTGCGGGTCGTTGTGTGGGTGTTGTGGGTGGATGTGTGGGCATTGTGGGTGATTGTGTGGACATTGCAGGTGGTTGTGTGGGTAGTTGTGTGGGTGGTGGTGTGGGCGTTGCTTGTGGTTGTTTGGGCGTTGCTGGTGGTTGAGCGTTGTGGGTGGTTGTGTGGGAGTTGTGGGGGGTTGTGTCGGCATTGCTGGGGGTTGTGTGGGAGTTGTGGGTGGTTGTGTAGGCATTGCTGGTGGTTGTGTGGGCATTGCTGGTGGTTGTGTAGGCATTGCTGGTGGTTGTGTGGGCATTGCTGGTGGTTGCGTAGGCATTGCCGATGGTTGAGTGTTGTGGGTGGTTGTGTGGGAGTTGTGGGTGGTTGTTTTCGGCATTGCGGGTGGTTGTGTGGGCATTGCTGGTGGTTGTGTGGGAGTTGTGGGTGGTTGTTTCGGCATTGCGGGTGGTTGTGTGGGCATTGCTGGTGGTTGTGTGGGAGTTGTGGGTGGTTGTTTCGGCATTGCGGGTGGTTGTGTGGGCATTGCTGGTGGTTGTGTGGGAGTTGTGGGTGGTTGTTTCGGCATTGCGGGTGGTTGTGTGGGCATTGCTGGTGGTTGTGTGGGAATTGTGGGTGCTTGTGTCGGCATTGCGGGTGGTTGTGTGGGCATTGCTGGTGGTTGTGTGGGAGTTGTGGGTGGTTGTTTCGGCATTGCGGGTGGTTGTGTGGGCATTGCTGGTGGTTGTGTGGGAATTGTGGGTGCTTGTGTCGGCATTGCGGGTGGTTGTGTGGGCATTGCGGGTGGTTGTGTGGGAGTTGTGGGTGGTTGTTTCGGCATTGTGGGTGGTTGTGTGGGCATTGCTGGTGGTTGTGTGGGAGTTGTGGGTGGTTGTTTCGGCATTGCGGGTGGTTGTGTGGGCATTGCTGGTGGTTGTGTGGGAATTGTGGGTGTTTGTGTCGGCATTGCAGGTGGTTGTGTGGGCATTGCGGGTGGTTGTGTGGGCATTGCTGGTGGTTGTGTGGGAGTTGTGGGTGGTTGTTTCGGCATTGCGGGTGGTTGTGTGGGCATTGCTGGTGGTTGTGTGGGAGTTGTGGGTGGTTGTTTCGGCATTGTGGGTGGTTGTGTGGGCATTGCTGGTGGTTGTGTGGGAGTTGTGGGTGGTTGTTTCGGCATTGCTGGTGGTTGTGTGGGAATTGTGGGTGGTTGTGTCGGCATTGCTGGTGGTTGTGTGGGCATTGCTGGTGGTTTAGTGGGAGTTGTGGGTGGTTGTGTGGGAATTGTGGGTGTTTGTGTCGGCATTGTGGGTGGTTGTGTGGGCATTGCGGATGGTTGTGTGGGCATTGCTGGTGGTTGTGTGGGAGTTGTGGGTGGTTGTGTGGGCATTGCGGGTGGTTGTGTGGGCATTGCGGGTGGTGGTGTGGGCATTGCGGGTGGTGGTGTGGGCATTGCTGGTGGTTGTGTGGGCATTGCTGGTGGTTTATTGGGAGTTGTGGGTGGTTGTGTGGGCATTGCGGGTGGTTGTGTGGGCATTGCTGGTGGTTGTGTGGGAATTGTGGGTGTTTGTGTCGGCATTGCAGGTGGTTGTGTGGGCATTGCGGGTGGTTGTGTGGGCATTGCTGGTGGTTGTGTGGGAGTTGTGGGTGGTTGTGTCGGCATTGCGGGTGGTTGTGTGGGCATTGCTGGTGGTTGTGTGGGAGTTGTGGGTGGTTGTGTGGGCATTGCTGGTGGTTGTGTGGGAGTTGTGGGTGGTTGTGTGGGCATTGCGGGTGGTTGTGTGGGAGTTGTGGGTGGTTGTGTCGGCATTGCGGGTGGTTGTGTGGGCATTGCTGGTGGTTGTGTGGGAGTTGTGGGTGGTTGTGTGGGCATTGCGGGTGGTTGTGTGGGCATTGCTGGTGGTTGTGTGGGAGTTGTGGGTGGTTGTGTGGGCATTGCTGGTGGTTGTGTGGGAGTTGTGGGTGGTTGTGTGGGCATTGCTGGTGGTTGTGTGGGAGTTGTGGGTGGTTGTGTGGGCATTGCGGGTGGTTGTGTGGGCATTGCTGGTGGTTGTGTGGGAGTTGTGGGTGGTTGTGTGGGCATTGCGGGTGGTTGTGTGGGCATTGCGGTGGTTGTGTGGGCATTGCCGGTGGTTGAGTGTTGTGGGTGGTTGTGTGGGAGTTGTGGGTGGTTGTGTGGGCATTGCGGGTGGTTGTGTGGGAGTTGTGGGTGGTTGTGTCGGCATTGCGGGTGGTTGTGTGGGCATTGCTGGTGGTTGTGTGGGAGTTGTGGGTGGTTGTGTGGGCATTGCGGGTGGTTGTGTGGGCATTGCTGGTGGTTGTGTGGGAGTTGTGGGTGGTTGTGTGGGCATTGCTGGTGGTTGTGTGGGAGTTGTGGGTGGTTGTGTGGGCATTGCTGGTGGTTGTGTGGGAGTTGTGGGTGGTTGTGTGGGCATTGCGGGTGGTTGTGTGGGCATTGCTGGTGGTTGTGTGGGAGTTGTGGGTGGTTGTGTGGGCATTGCGGGTGGTTGTGTGGGCATTGCGGTGGTTGTGTGGGCATTGCCGGTGGTTGAGTGTTGTGGGTGGTTGTGTGGGAGTTGTGGGTGGTGTGTTGTGCTACACATTGGTACATAGTTTTAATTACAAAGAACCATAAAAATATTCCTTTAACCCCAGAGGTGTGGATGTCAACTGTGAAGAAACTTTGCTCTACATGTCATCCTCAAGAGAGGACTTTCCTGACACATCTACAGAATAAAGATGAAGAATCATTGAGACGCTTTACAAGACCCCAGTATAAATAATGTAATCGTATTAAGAAAAGGTTTGTGACTTGTTGAGAAGCAATCGAGCTTTGAATTCAGTGTCCTTGTTAAACGCATCTTTTAATCTCAGCAAACGCTTAAAAATTTATTTCATAAGTCTCCCTTTTATTTTTAACAGCATGTACTTCACTAATATAAAGTATCTTTTCAAAGGGGACAATTACCTAACATAAATGAGAACGTATTGCTGTAATGTCAAGCATATTTTCCTGTGAATGTTTGCTGTGGTAATTTCTATTACTGATATCTTTCAGCAATCAGGCAGTTTGCACATGGCAGATGATGAAACGGGAGAAAAACTGATAGACGTAATAGAGGCTATTACAGCTTTTATGACATGGGCAAGTAAGCAACCGTCTAGAAGCCCCTAGCACCTACCTAGCAACACATTAGAACACGTTAGCAACTCCATAGCAACACCCACCCTCACCCTCGCATCCTTCTAAAGAGATTTGCACGGACAAACGAGACACGTTTTCAGTTTTATAATTTGAAGACCTGTAATATAGCGTGCAGGTTTATCATTTTGACATATGTGACATTCCCCTTCCTCCTAAAAATAACGGCCAAGACACTTACCGCACAGCAACCCATGAGTCACGAGAGCAATAAAACGGAGAGCGCCGTGGCAAATTGTTATTTATATAAAGAGCAGGGTTCCTCCGTTTCGTTCAAGTCATGTAAATGAGGTGTAACATCGGCCATCTCTTGACTCATCATTTTTGTGTCGGCGTGAGAGAGAGAGAGAGAGAGAGAGCCTTTTCCACCAATGCTAATTTGAGGGCCAGAAGCAGCGACAGGCTTGTTGTTCATTATTTCGCACGCCTGCGTGGCTGCGTTCACAGAGACACATGGACAGAGACTGTGCCAAACGAGACAACTCAGCGGGCGTCTGAAGGCTGGCATGAAGCAGAGATTGACTCATGTTTCTCGTGCCATTTACCTGTGGCTCTTATCCACAGACCGATGGTTTTCCCTCGAGCCTGACCCATTGAGTGGCAATTCTCATCAGCCACTTCATGTACTACAAGTCTGTCGGTAAACGCGGGGAGATAACGCGGTAAGAAGGTCATCGGCTCCCATTTCGGGTGGCCGTAAACATTCACTGCCCAATCACGTTTGACCGTGCGCTCGTAATGAAGGCCATTTTTCACGGGTGTCAGTCGTGACATTTATCCCGGCGATGATTGCGAGTGTTCACCTTACTGCTCTCAACGTTTGATCACTGTGAGATCAGTTTGTCAATTAAAAAATATGACAGTACTACAGTTGACCAGTAAATAAACCTGCTGGTTGGTTAACCACTTTAGACAAATGATGAGATTGAATTGGGCATCCCTGCTGAGAAAACAGCCTAAACTAATGTGTTGTCCTAACATAGATATTAAAGGGTATTTTGACATTTCCATTTCTTGAAATTGTCGAAAATGGATGTAGTTGTCAGTAACTCTTGACACTCATGAATTCAAGTCAGTAGGGACCTGAAATCTGTCGTGTTTGACACCTGGCATGTATGGCCCTATTATGCCCTATTTTTGCATTCACTGTGTGACTGGATCAAGACACACAATTTTGTGCGCTATGAATATAAAAATCCTACAGTGTAGGCAATTGTTTTTACCGTTAGTAATGCCAAAGATGTAGTAATAATGTCATTTATCTGAATACCATCTATGTAAAAGTACAGTTCACCCCCTTCCCCCCAAAAAATCTGTAATATAATTTAATTACTGTTTATTTATATTCTGTAAATATGTATAAAAGAAAGACAAAAATATTTTTTAAGAATGTAGTAAAGCAAACCGTTCTGAGGCATAATAGACTATTCCAAATATCTTTTCTTTGAACGAAATTGAGACAGGTTCATGCAAATGATGAAGTTTTTAATTTTCAGTGAATTATATCCTTGACAAAATTGTAAAGCTTGTAAAGTTGAATTGTAGTATCATTATGTTTTTCCGATAGGGACCAAATGTCTTTTCACTACATTCAAGTCAAAATGGTTTTGGGTGTTAAAACAATTTACAACGAGAATTTCACATTACAATCAGTACATAATAATATGGTTATACTGTCATTTTGAAAGAAAGAAAACATGCGCAACTTTATCAATTAAGCTAAAACCACATTACAGTAAAATGTTTCATCACTGTGATGGTGGGGACTGGATGTACAGCGGGAGAACACGATCAATGCTCACAGTCGATAAAATCTATGCTGTTCTCTTTAAAAACATCACATGAGGAGGAATTGATGTTGACTGCAGGAGAGAAATTCTTACCTTGATTCATTTAGACAAAAATCTGCCTTCTTCGAGCTCAGATTAAAGGTGTCAAAAACAGGGCAGAGGGCATTGTGGTTATATAATTGCATGTCACATCAAACCATTCTTCGTACGCTCTTACCGTTTTGTATTCTTCATTCACTACACCTGAATTATACTTAAAATTGAATGCAGGCTATATATTGTATGTGAAATTGCTATATGCTGTAATGTCTCAATAATTGATGTCGTTTAAGTGACTTTGAGTAATACGCAGAATTCAGATTACTGTCCTGAGAAGATAAACCTCAGGACATGACCTCGTCATTAGCTAATGTGTTTGAAGGTTACTAAAGTGACAGTTCATGCAAAAATGATCTTTCATCATTTGTTCACCCTCGTGTCATGACTTTCTTCTGCAGAACACAAAAAGAAGATATTTTGAAGAACGTTGGAGACCAAACAACATTGAACACCATTGGATTTCTCTAAACACCAGAAGAAAGGGTAATGTACAGATTTAAACCATGATGACTGTCGACATGATATAAGTCGACAGGATATAAAAAAATACTAATTCTTAATTGTTTTACAAAGTGGTAAAGTATTTCTTATAAATTATTTCATCATTATTTTAAAACATGAATTTGCCCTTGTAATCTTTCATCAAAAACGCTTACCTCCTCCTCCTCTCAAAACGACCTCTCTTCACCTCTGGTCACGAGGAACGGCGCGAGGGCGGCGCTGAAGTGACTGACAGATTGCAAACTAGCATAAAATCTTTCCCAATCAGTTGTCGGTGGATGAAATCCTACTTTTTTTTCATTTCAAAAGTCGTTTCACTTATACGATACGGAAAAAAATACATTCTGCTTCTCTTTTCATGCCAACTTTAAGCTGTCATTGGGCTGAATAAACCTCCTGCTTCTATCAACATGTATTCTCAATATGACATTGATGAAGTAACAAGCACGTTGTAATGACAGAATACGTTCTTTCCTCATTTGCTTTGCAGAGACCCCGAGAAAGTGGCATGTTTGTCAAGATGAGTCGCACATGAGGTAAGGGTTTGGTGGTCCTCTCTTTCAGGCGGGGTTCTGCGAACAGCTCAGCTGTGTTGTCCACTACCGGTCTGCTGACCTGAGATCTGAAGAAGCGGGCAGCTGTCTCGGTTATTCTCACACGGAGTGCTTGAGAGACTCACGCGGGGTGCAGAGCTGCTGCAGGTGTGAGACTCCAAAAATCCTTTCAAAATTCGTATCATATTACCAAACACATTAAATTAACAAGGAAACTCAAAAGAAAACTACATCAACCTTTTTCGCTTTTTTTTAAAGTATGAGCGCCTTGATATTGGTTGTCTAGGTTTTCTAAGTAAAAAACTGTCTGATTTCTTAGAAATACATTAGCGGTTCTTCTCAACACGCCGTATGATTCATTCATGCTTGAAACGTAGACCGTAGGAGACCTCATTTTAAAACACAGGGTCAGGGGTCGAGATAAACCCGCTAATTACTCTGTAACATGAATTTGTGTTAAACATCAATGCATTCATTATGCAAAAGGCATCTCTGCCTTGGTGGAACAGATCAGCGCCGCTAAATTAAAAAAACAACAACATATTTCACAATTTGCTTGTGAAGCAGAATTAAATAAATTAGCTTCCTGTCAAATCTTCCGACGAGTTTTTTCATTATAAAAATCTTGTCAAAGAGTCTGTTTAATAGGCGTCTTCAAACTCTGAGGACGTGACTAGAACAGAATTGAGGAATGGTTGTCTGTGGTGGTTTCGTGGAGGAAATAGACGTGATCAAGACAAAAGTCTACGAACAGACGTGGACGCTTAACAAGCCAGGATGGCTTGCATATGTTATCAAAGACACTCCATAAGCTGCGATGTTTATTTTAAAGCGGTTTAACAAGCTTGTGAAATCTTTTTTTAATTGAAACTTTCTGTATATTATGTGAAACCAAATAAAATACGTTTCGCCTACATTTTTATTTGCATTTCCCATATAGAAGCTAAACGAATAACCAGCGAGCGAGCGAACAATGTACTTTTGCCTCAATGAAAGGAACAAATGACAGGCTTTGGAAGCACATGAGTGCCATCCTTTTTAGAAAATGTTGGAATTGTTCTGTTCCTCTCAGCTGGTGATCATTCTGCAATGTGTTATTTTCAGGATCTTGTGTTTCATAGAGTTACAGTTTGAATCTTTGTCTCACGACGGCTTTGGCTAAGACGTGTGATCTCCACAGATGGCGAGGTCTAGTTTAACAGTGAAATGGCTCGGAAGCATATTTTGGTGACATCCTGACATCTAATTATGAGAAGATCCAGAGAACTTATCTACTCTCACAGTTTGGGCCAGATGGTGGACAATAAATCCTCCATGTAGGTGTAAGAGATAAACATGTTCGGCATGAAGAAAACCGATGGTGTTTACAAAGGGACAAACGCAGTCCTAATGTTAATTGCTCAGAGGTTGCTCTTTCATAGCTCGGATGGTAATCTCAGATGTTTCTTCTAAAATAATTTGAGAAAATCGAGACGGAAACAAACGGGACTGTAATAGCTCAAATTCATGAAGAGTATGGAGGTTTAAAATGAATGTAGATTGCACAGGTACAAATATCTGGAGATTAAAAGTGTTGATTCAAAAAGTTCGTTGTCATGAGTTTTTCGACCGGTGTCATGACAAATTCTACCCTCCGTGTGAATTGTGTCCGCTTAGGACCCTATCTAGTAGGCAGTCGTAATGCCTGATCACCAAGCTGTATAAAATACGCTGTATAAAATAAAAGCATTCAAATGACATGTTAAAATGTTTGTTTACGAAAATCATATAAGCTTTGATTTTTTTGTAACATACACTGCAGTATTTCTGGGTCAACGTCTGCTTTACAAACAAAAAACATCACTTTTGATATTTTAAAAATAACCATTGTTTAATAAAGTAAATAACCAAAACACCCATAGCCTCATGTACTATGATATGAAGCATTTAGTAATTTTAACAAAGCGTTAAATGTACTAGCGACATAAATCGTAATATAATTTGTGAGAATTGCAATCAGGTGCTAAAATGAGTAAGTCTACCTATTAGAAGTTATTTTCGCCATAAGGTCACGCAGGGTCATAGGCGGACACAATTTACACGGGGGCTGAGTTCGTCATGACACCGACAGGTTAAATATCCAAATGCATGAAGTAAAAGCTCAATAAGCCACACCGTTTGTGTTGACACTCACAGTGTGACGCACATGACGCAGGTCCAGTTGTATATTCACGTTTAAACCCTACGTATTAACAATAATAACAGAGATTACGGCCCTGGCATGCTCGGCTAGAAATAAATCAACTTTCACATCATTGAAACGCTGTCATAGATGTCCGGAACAGTACAGTGAAAATCACCATCCTCCAAATAGAAAGCTGACAGTTCTTACTGACATGCAGGTGAAAGGGTAGTATTTTGTCTTCAGACAATGTTCTTTGAAAAGGACATTTTTGTCTATCAAATCTTACACAACTTAAAGATGTATAAAGGAGAACGAAGGGGGACTTTTATGTCATTTTAATCGGGGATCCAGGTCTTCTTTTTCTGTGTTTTGGCACCAGGACCGAGCCGCGTCAGCAGTACGACTTGGTCACGGTGGTCTATTGTCATTTTTCAGGTTGTGCCTTCGGACCCCCGTGGTCATTTATTCCAGCGGGTGAGCTTTAACTTGAACACTGTTCATGCTGTCTGGATTCTTGTTCGTGTAGGGAAATTGCTTTCGTTATTTTCAAGGCTGTTTCCCTTGAGACAGAAAAGATTGGTGTGTTTGTGATCGATGTGCCTGCTATTGAAACACCTTCAAGCATTCTGTTTGGTCTTCATACCGCTCCTCACCTCATAGTGCGTTGAAAACATGTTCATCCAATATTAATTGTCAGACCTCTTTTATTTCTGACAGCAACTGAAGCTAATTGCAAATTGGAAATCAGTCTAATATGATTCACCTTCAGAGCAGCATTTGTTATTGTGAGATTCAAAGTGAATCAAATATCACTACTTTACATCTTTTCATTTTATATTGGTGTTCCTTTAAATACACACATTCGTGTTCCAGGGTTTTTTCTCTTTTGATGTTTTCAAAACAGATCTATTGAACTTTTACCATGCCTTCATCATCTGCTACTTTCACATTAAAATGAAGGTGCTACACGATACCATAGACTATACTAAATAAATAATTATTTGTAGAACCAATAGTTATTTGGGAAAATTGCATTTCTGTTAAGAACCTTCTGTAGCACCTTTATTTCATTATGACAAGTATTTACATGCATGCGTTCGATCTATACATTATTTGGTCAATGAGGATTTTCCATGTTGATAAAACAACCAATTCAGACTCCTAATACAAAAAAGACAAATGAAGACAAATAATTACATTTATATAGTAATAATTCATTTAGTAATATTGCTACTAAACTATTTATTTAATTCATTTCTCTTTATTGCTAGGTCAACATTTCCTATTTATGTTTATTATGAGCATTACGCCTATAATATTTAGTTATAATTAGGCCTAAATGTCATTTGATGTTATTAAACAGAAATGTTTTAATAGTTTTAATTATATTGACCTTGCTTCTGACCAAATAGACAAAGGTGTCGGTAAAGAAATCAAATGTTTGTAAACACATTGTTACGGTTTAGAATCACTGGGGAAAATAACGTCAATATTCCTGTTAGTATGTGAACAGTGTTTTAGAGAGTTTGGGCATTTTGAACACATTGGTTGTTTGTTCCGACTCATTCTGTGTCACTGCCAGTGTTGTATTAGTTGTTCATGTCGGATGTTACGTGGCGGACAGACCAAATCTTCCAAATAATCCTATATCTCTCCAGCACATGTGATCAGGAGATGATCAAAGATCTGCCGATGACACAGACGCGCTATCACGCAGACAAGCGGCTCTGTTGTGTCCAGCTGGTCTTCTCCATCTCAGCCGGCCTGTGTCTGATATCTCCACCTGCTGTCATTGCACCATCAAAATCCGTGGACTTTCTTCCACCAGAAATGTTTAATAAGGAATCGGGTATGCAGCGTACGTAAGCTAGCACTTACATTTTATTGATGCATTTAAATCCCCCCGTGACACATTTCATTCCCCATTATTTGCATTATAAATGTCTCTCTTCCAGAATGTGAGAACCTGACCTTTCATAAAAATGTAGACATTTACATTTTCGCCAACAGTTACAGAGCAACCGTGAGTCAGTTCATACCCGGCAGAAAGTGGATTTCGCCATCATTATTATTCATATATATGATTTTCAAACCATGAATCAAATGGCCTGGGAGTTGTTGTCCGCGGCTATTATGCATTAGTGTGCAATGTGTAAGTATTGAAGTATTTAGCCAGCAGTATCGTGTTCTTGTAGCATCGCATTAGCAGTGCAATGGTTTCGACTCCCAGGTAACACACATACTGATAAAATCTAAAGCTTGAATGTACTTTTAGTTACTTTGGATAAAGGCATCTGCCGAATGCATTAATGTAATGTACTTTTTTAAATACTAGTTTTTGGACTAAAGCTTGCACACTCCTGTCAGCAACAAAAGTAGTTGAGTAGTGCAGTTTTCAGGAATCCAAAGTATAGTACTTGCAGAACTTTTTCAACCGAATCCAGTTGGTGTCTTGCAATTAAACTCGGTTGACACTGCGACTGCCCCGAGCATGAAATCCTAATGAAGATCTTGCATTCTGTGCGTCTGGTTTTATATTAGCGCACTGCATTAGTGCCATTATGGAAACGACCTGCAGAAGAGGAACGGCAAATGGAGGTTGAGAGGCTGGAAGGACGGGCGGCCCTCTGCTGATTCAAACACGGTGATGTGAATTAAAGCAATCCTGGCTTTGAAACCCAATTAAGATGCTGGAATTCACCGTAGTACAATCAGAGGGGAAAGGCTTCTGAGTGCTCTCCATTCTTTGACAGGTGGGTGTGTAGCTGTATATCAATGAGCTGGAGCACATCTAACATTCTTACATTCATCTATTGGTTCTTAAAGAAAAATGGACATGAAATGACCATTCTGTCATCATTTACAGTCTCTCATCCACATGTTTCCTTTTTCCACGATGCACAATCCATTCTGTTTATACCGATGGTTCCCAACTTTTTCCCATTTTACAACAATTTTGTAGTTGTAAACCTGACTCTTTGTTTAGTGGAATCCAAAAGAATATATTTTGAGAAATGTCTCTGTGGTTTTGTGTTCACTCGATGAAACTCAATGGAGTTCAGTGTGGTTTGGAAATAAACGTTCTTCATAATATCTTCTTTTGTGTTCTGCCAAAGAAAGAAATGCATTATGAAAAAATGCTTAAATTAAAAAAGAGAGATCTGATGTTTGCGACGTTTACAATTATTATTGTCTAGGTAGGAAGTGGTGACTGTCGTTTAATGGTAATATGTCCCAATGTGTGTAAACTGTATAGCAGAGTCATGCCCATTTTTAAATAGTCAATTTTGCATGCAAATGACAAGTTAAACATCTACTTATCAGTTGCACGATTCTATAAGAAGAAACTGTATCAGTTATGAGCTGCACCCAGGTCCTGTTTTGGAGATTTTCCCCGTTTTGATCACATACAGGAGTTTAACATCCGTCGGCAGAAGCAACAGCGTTGGCTAATGATGTAATCAGCATCTGTGCTCAGCCGGGAGCTCGTCTAACGGAAACACCTGCGTCCCCGAAACAAGACTTTCAGACTCGTTCTATGCTAGTATGCGCCGTCGTTTAGGGAAAGCATTTGTCACCGACCAAACAGGGGTGAGAGAACTGGACCCTTGAACTGGGTTTTTGACTTAAAAGTGGCCCAGACCGATCCCAGTAAGTCACAGAACAGACTGCTGAAGATGCTTTTAAATGGCTCTTGCGATAAGTTGGTTCAAACACACCTCTTGGCAAATGGCATGGAATTTTGTAATGGATAAAAACAGTAACCATTTTGCTTTATTATTATATTATTTTTCTTTCGTGCTCTATGTTCATTTGTATGCAAACAATGACTATAGCACAAAATTGTAAACATATACAAACCACACCAGACTGATGCATTTACCTTAAAAATATAAAATTTTAGTGGGAAGAAGATTCATGTATCAATCAGATAGTGTTTTAAATTTAATTCTTGCGAGGATTTGTCCGATGTTTTGAATACGCTTAAATATAATATTGCTTTAAATCTATGTACTTGTACGTATAGGACATGTTTCTGTGTGTTGTGCACACGGTGCCCCCTTAAAATAAATGGGTGCATGACGGCCTGCTGTATAGTATATACTTTTAAAGTATATACTTTCCCCAACCAAACCAGTACTTCAGTACAGGTATAGGGTACAGTATGTGTAGGCGAAAAGGGATTCAACTTTATCAAGTCTTTCCTTGCTTTAGACATTGTTGTGATACTCAGAAATGCTGTCGATTATTGGCACTCTGTCTTGAATTATGGTTTACCCCAGTGTGCATGACATTGTTCTGTACACACACGCCCACTTGCTACTCACACGTTAAAAAGAAGAGATATTGATCTCTAAATCCCCCATAATTCTTCATTTATTTATCAAAAGCTTATTTTGACACTCCTGTGATGAAAAGACGTGCACTAAAACCATTGATAGCTGCTTGCTTTTTCTGGAAACAGCGGGAACATTCCCTGTTGAAAGAGTATTTTCTGTTTGGCAGAGAATTTAAAGGTTTTTAGAAAAGAGCCGTAACAAACAAGATGAATGTGTGAAGCAAAACAGAGTTATAAGAGTACAAGACGAAGGGTGAAAGTATATATATACACTGTGGCAACATAAATCATGCAACAAACATGAGGTTTTTTACGATAACACGAGGTCTGTTTAATTCAATTAGTTAAGCTGTGACATGCATCAACATATATAACGTTTTATGGTGTTTACTGCTTTAAGAAATTATCTATTAGGGTTGAGCTTTCTTGTCGTGGAAATTGTCATCGTAAACAAATTTTCATGTCGTACATTCGGTTCAATATATTGTGAACCCATGTCTTGAGCTGTGTCATTACACATATTCGAGTTGTTTTTTCAGGGAATGTCCTCGATGAAACGCAGAAAGCTCCATGTCAGTAATACCCCAGCAGTTCATTACCTTCGCATCTATTTGACTCGGTGACATAAAGGAGAAAATTAATTTAAACGTCAGCAGAAGTGTGGTGGTGATGCGCATCTCAAACTAGACTTCATTACAGTCATTCACAGAGAAATAATGACTGTGTCAAACACATGAAAGCATCAGCTAAAGAACCGCACGTCCCATTTAAAACCAATTGAATCACTGCCAACACGAAGATATTCATGTGCAGTGCTTTACTGTACACCATTACACATTCGTATGAATAATGAAAAACATGGATCAATGTTTGAAAAGTTTATTTCCAAAAAGAGTTTTCCAATTGCTCAATTAAACAATGTTTTTAATATGTTATCATGTTTTATTGTGTTCATGTATATCATGTATGAGTTATTATGGCTCAAAACAAGATTTAAAAAATTAAAAACTGAGTTATCTCTTTCTGTAAAAAATCTTCATTTACGTATCATTTATATGCACATGAATGATCTCAATAATACCGTCCGTCCGAAAGTGATTTCTTTTCATATTCCGTTCATATTCAACATCTGTTCGATCTGTCTGAACAGCGGCACGTAGACTTCAGCTGTTCCTTAGTGCTCTTACACAACTTTATTTTGGCATCTTCATCAAAGTTTGCTTATGTAATGAGAATGACATTTACTAAATACCACGAGAATCTGGTGAAAGCCTGAGTCTTTGCTTTATAATTGCTTTTTCTGTAGGTTTGTGTGTTATGGGGTATAACAAACAGGTTTCTAAAATGCTTGAAAATGATGAAATATATGAAGTGAAGGTCAACGTGTTGATGCATTTTAAAAGAGCATTCCCTGTTTTAAACAAGACAAGCCTGTATGGACATTATCTATGGTGTGTTTGCCTCTCGGTTTGTAAAGACAAACAAAATTCATGTTTTCCGTGATGCATTTGGAACGCGAGATGGAAGTCTATGAGGGCAAAGCCTTCTGAGCAGATCAGCACATTGTCCTTTAAATCACGTGTATATTATTTTACTGTTCAAGACTGATGACATTCTGGTTTTGTGGTTTACTTTGGGTGTGTGAACAGTTCGTTTGTTCTAATGTATAATATGAAAGTTTTCAGGGTTTGATGACTGTAGATGATCGTTGAAATGTTGTATTATACAGTAGTCTTATATTATGTTATATTTTCTAAACACTATACACAAAATATATTTTTATTATCCTCTAAGCCTACGTGCACATAAGCCGTGGTTTATTTTTTATTATTCTTTTTGTCCTGTCTTTTAAATTTGTATATTTTACTTTTATTGGTGTACTGGAAGCTCGTTCTTATTCCGCAGTGTCTTGCCCCAAAGACTTCAATCGTAAGTGTGTAACTGTGAACATTATTCGTGCTTGTTTTTTCAGCGACTGGTCAAAAATATTTTCTCTGGTAATCAACAAAATGTCTCAGGGGTCGATACGGTCTGACTGGTTTCGAACCCCCAACATTTATTTTCCGAGTCTTTGAATCAAATTGTGTTCTCTGTGCAAGAACTTGTAGACAAATCCACATTCATCCCTACACTTCGCAGCCGTGATCAGAGTCCGATCCAATCATCCGGCCTCGGGGAGAAGAAAAAAAACCTCACCACAGAACTCTGAAAGCCGGCGGTCAGAGGAAACCTGTGATTAGACCTCCACTGTTTGCCGGTTTTGAAGCTGACAAAACACACCAGCGACTGGCTAATGGAGCGAATCAGAGCGCTGAAGGAGAAAAGCGTGAGACGTATCATGATAAAAGCTCTGTGATGTTTGTTTCGCACAGAGTTTGTTTTGGATGTTATTCCCAAATGGTTCGATCTCTTTCATCTGCTCACTTCCCAATCCCAATCCCTAACAAATCTGACAAGCTTCTTCATCTCAGACTTTCTCACATTGACCTGTTTTGCAGGGAATCCCTCATTTATTCCCCAGACCAGTGAACTGTCAGGTTTAGATGACGTTTACAGAACACGGTAAAAATGGTGAAACATAGACAACCCCGACCTTTAAAGCATGGTATACGGTCATTCTTTCCAGAATTTATTTTTATGCAGGTTGGAAGTCTCTTCAAATTCTGATGGCCATTGCCAAGTGAGGTGGTCATAAATATCTTCTGTGGATGGTGCATAAAATGTTCGCCCAATTTTCTTTCATTTACTAACCTTCGTTTCATCCCAAAGTGATGATGTTTCAGCCCATGCTGGGCCAACATGGACATTGTTACGCTGATCTAAACCAACGGCTGGGTTTGTCAATATTTTACCCGCTCTTACAAATAGATTTTCCAAGTATGCTATTACTAGACTTCTTTAAATCTTGTTTTTTTCAGTATTTTATTATGTAAGTTTTGGATGAGGTTGTGTTATCGTCTGACCGACAGCGTTCAGAAATCTTTATTTCAGTCTTTACCTTAAAATGACCTCCATGGTTGCACGCGAGTCCTTTGCTTGCGGGAAGTTTCCAGCTCTAGACGGTTCGGACAGGTGGTGTTTGCTGAATTGGTTGTTTGGGGAAGCCATTGTTCATTCACACAGATCACAGCACAACAAAGAGACTGAGGACTGAGCAGCATCCCCTCGACTTTCTAGGTTTTTGAACCCAGAGAAGACTGATAAGAATTGATCAAAGGCTGGGAAAAATTACATTGGCAAAAGAAGAGAAACCAGACATCGACTGTGCTGGAAATCCAATATGACATTTTCTAAGTGTGTGAAAAAAGGGTTGAGGGTTGCGATGTGTCATCGGAAGATATAAATGTGTTTTTCTGAGGATATTTCTGGTCACATCGCCTTCTGTAACCCCGCCGTGCTCTTCAGACTTTGCAGACGAGAGAATGATCTCCTGATATTAGGAGCACTAATAAAAGATTACACACCGTCTAAACATGTAGACATTATTGTAGGATATAGGAATAACAGTGGTCTTTGTTTACAGTGAGTGGGCTTGTAATCGAAAGGTTTCAGGTTTTATTTGTCTGTCCTTCCTCCCGCCCGTCTGTCTGTCTGTCTCTCTGTGTCCATCTGTCTATCAACCCATCCTTCTATCCATCTGTCCTTCCTGTCATCCACCTGTCCATCTGTCTCTGTCCCACCAACAACCTTTCACTGTTTGTCCCTTCATAAACCAAGCCCCCCATCCATCTCTTTCCCTCTGTCCAGTCGCCCATCCGTCTGTGTATATATGAAATCGTTTGATACGTTTGTTTCATTTGTCGTCTCTTTTCTAAATATGCAAAATAAGATCTGTAAATCTGATATGGGTGTGGATTAAGTTTGCATAAAGTATGGCGTTTGGTGTTCTCTGGTGGACAAAACATGTAGTGCATCACTAGAAACAGGTCAAAGCGCCTCTGGTGTTCAGTTTGAGTATAGACACGAAACTAAAGTTTTAAACTGTTGTCTTGTATGACAACATTAGTCTAATAATAGGCAATGGTTTGTGACAAATAAAATGTAAATCCTAAAATATGGAGATACTGTAAAAAATTGTGTTTCGATTTTACTTCAAAACCATGATGCAAAAAGGGTGCACGTATATTTTAAGTAAATTATAAGTAAATTATAAGTAAATAATTTAAGTAAAATTCAACTGTTGTTGCGTTTACACAAATGTATTAGTTTATTTAACCCTCTTTACTTAAAAATGAAGTAGCACGAGTTCAATAAACTTACAGTGCTCACGTAGGCTGTACTTAAATATTTCATTCATTTGCTTTAATGTTCATATAGCACAGTGAAGAATGTTATTTTAACAAACAGTATTGATTTCCTCCATGACTTATTTGATGTCATTCATTGACTGATTCTCCACAGAAGATCACAACATACTGTATTACTGATGTGTGTCTGTCTTCCTTACAGAGACATGATGTGTTAAAGAGGGTCAATGCTTACCAAAGCAAACGGTAACTTCAGAGAAAACGATTATTCACTAAACAACATCAATAATACTAAATACATCTTGAAATTCATTATACATCTTATTAACATCTATATAAATGCCCCAAAAGTGCTTATTATTTAAAAAAGCATAAATAATCAAACGTTTCAGGCACAAGGGCTTATAGGTATTCCTCACAGCGGTTTTACTGATAATATTAAGTTCACTGCACTAGAAATGTATTAGAGGTTTACTTGATTTAACTTTAGTTTGCACAACTCAACTTACTTTTGAGATTTTCTTCTAATGTATATGTTTGTGTTGCATGAACAAAGGATTTTAAGGTAAGCTAGATATGTAATAACATTTAATTTATGTAAAAAATGTGTTCATTTTTAAGTAGAAGCTACTTAACATAATACAATATGGTTGTTGAGACAATGAATAACTTTGGCAAATACAATAATGACAACAAAAATGTTTAATCTTGGCCTCACAGGAAGAGCTACAGCCACAAATTCAGACTCGTGGCATTTTCAATACCCTGTTGTGCTGGTAGAAATACCCGGACAGAGCAATGACCAGCACAGTTTTCAAGAAAGTTTTCCTATGTTAATTTCTCACAACAATACATATTTGTTACTAATGCAATGCTTTATTATTTGAACGTGTGATATTGATGCAGGTTATTTGCGTCATATTGATGCTGTTTATTTTGCCATACATATGAAGAGTTTGGTTCCAAAATGACATAACAAATTCAAAAATCTTGTTTTTTTATTGTGCAGTCCGATTGATATCAATCACACTGCAGTTAAATAAAACACAATAAAAAACATGTTAACATAATAAAAACACAAGTTTAGATTTTGTATTAACGGAGTTATCTCATTTTGGAACCAAACTCAACATATGTCTTCTATTTGTTAACCCCAGAAGGCTTTTATTATGGAATATAACAAATAATAATAAGTTTCCACACACCAGAGTTATTATAGTTTTGATTTAGGTTTATTAAAAATTTTTTGTTAAGTTTTAGGTAAAATTTGAGTTATTTTGCTTTTTGCTTTTGTGTTTTTATAATTTATTTGTTTATTTTTTACGTTGTTTTTTTAAGATAATTAATTTTTAATTTGAGTTATTTTGCTTTATGCTTTTGTGTTTTTATAATTAATTTGTTTACTTTTTACGTTGGTATATAAGATAATTAATTTTTAATTTGAGTAATTTTGCTTTATGCTTTTGTGTTTTTACAATTACTTTATTTATTTTTACGTTGGTATATAAGATAATTAATTTGTTTATTTGAGTTTTTATTCATTATTAAATTTCGTGAGCTATAAAATGATTTCAGTTTATTTTTAAGGCAGCCTTTACATTTTTCCTTCAGTAAAATTTTCCCAATCATTCAAAACAGAAACGTTTTAATTTTAATAAACTAAAATAACCTTGGTTGCCACACCAAAGTTTCAAAAGCAAGTAAAGTAGTAAGTAATACACTTATTAAATCCATATGGCTTTTCATAGTGCAATTTCATTATGAAATGCAATAAAATAGCTTGGTTCCAAACACAAAATGGAAAAGTGCTCTTATATGGGACTTTGAGACGTTCGTCTCATCGAACAGGAGGTGGCAGACTTTGTCCATTTATAAATCACCTCAACTTCCAATTGAGTGTTCGGCAGGACTAAAAACAGAAGACATTTGCTAAGGAATCCTTTGTGGTTGTAGTTTATTTAATGTCATTCATTTAAATACCTTGATGCCTTCATCCAGAAGGTGACATTTGAATTTGTAATTTCTGACAGATATGACTTTGTGAACTTCTTGTCATAACACGTTAATCTCAATATCTACAGATATTGAGTTTTGTTGTTTTGTGATCCAGCTATGGGGCTTTGGAACCATATGAGCTTTAGTCATTTATGTATGAATTTCCTTTTTTTAGGTGCTTTAAATGAACACTTTCATAACCTGACCTGCACGCTGACCGACAGAGGGTCATGTGGTCATATAATGTTGCTGTCTTTTACATGTGTGACTGCGGTTCACATCCGCATCCATTCTCTTTCCTCTTGCTCCAGGCTTGAATTTGATTAGGATTTTATCTGATGCCGCTGCGGAAAACATGACAACTAGAATTCAACGTAAAATGACGGACAGCGTTGTCAAAGCGGAACAGAACAGGGGCCCTGCGGCCTTTAGTCGTGTTTTACAAGAGATTACAGCAATGAGATACAGTAAGAGAACAAAAAACATAGTAGATCATTTTTCAGAGCTGACCTGAAGAGGTCAAATTCAGTCGGCTCCATGAATATATGGATCACATCAAGTGGAATGGATACAAATGTTGGACAGAAATGACAGACACCAGACGGATCTCAGATCAGACCCAGGTCACTTGCCTGATCTGGTCTTGTTGAACTTTTCTTAAAGACACTGTTGATTTACGAAAACCCATCTTTAACAGACATCCCATCGACAGTGACCTTCATTTCGCCACCAATGGACATCAATAAAAGAGAACGAAGAATGACTATTAGCTTTTGCAAATCACTACGAATAAAGTTTGTTGATTTTTCAGAGGTGTTAACATCTAATTACGCTTTCCGTATCCGTCAGGAATGGGCCGTTTTCCAAGACAGACAAACATTGAACTAGTGTTAACATAAATTTGCCAATAATTCTCAGTTTCAGAACACAGCATGTGTGATTAAATTAATGAATTAATAAATGAATATTTATCTTTTGACACACGAACATCAAGAGGATTTCTCGGTGGATGGAGGAGTAAATAACTTCCAAATCCGTTAGTGACTGCGGACACATTCATTCCCAAAGGAGATATTTCGTCTAGATTTTTCCTTCTGGGCTTGAAGAGCCCTAATGGGGTTTTGATTTATGCATCAACTTCTCTGCGGTTGCTCTTGACATTCCTTGAGCGAAATTAAAAGTGACACAACTTAGACCATTGACATAGGAAAACATAGAGCTATAAGATGGAGAGCACAACTCAGACTTGAGCTTAGTTTGAGACGTTGTTAAAATCTCTTCTGAGACTCTTATTTGTGAGACTCTTTGACTCAGGATTACTATGTGTTTTGAAGAGTGTTGCAGTGATTATTTAAAATGATTTTTCCGTGCACGCCTACCCTACCCTTTTTCTAATTTCAGAAGCCTATACGAAATACACTATACGGAAAAGAAGTCAATCGCAACTTCTTTTTCACAGGGACTTTAAGAAAAAGTTTAAATTTGCTCTCCATTTAATCTCATTGATGTTTAGGAGAAATAATCGAGATATTGAAGAGGTCTCATCAATTGCGGCTTTTCGTGTAGCAGAACAAACAGATTTGTTAATAGGAAATTAGATTCGGTTAACAAAACTCAGCCGAGCTAACTTCGGCCATAATCATTTCGAGTTTCCTCGAATCTGCAGAAAAGTTGCAATAATTGTCCATATAATTCCTGCAACCGTATTCTGCATTCCAGCAAGCCCTTCAAAGAACCAATAAAGTGTTATTTTCTTACATTTGCTGCAAGGTCTGTTCATTCAAGTACTCCATTAAACTAAAGATGTTGTTGCTTTACAATCGTCACTGCGGGGAAACGGCCATAATCTGATTTACCTTGTGACTTTGGCGAATGCCGAAGCTTCTTCTATTGCTGTGACGCTATCTAAATTGTGCTTGTCTTAAGATTCATGTGGTTTATAGCACAGTTAAAATTCATAACAAACATATTGTCATCTTATGGCTACCATTCCAAACGTTTGACTTTCCGCATGACATTGTTTCTATAGGCTTGTGTCACATAACGTATTGATGGATTCATTGTCATAACAGGATTTAAAAGCCTCTGGTGTGCTTTTACAGTGTTTGGCATTAGCCGTGTGTTATCCGTCTCAGTTTGGCCGTTTTGTCAGATCATTAATGTGAACGAGATGAGCCTGAACGGAAGGCAAATTGAGACCCGTCCAGCACAGACCAATATGGAGACATCACTGTCAATATAGCATCACCAAAGTGCCCTCTTAACTGTCTTTAGGTTCAACTTTCAGAGGTCAGAGACGATGTCATGTTTGATTTAACCTTTGTGATGTGTTTTTATATCCCCTATATGATGGCCATATACCTGACGTTTGTTGAGGCTTTGATGAAAACATTTAAATGAGGAGAGACTATCACATTTTGATGCAATATGACGTGCTGGTGTTACAAGATACAAGTCATCATTTTCCTAATATATGTCCCATGGCTGTTTCCATACTATTCACTATATACATCCATATGTACATACAAACACCTTATAAACTGATTCAATACAAAGCGAGTAAATTGGTTCTGAAGCAATTCCATCTTTGAGTTTTCCACCACGGCTTCAAGGCGAACATATCATTCGGTGGCAGACCTGTCACAGGTACAGGTGTTAGGATGGAATCCGTCCCCCGCGGACGCTTCAGCACCCTCCGCTCATTTTCTCACTCGCTCTGAGGGCACGTAAACTCAACCTAGATGTTAATGAACTGCTTTGCTCTTCTGACGTGTTCCGAATAAGAGAAGGCAGAAATAATAAAAACTTCACCAAAATAAGAACATCCAGTTCGAGCTTTCATCTTCCCTCGATGTTGTTTAGCGCAGGCTGTCAGACGGTGAAAACAGGTCCTGTTTGAAGATAATTGTCGAAGGTTATCCCATTTGTTCACTTCTCTGAGATTTAGAGTAAACTGCATGATTAACGTAGGAATCTCTCTCCAATAGACCATACTTGTCAAATATTTGAAGTCATTTACAGTGCCTCACGGCTCTCCTCCCGCCTTCCTCACCACCAAATCTTTCATTTTTTTATTTTGTTCACGTTTTAAAGTGTTTTCGCTAAAGTTGCTTCACGGCGATGCGCAAAGCGAATAATAATATACGTAAATTGAATAAATCTTTTTTTTCTTCTGACTATAGTTGCCTCCGCTCATTAAAATGTGATGGAGAAAAACGGTTCGCTAACACAGAGAAGGTTGCACACTTCACCTTTAAGAGTTGTCTGATGTGTTCTGTGAAGAATGCAGACTTTGACCTGATGGAGCAGGTTCTTCTTTACTTGTATTTCAGAGAGCTACGGTTTGACCGTCTCTGACAGTGAAGTGTTTGTGAGAGCTCTTCAGTTCTATCACTGACGGCCTGTCTGGAGGGGGAAGTCAATTAGCATCACCATAATGGCGAAAGAATCGCATTGAAACCTACGAAGTGGGATTGCTTATTGAATTTGACAGGTCTTCACCGCTTTTACTTTTCACGTCTTAAAAGCTCCGGGACATTAGCGTTCATAGCACATGCCTTACACCATTCAGTCCTGAGCTGCAGAAGGGTGAAACCGGGTGAAAGTGAGCTCTTGAATTAATGAATAGCATGTTAAATTTCAGAGCCAATGAAAGATTGCAATTGTAATCGTTTGGCTCTGAAACAAACTTCAGTACCGAGCCTCCATTGTTTGTACATTTGGAGAACCGGTGTTCATTTCTGCTTTTAGTTAGCAATACTGCAGTAACACATTTTTCCATGTTTCTTCTGAAGATTCAGCTTCATCCACAAGGCAATATTTAACACTGAAATCTTGCAAGTGCTCTGCTTATGATGAATTGGAAAGGCTTTCTCTTTATTGGTGTATTGACTACCTTGTTTCTCACTGACCCGAAGCTTGAAGATAATATACACTCTCATTACTTTATATAGCACGTCATTTAAACCATAAAGAACATTGAGGTGAATTACAGCTTCCCAATTACATTTCTGCAATTATATTTTTCATTCTCAGGCCCGGATTTCATTCATTTAGAGGAGAATGATATTGTGCAAAAATTCTGACCGATGCCATCTCTAAAAATAGAGCACTGGGAGTGAATGCTTCAGAAGATAGATGTTCATAGTTTGACAGACTCTGAGGAAATAAATGTGGTTGCCTGGACACATTAAAGATTCGGTGCATGCCCGAGTTTATTTCCCCATTGTTTTCTTCTCTTCCACGGTGGTTTAATAAAAATGCAACCGCTGAATTTACCAAGCGGCCACCACAATAATTATAGGTCAAGTTCAATTTCCAGGCTAACTGTTGAAAAAACGAACCCGGGAAACCTTCTGTAAAGGACACGCTGTTGGTCCACGGCTCTGTAGGTCTGAGAAGGCCAATTCGGCACTCCAGATGTGACCTCTGTTAGAAAGAAAAGTTTCCGGATGAGAAATTACAAACAGAAGAGTTTCTTTCGAAACTACTGGAAGACAGACAACTGATTTTTCACTTTCCAGAAATGATAAATAATTTAACTTACAAAAAAATAATGGAAAATTGACAACGGCAACATGGGTTATTCATGAGAGCCAACTTTGTTAAAAATGAATGGGGCATTAAAGAGATGGAAGAATAATATTTATCTAATCCAATGAAATCATCATTTAGAGAAAAAGTTAATGTTCCTAAAAATTATTGATACGTTTTTTTCTTATGATGTGATTTTCCTTATGATTATGATGAATACTTATGATGAGCAATAATAGGCTAATAATAATAATAATAACCACAATCAACAATCTAAATAATTGTTGTTGTTTCAGTTGCTCATGGTATTTCATTTATATTTTTGCCCACACGTTGTCTCCAAGGGATTATTCCATTCATTTGATTAAACAATTAAATCTCTATTAAGAGCGTTACCGCCTGACATCCGTTGTTTGGAGTCGCGCGGAAGAAATAACACGGTAGAGGACCACTGACACCAGTGAAACGGAAAAATACATCAGGAACGGGAAAGGAATTGACATGCCGAAGCAGGTCAGTCTCACTTGTAAACATGGTTTCTATATGTTTGCTAACGTGGTTAATCGCGTTTTAACACAGTTACCTACTAGCACACCTTAGCAAAAATACTACCACCGATCAACATGTCACAGGACAACATTATTAGTATTTACTGTATAGTAAGACGAAGTAATTTACAGTTCAAACATCCAGGTTGATCTATGGTACATTTACGGACACCTCGGGGTTGGAGAAGTGTTTGCTCTCTGAAGCTTATGAAGAAAAGGGTTAAAGATATATGACATATGCTATATATGTCACAGAAATTGTTGTTCGAATTGTCATTGGCTGATCTCTTTTGTATTCAAGGCACTAGTAAAAAAGTTCGCTGTTTGTTAAAGGGTGATTGGTTATGCTTTTGTGCAGACTCATGTAAGCTGATATAAATTATTTCTGCTTCACTACCTCTAGGCTTCATGTTCAGGGTTTTATGGGATGACCAAACTGTGTGTCATAAATATAATTTACGATAAAAAAAGAGGAAAGTTTGTTGTGGGCTACTCTATGTGATGGCCTGGCCGAGAATGAGACTCCCGGTTCCTAGTCCTGCTAACTCTGTCTGTCAACAAGCCATGAGGAAGTATTGAGGTCAATCTTAACTCAGTGGTTAGAGCATGGCACTAGAAATGCCAAGGTCGTGGGATCAATCCCAGGGGATTGCACATACTTAGAAACAAATGTATAGGACAATGCAATGTAAGTCGCTTTGAATAAAATCGTCTGCCAAATGCATAAATGTAAAATGTAAGAGTGACTGAATGGCATTTCTCTTCCTTTCAAACACTTTTGTAAACTGGATTTCTGGATGGATCTTTCATCCCTTTGAGAGTTCAGGTTTGGTCAATCCGACAATAAAAGAAAAAGCCACCAGCGAGATAGAAGCCAGTGCTTTAGTAAAAAAAGCAAACGTTTTAATCTAGGGCACTTAGAATGTTCACATTTGCCTGTCTCATATTTAGTGCCTTTTTCTTGTTTTGTTGGCTAAATATATACATTTTTGTCAAATAAAGCGGTCCATTTGGACATTTTATATATACAAAGATCAAGAAAGATCACATATTGTCAATAAAAGTATATTGGCCTACTCCATATTTGGAACATACACCTATTGAAAGATTAAATGATAATCATACCTGTCAACTTTGTGATTTACTTTTCTAGTCATTATCTTTTCAAAATAAAAGACTGTTTTCTTACATTGACAATATAGGGATAGAGAAACACACTACTGCCTGTCGTTTAATCTTGTCATTATGAGCACCGTTCTGAACGTGAAGGGGTTTAGGGATGAAGCCGAGATTATCAGCGACTCAAGTCCTTATATTATAAAGACAGACTTCTGAAGAGCGTCTTTAACCCGGAGAAACAGATTAAAAACATCACATGACGATTTAGCGATTCAGGCGTGTTGAAAGAGGGTTGTAAGCTCCTAAATGTAAAGGTAGATTTGGAAAGGTATTAAATTTGGAGTAGCTGCGAGCCGTATCATTTCAGGGAGAAGCTCAGAAAGAGATTTGAGTTTGCCTCCGTCATTTTTGGCTGCTTGGGTGGATGAAAATGGTTATTTAAATGCAAATTTAATTATTTTGGCCCGCAGTTCAGACAAGGACCAGAGAAATATCATGGACTGAAAATGGCACCTATATTACATAATTGTGCACAGGTCTCGGTCCACAGGTGACACTCTTCTGCGGTCATACTGACTTTGTTGGTTGCCTTTATTTGTTATGAGGCTTCAGAGTGAAGACGCATGACAGGTCATCTGATCCGTGTCCGAGTGTGAATGAGACTCATTTTAGATGTCAACATTGAGTGTGAAGGAGCCATCGATGGTTATTAGAAGATAGCTGCTTGTGATAAGATTTCTGATGGATATTTCTCCAGGTTTTTTGATAAGTCATGTTTTCTTGGGTGAGGGGGCGCTGATCTATTATGTCACTATGTTTCTAACTAGGAATATGTCAAAAAGGCTGTTACCCATGTGCAAAGAAAATTTGAGTTAAGTAATGGGTTTGGCTCTTGATGCTCTTTACTGTTAGATGAAACTTGTCTTTTACAATTTTGGAATATCAATGAACATCATATTTGATTGTTTTTTGTAGATTAAAGGTACTTATATCGAACAAAGTCCTTTGCACAGCAAGTTTTGAGGATCAACCTAATTTACATCAGTCTTAAAGAAATGGTTTAATTGATTCACTTAAGCAAAGTGTACAATTACTTAATTAAGAGTTAAGACGCCATAAATGTGTACACCCCTCTTGAATTTAGGGACTCTGTCTATGGCTTTTCAAACTGCTGACGCGGCATTTCGCATTGTTCAAGTGTGCTCAACATTACAGTATATTACAGTCCAATAAATCCACCTAATGTACTTTGTAGTCTTCAGACAAAGCTCATTTGGACATTAACCAGCTTTCATAAACTGTATAGTATGAGAAACCAATTAAAGCCTCGTGGATAAAAGAAGCTGGAGTCATAAACGCTTTAGCTTTTGTGGTTGTAAAAGCTAAAATACACACTCGATCCGAATATCTGTACCGCGCGTTTCGTACTTGAGAAATTCAGTAGAGACTGACAATATCTATAAGATAAATTGTGAACACCAAACAGATTATCCATTGACATTGGTTCATATTTCTTTTAAAGTTTAAATTAGACCAAAATTTAAATGTAATGAAGACAAAGTAAGGGTTGGGTTTGCACTAAGACCATCTAGAAACATGTTAGGAAAGTAAACAGTTTTTATTTCACTAAAAATAATGGTTTACCTAAAAGATAATAAATGAAATCTGATATAGAACAATGTCACACTTATGTCATTTAAAACTTTGTAAAACAAAACTGTAGCCTATTGGACAATATTTTGACAAAAGTAGTTTTTTGTCCGTACAATGGAAGTCAACATTTAGGTTCCCCATGTTCGTCAAAATATCTTCTTTTGTGTTCTGCAGAAGAAAGAAAGTCCAATTGGTTTGAAATGATGTTACTAATGTATTTACCTTTAATAGTTATCTTTAAAGGTATAGATCTTGGTGTCTGAACGGGTCCTCTGAGCCGTAATTCAGCCACTCCGTTCGAGTCAAGTCAACTTAATTTTAATAGCGCTTTTTACAATTTTCATTGTTACAAAGCAGCTGTACAGGAGAACGATGACTATAAGCAAAACATAAAAGGTTATTCAAGTCAAAACACAGGTCAAATATCAGACAAACCATAAATTCCTATAATTGATTAATGTTTTTTCTTTTGAAATTGTGGTCGTTCGGTTGTACTTTCGTTTAAGAAAATTAATTTGTCCTCATTAACACTGTCATCTCCTGAGGTTACAACGAAGTATTTGTTATCTAACAACGTGCAGATTTCACGTTGCGTTTTTTAAGCACTTGCAGAATAAGGTCATATTTGATGCTAACCTCAATCAAGACTAGGACATTTCCATTGTTTAGTTCGAATGGCTCCATCTGTCTCCCAAAATAACAAGTTATTTTCAGCCAACCAGCACCTCGCTGCTTGAATCTAGGTCAGAACCTGATGCCAGTTCGCCTTCTAATAATGCGGTAAACATCTTACCTGATGAAAGTGTCATTTCACATCAATCAACATTGTTCAGCGGTGATGCTAATTTGGTCGCATTACAGATAGATTCGTGATCTGATTTCATATTCTATTGCTAATTTAGGCTACATGTTTGGAGACATCGATAATAGAATGCACACAACCTCAAAAACTTTTACAATGGAGCCGGTCCTCTTTGGGATCTTCGCCCCATTTTTCATGGCACCAAAGTAAATTTGGAAAGGCTACATGGAAATTTGGATAGAATGATTGTTCGATATATTCTCGTGTGCTTTTCGCCCATCTTCATGCTTCAGAAATGCCATCTGACATCATTCCAACTGGAGTCTCCGGGTGATGTGAAAATGCTGAAGGACATATGTAGCATAAACCTAACCTAAAACTAAAAGTTTGAGTTTGGTGGTTGAACAAAGGCTTGTTTGTGCCTTGACAATATGCATCATCAATACTGCAATTCTGAGAATTGAGGACTTCTTCAACAGGTCAATTATTCATCAAGACAATTTTATTAGAATGGATTTAGTCATCCAGTGCCTTTAGGCAGGCTTTTCAGTTTACCAAGAGGCGAAATATCAATACACCTCTCCATCCTCAATCAAATTACCACCTTCTCGATATCGATGTGATACCTGTAGATTATGTCTTGAAATGCTCTGTTGTCCACCCAAAGCATAGTTAAAATTGTTTTGGGCCGTCTTACCGCTGTATTAATTTTTGTCATAAATCAATATTATTAGTCACCCGTTATGTTTAATATTTGCATTGCGACCTAAGGCACACATGTCACCATTGGCAAGCTGAAAGTATATCAAATGCGCGCCATACACAGGTTGTATAAATGTTGTATTATTTCCAAAATTCATATTATTTCTTTGGTTAAAGAAATGTTTAAGCCCAGTTTGAGTTCCTACGACAAATGACATATAATCCAGTTTAAACAATCTAAACCAACATAAATTGCACAAATAACTTATTTTTTCCAATAATCAGGGTAAGGACGTAATCGCAATAACATGTTTGTTGTAAGAGCATAGCGTTAACAAAGCAAGGTTGTGGGTTCGATCCCAGGGGATTGCAGATACCTTTGTAAAAAAATGTATAGGATAATGTAAGTCGCTTTGGATAAAAGTGTCTGCCAAATGCCTAAATGTAAATGTAAAAAGCTATGATACACATTACGAACGATGCTCTCGGGTACAATAGTTGTGTGTTACTGGCTATCGCTTTAATATTTTAGCGTCAAATGCCTTCCTCCGCATGTGTTTCATAGTTATTCTATGCCGTGATGAATAGGCCTTTAGAAATATATAATGAAAATGCCTCTGCAGCGTTTGTGTGTATCAATGCGTTCGCTCTGTTTCTGTTTGAAGATGAGCAGCAGAGACTGCTGACAGCAAGTAAGGTAAAACTTTAGATTGTCATGTTTACCATGAAAAAGCTCAAGTCAACTTTTGACTCGTGACAGCACATTGTTTTTCGACCACTTTTTGGGAAAATCTGCAAATTTGGGTATCCGAGGTACCAGCGACGTGGTCTGAACGATGACTTTCAAACCCTGTTGTGAGAATGTATTTGTCGTCTTTGACTTCGCACCTAGCGTTCTTTTGTCCGACAGCGAGGTCGGTCCTGTTGTTGTGGCATGTTAAACTAAAAGCAAGAAAAAGTTGTATTCTGTAGTCTTTGGTAATACAATCTAGATTTTACCAAACAAGACACCTTTGTTTCCAGGCACGCTTGACACTTCTCATTTGTTTCAAAGCTTACACTGCCAATAGAGACAGTAACAAGCTTACTGATTTGATTCATGTAAGAAGTATACAACGGCTTCCACTTGCTCTATGTGGCTGACTCACATCTCTCAGATTGAAGTGCGCATAGTTACGCACTCATCCGCTCACTTATTATTTAGAGCACTGCTTCATTTTCAAAGCAGACATATCGGCTTGTCAACCTTTGTACTGAAACTAATAAAAAAGCTAGAACTAAAACTTGGGAAGAATAGCGTTTGATGCCTTATAATACGAACACGTATTTAGTCTGTGATAACAAACCGGTATTGCACAAAGATGTTAAAATCGCTATATTATGAATCTGAGTTATTAATGAAAGATGGATGAACAGCATACACAAATCACTTGCTTTTAACCCAGCAAAAGTCTTTGAGTTTTATCTGATAGTTCATTAGTTATTCCTTTTCAAACTCTCTTATACGCTTTCTCCTCTCATGGCGACATCTCCTCGTAAGTGGGTACATGGGCTGTGACCCATAGTTTTAGAGACATACCATCTAATTTCCATACAAAAGTGCTGGAAGCAAAAGACAGGTCTTGGAAATAGAGCTCTCAGAGCCTGTAGTTCAATTCACCCGAATCCCCAAGGACTAAAACAACAATATCTGCTATATACAATTACTGTAAAAACCAGCTACAACCTGTCAGCCTCCATTGTCTGTTGTTCTTTAATCTTTGAGATTTAATAAAGCGTATCTTAAAAAATTGAGAAAGCATAAGACCTAATAGAAATAGATAATTCAGAAGAAACCTCCACAAACCGGCCTGAGGATTGGATATGCTTTGGTGTTACTGAACATTTGAATTATTTTAACGGTTTGTTATTATATTATGTTATATTTTGATATTATATCTTGAAGACAAATATTTATAAATACTATTTTAACATTTTTATGAAATGTATTATCCTTCAATATAAGGGATTGATGGGTGGTAAAGAGGGTGTAACAATGCAGCTGTTTTGAGAGGGTTAAGCCTCTTGATATGTGGTTGCTAAGATCAGACAATAACGTTACGAAATATTAAAATGCCTGATACTAAACACAATAATAATCTTACCGATGTCTTGATATGTCTTGTATTTTCAGTCGCTGTTGTTAAATTTCATTGTGAGGGCAAAACGGAAGTTGTGATACGCTACTTTGCGAAAAGGTGAAAGTTGAATGACGTCATTGTGAAAAGGGCCTATTAGAACAGGAGCCTCATTTAAAGGGATAGTTCACACAAAAAGGATAATTCTGTCATTCTTAACTCACCGTTTTGTCATTTCTTTCTTCTGCCGGACACAAAAGAAGATATTTTGAAGAATGCCGGTGACCGAACACTGTCAGTACCCATTGACTTGGTTTTATTGTCCATTTAAAGAAGTGAATGGGTACCACCAGATTGTTCAGTTTCCGACATATATATCTCATTTTGTGTTCTGTAGAGTAAATTACATCATTTTTCTTAATGTGAAAGAAATCGTTACGAAGTGTATATGACCAACCTTCTACAAACACACCAGTTCATTCAGGGCCGCTGGTCCAGTATTGGACCGTATCTGAATTCACATGTCCCACAGAGAGGCTTTGTGTTATGTGTGTGGATCGTTATTTATATTAAGGCTGGTGCCCGCAAATAAGAACTGAAAGTCACATTCACAACACCTCAACTCACACAAGGCCATTTATTCTCTGTGAACTTTAACCCCTCCAACTCACCCTGGTGAATCTTGGTTCTACTGTTGTGTGCCATTTTATATGGGACGAGCTAAAAATATCCTGCCATTCTCTCCCCATTCTTTCTACAGCACTAAACAACCCAAACAGATGCGTCCGCTCTCTGAGACTGAATGAGCTGTGACCTCAGTGATATTTAATGTACACTTCACCGCCCGCAAGATGCATCACCTCCACCTGCCGCCACCGAGCTAATGGCTCCATCGCTTGCTCAGGCTGCACGATGGCTGCTTTTTAACCCCCGGAAACCGCGGTAGGTCGGGTAGCCCGTTTACTATTCTATCTGTAATTCTAAACTCCCGGGATTGACAGCGACCTGAGACAGTACTAATGACTTACCTCTTTGCCTCATCTACTTAAAGACACTGTGTTTTCTTTTGGCTAGGTCTGTTCTCGTAAAGCATTCAGAATCCTGACTCAGATAAGCTCATTGAAACATTCCTACGGTGGCTCGGGCTGGCTGCCTCACGCTGCTAAAAACAGGACGATTAAGCGCCTGTAACGTGCCCGGGTAGGATGAAAGATATGCATTAATACTCTTTGACTCATAGGTTAAATCAATTATCCTGCCTGACAGGTGGTTGTCAGTTATTGGTGTAATTCAGACACGGTATCTTCTTTGAGAAACTCTGTTAAGGTCTTGCGCGATTGTTTTGAAGGAATGGTGAATCATGTAACAATAGAAACCGGTTTGAGCTCTCGGAAAATGTAATCAGACGTGTCATCCGACGGCTTCTAAATACACCCAGAGGTTATTTATATTGTTAAGAGATTGCTCCTTCGTAACTGAAGAGATTAAATGGCGTTTTGTTTCTTTTGGTATCAATTTAGCTTCTTCTAAAAATGCTTATAGGAGAAATCAAAACAAAAATAAATGAAAGTGTAATTGTTGAAACGTGTGAAGAGTGTGTGTGCAGGCAAATATGATTTGGGTTAATATGATGGGAAATATTTGAGTTCATATTGAGCTCTTTAATTACGTTGACTTTTGATCGCAGACTTGACAAATCTGAGCTCAGTTTGAGACGTTGTTGACATCTCATCTAAAACTCTAACAGAGACATGTGCGAGATTTCTGACTCTTTTTCTCAGGGGACAAAAGTGTCCATTTGAGCTCCATTTGTTCTCATTGATGTCATCTGTGATTTATTCTCCCTTCTGGTTTATAGTAACGTTTGGCTAAATATGTATTTAGAATTCATGTTTAAAGATTGCATATCACATCCCTTATCATTATTTATCATTTGAACTAAATATCCTTTTTCCTCTCTCGAAAATCCATAAATAACAAGAAAAAGAGTGTCACAAAAATGAATCTAATTGGGCGAGTCGGATATAATCATTAGACAGACAAGATATATTATTCCTTGAAATCTGGTTGACGGTGTAATGTATTTGCATATGAAAAATGAAGAAAATCCAAATGACAGGTTTGTAATTTCTACCTGGTTTCTCGTAGACAGGAATGATGCGCAGTTTGCTAGATGAATGCATTGGTCTGACACCCAATTGGGGGGATCTTCAAGTTTTTACCTTTTTATAAATTAAATAAAAACTTTGCTGTTAGTGAAGCAGTTGTGTTTTTATACCTCTGTCATCTGAGCTGTGGACTGCCAACTGAATCTTTGTCTCAGATCAGTGGAGGAGAAAGCAAACATAACAGAAATCAACAGTGCATCAAATTAAGCGCATCAGTCCCTGCGGCTGACAGCTGGAGAATGCAGTCTGATGGAGGCTCAAGTGTTCAGTGATTCTGCGCTGAATGTTCTGTCAATAATCTCATCGCTCTTTAACTCTAGTGTCTCTTGACTGTGACACGACTGAAACCGTTTCCAGTGAAGAATACCCTGAGGATTCTCCAGAGAGCCGACCATTCAGGTTTCTGTGAGGAATGACCTTAGTAACGTCAGATCGGTCCTTCATGGTCGTTATTTGTTGATTTTATTTTTAATAGTAATATCCAGCACCGAAGGTTTGAGAAAACGCATTTTGGTCCCTTTAAAAAAAACGTGTGTAATTTATTGTTTTGTAATGTAGTTTTTACAGGACAACTGCCCCACAGAGCGCGTTTTATAAATGCGTGATCTCCTTTGGCAAAGAAGCGAAAACGTGAAAGCATCTTAGTTCTGTGTCAGCCACCGTAGTACTTCGAAAGGGAACTCTCTACCTTACCACTAGATGCCGCAAATTTATTACACACTGCACCTTTAAACATTTTGATATTGCTATTCTCAGCTGTTAAAAATACATAAATGATTAACAAATTTGTTAAAATCGCCTATATACTTTCGCAATTCTTGTTGCTTTACATGCCAATGATGACAGTTTAAAAAAGGAAACCACTCTTTTTGTCTTCTTTTCCCAAAGTTTGTGTGCCTCCAACTCAAGACGTTTTCAAATTCCTTTAATATCCTTTCAGATTCTTGTTCATAATAAAAGAGGTTTCTTATAAATTGTCACCTAAAACTTAGAGACTGTACTTATCTATTTTTAAGTACACACTGTATGTCGTATATTCTGTATACTCTCAGTTGTTTTACTCATCTACACAAAGTGATGGTACCGTAAAAATATGAGTCAGTCCCACAGGACAATTGAAGTCGAACGCTGTTTGAGTTAATAGCTACTATTATTTATATACTGTATCTATGAGCGATTTGGCTGTTGACTCTGTTTACAGCCCTGTTTGTATACGGTGGTAACTCTCACGTTCCTTTGGGCATCTGTGCGTTAAGATTTGCATTAAGTATTCACTTGGGGGTCTGTGTTTGTTGTAGCGTTAGGTATAAATCAGGATAAAAGTATTTTTGTTGCGTTCTGAGTCTGAGTATAAGAGAAGTGAAATGATGTTTTTAAAGATTTGTCGTACGGTCCTGCTGGTACGGTGTGTTTTATGGACTGCTGTGGACATACATAATGGGGTTATATTTACTTAGAAAGGGCTTTCGGGATGTATGTGAATAGGGGATTTGCATTTTCAAAATGCAGTAAGCTGCAAAGCCACTTAGAGAAGATTTCAGGGAACAGCATGAGATGGTGAAGATACTGTACACCGAGAATATATTTGAAACCAAAACAACATTGGTGCCCTTTGAATTGCAAGGCATGGAAATTAAACCACTGGGACATTTCTCAAAATATCCTCTTTTCCACAAAGATCGAAAGTCATGTTTTGACTCACACGAGTGAATAAATGATGACACAATTTTCTATTTTGGGTGAACAACTCTTTTAAGAAGACCCCTATACATGAATTGTAATGTATGGCAAATGTAAATGATTGGTTAGTGTGATCCACAGCCTCTCAGATTGTGTGTTTATGGTCCTGGTTCAGATAATGTCTTCAGCAAGGGAAAACAATGTTTCAAAGGTGAACAGACCATAATGTTTGTTTATGGTCACTAATGAAACGCTTTTCTCTGGTGATCGTGTTGTTTCTTATCAGCGTAAAGCAGCTTTTTATTCAGCTGCTTGCTTCCGTGGACTTACACAAGACAGAACTACAGTAGGTTTTTCCCCATCAATGTCTAAAATTAAATGCTGGATTGTGGCTATTGTACAGTTTAAATAATTACCACAACAAATAAAAATATCTTTCATCTCATAACCTGTTTTCATAAATAGTCTAAAATGATGGCTATAAAGAAGATCAAAGCATCCCAACTAGAAGTATGGTACTTTAGCTACGTATATGGAATTAGTGAATTTATATAATATAGTGTGCCTTGTAATGCTTATAATATATTGTAATGCGTGTATTACAATATTCAGATTTAATAATGGAAATTCATTTTAATGCCTTTACAAAAGCAATCATACTATGAGCTGATCCAGATGATTCCAAATGTTCATGCTCTCTGTTTTCCTGTATGTACCGTGTTGCCTTTCTTTAAAAATACAACGATAACAACTTTTTTATTGTGGATGAATCGTTATTATTATTAGAAAAACACAAGAATGAAGCCTCGCCCCTAAACCTTGCCGTCACTGGGGCGAAAGCAGATTTTACTACACTGTATAAATGAGATTGTATGTTGTGAAATGATTCGGACACCTCTAAAAATGTATTAGAAATTTGGCATGTGTTTTATGTTGTACGTAATGTTTGCATATTATAATGTCAACATAATGTTTTTTGTCTTTTTTTGTGCATTTTCGCCTCCAGCTGAGTCTTAGACGATAAGCTTGAACTGTTTTTCATTGGAGCAGCAGAGGATTTCTTAAACATAAGAAATAATTAGAAAAATAAACTACAAAAATGTAGAAATTTGACTTGTTTTTTGAGCCGTAGATGGCCTTCCTCGGGGCATTTATTAATTGGAACATAACTGCTGTGTGTAATTCTGTTATTAAATAAAGGTCAAGAGCTAAAACTTATTTGTTGCTATGGAGACTAGACAAGATTGCCCTTGGAAACAAACTCAGTGCCTTAAAAGTATAAAGCACAGAGACACAGTGTTAGAAATCAAACCAGCTCATTCAGTCATTTATTGAAGCTTACATTTTAAGACTATGCTTAAAGGAGTTTTTTACATCTTGTCATTTCAAACCTGTATGACTTATTTTCTTCCGCAGGATACAAAATAAAACATATTTTGAAGAATGATGTTAACATCCCTCTATTCACTTGCATTGATTACAACTGAATAGGGACCAGAGCTGTTCTGTTACGAACATTCTTCAAAATATCTTCTTTTGTGTTCTGCGGAAGAAAGTCATACAGGTTTGAAATGACATGAGGGGAGTAATCGATGACAGAACTACTCCTGTAAGGTACACATATGGTTCATGTTTAGAAAAACATCGTATTAAACTAAATTTATTTTAGTTATACGGATGTATTGTTACTTAAATAAAAAAATTATGTTGCAGAATTGTTAAACAAAACTTTGTAGATTTAATGTGCAATATGTTAACGTTCATTTGAGCAAAATGCAGTTTTTAATGTGCCTGTTGTGCATTTCCACAGTGACGTCTGTCTTCACCTATAGCCTTTCATTCTTTATTTCACGATCTTTTACTGACAAAGAAGAGGAGCATTGAGAGAGAGAGTGCATCATATCCTTCAGCGGATGTGACAGAGTCGGCGATGCAGTGTGAACAGTTTACTGACTGACATCCATTTCCAGCCCATCAGACACCTGCAGCCGCATGTCAGCGCAGGACGTGACTCTCGGTGTGACAGAGATGGAAGTCAAAAGCAGAAGTGACGTCTAAGTTTCTCCAAGAAAAGTAAAATGAAGCTTAGGCGTGATCCGGTTTGACCTCTAACATCACCAAACACCAAATGCGTGAAGTCACGTTTAAAACATCCAAGAGCTGTTGACTGACAGTTCTGTTCACCTCCTTCTGTAATTGATGGCCCAATTCACATTTTGCGTTTAAAGCCCCGCAGAAAATGTGCGCCCCTTTCTCTCTTCAAATGCGTGCACGGCACTCCGAAAAGTTGAACTATTTCCATATCGATGTGACTAAGAAATGTGACCTGCGAAAAGACGCGAAATGTGAATCGGGCCTAAGAGGTCGCCCACCGACCGATACTTCTGACGTACAGAATACTGCTCAGCTTTCTTAAAACTCAACTCTTGACAGACTGAACAAACTTGACTTCTTGCACTTGGTTGAAGTATTAGACTGCTATTATACTTGTATTGTTATCTCTCTTCTTTTCTCTTGAATTCATTCGGATCACAGTATACCAAACAATAACCATAAACAAAAGTCAAGTATCAGTCAGGGTATCTGCCGTTATCAAATACTGTACACTAGTATTTACTCTGGTAAATTGAAGGAACATTTCTTGATACCATAGTGTTGTTGCTGCTTGCAGCTATATTTACTATAGTCATTACTACAAAATGTTGTACACGTTATTAACAAAGTGTGGTAATCACTGTAATAAAGCACAGTTTAGTATAGTAAAAAAAATACAAATACAGTTTTTTACTATTTTAGATCATAAAAAGAATTACTGAAGTTTGCGAGGGCATGAAATTGAATTTATCAGGCACATCGCAGAAAGTAAACAAGATTTTCTTGAGCATAACTTTGAGGGATTTCTGATTTCAGTTTTGGGGTGCACTGAATATTTGTACGAGTCAAAATAAGATTTAGTTATGATTGGACTTTACGCTTTCAGTTCAGATCAACAGTTCCCCATTCAACAGAAGTGAGACATTTTTTATTATGTCATAAATTGAGGGGTTTATACTTTTGTTGAGCGCACAAGTTTGTTTTAAGAAACTGAAAAAAACTCACTGCATCAGTTTTGGCACGGACTTAAGTTTTATGGCACGGCCCGTGGTCCCTGCGCTGTAGCTCTCAGTAATGTTCTGCCTTAGTCCAAATAACGACAATTCATTTCTTGCGAAAGCTACTTCAAGTACAGGAATAGCAATCAATAAGTCAGTCAATGCTGTGAAATTGAACCGAGCTATATTTTTAATCAAGGGATTGTGACAGGATCGTAAGTCAATAGCGACGTGCGTCTCTCTCCTCCTCGATTGAAACGCGCCCTCATAGTTTCCAATTTCATGCTATTGACTGTTTCATGGCTTCACAGACTTTTGCTTCGACACAATCGGACGGACAATAGAGCGATGCGTGCATGCGCTCTTCATTTTCTGCTAGCCGTGAATGCAGACGCACACAATCGCACATGCAAACGTCTGGGTTTAAATGAGCTCAGGTCTGCCCCCGGCTGACTCACAAAATGTGCAGGATAATTGAATCAATACAGCGCAGAAAGCATATTTTCTTCCACAGTAATGCTTTGCTTTCATATCATATTACAGTGCCATTATGCAACAACGAATGGCCTCGCCAAAGCCACAAGGGAGCGTTTATGCTGTTGCACGCAATATAAAATGTTTTAATGTCACACATTCATGCTCCATTCATGCATACGCTCTGTTAGGATGAGAGACGCGACGCAGAGATCAACTGTTGGCTGATGGGTGCCTTATGGAAATGAACCATTCCGGCAGTAATCGAAGACAACCACCGTGAGTTAATCACAAACAACGTCAACTCCCAACGATCTGAAACACGTCTTGTTTTTTGGATTCATTAGTTTAATGCGAGAGAAGAGCAGTAGGCACGTTCTTATGAATAGGCCTTTATCACGTAACAGTCTCGATTGTAAGCTGAAAGAAGGTTTGTTTCTCAACATTTAATTATTATAAGATGCTTTCTGAATGTTGCTGCTGAATGTGTGATAGTAACACAAATAGGTGAAAATAACTATCATGATTCATTTGAGAAGCTACATAAATAAGAGAACGTTTTGGCAGAAAATCTGTGCTACCAGCAATTACACACAAAATAGAAAAACACATCCAATATCTAACATATCCGAGCATACCAGAGTTTATATTTCAACAGTCTTGTTTTAAAGAGCTTTTTATGAGGCAAACAATTGAATACACCTATCCGAACAACACAAGTCATCACATGTTTTGTCAGTTTTCAGAGAAGAGGAAAAGCATACATTATAAATACAAAGATGGTCAAAAAATATGTTTTTGTATTCTTTTAGAAATACGCTAGTTCAGCTAGAGGACGTAGGCTAAACTGCGAGAATGCTGTGAATCCATCGACTTTAAAAAGATGATGCTGGATGTAAACAAGGAAGAACACAAGAGTTTGAGAATTTCAGAAAGGTTGGTCCAATCAATCGAATATGCTTTTCATAAGATCTTTAAGACAGTATCAAAACATTCAGTATATACGATTTCACAGACATGCTGTTTTATTTAAAACTGTCTAGTTCTGGGAATCATACAGTCAGAGCCGATCCTCCCTATACGCGGGTTGCGTAGGGCCTCTGCACCACCAGGTCCCCTTGAGTACCGAATCGGAAACACTATACGCTATTTTTATAACTTGCGGATTCAACTTTACAGGAATCATTTGGAAATTCTTTTTTGATACTTCATTTATTTAATTACTTTGACATACTGGGTCTCGGACATCGTGTAGGTGAACAAATGCGCGTGATGTGATGATGCACGTTAACATATCTGACCATGGCTATAAAACACAGAAAAAAATCCCAAAAAGGCGAAGCAAAAGAAGGCGGCATGTGTTGTACTATTTTCAAAGTCTTATTACGTTTTGCCAAATTATGCACAGATTTGCTAATTCAGTATTTATCCACTGGCATAAAGTTGGTTTGGCGTTGGCATTCGAACCCTCTCCAAAGTTAAATTGGCCACACATTTGAATACACGATACTGTGTTTGTTGAACAGAAAATATCTGGTAACAGTAATAGAATGTGGTTTGACACCACAGCTAACAGTAACCTTCCTACCGTGGATGCAACGTTTCTGTCTTTTTCAGAATGAATAGACTGCAGGGTGTCATGGGTTTTGCCTGTTGATGGACCATTAACGGTGCTGTAGGAGCCGATGTCTGTGATGTGTTCAGTTTCTAGCGATGATGTGTGGGGAGGAATTTGGGAAAACGAACATCGGTGATCAGAATAGTAAGTGTTGTGCTCCTCCAGCGTGTTGCAGGTGTACAGGAGAGAATGCTAAATACATATAATGCAATCCATAAGAAAGAACAAGCACAGATGGGTTATTCTGTCTACTCCGAGGCTTTGATTGTTTTAAAATATTTGTATTAGGCAAGACCAACATCAGTAGTGATGAAAGCCAAAATATTAAATGACACAGATGAATATTAGCCTAACTGAGTCGAACCATCAACCATTTGTAGAGGAAGGTAAAAATGGCACCTGAAATTTGGAGCCATATTAAAGGGGGTAAAATATGACATGAGAAACACGACAGCATCATCATTAACAGAGATTGGTATTTGTTAGTAAAATGTCCTTTGTGTGCTTGACAAGCTTTTCTTTATGGAACTACATTTTTAAGGTTCGTTCCTAGAGATATTTGGATCTAAATGTGGCTTCTCCATTTCCAGGGAAATATTCAAAACGTTGTTGATTTGACTCAGAACGGCCCAGATGAGATCTCTTAAATATCACAGATATTTCTCCTGAGAACAAGATTCAGAAATCGTACAAGTCTCCATTAGAGTTTCAGAAGAGATCTCAACAATGTCTCAAACCCAGCTCAGATTTGTCAAGTCTGCAGTCAATATTACATTTACATTTATTAATTTGAAATTTCATTCATATTGAAGATCTTAGTATTAACTTCTCATCAAATCCATATTATTTGACCTCTACAACCTACATTCATTCATATTTCAACAATTAGTTCTCTTAGTTGGTTGAAATTAGTTGGTTGAAATAACACAAGACGTGATTCTTGAACAGTAGAGGTGAATATCACTGTTATCACTGTTCATTTTAACAAACATGTCTGACATTAACAAGCTCTTGCTGGAAAAGCCTTCACGTCTGTATGAGACTGGATCTTTATTTCTCTGAAAAGCGCTGTGATGGCAGTGGGTTTGGAAGTCTTGTTTACACTACATGAGATGTACTGATCTTCGTTTCGGCATGATTTGAAGGAGACAATCTTGTTTTCTTACTCTCTCCTGTCTGTGACTAAACTGAAATATGTTGAGACATCTGCTAGGTTGGGTTGGTTTGCTTGCTCGGATGTAATAAACCGCACACAAAAAACATCCCACATTTATTAGGTAAATAAATGTTTACATTTACAAAACAAATCGTTGAATACAGATTGTTTTGCATGACATAAGAATATCAAAACATTGTTGATCAAAACAATAGCTTTCCTTGTACCATCTGCTCCCGATTTATTTTTCTGTGGCACTTTATTGTAGTGCCACATTGTTTTGGAAAGTATTGCAGAACTGTAAGTAACAACCAAGTTTTCGTACAGTTTTCTCTCTCGGTGTCTTGTCTTTAAAGTCCAGGTTTTCTTTCTCCTGGAGGCAGCGATTGTACATTTTGAAGTTCCACCTCACCCATTCTGCTCCTAACCCCGGCGTGTGTGAACTCATTCTGCCGTGCCGCTCTAGGAAAAGGTCAATCTTATTTTTCCGCCCGCCTCGGGCCGCGGTGACAGGGCACATCTTGTGAAGTCCAGCACCCATGAAAGGTCTGGCTGTAAATCTCTGCTAGCGCAGCACGGATGAAATTTAGCCGAGAAAATAAACAGAGGTTTATGTGGAGCCTTGCTTCACAGTTGCTGTGAAAGTGTTGACTCTTCATTATGTTTGCAAAATGGATGTTATAGCTGCAATTTATAACGTTTTTGGTTAAAAATGAGAAATGAAAAATGAAAAAGAAATAATGATGATTTATAATTTGAACTGTCTGGTCGGATTTTGCTTCAAATCTCAGTTTGACATCATTTGACTTCAACCAACATACAGTATACTGTAGACCACTTTGGAGACTAGAAACACTGGTCCAGGAGTACTTCCGGGTTCCTTTTTTACATTTTTAGTCTGACATATATAGTAAAATGTGAATCTTCTGTTGGTTGTATTTTATTCAAACATATTTGTAGTTTTAAAAACTTTTTGTTTACGTTTTCCAAAGTGGTCTATAGTAAATAGCAACAATTGCACACTGTAAAAAAATCCGTAAATTAACAGTACTATGACTGTATATTTTAACGGAAATTGTCCATTCTACATGTGTTTCCGTTAAAATACATTTTCGAATTGCATTATGGGACCGTGATCACGCCTTCGACAACTTTTGATGGTCATGGACGTACAAGCACTGCCAAAACACAACATTTTACCCAAGTTTTCAACTGGTAAGTACTGTTGACATAAAAATAACACAATATTTCAATTAAACGGCTTTATTATCATTATTACGGACTGGCCATGTAAAGTAAAACAGTGTATTTCGTTGGATATTGTTAACAAGAACAGATGTTTTTTCAGGTACAAACTGAACTATGAGTTATTATTTGGTTTGTACTTATTTTTGCCTTCTCCTCATCAGTGAATATGCTATCTGTTTATTTACAGTTTATTTGTCAGTATTTTTAATCTGCTTGGTGCGCGGGAAGTGACGTCCCATCCCCGCTGCACTGTGTGACAGACACCGGTTCCTTCAGCTCCGCGCTGTATGTTAATTATTTAATTACATATAAAATCACTGTTTTCTCAGTACTATACAACTACCAAGAGCGAGCATTGAAAGGTAAGTTGTTTCAACCAGAGATGGCAATAGAGAGAGAGAACCCTAATGGTTCAATACCGTGCCAAAATATACAATTTCAGGAATGCAATAAAGTAAAATCAACGAAATTTCTTGTTTTCATATCAATGTTTTAATTTCCATTATTTTTGTTTTGCATTATTTTCTAAATCAGACATCACAAAGTTGTCGAGGTGAATCATCCGAGGATAATGCGAGTCGCTTTTGCATAAGATGCTTGTTATAAATCTAATCAATTATCAACTGACTGAAAAATAAAATAAAAAATCAAAGTGTCTTCTGCAGGGCATTTGTGTGCTAACAGATCAAAGGCATCACTCCTTTATTACTCGACCTCCACTTGATGTCTTTCATGTAAGGCAGTGCTGATTTGTCCACATCTGAACAATTTTCCTGGAGCTTTTTTTTAACTCTTGAGATGCTGTATTTGTCATTTGGTGGAGTCGGCTATGGAAACCGTTTCAATGAAGACAATTTTTCTTACCATGAAGCTGAATATTACATTGTTTATTTACCTACAAATCATATACTGTATTAAAGATTTATGGGCACTGCGGGTTAGCCACTGTTTTTTTGGTACAATAAACAAGTGACCTTATCAGTGGACTTTTATACAAATAGTAAATGTAAAATGATATGCATGAACAGCACTAACACTGTTAGCGTCTAGTTTGAACTTTTCTAACAGGAAAGAGATGTCCAAACAGTTTTGAGTGAAACGGAGATACCTCAGCCTCCTCCAATGCATGAAGATGCTTCTGTAAGTAACAGATTGACCATTTGTGATATTGCTTAAATAAAAAAAATATTTCTGTATGTTCAGTTTCCTCTGTCATTACTAATCCGATTATCTTACGCCTCCATTGCAACCTTCTCTTTAGCTGTTCTTTATAGCCTGAAGTGACGTAAATCATACGCGCCTCTATATTAAGACTCTGTCAGTATATGATAATGTGTTCTTTAGTTTTGAAACCTATAGAAAATGATTTGAGATCTTCGTTCCAACAACGGTCTAATTTCTCTCTATTCTAAATTGAAGCATTTGAGTCAATTTAATGACACATTTCTTTAGTTAACTCAGTTCTCTTGAGCTATAAAGGGCGTCCTGTGAGCAATAACACTTTTCATTTGTACTGTAAATGCATTTGGATCATGGTCTAGAGAAAAAATCTCAAATGATGAAAGCTGACAAAATGCAATTGTCTTTTTGCCTCGGGACGGTATTGTTTTTTGTAACGGCGATGACAGAAAATGAATTAAACACTTAGGGATTATTGCATCGTTGGTCAATTTACATCTCAGGAGATTTGGTAATGTTCCAGAACCATGAACATCAGATGTTCACAAATTGGAGACGCCGGGAAGCAGGTGGCTCATTCTGAAATCTGTTTCAAACATGTTGTAGTCTCAAATATTAAAATAAACTTCATTTAGACATGTAATGCGGAGGGGCTGTGATTCACGGTAAGAAAATTGAGCGCATTTTAAGGAGACTTTTTTCTTATTGTTATCTTGAACTGTTTAAAAGAAGTTTTCCCGGACAAGGAGGAATCATTGTCAGGTGCTGTCAATTAAATTGAGCATATACATTTCTGTAAACAATAGATTCATTTTTGTCATAATAAACCTGACACTTTAACACCCACATTTGCATGTCAACAGCACTGGAGGTGTTTATAGTCAAGCTCCGCCCACTCACAGTGATGTAATGGAGAGAAATTTCCAGATGAACTAACAATGAGGGTAAAACCGTCAAATGTCTGTCAAAGCGTGTGGCGCTCCGGGCGTGTGGTACCCGCTGTTTTGCAGAATCTCAAAGCGGCCAGAGGCTGAAGTTTATTTTTAACAAGTTTTCGGTCTGATCTTAAAATGTTTGTGCGGCACAGATCGTTTTATGTATCTGACACATTGTTATGCCGGCTGTCTCGAGAAACTTTTATTGACAGAGAAGCCGGTAAAACTATTGGACCCCACAGCAAATCCACATCTCGAGAAGGCTCACTTTACATTCGAAGAAGGCATTTGCATACTGTAGAGGTCTTAAAGGAACAACAGGGCCTTTTTTAATAGAAAGTGTGGAGGGAGGATGGGAAATGGTCACATAAAATAGAATTATAATACAAGGACATCTACTACAGGTAGCATTAAAAGTGAAGGTGGAATACCACATCTATGACGTCTCTTCTGTATGTCAACACTGGTTTTCTTTGCTCTCTGGTAGCAAACTTTCTTTATACTTGGCTATGGTGCAATGATTATGCTTACAAACATAAAGGAGATTGCTGTAAACTTGAAAATATCTTCCCTCACAACCATTGTTTTATTATGGTAAAAGTAAAAACAGTATTTTTATTCTGTGCTATTTTCTGAGTGATGCTATTCTCTATTAATTTTGTTCTCCAGCTGTTGTTGATTTTATTTTGTTCGGGGACTGAAAATATAGTTGCACATCAAACGTTTAATGCAACATTCAAACACCTTTGATTCATATTTGATCATTTTTCAAGGAAGCTGTGAATTCCCCTGTGATAGACACTATTATGTATGGATTAAACTAGAACATTTATGATGTTATCATTTTAAGAAACATACACATAAATTAAACATTGCATCACGGTCTATTTGAAGAATTTGTATCTTTTAGCAAACGCTAAAAGTTTTGCCTGCCTGTGAAAAAGTGTAAAAAAATTTCGCGTGTGTGCCTTTCAGAGCGTTGCTAAGCAGTTGCTACGGTGTTTGTGGGGTTGCCTTCTGTCTCAAAGTCAAAAGAGTGCAACGCCAGGTTTACCCTACGTCCAGACACAACAAACTGCAGGTATCACTCATGCCAGTAACGTTCGAGTTTAAGACAAGTTCAAAACTAAAATTGAATGAAGTGAATTTACAGGAATGATAAGCAATAATGTTAGTAATGACTGCTTCAGCAAACACCACTTATAATAGACCTTCATTTTATCACTGTCCAAAAGAAACTGGACTGCAAATCACTTTGAAGTACATTATCAACCAAAACAAATCAAGGCCACTTTAAAATGCTTCCGATAGTGTTCAGTCTGTGGGGACAGGTCAGCGTAGTCCAAGTACAGCCATAATATTTAACCTTGAAAGTATTGGAAGCGACAGTGAATTAGAAGCAAGAACGTCGCCACGGTTACGTGAACAATTAATTCTTTCTGCTCAAGGAGAGATGTGCGATGTCTGTGAAAGCTTCATCTCCCCGGTGATACCATCTCAAGGCTTCATACAGCCCATAATTAAAAGGATGAAGAGACCGTCGATAGGTGTTAATTCATCCTCATATACATATGTTCCAAAGCAGCAATGCATAAACTCATTTCTTCATTATGCTCTGATAACGGAAGCGGATAATCACTGTCTTCAAATATGAAATTAAAGGCAAATTCTGCAGTGTGTGTCAAATTAAGTTTAAAGGATAACTTTTGCTTATACATTTACATTTAGTCATTTAGCAGACGCTTTTATCCAAAGCGACTTACAAAGAGTTCAGGGAGCAATAAGCCATATGTCAGACAAGAGCAATAGTAGCCTACGATAGGTGCTAATACAAAGTTACTAGTTTCAACAAAATCTCGACCACTACCTGTTGAGAGAAAAAGAGGTTAGTGTGCTTTTTTTCATTTGTCTGTCAGGTATTCACAGAAGAGATGGTTTTAAGTTGTTTTTTGAAGGTTGTGAGAGATGTGGTTGACCGGACCGCATTAGGAAGAATGTACCACCAGGAAGGAGTTGTGAAGGAGAATGAGCGGGAAGGTGATTTAATGCCCTTATGGGAAGGCATTACAAACTCATTTGGGGTAGGAGCTGGTTGTTAGCCGTTAGCACACAGCGTGCTAGCTACATAGCACATTTACAGCCACCCACAACACATGGACGTGAATGTGTTTAGTAACCAACAACATTTTGTGGTCAACAACAGACTCCGCAGAACCCATTGTTCTCCACGTTAAAGGAAGATAATTCCAGAGCCTCTGAGCTACCACACAGAAAGCACGGTCACCTTAAGTCTTAAGACGTGTTCTGGGAATAACTAATAGGTCTTGGCCTCAAAGAACGACCATGGATGTGCACCTGCACTAGATCCTGGATATAAGAAGGGGCTTGACCATGCAAGGCCCTATAATTAATAACTAAAGTTTTGAACTGCACTCTGAAATTAATAGGAAGCCAATAAAGTCCTTTAAGCACAGGGGTAATATGTGACCTCCTGCTGGACCTCTTTGAAAGCATGGGAGCTGCATTCTGTAAAGTTTGTAAACGATTCAAAGAATATGCGTACGTGAATAAAACATTACAGTAGTCCAATCGTGAAGAAATAAGAGCATGTACAAGCATCTCCATTTCTTTATTCGTAACCATAGTTCTAATCTTAGCAATGTTCCTGAGATGAAAAAAACAGGAACGAACTACAGATTTAACATGGCTGTTGAAACTCAATGATCTATTAAAAATAACACCTATATTTCTAATAATTAACGTCGTGGAGACGCGGGAACATGGGCTTTACATGTTACAGAGCGAAGTAGATTCGTCACGATATTCATGTGTTTCAGAAGCGGTTGTCCAAATGTTCAACTCCACATAACTCTCCACAGGATGTCCTCTGGAGATTCGAAGCCGAAATATTTTCCGGAGGTCCTGTCTTCTGTAACGGACCGCCTCCAAGAACACAGATGAAAGTAGATCCAAAAACAAAACATTTTAATAAAAGTAACTTTTATCACATGGCAAGACAGAACAAAAAACATGGGAACTTTCTGGATATAAATAGTCTCTTGATGGTCGGAGTAATGGCTGGCAGGGCGGTGATTATAAACGAGGAATTGGAGCATGGAGGATCATGGAAAATGGAGTCCTTGGGGAAAACACACGAGAAACCATCATGGGAACAGAATGGGACTGTGACACTAGAAGACCATACAAAGGTAAAACAAATGTATATATAATGCAATGCTATATAAAATACCAGTGCATTGACTTAAAATAAATACCTTAACTATTACTGTCAGGCGTAATTACATGACTTAATTTAAATTACATTTATTATCTTTACATACTGTATATATGTCTGTGTGTGCAGATTTAATAAAATACTTGAATTTATCAGGAGTAAATTAGCTTGTAGAATGTTGTCATTCTCATAAATAACAGCAGCGTGTGCACAAAACCGGATTAAACACATTCAGAAGAAAACTGCAGTTTTTGTACAGATATCTGATTACTAATGTTTTTCTTAATGGATCTACTTAATGAAAAAGTAAAATCTATAAACCATATTTTGCGCATAAGTTTCCGCACATGGTTTTACATAATTACGTTCCCTGCAAATTTCTGAGGAAATTGAATAAACGCAGAAGTCATTGATGTAAACAGTTTCATTCAAACACCATTTAGTGTCATCACAAATGTTCCGTCTGAAAGGGAAGAGCTGTGGAGAACGACGAGAAACCCCATCTAATTTACATATCTGTCGTCTTTCCCTTTGCTTTACGACTTTTCTCCCCGTGCACGTATGTGACAAATGCCATTCGTTTACAGTGCAAACATTTTTCAGCGAGACCGCATGCATCCGCAGAAGTTTCATAATTGAAGAGATGGGATACAGGGGGAGTAAATATGGCTCGAGCAAATGCGTCTGGAGATGAAACGATGATGAATGCCTTTCTACGAAGCAGCGTATTGGGAAGAGACATGTAAACATGAGGACTGTTGGGACTATTACTCAATTAGATGACCTGACACGAGCGGTGTCGTCCTTCATACGGTTTTCAGGCGTAGGATAATGTTTACCCTCATTACACACGGCCTGCTGTGAATCCAAGGTCAACGCAAGCAAAGGAAAAATTCATCTGTGATTTTCACCGGTTCTTGTGTTTCACAATGCTCTGGACTTCGTAAGCTGCCTATGTAGGGCGTTATAGGCGTACTCCGCGAGGTCAGGTTTTGGGTTAGTTTCTATGCTGGCGTGGGTGCCATTACTACACCATCAAATAGCTCACTAGATCATTTATCTCTGTCGATACTAGCTTTAATAAGCAACAAGGAATCACTTGGAAAGTTTTATGCCAAATATTGAAAAGTTTGCTGCTTGTGATTCATTATACCCTGAACGGAGAAAGCGCCGTCATTCACTGCAGTTTAAGATAACACTTATCCTGAAGCATCTGTGCTCAGGATGATGGAACATGCTCTGTGGAGCAATAGATTAACAATTAATTTGCATTAATAATTAAAACCAATTAAACAGGGAACTGTACATGTCATTGGTTATAGAGGAAGCTGATTTAGCAGTCCAGCCTCACACCTCCAGTAATGAGATACACAAACAGCACAACACCACACAGCTGCACGTACTGTATTCAAGTCAAAGTACTTCCATTAGAAAGAATGCTAAATGCTCAACAAAATCAGAAACAATTGGGTTTCATGTGTGTCACGAATGCTGTTCAGCACCTTTAACAGAACAAGGACGTGGTGACTCTACAAAATTATTAATGATAATCTTAAATCTAATAATTTTTTTATTTTGCCTTGTTGTGCAAGTACTGTCGAGCTTGTGCGGAGGCTGCAGCTTTTGCCAGAGGGGAACTGGAATCCCCTGGTTAGGCCCGGTTTCCCTCTGTTTGCATACTGTTTTGCACTGTTTGCTTGGCCGGGGGGCTGCTAGAATTTTATAGTTTTATTTAATGAACACTGCATATAGGAATTTATAGTCTGTCTGATATTTGACCTGTGTTTTGACTTGCATAACCTTTTTCTTGTACAGCTGCTTTGTAACAATGGAAATTTAAAAAAGCGCTATAACTAAAGCTTGAATTTGTGATTAAAACAAGCAAATAAATCTGCCAATGGGGTAAGAAAAATAATCTAGTCACTCATTTCTAGATTATTTTCTTACCCCATTGGCAGATTCAAAAAGTATTTTTTTGCTGTGCAGAAGTGTCCAAAAGGGATGTTCAACTTTGGAAAATTAACTTTTATTCAAACACTTGTGTATACTATTTGTGTATACAGTATAATATGATCAAACATTTATCTATCAGGTAGTTGACAAATACATCTTACATGTGTCCTGTGGTGTGACTTAGTAAAATTTTTAAAACAAACTCTATAGTATATTGTTCTATAGAATTTAAATGTATCATAAAATATCATAAGAGATTTATTTTCATTGTTCAGCCGTCACACATCATAGGAAACATTTGCATATTGGTTTGTCAAATACCCATATGTTGCATAGTGTTCCTTGGAGTGTAAACAAAAATTTGTATTAACTTCACAAAATGTTAGAAACTTTACTCCATGTTAGTGTGCATTGTTTATATTACTTTATTATATTACAAAATAAGCCATTCTGCAATTTGCATTTTTTTGTCAAATTTTTTTGTCAAATTTTTTTGTCAAATTTTGTCAAATTTACAATCCCATGTTTAATCAAACTTATAGGGACATTAAAAGTAAATACTAACTGTACAAATAAAGTTTCAAGACATCACTTTTGGCCACTACTGTTATCTTAAGACTACATTTTCACGAAAATGTTTTGATGCCACAGGCTTAATCGTACAGTAAAGTAAGATTAAAGATCTTAATGTTTTAGCCCATCTTTAGTTTCATACATTTGATCAAGCACATTTTTTTCACAATGCAGGTACCTGTTTGCATTAGCTCCAAAACTATTCATGGATGCACTTGTCTCGTATAAAGTCACCAATTTTTAAACCAATGGCAAAATGTTGAAGACTGTTAGGTTTCTGTGCGCACAACAGAAGACAGAAAAGCAAGTTGAGAATCAGATGAGATGAGATAAGATCAACAGCTATCGGCAGTCTTTATTGTCTGGAGAGACGGCATCTTAAGCCTCACATCACTTAATAAGAGCAGAGAGAGCACTCTTGTGTGGAGGAGGTAAGAATGCTTGTATCTGGCCATTGTCATTTAAATAACGGACTGATTTATCCCAATGCAAACTGAAAGAGCTTTATCTAAAAGTCCATTGGCACCCAGTGATTTTATTGACGTTATCCTGATATGAAGCAATAATTCGACCATTAAAATGGTCACGACTGAGATAGGCTTTTGCAGCAGACAGCAGAAAATATATTTTAGACATCATTTGGTCCAATAAATGATACACTTTGATGTGCTGGTATGGTTGTTTCAACCTATGGTTGGGCCAAATATGGACATTTGTAGGTTTTTCCCCCATATTCAGGTTCAGGTCCCTTCACAAACATAGCGGTGTAGCATGTGTTACCTCAAGTTCTTTTGATACAAAAGCCATTCTCTCTGACGTTTCAGACCCAAAAGACGTTTCCAAAATTCAAATATCAATGTATTTCTCTCTGAAGCTACGAAAGGACTCTTAAGGTTCTGTCTTAACCTGATTTAGCACTGAACTCTCCTGAATTTCTCATCCGAATCCACATTATATTTGAATATAAAAGTTTCATATTGCTCTCATTTAAGCCACTTTAGCATGTTTCATGAAATGAAAAAAGTAAAAAGGCATCATTCTTGCCAAACTCTCGCTTATTACAAAAGTGTGGAGTCAGATACAGTGACATCCTTTGCCTAAGGACAGAGTCCAAGACACTCCAGTCAATTCATCCAGAAACTGCGGCCCCAGACGCTCGAGCGCTGCTGTTACTCGTGAGAGAATATACTGCACTATAGCATCAAAGAAGGAAAACATTACGTTTATTTTTTCTTAAAAAAAATGTCAAAACATTATTTGCATAAGAGAAATGTATTCTAATTGCAATTTGATGTGTTCCCCTCTTGTTTTGTGAGAAAATCTAAATGTAATGACAAAATAAAGATTTAGCCAATTAAGATAACAAAAAATCTGAAAAGTTTAAGACATAATTAAATAAAAGTTACGTTTTTGCTGCTTAATATATCTTGTGATTGTTTGTTTTAACTGGTTGTGGCACATGCGGGTACACGAGAGTCTGTTGAGAGTCTTTGAAATGACCACATCGTTACCCAATATATTTGTTTTCATGTGAACTATTCTTTAAAATGATGTATTCATTCGCTTATTTGCAGATGACAAATGTTATGTCTGTTTCTTAAAGTAACTTTCAGCCAATCGTGACTGAATCAAAACCAACATTTGCCCATTCAGCTGCACATTTCCGCTCTATTCATTTCTTTACATTAAAATTAATTTGAACTACTAAAAAAAATGCCTTTCATGGACGGTTGGCTCGTACAATAAATGTGATTTTTTTAAAAACAGCTAAACCCTTCATGGATTCATTTGGCATGTGAAAAGAAAGAATTTGCCGGATGTTGAGTTCATCATAGCCAATGAGATATAGAGGGTAAGTCATTTAGGGTAATCTGCCTTTTTCGCTAGCCTTGGTAAACAGAGCATGTCCAAATAAATAGAGGTTTCCGCTTACAGCAACAGCATGTGTGGGCACGGAAGAAAAAAACAGGCGATAATAGACTGTGAAAGAGTCGAAGGTGAAATGCAAGCTTATTTTCAAGTGTGCTTTTATTTCCAAACTTTCCAAACCACTTTTTACATCAGGTTACTTTATTGTCACATCCTGCACAGATGCTTTATGAAACTTCATTAAAAATGCCCCGTTCCGCCCTTACTTCACAAACGGTTGTAATACCCAGAAGTCACAGTTTACGAATGCTTCGCTTTGCCTTTAACATTCTGTTTTAGGACATGCCCGCATATAAAATACCGCCTGTGGTGCAGAGCTTTGAAAGAAATCATAAATATCATTCTTCCAATTTTTCTGTTTTGTCAGAAAGTGCTTCTTTCAGAATTCACACTGGGATGTATAATGCAAAAGGCTGTTTATATCCAGTCCCCTGTGTGCTGACATGAGTGACCGCAGGCGTCTTAAAAGAGGAACGGGCGTCCCTTCCCCGCTCCAATATTCAAGAGTCTTTGTTAAATAACATATGCATGCATACATTTCTCAGCCTCTCATATTTCTCTGCAACCTGCTGAATGAGAGACGAGAGATTGATGGACACGCAGAATAGCTTTTCATGCTTGCTGTAACCAAATAGAATATATGCAGGAGACCGAGCTGATCTGTGAGCGGCGACAGACTGTCAGTCGTGAGTAAAGCTGTCGTTTAGCAGCCTGCGGCCCAGACACCGCCCCACAAACTCTCTACCAGAAATGTGTTTTTCTTATCGGATTGATCTTTACATCTATGGGATGGGATTCATTCATTCATCTGTTATGTTTTCATTTATGTCTTTCTATTTGTCTGTCTATATGTCAGTCCATCTTCTATCTCTTTTCTATCTCTCTTTCATCCTCTTGTGTCTGTCCATCCATCCATCCATCCATCCATCCATCCATCCATCCATCCATCCATCCATCGATCCATCCATCCATCCATCTATCTATCTATCTATCTATCTATCTATCTATCTATCTATCTATCTATCTATCTATGTTTAACAATCTTTTCACAGAGGAGAGAATAATATGAGTCATGTCATCCCTCTTGTGTTTGAAAGTTCTAATAAAGCCATGCTTGATATAATAAGAATAACACAGTTATTTCTATCATTTAATGAAATCCTGACTCGGGCCGTGCCGTTGCTCTTATGACAACACTCCTGTGGAAATTTCTATCACAGGCAAATTAAATCTTACATTCCTGGGTGTGTTTGAGCTGTCTGCTCCCTCGCTCTCCCTTTAGTGTGACAGCGCATCTCTCCCCTTTTATTTTCTGCACTCTGTGATCAAATTGCTTTTGATGTGACATCATTCGTTCCCGTGTTATTTATCGGAGTGTCAGTCGGGGCCTGTGAAGACATCTGCACGCTGCTTGTGCCGGAGACACTCGGTGAAAATGTTTCCCGATGGATGCTGTGCGTCTCTTATTGTGGTCTCACGCATGGGACAATCATCTTGTGATGGATCACTCTCACATCTGTGATGCCTTTTACTGGTCAGGGGGTGCAACTTATCCACTGCAATGAGAATACATCTTTATTTATCAGAACATGATCACGTGGAATATGTTTTCAAAATGTAACCACAGGGGAACACCGGGTAGAGACAACAGTTAACTAGCATCCTTTTTTAACATTGCATCCCAAAGAATTGACAAAGTTCATATTATTGATGTATCCTTAGCTTCATCCTGTGTAGCCAGAGGAGAACTCAAGCCTGGGTTCTCCAAGGGTTTCTTTTCATTACTAACATCTTATAAGTTTTCTTTTTCTTTCCACTTGCTCGTGGCTTGTTCGTTGGGGACCAAAAGACAAAAAAGACTTTAAGAAAGTTTACCGAACCGATCAACAGAGATAATAAGATATATTTAAGATATGTATGGGGGAACATCCGAATTGATAATTACTTCTCTTGAGCTATGAAAGAGAAACATCTGAGCGTTACTCTTGCTTTGAAAATCACATTGATACGCAAATTATTCTGCTCTTACAGTATATAAAGTTCTATATTATCCATCAGCATCTTTGCTTATCGTACAGACAGTGAGACATTTGCAGTTTCCTCATGGCCCGCTCTCACTTCGAGGTCACTCAGAGGGACAGACCCCACATTAGGGTGAGAAAGGAGGGGACAGATGCATTCTGAGCTGTAGATTTCATGGAGTCGAGTCACAGCGGGCTTCCCCTTGCCTTAACCTTCCTCCTAGCATCAGGGTCCGGCGTGGGGTGAATCGATAGCTTTCTGCACCGCCTATGGGCTTCCAAACATCCCACGATAAGCTCAGGGTTAATGACTTGTGACACATTTAATTCCCAGAATGCCCCGCGTGTCACGCTTTGACTCTGATGAAAGATCTCAGCTCCTGAGCGGGGACGAGACCGCCATTCGTTCGGTGTCGTTTTTTGCTGCCGTTTTGACCGTTGGCTCAGCCGTCAGACACGGAGCGAGCGCGCTCTTTGTCTAGCCCTCGCATTCCTTCTGTTGCGTCGGGAGTTTCAAAGTGTACAGTTATTCAATTCCATAGCAGAGAGCCACTGTCAAACATGCTTAATGTGTGGGCGTCCAAGCCTACCATATGGATTTGTTCGCATTTAATGTCAAAGCGCAAGTTTTCTCAGAGGCTATATTCTAAACACACCGATGTTTGCAGCGCTTCCAATTTCAAATTGTCCTCCGGTCTCATTAAGTGACTTAGATTGGCTTCAATTAGAGACGGGATTGCTTGTTAGCATCTCTCCTCTGGAAACATGCAGAGGCCTGACACCTTTCTCTAGATGAACAGAGGGGAATGAAGGGATTGGGTTAATTACAGAAGGAGAAAAGATCGTAGCATGTCAAACCCCATTACACAGTGTTAGCGGAGGACAACGATTATATAGGTTAAAATAAGTTATTGCAAAGCTGGTAATAAGGCTATCACAATAATAAGCGTGAGGCTAAATACATAATTAAGTCTTAATTCTTTTCATTTATTATAATGGTTTCGGTTCGTAACTCTTGCCACTGTATCACCATCTCCGTTTAAAACATTAAAATTGCATGTTTTATGTACTTTTCATTACATTGGTTGGAAGTCAAATTGACATTCCCATTGAATCCGACTCAACAGCTCATTTGAAGCATTAGCTTAACATTGTGTAAGATATAAGGTCAGAATACAATGTTGAAACCAGATTTTTCATCGTTTGCTCAATTACTGAATTTTTGTTACGTTTTCTAACCAAAAACAGTAACAAATTGAAGCTTTAACCCTTTTAAACCGGATGCGTCTTTGCCGACACATTTCACCAAGCGGTATTCATTTCACCGTAACTCTTCAACCATTTTTACTTTCAACATTCTCCTGAAGGTAGACAAATTAGGCTTTTTGAACATACACGTATGTATGTATTACAGTAATAACTTGCTGCAGTTTTCGTGGAGAGCGGCAGAAGGGACATGTGAACAAGGAATTACGGAGAGTGAGAGATCTTGAGCAAGTAAAATAAAAAAATAGGAAAACAAAACATGGCGATGAGGAAATACACAACACATGCATATTCAAACATCGAAGAGGAATATGCTGTGGGTGTCGATCCAGATGTGGATGGATAAGTACATTTTGTCTCATGAGAAATGTCATAAGTGTAAAATAGGCTAAGTGTTTCAAAGTACCAGTTTCACATATCTTAGTATGTGGTTTGTGCGTATGCCTTCATGCACATGCGTGGATTTTCATGCTTGGTGTGTGCTCTTATATGCGTGCATGTGTGCACAAGTATGCGTGCACTTACGCAGTGCATGTTTATATCTGAGTGTATTTGTGCATGCATGCATTTGTTGAAGGATCTATATTTTTGTGTATTCATGTGTATTCGTGTTTGTGTGCGGATGCACGTGTGATATCTATATGGAGGTGTGTGTGTGCGCAAGTGTTGGGGCATATCGTGTGTATGTGTGTGTGTTTGTGTGCGTGCCTGTGCTTGCAATTGGACAGGAACTGCTTCAGACAGCACCACATTTGAGTGAATGCAGTGAAAAGTGCAAAACAACGTCTGGAGAACTCAGGTGAAAAAAGGTTGCTGAATGAAATCTATGTACATGAGTGACACTGAAAATACTTTATTGCATGTGCTACAGCATATTCTTCATGTCAGAAGTGCTAGATTCTTTCATTCTTTAGTTTTTTGAAAATGTCTGAATACATATCAGTAAAAATGTATTATGTTTTTTGATATTTGTCTATTTAAATTCTATATACAAACTCACAGCACACAGAAATGGTGAAAAATCTTATTTCATGGAAAGGCAGTTGTTTTCTGAAAGAAAAGATAACTTGCACATGATGATAGGACATTGTGATAGAATTTGACAGTCAAAATGTGTGAAAACTATTTTCCCTTCAGGCATTAATGGGGTTAACATGAAATCTTGAAAAATGAAAACAATGCATCACTTTATAAGGTAGATTATTAGAAATAATCAAAGGTGAGGTCTCTAATATCTCTTGAGATTAAATGGAAAACACTTTGGGACGGTTTCCCAGAGAAGGATTATTTTAAGGCCAGGACTAGACCTTGGTTAAATGTCGTCTTTTTTAAACATAATTTACAAAAAAACATTATTGTGTGGGTCTTGAGACTTACACCATGTCTACAACGGACGCGACAACACATGACAACACACTTGTTCTTATTTGGTACACTGCAAATTACACTTCACAATACGTTCACATTATGTCCCGAACTGATTCGCACAAGAACAATAACAATAGAATTATGACGCAGGTCGATGTAGAATGATGTAAAAGTCGCATGAATTTCGATATGACCTGTATCAGATCAGATTTAAAAAAATCGGATTACATGTGTTTTGTCCTGTTCACAGAGCTGGGTCACATATTAGCAAAGAAATCGGATTTTGGTGGCAGTAAACGCAGTCAAATATATGTCAGTGTAGGTTTTTAAGACACCTCTAACATTTCGGTTAGCCTGGAACTTCACTCTTAAAAGTAAAGGTGCTTTAAAGGTTCTGCACAGTGATGCCTTCTTCAAAGAACCTTCTCTTTCTTACTTTTTTATAATCTGAAGAAACTTTTTTGAATCAGAAAGGTTCTGTAGATGTTAAAGGTTCTTTATGGAACCAAGCTTAAAAAAAGCTTTAGCATACATATCTTGATAAAGTCTCAAAATATGAAAGCCAAGATGAGGCTTCAATGCGAACCATAACTTCTTATCAGATTATTGTAAATGCTTACTGTACAAAAATTTGTTGTCCACATTTCGTTTTGTTACTATTTAGTCGCCAGTTCGTCACGTTGGAACTAGGTTCTATCTGCCATATTTGTCCGAATTCGTTTTTTTATTATGCACCTGTTCATGACATTGTGAGGTTTTTTCTTTACGTTGTACTGTGTGCATCTCAGGACTTTTTAGCAAATAAAAATGTCCTTACGTACAGCGTTAAATGTAATGCACAAACTTTACATTTGCTCAGAATACAGATATAACCTGCCAATTCAGTCTCATGTGTCTCTGTTTATTCCCCAAATAAACTGAATGTACACAGTAAGTGTATGATGACCATCAGATGACCGGAGAACAATGACATTTAAAGGTAATGGCCCAGGCTTTTCATCAGGTACGTGAGAGACAGATTTCTCTTAGAATACCAACTTGATCTGACAATTCAATCAAAATGCTCAGCAAAAGTTCATGAGAATAATCATTCTCTCTCAGTGTATAGCACGCCTGTACCATGGTCAGACACCTGGAGCGCAGAAGAAAATGAGTCGACCATCACTAAAAAAAACAAATATTTTTTGATACGCTTCTGAGACAGCCAACACTGTGTTATCAGCAGCGTGCATGAAGCGGCAGGTGAAGCTGAATTTGATAGACATTTGCAAATCTATACCCAAAAAAGAATCATTTCGGTTACATGCGTTGCATGCAGAATTTGACAAGAGCCAGGTTGAGAATGAATATTTAAAATCTTTGTGCTCTCTGTGAGACAGGGTGAGTGGTTTATGTATGTGAGTGTATTTGGGTCTGTATGTGTTTTGCCTTCAGGCATTGTATTCTTGGCCCTCAAATCCACGCTGTGTTCAGTGTCGGCCAACGATACAAACCAAATACCCTCTAGAATATCTCGAATAAAGCAGTCGCAGAAAAACAACCAGAGACCTACTGATCATTTAGTTCAGTGTAGAGCAACACCATCGCTGTAGCACAAACCCGCCTGTCCGTTATAATGGAGATGCGAGAGGAGCTTCGTTTTCCCCTGCGAGGAAGAAAAGAAAGTTCAGAAAGTATCAGCAATTATCACATGCTAAAGGAAGAAGGTGAAGTCTACTTCAGAAGTATTGATCTACAGGGAGAGCAAGGCATGTTACTCTTAAGTGGCTCTTACGCACAAATCTCTTCTCAAATAGTCCTGAGAGACAGGTTGGCTGCTAAATGCCCTTCATGTCCGTCGGTGGCGTCCGGCTGAAACCGCTGACCTCTGTCATATTTCAACCTGAACACACACACTTAAACCCTACACCTCACGAGTGTAGAGCTCTAACTTACAGCTTCGCTATAAAGCTAGTGAGCTGTCTTGTCCCTACATAGGGAACCGAAATGGAACCTCGTAAATGACTCATTCTGAATGGCCTACATAGTCGGCAACTCCGCACAAATTGCAGTTGAAACTGAGAAGAATGGATTCCAATAGAGTTTGACATTATCATGCTGTTAAACTGATGATGCATTACTATATTTGTACAAAAATACAAATTGGGATATACACATATATTGGGTTAAATATTAATTATAAGATTGAGAAGTTATACATTTTTATCACATAACAACATTTTCAAGACTTATTATGACAACAAACAGAACGGTCAAGATATTGTTTCATTTAATAGTCAGATAAATTCACTTGTAGGCAATAGCAACACTGCCACATACAACTGAGACCATTTAGCTTTTCATTAAACGATCAGCATGCTTCAAAAAGATGTATTCATGCGTCTCAAAGGTTTTGTTTACACTCGCTCTCCATGAGCAAGGTTGTGGTCGATTATTTTTAAAGTTGACTTTTGATAAAACTGACTGTTATTTGAGAGAAAACTAAACAATTATGCCAATTACTCACCAATAAACATTTTGTTTTGCCCACAGTGACATTATTGTGCAAATAAATGATCACAACAAAGTCAACCAATTATTATAATTATAATAAACTAGTTATTTAATGAATTCTAAGAAATGTAAAATTAACATCATTAATGATTTATTTCAGTCTGTTGCAGTGCATGTTTTGCACCGGCTTTTTTGTTCTGAGCATGCTTGTGATGTCTTAAAATGCTGATAGTTCATCATGTCTGTGAGCAGACCCACAAGATTAATACCAGCAACATATCAAAGCAGTGCTGTAGGGCATTATCAGACACATCCTCTGATAACACGCCTTGAATTCTGTTTTTGAACATGAGCAATGATAGGCCAGAGGCGATAAGGGTTGTGTTTTTTCTGACTCACCCATTGAGATGTTTCTCTTTAACAATTACAAAATACACAAATTCTGTCATCTTTTACTAAACTTTATTTCATTTCCAAACTCTTTGACTCATGAAAAAGGCAATTTTACAGCATGTCCTCGGTCGGTTTTTGTTCAATGTACTTCATGGGAAAATAATATAACAAAATGCTATTAAAATGTACGACACACTTTCTAAAAGAAAACCGTGAACCCGCTTTACATAACACCTCGCTAATGATCAGTGGGGGATAAACTCTAAGATATCTGACATTTCAGGCCACGAGTCCAAAATCATCCCATCCTTTCTCTCTAATTTACACCCGCAGCAGTGCCAGGTCTATCCGGACCAAATTATTTGCCCAGCAGGTACAAACTGGCATATCTGATTCAGCACAGACAAAAATAAAACACGCCACAATGAAACCTTTCATCCGCTAACAGGTTCAAATCAACCCCTTAAAGTTTTCAGCGTATGTTTGGTGAACTGTAACATGACTGTGTTTGTGTTGGTTCGGCTTACGCTTCGGCGAGCGGTCGTTTTGCATTCGCCATTTTAAAAGAGTTCAGTAGAACATTTTCTTGCATGAGATATCAAGTTAAGACAGAAGCCGGGCAAATTACAACTGACGTTTGTGGCTTTTCCTGACCAACGGCGTACTGACAGAGCAACGGGGAACACATTTGCTCAGTTGCTGGAAGCCGTTGTGATGAAGCCATTGTGACAGCGGTGACGTCTGAAGACTTATGGCCTGTTTAGACAGTTTTTTTAGAGGCTGAAATCATCACCGTGATTGAGCAATGATCAATGATCATTCACTTTGTAGCGGATCAATCATTGTCCGAGCGCACGTTGACGGCTGCTGATGGGAAGCTCTCTGGCATTTGTGCAATAGCACGGTGAACCTGAAATCAATAGCTGCTTTCAGAAGGGACTGTGTGTCTTGAGTTATTTGATAACTTTCCAATTAAACACGTTTTTGTAGAGCGTGTAAGTGATTAACTGATAAAGCTCTTCTCTATTTCATGTGTTTATGGAAAAATCCATACAGTGCATTCCTGCTCACCCGGCACCAGAAACATTGCGGTGGAGCGCCATAGAACAGGATTAATTACAGAAGATAATGCTGTTGAGTTGAAATGTCTTTGCAGATGATGGTCCTAAAGAAATGTCTGTAAAATACAAAGGCGAACAATGCAACGTTCATTGGATAGCTTAGGACAAGTTTTTCTTCTGAAACTTCCAGAGAAAGAGACTACTTCCCAACATACTGTACTCCTACTCATTTAATAGGGCTTATTTTAGCATTTAACAAAAATAAAAGCTCAATATGAAAATGATCTAATCATTAACTTACCGTCATGTCATTCCAAACCTGTATGACTTTCTTTCTATTGCAGAACACAAAAGATATCTCGAAGAACGTTGATAACCAAACAACATTGACCCCCATTGTTTGAACACAAAAACGAAATTTCTCCAAATGAATTTGTGTTTTAAATGACACGAGGGTGAATAAATGGCTGTTTTGTTATTCGTTGGGTGAGCTACTCCTTTCAAACCTTGCGATATAGATCTTATGACAGCTTCCCTGGTCTTTTCTATACACACACATGAATAGATGTGCAATGTATATTTTCTTCCTTGTATGCAGAGGATACAGATGGTAAAGCCATACATCAAACTGTTTGTCACCACAGGCAAACAGTCCAAGGCCACGACAGTAGAGACAGACTACTGCATTATCTAAAGCAAGAGGTCAGTGTCTTTCAAAAATAAAAGCTTCTAACTTAACATCAGACACTATCGTTCACCATAATCTTACAAGGTTTGTTTGACACAGTAAAGTGTGAAGAATCAATCTTTGCAGCCACCTGATATTAGTTATTCAAAGCATAACAATGTGAAAATGTAAGTGATGAAAATGTAATTGCATGTAAACACATTTAATTGCACATTAGAAATCCATTGATTCCTATATAATAACTGTCTGTAAACTCGAGGATCACAATTATTTATAACACACAGAATTCAGAAAGAACTTAATGTTTATTACATGAACTGAAACCACATTTATGATGTTAACTAGAAGGGTTTGTTCCAATTGTTTTAACGTGGTGTGACTAGCCATTGTAATCTATATTAACCCAACTTTTATCCACAAGAAACCAACATTATGTACGCAAATTATAAACGGCAACAATATTATACGTTCACAATGACCTCCTAGGCATATCCTCTGTGTGCGCGCTGCAAGCCGCGTATGCGCGTACTCCTTCCTGCGAAGATCACAGGGAAGCGGAGCTCGATGTGCAACCCGCCTGAGTACTTAAAAGCAAACTTTAATCTGAACTCCCCGAACACACAGGCGGGATGTCAAACCTCACGGAACATCTCTATTGTTTTAAAGAGAACGTCAGGAGCCTCACGCAGCTTTTCAGATGATTCGTCTCCGTGGACTATCCAGTTGCGCGCCACCATCTGCTTTCCAAATGAATTTGTCAGCCCTGACTCCGAATGCACACGATTGACGTGACATTACACAATAAAAATAGCAACATGTAAGACGATGACATTTATTGAGAAGACCTTCTAAGACCCATAAATCACCTCGAGACCCTATACTGCTCGGCTTGAAGAACGCATTTGGAGACATTTTTGTAAACGGATTTGCATGCATTTCAAAACCACGTAAACACCAAAACATTGCATAGGCGAGTCTTTAATTCCAAATTGTTGTTGTAAAATGGACTGCATGTTTTTAACATGTATTAAATATAACGCTGTACTGTTTTAGCTATGCTTATATGATACTTTGTTTGACTTTAGTCTATGTATGAGTTCAATACACTGAAGGATGTTTATTGTTTGGAGGTAAATGCGATTGTATGAAGTTTAAGAAACGTATCGTGGCAGTATGAACTTCTCTGGAGACGTATTGGCTGATGATTGCATCTGTTTTAAAGAATTATAGTTCATGGAAAAGTAGTTTTCACAGATGTCAGTTCTCTTAGATTGATTTATTTTTGTGAATTTTGACAATTCATATTTGTTCTTCATATTTTGAGACGGGCAGTCACTGAAAGATGTCTAAATGCAAAACATGAGCGATGACGTCAAAAGTGCACTTTGCGTGCACATCTGGAGAAGGACATCAAGCATGAAAAGCAGAAAATCCATCAAACAACAAGATGCATTTGGATTAGAAGAACATCGTGAGCCTCAGAGTAACTAAAATAAGATTTTTTCCTTTTTAAAATTAAAAAAAATGCTTAGCATTGGTTACCATACTGTTGCTATGTAGTTGCTAATTTCTTCATAATATTGCTAAAATCTTCTTAAATGTACAGTATGATTTACAATCTTGTTTTTTGTTGCTGATAATAATGGAAAATGGTATAATTTTGTGTGATGTCTTGTCTTCTGTATGTTACATAACTTTATATTCTCAGGGAGCAGAATGTTGTGGCCATTAGCACACAATACTGCAGGTAGACATTGTTTTCCTAGTTAAAAACGCATTACTGTCATTCACATTTAAATCTAAAACAGTTTTTTTCACAACGCTTTGAAATCTTGTTTTAGTGTCAGCAGGCGGTAATTATTTTGGCGAGTTTGGGAAAAATGTAGTCTTGATATTAAAAGCAGCTTGCGTGTGAGTAATAAGCATTTTCATTTCGGCTCGCTCAGTGTTGTTTTTTCTGCAGATCACAAGTGAAGTGGAGAGAAAATGTCCTGTTTCTCTGGCAATGCTGAGAAAATCTGTACAGTTAATAGAACAAAAAAAATTGCAATTACTTTTTGGATATAATAAATGAATGTCCTGAAAGTTAACACAGTGGTGAAAAACAGTAGCTTTACATTGAAAGAGCGACTGAAGCTTGTTCAGACTTTGCATTTGCATCGACTTAAAGTCCTAGTGAAATTAAAAATGACAATGCCTGTGAATATTTTATCAATGTGGGTTATTCTCTTTTTTTATGTGTGTGCCCTCATAATCTTCAGATAAAATCTGAAATGGCACTTTCGTCCTGTAATGACGATCCTTCTTAGATGATGTATGTTTAGATGGTTTGGGCGGAGCATCTGTTACTGTTAACTCCTCCCCCTTAACTGTCACTCTGCTGACAGTTCCATTTCAATATGCAACGGGTGTTTTTGTTACATCCAATCAAATCGCAGAGAACGGCAAAAGCCACGCCCACTGTTTTTCTTATTCCAAATTCCATTTCGCTGGAAAATGCGGCAATAAAACGTTCGCAACTTCAGTTTCACTGGGACTTTAATCAAATTTTACAGTTTGGGTTTCATTCTTTTTGTACTTAAATGTGTTTAATTTAGGAGAGATGCAGTTTGCATGAAAGTTGCTGTAGAGCTGGAAATACATGAGTCGGTGTGGGCCAAAACTCCTAAAAGCTTTTTAAGAATTTTTTAACAATCATTTGAAATCATTGCTGTTCAGCTGTTCACATTTGTTCGCTGTTCAGAGATTTTTGTGTATATGGAATACATGGTTCACCACTCAAACAAACTGCCGTGTGATTTTCTGTGCTTTCAGAGTGCAGTCCTGTGATCTTCCTTCACCTTTCGTGTGTCCCTGCGGTACTCAAACCAGAGTGAAAGAAGCAAGAGCTTCCATCAGTCCAGACCTCATACCTTCAGACGACCGACCCGCTGATCTGCGGCCTGTGCAGGTAAATCAAAGCTCGCCGTCCCCTCGTACCTCCTTCCTTCAGCGTTTCTCATTTGATGCCGCAAATCAATTGAGTGTAATCGATGTGGATGTTTTCTGATGAATGTGTCGGGAAGTATCGAGAGCAGCACTTAAAAGATGTTTTTGGGGAATTGTCGTGACGCGCGGCGTCAAAGGGACTTGTTCTCTTAGACATGAAAGGTTCCTGAGATCAAGCAAGTTGAAAATGAGAAGCACTCTGTCTTGTAGTTTCAGGTCTGACAGGAGGAGCTTGTCTCAATTGAAACAAAAGCGACGAGCGGCCTGGCTGAGGTGACATGATAAATAAATCTCTGTGTGTTTTGAATACAATGCGCAGTGAGACACTAGATTCATCCGGGCAATGGCCATTTAACTTTGTGTGACCTTAATTCACAGTTATTTATAGAATTACTAATGTTAAGTAACCCATTTAGCTCAGGTTTTGTCACTCGCAGTACAACATCTCATGTTTATAGTTTTTCCAGCAGAGCTCTAAACCGACAGCTGGCAAACGGAACGGTGTATTGTTTTCATTCCGCTCTCGACCGCCACAGATGCCCAGTGGCTGTAGCAAATGTGTGGTTTTGTCATTTTCTGAAGAAGTGAAATGACAGATTCACTGTTCCATGACCACTGGTGTGAAAGACTGAGAGAGACGGGCTACATTTCATTTGTGTTGTGGAGTGGACTACACACAGTATTCGGCCATCTCGAAGTGGGATTCCAAATCACAGGGGGCGTAAACGTTCGGTCCAAAGGACACTGCAGACTTCCTAGGGAACAGGTGTTCATTGATATATCACTTTACTGGAAGTGGAGATTGAAATGTATCCATCAGTCAGTGTGGGCTTAAGGTCGATGACTATCATGACATATATGAAACGATATAATCCATGTGCATTGTATTTACAGCCACGGAAATATTTTAGACACAGTTTCAAAATTATATTCAGTTTTACTGAATTTACTATTTATAGGTATGTGTTTAGTTAAAATTATCATTTAGTTTCATCTTGTGAACTTACAAGGTTTGTTTGAACAAACAACATTTCTCCCGAATTTCAAATGAAGAGATTGATTCTATTTGCACTTATTTGCCGGGAGAAAATAGCAGCAAAGATGCTCTGTGTTTTTCATCTCAGGTAATATTTACTTTTAAGCAATACAGCAGTAATATTTCTATATTTATTTGGGAAAAGTAAAAAATGAAAGTTTTTTGTGATAACCTGGATTTGTATCACAGTTGTCATGTGTCTTGTCATGCTGTCAGTCTTTCACATTGCTGTTGGATGACTTTATGTCACCCCTGAGGTTTGATTTTGTTGAAATTCAACAGACACTGCACATAAAAATTGGAAAGGTCTCTTAATATACAATAGCGGTACCCATTCACTTCTATTGTACAGACAAACCAGCATATGCTGGGAGAGAGAGAGAGAGAGAGAGAGAGAGAGAGCAGATGAGCGGCTCCTGAGAGAGTTTCAATGCAAAGTCATCTTGATTCATTTAGTTCTGTGTAAATGGTGTGTGTGTGTGTGTGTGCGCGCATTTGTGGTGTGATCTGCTAAACCCATTCTGGCAAACTTCTGTTAGACGTTTGCGCTCACGTCAGTCTACTTTCTGGCATCTTTAATGAACCCCCTATTTTAACCCCAAGTATGAAATGCGCTTATAAATGTCATGTTACTAAGCATGTCAGTTGTGTTATAATTGCCCATCAGAGGAAATAGGAAATATATAGTCATATGTTTATTTGAATGTACATATATAATATAAAAAGAACTTAAGCAGGATTTCCTAAACATCTTGAAGGGCATATAGCATGTTAGTTTTATCTAACATGACTGTGCCTTTGACCATATTGTGTATCTCAACTGACTTCTTGAAGTGAATTTGTCAAGATTCACGCTGTGAAAATTGATGGTGCAGTTACACTGGTTCATCACAATATACTCCTCACAAGGTCTCATTTTCCTCATTTAACTGTAGACTCTGTGCCGTGCATATGTTTTATAACCCGAACAGTATGAAGCCAGTCAAAAATAGCCCACTTGCAGAAGTCGAGGAACCTCTGTGGGAATCCAAAGCTTTCATCATCAAATAAGAGTTTATCTCTCTGTATCTCTGGCCCATTTACTGCAGCTGGTGGTTTTATCTTTATCTGAATGCTGCTGTTAGAGAGCGGGGTGTTAAAGTTTTTCCCCACATGTCTGCTGAGAGGATGGAGGCACAGCCTGTGAGGTAGATGTGTAACTTGAAACAAAAGGAATAAATGAACAGATTGTCTAGCAGAGTTCTCATTATTTTGCACCCATGCTGTAATTTACTATGCTAACTAAAGTTCGTCTCAGAGTAACTTTGTCACTTCCGTTATTGGTACTTCTGCAACATCGGCAATTAAAAAAAATCACCAAAAACGTTTGCTACAAGATCAGCAGACTCGGTTGCCATCTTTAAAAAACACCTAAAAACGCATCTCTTCCATCAACACGTCGCTGATTGATTTTTCCTAATTCTCTTCCCTTTCCTTCTTTAAAAAAAAAAAAAAAAACACCTTACTAACCTCACTATTCTTAGCTTTGTATACTGTGCTAGGCTTTAATGGACGAGTTTGATGCACTTATGTATTTTGTTGCCAATGTTGTAATAATTGCCTCCAATGTTTCCTCATCTGTAAGTCGCTTTGGATAAAAGCGTCTGCTAAATGACTAAATGTAAATGTAAATTTCAAATCTGTTGAAACTCAAACTGTTACTGAATGTTTGTGCAGCATCAACAGCCGAGAGTGTCACACCTTATAATGGACAAACCAGGTTTTAGGTCGAACCAGGTGACAAAAAATTCCTTATTGCACGGCTCCACGGTTGGAATGCTTGATTCTGATTGGCCAGTCGCGACATTTGCAGGTCCTTTATTCCCAGATAACAACCCCTCAAAACTAATAACACAGTAACCTGGATGCATCAAATCATTATGACAAGTTTTTTACTCTTTTAATAACATAGATTACATTATATTTACAAATTGCCTTTTCGTGACATTTGAATGTCGTTTCTTACCTTAAAACTGAAAGTAAACGGCTTTTCTTTGCCGAAAGTCTGCATTCGGTAAAAATGAGCTAATAAAATATGTAATATTCACATTTCATGTCAAGTTTTTTTCTCATGTGGCAAGTAGCAGTGTAATAAGCTGTATAGTGTACAAGCAGACTTTGGACTTAGAGTTTTCCACGAGCCCGAAACACCACCCGCAGATGGCTTCATCTTTCGGGTAAATTCAGCAAACCGCAGCTGATTATTCACGACCTCCAGACTTTGGACTTCGAGTTTTCCACAAGCCCGATACACCACCAGTCCGACGATCTTAGGGCCGTTCGGGCATGGATCTTTGGATGATTGCATTCCCCCATTATTGTATAGGATATTGTTCTTTATGACAGTGTAGTATAGCACAGAATCTTATGCAATAGGGCTATAGTATAGTATAGTATATACTATACTATATGATATAGGATTAATATCATTTCATTTAATCCTGTTATGCATCATGATCTGTTCTGGTACCCCGGGTGGGGGGACATGTATTGGTGCGTTCCCGCTCTGTCCATGCAACGCTTCATTGACAGTTTGCCCAGATCGTTTTCATTCCAACCTTAAATATATGCAAATGTTTTAATATTTGACAACAGTAATGTATAGTACATTGTAGTATAGGGCTGTGTAGTATAGCATATTGGAATATCATTGTATGGACTACTGGACTATTAACTTGTAACTGTACTGTACCTTTCTTTTGTCTTAAAACAACAGCACAGATGTTTGGAGTGATAGGGTTGAGTAAATGACAAAATTCTCTTAAATATTCTTGAAAACGGTCAGAATCTTTCCGTTACAGTCACACTGGTGACAAAAACGTGTGGTATGTTGATTATGTTTACCTCAACATAACATATGTCATACACAGAGTAGAGATGAAAAGATTTCATAAAAAGGAAAGATTAAATGGAAGAGGCATTAAATGGCGTAAGTAGTATGTACGCTTCGGGCAGTGAACTTTAGGGAATTATTTTCATCTTTGTCTAGTTTTCTTTTTGATCCATAGAAAGAACCCTGCCGCGTGACCAGGTTCCCTCTAATGGAAAAAGGCACAAGAAGAAGGAAACTCGCAGGCACGCTGCCATCAAAATGAATTCTGGCGTTGCATTTGAAGGTGCGAGCAGATCCGATCACAGATGCACGCTGGCATCTAAACTGAACCTTCACTCACATCAAAGACATGCAAAAGGAGACAAAATGGAAGCGCTGGTCGTTTAATGATTAAGGATGGCTTGTTGCACAGGAGCGACAGCTGGGTGTGAGCTGGCAACAGCTGAGACCATTACATTTTCATTTCTCAAGGAGAAACGTTGAAGAGATGCAGAAGAAAGAGAGATAATTGTATGACAGAGGCAAAAGCAGGGCATGTTAACAGCGTTGTTTTGTTTTTATCATAGTTTTATTTCTAAGTTATCTTGTGAAGACGAAATAATCACGATCTATAAACTTCAGAAATTCATCTCAAATGCATTTCATCACCTGCTTCAGTGATGAATTCATTTCTTTTTGTCTCTAACATTTTTGTTTACATTGTGGTCAGTGGTCACCTGCTACTTATGGTTAGCAAACCTAATCTCAAATGACATATGTGGCATAAAGACATTTTTGCCGTCGTCTCAAATGCGACTGTGTTGTCTGTCGGCCGGTGCATGTCTTCCGATACATGCAGCTGAAGGTTACTTAACCAAGGGCTAATGTGTAAGATACGCAGATGCATTGTGGGGGCTTGGGAATTGGTTAGCAGATGTCCAAACCCAGGCCTGGGAAATCAGGAAAAAACCAGGGCGATGGGGTAGAAGAAACAGACTCGGGCAGCATGTACGCCCGAGAGGAGAAGGGGGGAAAAGCATCTGTTGCCAAAGATTTGATGGGTCAGCAGTTTGTGTAGTTCGGATAAAGCGTCACAGAAATCCAATGGGAGGTTGTTAAGACTCGAGGCCTGAGGTTTCGATGGAGTGTTGTTGTAATGTGGTGTCCTTATCATGAATAAGACAGAGGCCTCCCAACAGCTACCCGAGAAGTTTAGAAAGCGCCGGCAGCGGCGGAGAAACACGGATGACATGGTGTTGACACAAATCAATAGGAGTTGAGAAGCGAGGAGTGTAGATGCTCTGAACGGCGAGGCATTTACACGTGACATCAGAGAATGTGGAGTCAAGTTTTGACCTTGGCCGCATGGGTGTTTGTGTCCTTAATGTCATGCAGTCGTTTGTCTTATTTTTATGTAGGGTTTTGATTATCTGCTGAACCCATTTTTAATCTTTAAATGTACTCCGCATCAGAACAATTTACTTTGAACAATTTGTCGACATTTTTTGTTAGCATTAAACCTCCTTCCTACTATCAAGTAAAACAATTTTCAAAGCTTTTGAAAAATCCCCCATCTCTGAATTTTAAGAGTTAAAATAATGTAACATTTGTATGTTTGTATAACATAAAGCTTTGACCTTTTTTATGACACAGTATTTTTGTCTCGTCTTCTAGTACAAATATCAAGTATTATTGTCAATAAAGATAAGTAACCATAGACATTTACAGTAGTCTTGCTTTAAAAAAGGTATACATAAATTCAAGTTCCCTTTTCTTAGCCCATTGGTAGATTATTTAGCTTGTTTTAAATATACACTTTTCTATTTTCATATTTTCTTTCGAAAACAAGACTAAATATCTCAGGTGTTGATTTAAGACTTTTAGATTTGTGTACCAGAAAACAATAAAAATGAACTGTATCCTTATTTTTCCCCCGATTCACAATAATTTATGTTTATAATAACAATTCTTAATTCTACCTGTCAGAAAAAAAGTGACACAGCTTTACTGTTACTATATTAAATACACTGCATCATTTGATTCATCAACACAAATAACATGGCAGGGAATCACACATCTCAAGGCTATATTTATTTGTCTTAACAGCTGCACGTGTCCATCTCATACAAGTAACATGTCGTTCTGTCAAGATGAGCCCTGTCTGATGTAAAGAAGATGGAGGAGACAACAGGGTCATGTTGACATTGAAATTGCCTTCTTGAAATGGACACTTGGACGCGCCGATCCATACGGGTCAAGATGATGTCAAACACCTAGAGAAGACCACATATGAGAACGACCAGATGAGAATGAAACGTCTGTCTCAATCGAACCATCTAACACGGAAAATGAGAGTTAATACCCACCCGCCTGCGGTTTGTATCTGAGACATGTCTGATTAGGACAAAAGACGTGTCAATTGCCTCCAGCGGGTGCTTGGCGTGGGGCTGATAATAAGGGGGAAAGGTATGTCAGGTTTTGATGAATAGGCTCATTCTGCTGATCATTCTCAAACATTTACACGCCACTCCTCCTTTAACCCGCATCAGCTCCCTGTAATGACGCGCCTGTGTCCTGCTTGCCCTTCCCGTGATGACAGCCTGCTGGTCTTACTTAAAACCCTCACCTGAGGTGACACCCACAGAAGAGCCACAGAGTCCTGAGTGAAACCATAAAACACAGAATAAAATGAACCACTTGTGACTAAGAAAGAGCTCTGAAAATATCACAAACCACCCCTTTGCATTTGATGTTTGATTATACTGTATGTAGATAGAAAGTTCCTAGAAAGTCATGTACTGTATATGTTTCAAGGAACCATAAAGGAATATTTCTGAAAATGTTGCGACATTTTCTCAAGATGGATATATGATAGATGTGATTGACTTGGGAGTCTTGCATTGTTTTCCAGACTACAATGAGCTTTTGAAAGTAGTGGCTGGATATTACAAAGTTTCAAGATTAAAAAGAATCCTTGAAAGACACTCAAGAGTTTCGTTTGAGACAGTAGCGAATAAACATCTTTCACCATTTTATAATCAGACGTCTGCATTTGTTTCATTCTGTCCGACAGTCTTTTAGCTTTTCGATCTTCCCGTGTCCCCAACGCAAACTTGTTTGAAGGTGGTTGTTAGCGGCTACAAATATTCCTCGGTGGGTTGTAATTATCTCATTTAACATCAGGTGACAAATTACTGATATAAAAAGACAGTTGTCACATAACAGTTTCCCGCTAATAATAAAGCCACGTGGCAGCGTGAAAACGCTCGAACCCCGCTGAGCAAAAATACGAACGCTGAAGGCAAAGTAAAAGCGTTTCTAATTCTGGTATCGGGTTCCTCGTTTTTTTCCTCCACCAAAAGCTTTGAAAGCCGCCTTCGAGCTCCAGCTAAACCAACACGGCAGATGGTTTCCGCTCTCAGTTCCATCTCTCCCGAGTCCTCTCCTCTACACCCTACTAATGACACCCCTCCTCAGACTGCAGGAGCGGCTCACCTTAATTAAACTGTGTTAATTGTGGGAGTCGGAAGCCGCTTTCCACCATTATGTAGCGCACAGCTGGTTGTCGCCTGCTCTCGAGAGACATTTTCCAGCTCTCTCTCTCTCTCGCTTATTCTGCAGCGGAACGCTTCAGACGTTCATATTTCCTCTAAATATGGAACATAAAGGAAAGACCGTGAGATGTAAATAAAGTATTTCTGACCTAGTAGGACACGTCAACATACTTTGTTGGTATTGCTTTTGAACAATCAGAAGAAAACGCCTCTAAAGCTCAGTTTGAGACGTTGTTGAGATCTCTCATGAAACTTTAATGAAGACTTCTGTGAAATTTCTGGTTCTTTCTCAGGGGAAACATCAGAGCAGACTTCAGGATATATTTCCATTTGCACTGTTTTATCTCATTGACGTCTAGATGAGACCAAAAAGATGCTAAAAATACCTGATTTGTGAGTTTTCTTTGGCCCAAGAAACCAAGTCACGTTTCTTTTTGTGCCGTGACATGTTTAGAGGCGTGGAAATGTTCATTCATGCATGTGTGAAAAGTTAACATCAACAATGTTTTGGAGTTCATGCCGTGAACCTAGAATCCTTTTAATATCGTGATGAATTCTTATTGCAACCGAAGTAAACGCAACAGCTTAAATCTTCGATCAGACGACTTTCTGTTGTTTCAAGACAGACTTTAAAGAACGTGACATGCATCCTCTAAACTTGAATCAATCAAGCGACGACATCGAACATGCTGAAGTGTTTCCAGTAATGTGTTCCTTATGCATTGGACGTCTGAGGCTGAGACGACACGCCGAGCATCTTTCAGGTAAGTTTCCATGTTGTGCTGAGAATTAGTTTGATTTGAAAAACACATCAATCATCACGCATTTGTTTTAAGTGTTTGACATAAAATAAAATCTAAATAAAAATTGATTTATATGTTAAGGTTCCCATTCCTGATCAGAAGATTTATTTTGCGTCCCATAGATGTAATTTATACTCCTTTCCATCTTTTATTCGTGCTTACGTCGCTTATATCCACGCTGGATTTCACTACATCGTTCAATACTATCGCCTGTAACTATTTTACGTATCTCTGCTGAAAACACTAGCTTGAATATGTATTCTGTTTAAACTGGTTTTTTTTTTGCTGGTTACTTTTGGTTTGGTGCTGGTCATCCAGGACACAACATGTATACTGATGACCAGCAATGTCAGTATATTTAGTATTTAAGATTCAATTTAACCGCATAATCCTTAATACTGCACTATTTTCTTGTCTCTTTCAAAACAATGTTTCGATAAATGGCATTGAAGAAACTAGTGTCCTTGCAGTTAAATGTTATTTGATGGATTAACTTGTAATGCTTTCCTATATTATTAGCAATGCATCATTTGTAAAATAAGCCGGGCATGGTTTTATTATATCATGATCATTGACCTTTCAGGCTTACAGTAAAAGCCACTCAGAAAAGAAATCATCCATTAAAGCCAATTGGAGGGTCACACCTGTTAATACGATTGTCAGTCCAAAACGCTGATGGTGTAAAACCAGCCTTCATTAGATAGTTGCTCCAGGACCAACAAATGATTCTCATCCAGCAACATGTCCTAGTTGGTTAAACTCCATTATGTCTTGTCCTATTATGGCCTCTCTTGCCTCGCGGATATAAAGCGTTCTTCACAACAACAGAGGGCGGAGAGTATAAGTGACAACAATCCTCAGTTTGTTTTTGTGCAACTTTGATTCACTTGTGGCAACTCGTCAAGCAACTTTAGAAGGACCGGACTGGACTGTGCGTGTAATTTATGTCGGACGGGGTCAGAGTCGAGCAGCTGGAGCACATTTCTCATCACTTTCTACGAGAATGTGCCACTGCCACGTCTGTCTGGCACATGCTTGCTATTCCTTATTTATTGAGCCTCATAAATACCAGAGGCGTATCAATAAACAATGTCAGATTTTCTTTTTTTTTTACAGTAATCATATCGCTCCTGCAGTAATTCTTCTCCATCCAACATTTCATGTGAATTAATCTTTCCAGATTGGAAAATTTAACTTGCGGGTGTTCAATCATGTTACAAAAGTACTGTAGGTATGTCATTTATTAAGGCTTGTGCGCAGTTTGTGTGAAGCTGTAAGCATGTAGTACAATTCTAAACAGGCGTGATAGCTATTGAAACCATTGCCAATAAAACTAATGACAAATTAATGAGATCTTTTACACGCTTTTTAATTATCATGCTTTTTAAATTTAATATAAAACGTACCCGGAGTCTCTGAGTTGATTGACTGTGATTACTTATTGAATGTGGTTTGTTTGTGTGTGTGTAAATGATGAATCTCCTGCAATGTTAGCACGAACACTACAGTGAATGTGGTTAAAGAAAAGAGACTACTCTGTGTTTAACCAGGTTCAAATAGATGTGCCGTTTTTGGCATCGTTATTTCTGTCCTTGTGGGGCATTTCGTGTGACATGCCTATTAACGCTCGCTTATTTGTCTAAACGTAGTTGGATTTTAATGCTCCCTTCAAGTTGAGTCGGAAATATTGTATTTGCCTGGTCATTCATTGGATAAAGTCATATTTTAAACCTATTGCACATTGAGTCCGAAATTTGCGTCCAAAATCTCTGCACGTTAAATACTAAATACGACCTCACGTTGTGTCAATCACATTGACACACCGTTTCCGATATTTTCGTCCGTCATAAAAAAATTCGGACTGGGTTCGATTTTCAGCATTTTTCGCATCAGTAGCAAGCATTTTGAGAGTCGTTTTGACAATTCAGAGACAACGTACAAACGTGCGCCCAATACATAAAAAACACATTTTCCAGTGAGAAAGCTTATGCAGAGCTAGTCTGTTGCGAACGGTTAAGAATCATTTCACAATTATTTTAGTTTAAATCGTCTAATATGTGCAACAGCTTTAAAAAACTAAATATTTCATGAATATTCGAGATGAATAAATGAAAAATACAATGACAGAATATAGAATTTACAACATTTAATTAGAAGTCTGTCTCTCAAAAATGTAACCGTATTTTTATATTTGAACAAAATTATAAAGTAAATCAATTTTGAAAATGAACTAGGTAAACTAAGCCCACAAAAATGTTGAAACAAACAGTATATAAATATTTACATACATATAGTAATACAAATTGGTATATCTTTTGAATATGAGCGTGTTTGTTCTATATAGTTTACTCAAAGGTCATATTGTACACTCTAAAAAGTGATGGGTTGTTTTTGACCCATGTTGGGTAAATGTTGGACGGACTACTAGGTTGTTTACATTCATAGTTGGCTTAAGACAACCCAGCTATAATGCATTTTTAATCCAGCAGTGTGTTCTGAACAATATTTACCCAGCACGGGTCAAAAACAACCCAGCACTTTTTAGAGAGCAGTATCTAAAGGACATTGTGCACACACAGTTTTATGCAGCACAAAACATCCCATTGAGAACAGTCAAAGTTATTTTCAAGAGTCTTAATTGTGTCCCAGTTGTCTCCACCTCAGGAGATTGTTTCAGGATTTGAATATAAATGTCGCTAACTGTTACGCTCTGCAATATTTGTTCTTATGATGCAACGGCGTGCAAGATTTATGTGACACTGCAGTAAGTGGAACCAGAAGTGAAAGCAGAACTTTGCAGAAGTCTATCGCGCCATAATACATGCTGTTTCCCCAGTGTCCCTTTGATGAATGTTTCTCCATATCAGACACAGTCTTAAAGTCAGACTCATCCGTCTTATAATTCAAACTCGAAGAGCTTGTGTGTTTGTACATTTCACCATGTGCTAAACGCTTGCGGTACACCCTGCTGAATTTTCCACATGATTATGATGAATGCGCAATTTGTTCGGCTGTTTGTCTGACCTCTGCACGGGTTCTTTTATGAGACTCGATGCGCGGTGCAAACTGTTATTAATGGAAAGGCGCACACTGAAAGACGAGGTTTCACCTGTATGCATTAATAGCTCATTACGGACCAAAGCCAGGGAGTATAAGGGAAACATGGGGTCACCTGACGATTTACAACCACCCGGATGTTCAAAACATGCATGTGGTCTAAAGTGCTTCAGGTGACCTGAGTTTGTGTTCTGTATCCGAACGCATGGGTCACCACGCATGCTATTGAGTGGAAAAATGCATAAAACAGTGCTGTTAAGGATGTGCCTTAATAATGTGGGTGTTAAGATATATTTTAAGCACACAAAAGGTATTTTGCACACGCATGCACTTTTGTATGGGGAACATATAATTTTGAACGAATCAAAATCAATTTAGGAAGCAAAAGCCATTCACCTGAAAGTGTGTTGATGTTCACATTTGCATAGTTTTGATGTCTTCATAGCCTTTAAGTATTGCACGTATAGATTCGCTTTTTGTTGCAGTAGTTCATTATGATTTTATAAGTTATGAAATGATTACAATGGCGTTGCTATTTGAAATGTTCCAGTTTAACATGTAAACTAGATTTTTTATTAAATGGTTAAGATTAATTTAGGGGCAATTCAATTATGAGCGATTGTGTTTTTATGGCAAACAGTTCATACACTGCGCAACAGTTGATAACCAAAGCATTTTAAGTGGATAAAAATGCATATTAGCAGTATGTGTTATAGTTTGTTTTATAAACAAATGTGAATTATGTGTTAGTCTGGGGATATCATCTGATACAAACATGGATACTTGGAAACCAGCAACATTAACTCTGCATTGTTCTCAGTCATTGTACAAAAGGATGTGCTGGTTGGTTGAGTAAAATGTGACGTTGACTTTACTTAAAGTATTACATTTTTCAACTCTCTGTGAATACCCTGCACTGAACGTGGTTTTAAAAACACTTTACTCCCATTGCAAACAATTGTAAAAACACACAGGCCCCAGGAATAAATGCTTTGGAGACAGACTTGAAACAATCGATGTCATGTTGTGTAGAAGGCTGTACATTCCTAAGGAAAGAATGTGAAGATGTTTGTATTTATTATAATATTTTCATCACGAGGAGACTGAGCTCTCTGCAGTTCCATGTAACCATTGAGGAATATTGGACAGCAGGTGTTGGATCTCAAACAAAGATAGATTGGCTGATGGTAAATGTTTGAAACAAAAATTAAAAGTCCAGAACGTCAAACGTGTCTCTTCCGCTCATGAGAGCCACAGACATTGCTGTGTTATTCATTTAATCTCAGGTGTAAAGAAAAGACAAATGGAATTCGTGGCTTAAGTGGATGATTGATAACTTGATATTGATCTCGTCTCCAAGTGTTGTAAAGTGGATATTGCCTTATTAACCCCTTTTCTCATGTAGGTCTAAGCATTTCTCACATAGGTCTACGTCGTTGCACAGAGTTGGCAAAGAAATTATCGAAAGAAACACAACCCAAATAATGCCTTTTTCCATCAACCAAACGTTTACGGTAGTTCAGGCAGGTCACTTGAGTCAAGCTCGCATCAGCTGATCCTCATCTTCCTATAGAAACGTGATGATTCTGTTTAAAATGAATTCAGCTACCAGTAGATCGTCATGTTGCTCAGAAGCAAATTACCCTCCTCCATCCCCAACTCCACTTCATTTACATTCAGGACTCGACTTTCTGAAACTCCTTTTTATGAGTCTCAATTATGTGTTACATAATGTGTTACCCTTTAATGTGATTAAGATTTGTAATAGCTAGAATTGCTATGTTTGCATATAATTTAAAGGAAAAACAATTACTTAAAATGACATATTTTTAGTCTCTCAACTGTTCCGCATAAACAGCTTTGAGCTTAAATGGAGAAGAAATTGAGACGTCATCTTTTGTGTCAACGTTAGAGATTTCAATATGAGCCATAAAAGAAACTTATATTACTTGCTTTCTCATAGATTATATTTGACTACACACAGAAAATTAATGATTAGTGCTGTTCCCCTTCAGTCGGTCTCTCGACGTTGTGAGAGACTGACTGGGGTTTGATCTTGAGAACCTACCTTCTCCGAGATAATTAATTAATAAAACGCCAATGGGCTTGGCGAATGGCACGCGCACGCCAGTCTCCGCCCCGTGCATACGGGTATAAAGGAAGATGGCGGCGGTCATTCACTCATCCTTTGTTCTTCGGAACCTGTGTGTTTGCTGATGCTACACGCGATACTCGACTTCGAGAAAAACCTGCTGGATTTATGACGCGGAGCAGCGGACTTCTCCTTTCGGTGGACTTCCCCTGGGCGTTTCGGCAGAAGGCTACAGACCTTAAGAGGTAAGTCCCTCCGGCTACGAGCATGTTTCGTAGCTGTATCCTTGGGTGCGACAGACTCATCCCGGAGTCTGACGGCCATGATTCCTGTGTCACTTGCTTGGGGCTCAAGCATGCTGAGGCAGGTTTTCACTGATGCAATGTCCCGTGTGTGCGGACATAGCAATCAGGGTGTTGCGGTCACGGTTGGCTACGTTCTTTCGAGCGCTGCCACCACCCCGTCTGTTTCCCAGGCGTGTTCAGCTGCCGTTTCGGCGAGGTTGACCGCTTTGGCGAGCGGCGGGGGTGATTTAGGGACGCGATAGATGTCGCTCCGTCAGCTTCACGCTCGCGGACCATCTATACCTCTTCACGCTCACCTGGTTCGTCCCCTACGAGCGGCAGACGGCCGTCTCATAGTGGTAAGACTTCGCACACGGATGATGACGCTATCTGTGTCGCTGCGTCGGACAGCTGCCTGCTGGCATCGGATGCGGAAGAGAGCTCCGGAGGAGACTCGGGCTAAGATGTCGGCCATGCTTTCCCGGGCAGCCGCGTGCATCGGGTTGCAGGGTGTAACAACATCCTCGCCGGAACGCTCGCGGCTAGATGCGCGGTTTCGGGGGCGTGGTCAAAAGCCACGCCCCGCTCCGTTACCATTTTTCCCGGAGGTGCATGACGAGCTCGCCAAGTCCTGGAATGCGCTCCTTTTGGCGCGTTTCAGGCCGGAGGGCTCTGTGGCTGTGACTTCCCTGGTTGGTGGGGCGGCTAGAGTCTATGTTGACGTTCCCCGCGTGGAGCGTGCAGTCGCGGGCCACTTGTGCCCGCAGACAGCTGCCACTGGGGGGGGCTCGACCTAGACTCCCGTCCAGAGCACGTAAGCTCTTCGACACTCGTCGAAGACTTGCAGTGCTGCTGGACGAACCGCCTCCGCTCTCCACGCCATGGCGGTCCTCCGGGTTTTTCAGGTAAGTCCTGAAGGATTTGGACGACGGGAAGTTCGACCCAACTCGTATGAGAGCTACGTACTGCCACAGACCTCGCGCTACGAGCGACGAAGGCCACGGCACGTGCACTGGGTCGGTCGATGTCCACAATGGTGGTCCAAGAGAGGCATCTGTGGCTTAGTCTTGCGCAGGTGAGCGGCGCCCAGAACGTCGGTTCTGGATGCGCCCATCTCGCAAGCAGGGCTGCTTGGTGATACCGTGGAGGACGGCAGTTCTCCGCGGTCTGGCAGACTGAGGCGATCGAACAGATCCTGCCACGCGGCAACGTGCCCGCCAACAGGTCGGCATGGTCTCGGGCACAGTCTGGTTCCCAGCAGCCCTGCCCTCCCGCGGCGGCCCTCCGGTTAAGGAACCTCCCAGAGGACGACCCACCAGAGGTGGACCCCCGCGGAAGAGGGCATCTGTTCCCCGTCAGCAGCCCGCCAAGAGGCTCTTTAAAGCGGCCCTGACGGGACGAACCAGGGGGAGATTTTACTGGGCCCGAATCCCGGCCTTTCCAATGCCGGATCGGAAAAGGACGCTGCCTGCCGCGTTCCATCGAGTCTGGGCCCTTTTCAGGGTCCGGCGCCCACATACTCTCAAAGAGACAAATCTCCCCTGGGTTTTCCTCCACAACACTCTCGTCCAGACGGTGTATGGGATGGATCGGGCCGCCGACCGCAATCTCCTCCGGACATTGCGTTGGGCCGCCTGAAGCAGGTAAACATACAGAGCCGTCAACCTCCCTGGGGGTCCCCCCTGTGCGAGGTGACCGTACTGTCAGCCACCGAACCAGCCTCCCCCGGCACGGTGAGGCAGATTGTCCCTCTGGTCCCGTTGTCACGGTTCTTGGGCGCTTGGTAGTGCACCAGCCCGTCACACTGGATAGAGAGGACGGTCCGTCTCGGTTACTCGATCCAATTCGCCAGGCGCCCCCCCCAAGTTTCGTGGCATTCTGTACACCTCGGGGCGAGGAGAGAATGCTTCCGTACTTCGGCAGGAGGTCGCCGCCCTTCTGGCGAAGGGTGCGGTCGAACCCGTCCCTATAACCGAGATGTCGTCCGAGTTTTACACTTCATCGTGCCCAAAAAAGGGCGGGGGGCTGCGGCCCATTTTTGGATCTGCGGCACCTGAACAAGCACCTGCACAAGCTGCCGTTCAGAGTGCTGACGCAGAGGCGCATCCTGGGCTCGGTACGTCACCAGGATTGGTTCGTGGCAATCGACCTGAAGGACGCGTACTTTCACGTCTCTATTCTCCCCCGACACCGGCCGTTCCTACGGTTCGCGTTCGAGGGAAGGGCGAATCAGTACAGGGTCCTGCCATTCGGTCTGGCCCTGTCTCCACGGGTTTTTTCCAAGCTAGTGGAGGCTGCCTTAGCTCCTGGCAGGGAGCAAGGCGTGCGAGTGCTAAACTATCTTGACGACTGGCTTGTCTTGGCACACTCGCGAGATGTGTTGTGCACGCACAGGGACCTTGTGCTTCGGCACCTAGACCGTCTAGGCCTCCGGGTCAACCAGGAGAAGAGCAAGCTCTCCCCCGCGCAGAGCACCTCTTACCTCGGTATGGAACTAGACTCTGTCCGTATGTCAGCACGTCTCACCAACGAGCGTGCACAGTCAGTGCTGCGTTGTCTGAGGTTGATCAGTCAGAATCCCTCGACGCCGCTGAAGAATTTTCAGAGGCTCCTGGGGCACATGCCGTCCTCGACGGGGGTAATCCCTCTCGGGTTGATGCACATGCGGCCGCTTCAGCACTGGCTACAGAGTCGGGTTCCCTGGACGGCGTGGCACGCCGGCACCAGGCGGATTACGGTAACGCCTCAGTGCCTTCGCACTCTCTTACCCTGGTCAGACTTGACCTTTTCTCCGAGCGGGGGTCCCGCTCGGACAGGTTTCGAGGCGTGTCGTGGGAACGACAGACGCCTCCCTGCAAGGGTGGGGTGCGGTGTGCAAGTGGGCACGCAGTATCGGGGCGGTGGACAGGTCCCCGACTGCGTGGGCATATCAACTGCCTAGAGTTGTTGGCAATCCTTCTGGCACTGAGGAGGCTCCAGCCCCTCGTGCAGGACAAACACGTGCTAGTCCGGTTGGACAGCACGACTGCCGTAGCGTACATCAATCGCAAGGCGGCATACGCTCACCGCAGTTATCACAACTCGCCCGACGCCTCCTCCTTGGGAGTCAGCAGGTGAATCCCTGCGGGCCACGTTTCTTCTGGGCAACCTGAACCAGACAGCCGATGCGCTCTCTCGACAGTGTACTCCCCACGGAGAGTGGCGACTCCATCCCCGTGCAGCCCGGCTCATGTGGGAAGCGGTTCGGCAGGCACAGGTGGACCTGTTGCCTCCCCGGACTCCACCCATTACCCGCTATGGTATTCCAAGACCGAGGGTCCCCTCGGCACGGATGCCCTAGCACACAGCTGGCCGCGGGACAAGCGGAAGTACGCCTTCCCCCCCAGTGAGCCTCCTTGCACAGGTCCTGTGCAAGGTCAGAGAAGGGGCATCAGGTTCTGGTGAGTGGTGCCATACTGGCCCAACCAGACCTGGCTCTCGGATCTGGTAGATCTGACGACAGCCCCCCTGGCCCATTCCCCTGACGAAGGACCTTCCGTTGCAGGGGAAGGGCACGTTGTGGCACCCCAACGCAGGCCTCTGGAACCTCCATGCCTGGCCCCTGGACGGGACGAGGGCTTGCCCGTTAGCGGTCCGGGAGACTGTCTTACAGGCTAGAGCCCCGCCTCTAGGCGGTCATACGCTTATAAGTGGCGCCAATTGTCCTGGTGTTCTCCCCGGGAGGAGAACCCGCGGAGTTGCCTGATCGGATCAGTGCTGACCCGCAGGCGCCTCTCTGGCAGACATTGTAGAACTGCGGGTTGGGCTACGCCCAGTACCTTCACGAGATTTTACAATCTCCACGTGGAACCAGTTGCAGCACATCCCTTAAACGCCGCCAACGTTTAGGGTGGGCTCCTGGTTTGGGCGTACGCCTGCGAAAGCGCCTTCTCCCCTCACCAGGTGAGACTAGTGCGCTATTGTAGCCTACCTACTTTCCCCTCTCGGGCGAAGTATAGGCATTCCATCCATCACTAAGCATTGCACTTGGTAACAGACTGGGCGGAGCCGTCTGTTAGAACCAGGTCCGTTACAGGTAGAGTCATCCCTGCTCAGGCAGACCCCTGTATTAGGACTAGTGCCCCATACGTAGTGACTCCCCTTTGGGTCGTCCCGTGTGTTGAATTCCTCACTCAGGATTTCCCGATTGGTGAATCTGTGACCTCCCCGCCGGTGGTAATCCCACCTGGATCGTCCCCCTATTCGGGCTAACACCGTTCCGCATGTTGTTCTCCCCGCCGGGGAGACCATGTCATGTCTCCACATGTACCTCCCCTCCGGGTAGGATGTGGCCTCCGTAGCACACTCTTCTAAGAGGAGAGCAGTGTTTCCCCAGTGTTCGGCTCCGGACAGCTCCTCGCTACTAGAGGCGTACGCCACTGTCCGTGAGGCCGTCAGTAGAGATACTATATGACTGGAAGATTACGTCTCGCGGTAGCACTCTGGGACTCGCTAGCCCAGTCAGGGTCGCTCCGCTAGAGGTCGTGATATCGGTGCAAGCGCTGTGGCGTTTAAGATTGATCCCCAGTCAGTCTCTCACAACGTCGAGAGACCGACTGAAGGGGAACGTCTCGGTTACGTCTGTAACCTCGGTTCCCTGATGGAGGGAACGAGACGTTGTGACTTCATGCCACAACGCTGCACCGAATCACTGCAGTGAACGGGAGTGCCCTCTCAGGTTCCTCAGTACAAAGGGTGAGTGAATGACCGCCGCCATCTTCCTTTATACCCGTATGCACGGGGCGGAGACTGGCGTGCGCGTGCCATTCGCCAAGCCCATTGGCGTTTTATTAATTAATTATCTCGGAGAAGGTAGGTTCTCAAGATCAAACCCCAGTCAGTCTCTCACAACGTCTCGTTCCCTCCATCAGGGAACCGAGGTTACAGACGTAACCGAGACGTTTTCCTTCCTTGTGAATATATCGAAAACCTTTACATTTCCGGTTAGTAAAAAATGTTTACATGAATATTCTAAAATTCATAAAGTAGATTGTAGAGTAGTTGGTGTATACTACAACTTTTTTGACCAATACAAGGCTATGAAACATCAGAAGATAAGTGTTTGAATACAAAATGTCTGAGAGCAGAACTGAATTTTCAGATGCTGGAATCAAAGCGGAAGATCACAGGAGAAAGTGAGTCAACTTTGGTACAGTATCTAATATAAGAAAGAAGCAGCTTCCAGAAAATCATCCCAGAGTCGAGCGGACATTCTCGAGCCGTGCTAATGATGGCAACATTTCCACAACAAAATCATTATGCCTTTTTTTTCTGCAGAGCATATCGTTGCGTGTCTATATGGATAATAATGAGCCCTGTGCAGCTTCAGCTAATTTTACACACTTCCTTTGCCAAGACCCTCTAATTCCAAGTTACGTCCACGCAAAATCATTAATCAAACGCCATCTGCAATTACCGGCAGACAGCCCGCTTGCTTTCACCTTACTTCAGTTATGGCTCATTTCTGCTGTGTGTCCACAGGTTAATAAAGAAGAGGCAGGACTTCTTTTCCAGACCTGCGTGATGGTTCATAGCACTAATAAGGCCAGACATATTTCCTATTATTAGACTGAAGAATCCCTCTGCAACTGGACGACGACCTTGGCTGTTTCACTTTCGCAGGAGACTACAACCTACATGCGGTTTGACGCATGTGCCCGATGTTTTTCTTTTAACCTGCTTTGATTGTTCTATCAGTCAGCAAAATATTTTTTTCGACAAATCCAACTGGCCCCATTTCAAGTGAGGTTTTAAATACAATACACATGATATCGGGTCACGTGACCTACGGTACAGTACTTATCAAAAGTTTGGCAATATTTACTAATTTCTTTATAACTATTTTCAATACATAAGAATAATTAGTCAAACTATGAAATAAATGTGTTGACTGCATTTCTATTTACTGTTACTCACCAAATTCAAGCTTTACAAAATATTTGATGTTCTATGATACTGTACATCCAAACACTCTGTTCATGTCTATTTGTTACGACATCATGTCAAAGAAACAACACTACATTTATTAAGAGACCTTTTGACTAGGATGTATAGAACACTTTTCAAGATGTCAACACTTCCGGTTGCAGTTTTGATTTGTTAATTGTTAGTATTATTTAACTTGAATATATAATAAACCTTAAAGATATGTGCTAAGCATTGTATATTGTTTATTAATATTTTTTAAGGAAAGTGTTACGTTTGTGTGACCAAAACAGGAAGTTCTTCTGGACCAGTGTCAAACCGACTTGTTTACGTCATCCAATGAGGTCTATATCTTCTCATAGATACAGATGCGGAAATTGGCATTGCATTTTCACCAAATGGTTTTGACAAAACAGGTTTTGATTGCTGGGAAGAATTTTTTTAGACCTTGTAATTGAATGAAATATCTATAAACGGATACGTGTCAAGTATGTTCCGTTTGAATCCACACGTGTGCATGTGTAAAAGGAACGGAGACAGAGAGAACGTGTGTGTCAGTGACAGATGGGCAAGATTTTTTGTTGGAGAAGAAGGCCTAATGAAATCTCAATTCTAATGCGGCCGTCACTGAGATATGCAGCCGAAATGGTCAATATTCTAAATCTCGAGACTCAGAATTTACCCTAATGCTGAAAATCACCGGATTAGCACAGTTTCTCCTCTCAGAAACAGATTGAGGGCTCAGACTGTCTCTGATAGTCTGATTAAATGTTTTTCTGAAAACAGAGTCCGCTGGGAACTGTATGTTTTCTTACACTTAAACCAAAATACATTTTCCAGTGAGGTAATGGACTGGGGGTCAAACCCATCTGACTAAAAGACCACTAAAAGGGAAACGTCTAGAAGAATGAATTTGAATGACATTTATTGAATTACACTTCATTTAGTTTCATGTAGGAAGAATTGTGATTAACAGAATGTTTATCCTGCTTATCCTGGCCCCGATCCTCCCACTCATACACAAAGTGACCAATCACAGGGGTCCGGTGAACAGTGTGACTCTCGGACAATAAATAAATATATATATTTATTTTATGCACATTTATCATGATTGTAAAGACAAATGCAAAGCAGTCGTCCTATATAATCTTGAATATTTTTACTGATGGTTCGTTACACTTGTGTCATTGGTTAAATCAGGTAGACATGATCATTTGTTCATTTGTTCGTAATCTCTTTGACATACATTTGCATTATCATCTATTCAAACATTTCTCCAGCTTCAGTCCGTCTGAAAGCAGGAGAGCTTTCTTCCTCCACAGAAATCGTGAAGTACACCAGCAGCACCTCTGGTCCAGCGTGTGTTCTTCACAGGTCAGATCCTGAGAGAATCACAGAGAACATGATAACTCAATATGATGAATTTAACCTGAATCTAAATGTGGGAATTGAAAAAGACACAGGTGGTGTTCGTAAACAACACCATCTGTTTGAATGGATGATGTCATTCTGTCTGTCCTGAAAATCGCGGGTGATTGTAGGAGCTACTGCTGGTCCTGTAGAGTTGAACTTTAGCCAAAATAAAACACTGGCTGGAGCTGTATTGCTTTATCAACTGATGAAATATAACTCTTTAGATCATCTGAAGGATAATATAAGATGAGCTAAAGTAGATAAAAAGCATTAGTTTTAGGGATGAACGATAAATTATCGGCCATATAGGTATCGGCCGATAAATGGTCATTTTCAATGTTATCGGAATCGGACAACGCAAGATATTGCGCAACGCTTCTTGGGTGACCCCCGTGCATGTGATGGGTTCCTGACTCAATGCTCTCTCACATTTGAACTACAGCCATCTTCCTTCCCCTCAGATCGGACCAAGATTGCGTATGTTATCACCCTCCTCTCTGGTAAGGCTCTCTCCTGGGCAACAGCGGTCTGGAAGATACAGGCGCCCTGCTGTTCAAGTTATTCTATGTTTGAAGAGGAGTTCAAAGGAGTCTTTGACCACCCTATCGGCGCTCGGCTAGCCTCTAAGAGACTTCTCACCCTTCGACAAGCTAACGGCAGTGCCGCTGAATATGCCATACAGTTTCGGACAGTTGCGGCTGGGAGTGCTTGGAACGACGAGGCCCTCATGGTGAGTTTCCTGAACGGGCGATCAAGGATGACCTGGCCATACCCCTCCTGTAGTCCAGTGGTGGAATCTAGGACTTTCGCACCAAAGACCGGAGTTCAAATCCCGGTTCTGACATAAATCATTTCCTCTGGTTAAACGTCTTCAGCTGCTTGCTTCTCACAGTTAAAATACAGTACAGTATCTTTATGTCGTGATCATTCACTTACTGCTTTTAGAAAAACACTGTTGATGTAGGTACAGTATTTATAAATGTGGACATTTTTGGAACAAAAGCATATTGTTTGAATCAGACTGCTGTCTGAATGCTTTCTATATTGATACCTGCTAGACATGTGGCGATAAAGAACATTTAGCTGGGTTTCTCGGAAAGAACATCTATCATTTGTTTATTAAATAAAAAATATATAGTACATTTTAAAGGTTAATGAATCGTAAAGTAGGCTTGGTGTATGATAAGGTGAATTAATTGAACTAATGGTGAATAAGCAGTGAATGTTTTCAAATAAAAGCAGTTTTTGCCTTTTATTTCCATGGAAATGATGGAATTTTATATTAATAAGATACTGTATATCGGCCAACATATCGGTTATTGGCTTACAATGGTAAAGAAGTATCGGTTATCGTTTTCGGCCAAGATTTACATATCAGTTCATCCCTAACTATTTAACACTGACCATGATATGAAATTGCAATAATATTGATGGTTTCCGAACATATTTTCCCAAACACCCTCCTTATCTGCTACTGGTTGATCAAACAGCTTGTAGCAGATTTATTGTGGTGTTTGGAGGCATCTCTGGCCCCCGTTTGTAAGGCCGGAGTGTGTTTGTTTGATATTTGTGAGGGGGTAGCAGTGGTGTTCACATGCATGCTGACTCACTCTCTCTCTCTTTCACGTACCCTGACATGCCGAGTCTGCAAAAATACTGCACAACAAATAACACACTTGGGTTCAGTCAGTAAAACTTATTTTCCCCAGTAGAGCATAAATCCTTTCCAGACCTTTGAGATTACGAGTTATGCTCCTGTAGACATGTGTAAAAGATGTCTTTTCAACTGTACTTTAAATACAATCTTTTTTATACATGTATTCCCTGTAAGTAACTGCACCAGCCATAATCCCGATGAGAAGGTGAAACTTGTGGCTAGATGTGTTCACACTCTCCTAAAGTATTGCACATTTTTTTTATTTAAATAGATTTGACTGATTTACAGTAAATGTATGTTTTTTTTAGATTTATGATTTAGGACTTTCAAGCTTTTAGCTTTTTCATGACTTTAAACCAACTGTCCTATTTTAAATGCTTTTTTACTTTAAATTAAATAAAAATATTCGTACATTCAAAAAATTTTCGTTATTCAGCCCTGCGGTGGAAAATGAAACCATTTACGTACTGGCTGGCTTGGATCCGCACGGAGTGGAAACATTAAGCCACGTGTGCGATTGGGGGAAGCCCTCATTGAGTTTTTTTAAATAAAACGGCTTAAAATGCCTATAGACTAACCCTGTACTTTCTGTATCTGGTGAATTATTCAGAAAAACAGAAGTGACAAGCCAATGTTTTTACTTTTGATTTGAAGCAATCGCCACCAACAGTATTGTTAGTATGAGAGATCATGCCGTGTCCGATTAGCATGTGGTGATGGTGGACGTGGACAGGGATCAGTTGTTTAGCGATGAGATGTCTTTTTGTCTGCCAACGATGATCATCGTCTGTGTGTAAAGCCTGAGGTCAAGGGAGTCATATAGAAAGATGTTAAACAGACTACATGTTTAATCCGGCCCACATTGGATGCATCATCACATCTGTGGGTTTTCTATACAGTCCCTTCATGTAGCAGGTTATTGCAAATTGAAAATCCTCTCGGCAAATCAACGCTGGCTAAACCAATGAGGTAAGTTTGAGATGGGACAATCTGTTTGGTAGGTCAAGGGAAGACGACGTTTTGAAAACAGTAATTTTAGCAACTCTATAACTGGATCATAATACTGGATCGAATTTGGTAAGGTTTGAAGGTGACAAATTTCATCCTCACTGTCATCCTTTAGCTTTTTGATCAACCAGGACATGGGATTAAAAAAAATACACTGTGCTTGTTACAGTTGCAAAGCCTGTACAGTAGTTGTAATATTAAACTGATCTGCCAACGCTGACTGTTGAACTTGTAGAGCTTTAGGATAAAAACTGTTTCTATTTATGATTGAGAACTACAGGCTTAGTGCCAGTGATGAGTACAGATAATACACATTTTTTTCTTGTTGAGCAATTGTAGACACAGATTTAATTTAGGTGTATTTTGTACGGATCTGCCTCACGGTAAAGCTGAAAGAGACTGGAGGCGAACCGCAAACTCATAAAAACCTTTCCTCTATGGTCTGGCTTCATTATTTCATATGAAGTAGCTCAATCGTTCACAACTAAAACGCTAACGCTGGCCTTGATGTTATCACAGAGAAACAAAAACATCATAAGAAATATAGACCTTATAGATCAAAGCAGTTATTTTTGTGTTTGGTGATTAATGAGCCTGAGTTTCCTGTTTTCTGTACACGCTTTAGAAAATCTTCCACCTTGTTTAAAGCCCAACGGAAACAGTGTGAAGATGCAGGGAAATATCCCACTTTACTGAAGTACCGTATGAAAATAAAAGTGTCTGTAGACAATAGGATTATCATTTGGAATATCATTATGAAATCATACTCTACAGTTTCTAATGTTTCTTAACGCGTTTTTTTATAAGTGTTATACGTTTTTTGCAAATACAACTTTTGTAAACTTTAAATACAGCGTTTTATTCCTAACCCTATATTTAATTTACTGATGCGGTATATATGATGTTAACACAAGTCCTTCCTGTAGCACATATTGATAATTATACCATGCTCAGTGTCATACACACAAAAACAAAACACCATAATGCTAGAAATGAAACATTAAAGTAGCAGTACGGGATTTTTTTGACGATCTATTGACAGAAATGCAATATAATATACAAAACGATGAATTCATAGTAGTGACGGGTTTGCTTGAGCCAGTTACAAAAAACTGTTCTTCGGTCCTTATGGCATCGCGTAATGACGTCTGTGCAGATCGACCCGTGTCACCGGGATCCTGAAATGAGAGCAAACGCGAGAGCAATTCAAGAGCTCGCTTCTCGAATGGTTTTAAGCGATCTCCCAGTACTTTGTTTTTCATACGCAGATGGGTCTGCACAGTGCCACATGAAGCAAAACATTTATGTGAATCCGTATTTAACAATGTCTTTTACTTTTCCAAGTTTTAATAAACTGTATGTTATAAAACTAGTCATTAGCGTATTTCCAGAACGTTTTGTTATTTAAGACACTTAAAGTGTGGCGTGTAAAGTATCCTTGTTGACAAACATACTCACAGTCGAATGGAAATGGTCAAAAATTTGTTTTGCTGAGAATACTAGCCCCTCCTCTGAGCAAGATTCGGCATGGGGAGACTTTGGTGAGAGGATGGCTAATCCATTGTCAGGAACGCCACATCAATGACAGATATGAGGAGTTACTTGGCAGAGCCCCTGATTCTGAGGTCAACTCGGTTGGTGGAAAGTCATTTATGAAGGTTTAACAGACATTATGACGAGACGGCTTTGCATAGTTGGAACCTCTTTCCCAGCAGAGAGACACCGACCAAATCATTTCAGAGAGGAGGAACAGGCTCCAGTCAAGTCCAGCAACCTGTTTTCTTGAATGCCAACCTTCTCTACAATTCAGGACAAATATCATTGCCCATATTGTTTAAACAGCTTTCTTACATTTCGTTTTTGTATAGCGATGTCAGGCACTCGAAACTGCTTCTCTCTTTTGGTTTTGTCACCTAATTTAAACTGTTTAGACATTTTGCTTTTCCAATTTTGCTTTGTATAGTTTATTTGTATTTAGCTTAAATGAATGCAGATATCTCCCTAACTAGAAAATGGGGACTAAAAATAACAACACAAAGTGGCTAAAGTTCATGTCAGTGGTGTTTCTTTTTCCATTAAAATGTATTTATTCCTTATGAAAAACATGAGAGTAAAAGTCTCTGGAATGAACCTCTGTAGGTTTTTTGTAAATGTTGAATTACCCGCCTCGTGTAAATTGCAAGTTTTCTATAATCCTCTGCATAAAATATGACCTTGGCATAACTGCACTGCCATAGTAGGGTGAGTAAATCATGACAGAATTTTCATTTTTGGGTGTAGTATCCCTTTAAGGCCCGGTTTCACAAACAAGGCTTAGCTTAAGCCATGACTATGCCATTTACATTGCTTTTCATAAAATGCCTTAGATAAAAACATTACTGGTGTGCATCTTGAGACTAAACAATGGCACTGACGTGTTTAAGATGTGTTTGGGCAAGTTAAGACTTTAATTTAAGCTTTAAGCCTTGACTGTGAAACTGATATATATATGAATAGTGTTTCACGTTATGGGAATTATGGCAACATCCTTTTATGTTATTGCAAATGTAAAAGTGACACAAAAATGGAAATTCTGTCATGATTTGCTCACCGTCTTGTCATTTCAAACCTGTATGATTTTCTTTCTTCTGCAAATCAAAAAAGGAGAACAATGACGGCACCCCTTGACTTGCATTGGTTTTGCGTCAATACAATAGAAGTCAATGGGCACCACCATTGTGTTTTGCAGAAGAAAGAGGTTTGAAATAGGTGAGTGGATCATGACAGCATATTCATTTTTGGGTGAACCTTCCCTGTTTGACTTTCACAGTAAAATATAAACTAATTACTACTTCATACACTTTACTTTCCAAAACGATATATTTGATATGTTTTACAGGTAACGTCTTTTAGAGTTTTTCTCTGTGTATGTGAAGGTTATTTACAGTTATCCAATAAAAAGGTATTTACTCTAGCTGTTTTAGCACTCTCTACAGTACAGTGAAGATGGTATTCATCAAGTCCATATAGAGTACATGAATGCATAGATATCTATACACCCCACAATAAACAGCTGACAAAGGTTATGGCCTCATTACAGTGAAATCAATTCCACACATCAGTGTCATTTACATGGCCAGTATTGGTTTACTGGGATTGCTTTATTCGATGTGAACAGTGGCCCGGTTCATGCCTCTCTGCCCCGTATCATATTTATTCACAGGCTGTAATGCCAGCTGGCTACATTAAACAGCATCTCACGCGGCTACATCACAAGTGACCAAATGTAAGAAAATGCATCTAATGATCAGGGAAGTAAACTGGGCTGCCCACACTGCCAGCACGACAGATTACAGCCCAGCACGCTAACACAGACTAACATGTATGAAGGTAGAATAGTAGCAAAACTCGAGAGCATGTAGATGTGAATTTGAGACCTTGTACAATAAATATTTGCACTTGTATGCTACAATTTACCACCCACCCCCGCCTGTCCCGCCCCTCGCTGCTACTGAGTTGCAAGTGCACAAATCAGTTTTGAAACTGATATATCGCGATAAGAGTAGCAAAAGTCATGTCACGCCAAATGCAACTTTCTTTAACCTTGTGAAAATAATTGTTGCATTTTGGAATAATATTATAGCATCCTACCAATTTTTGCCGTGTTTAGAAAGTGTGCTTTGCTTCGTTCATTTGTTTATTTATAGAGTTTGCAAGTGATGCTTCTGTCCACCGAAGAAAGAAAGTCATGTGCTTTGTAACAACATGAGGGTGACTAAATAACAACTGAATGTTTTGATATGATTTTTGTGTGATTTCAGGAGAGTTTAGTCTTCCATCTGTGCCATGCATGTTAAGTGGAGCGGTCAACTGACTCACTCTCTCGTTCTCTTACTCTCTCTCTCTCTCTCTCTCTCTCTCTCATTCGTTGGGTCTGATTCACTCTATCACTAATGCCACATGTCTCGTCTGTAAAGCAGACACGAGTCGACACGTGAAGCTGCTGACGGTGAGCGTAAACACTCAGACATACTGTATGTTCTCTCTGGGATATATTTAGCTCCCGAGCTGAAGCCCAACCTGTCGGCTTCTTTAACAAGCAAAACGCTGATCTCTAGAGCATAGCCAGTGGTCATCTGTGTTAATTACATTGTTAATGTCGAATCACTGTCTCGCTTTAATACACTCTCTCTGACTCTATTGCTACATGGAAAGCCGAGATGGACCGTCATATGGGACGGATTTGAAGATGTTTTCACACTTCACTTCTAATATTGGTGTATTGCTCGCCCACTGCTTTCCAGGGCTTACTGCTTTTATTAAAGGGTTGTTCCATATGCGTAGCAAGGCCAAGCAACAGAGACCCAACAACCGTGGCTATATATAGTGCGAATTGGGGTATTTTAACGTGGGCGTTGAATGTTGAAATGTATGTCCTTAAAAATAACAAGCAATAATTGTCATATCAATCTTTTCAAGCATTTAAAATTTGCCTACAATGTTTCAAGAAACCAGTCATTTTATGGCTCCAACTATTATGAAAGAGCACATTTTATCAAAAAAACTAAACAATATTTTTTGCTTGCATTTTTTTACTGCATTAAACTGTACTGCCCATAATAGCACTTGGTTATCTCGCCCATAGTTACTTTCAACTATGTTTTATGTTATGAAACAAGAGCTAGTAAATGAAATATGAATCTTAACTCCCTCAGACTCATCTTCTCCTTTCTGCTTCCATTTACCTGCGTTGCACAAACAAATTCTAATATCCATCTACAGGGGCTTTTAATGATCGAGTCAAAATAAGATTTATCTTTAGATAAGATAACCTATTTTAGTTTCGTCATGTTCGTCATAGACTACCACAGAAAGATGTCAGCCTAGAAAGCAGCATCTTTCTTTTGTATACTTTTAAAACCAGGCTTTCCCTGAAGATGATGTTTTAAAATGTTGTCTAGCTAGGCAGCATGCTTGGTTTTGGAACCGTGTTTATCTCTCTCTTTTTCTCTCTCTTCTTTTCTTTACCCCAAATATTCCCATACATGCTGATTTGCCTGTACACTTTGGCAAATTAACACCATCCGTTTCTCGAGAGCCCACAAGCTTTTTGTTAGTCCGATTCAGTTTCGCTTGAGATACGGCGAGTGCTTCACTCACACGAGGTGACCTTAGTTTTGATGTATGTCCTGCTCTCTTTCGCGGCTGCTGACTCAGGGACTAAAGGGAGTGAAAACTCTCGGCGTGCATCTGTCATTAGATTTAGAGGCTCCGCAGGTCTACAGAGTTCCCCGTCTATTGGATTTATGACTCTAAAACACATTCATGCCCCTTTATTAATACTCGTGCTCCCCGCAGGCGTTTCTGTGTGGGAGTCAGCAAGCGATGTGTTTTTCTGAAGGTGGAGGCCACATCACTGTATGATAACACACAGACAACATCAGCATCATTTTTGCTGTGTGGCTGGATGTGAATGTTGAATGTTGTTGTTTACATAAGCGGACTTGTTTACAACATGCAAATCTCACAATTAGCGCTAGAATTTACATACAAAGTCCATTAAATTTGTTTGAATTGTGTTTCTGTCTTTATTTCTATATTGTTTACCAGGGAATCAGAGAGAGGGGCTCTGTCCATTCTTGATCATGAGAGCCAGAGATCTCCATCAGAAGAGGGTGAGAATTTAGGACAATTATAGCTTTAGAAAACATTTGAGACCACTTCAAATCAGCATTTCTAATTGTGGCATGGTCATTGCATTCCGATTTCTGATGAACTCCAACAAAAGCAAACCTCATGAGTTACAGTACATAACGTGACTCAAAAGCAGTATGAAAGACTGAGACAGAGCCAAGATGTGGTTAAAAACCAAGCGTTCGTAAAATAGTTTTAATTAAATAAACAAACAACACAACATAAAGTCCAGGCCTGGTCCTCTCTCACTGATGGTCTGGTCGCTCATCCTCTTATGCTCCCAATCTCCTCTGTGATACGAGACCGGTGCGCTTACAGCTGACGCTCGTTATCACTTCCGCACCGGCCTCGAATCCTGGCTCTCGTCCCGCCTACCTCACTACAGTGTACTTCTCCTGCAAATGCAAATAAACATTTTCATAGGATGATAAAATGATAATTTTTCCAAAACACACTCCTCGATATAGTCAATTTAGAAAAAAACTCAAAATAATTTTGGAATTGTCTCTTAACTTTTTCCAGAGCTGTATAGAAAAAATCTGAACTTGTTAATGCCCAGTCGTGTACAACGGACCTGGGCCGGTGTTTTTTGGCACAATGGGCCAATAGGGGCACTGATCCGTTTTTCTCATTTGCATTTATCCATTAGGCAGATGCTTTTATCCAAAGTGACATTGCTTTATCCTATACATTTTACACAGGTATCTACAATCCCCTAAGCTCAAACCCACAACCTTGTGTTGTTAACACAATGCTCTTACCCCTGACCTACAGGAAAGCTCATCTGGGCCAGCACTGGGCCAACTTGGTTTCCAATCCATTTACAGGGACTTTCTATATTTTGTCACTTGTTATAAAATATCTTGTGTGCTTACGTAAATTCTGTCGACATATTTGAAGAAAAGTTTCACATTTTGCTCAGGACACGAAGCGTAGCTTTAATTTATCTCCTGTCCCAGACTGCACTGGCTCTTTGTGATAGTTGACGTTTGCTGCCCGCTTTCATTTGCGAGATGCTAAACAACCAGAGTGTCCTGTCATTTAGTCACCTCTGACATCATCGGAGAAATCTGTCTCGCCGTAAGGCAGCGTTCACATTTCCACTGTGTCACATGTCACAACTGTTTTGAATGATGGTGAGTGATTGATGTCTGTAAATAATGTCTCGTGTCATGTGGGTGTGAAGGATTTTAGCACATGGGATTGCTTCTGACAGTACACAAGGCACAGTTGGTTGCTCAGTCATTTGCATGTGTTTTCATCAATTGATATTCCAATTTGATAAAATGAGACTCTATTTAATCTCATTGATGTCTAGTAGCAATAATTGAGATCTCATCTGTGTTTTGTCATTATAAGCGTTTTCAAATGTATTTAATCTCATCTTTTAAAACGAATGGTGTTTAACATAAAAAACATAGGGTCTGTTTTAAAGCAGAACATTTCAGGAAAGATTAAACAAGACTGTTTATAGAAAAATAATGATTTGGGCACTTTCAGGTGGTTGAATTTGAATGGAACATGCCGTTCTTGACCCACATTTTGTGTTTTTGTCACTTTATGGAAATCATTTTGTTTGTGAAAGTTTCACGTTGACATTCAGATACACGACACCTGTGGTTACTCTACTGGGTCACCTTTGTGAGTGTTAGAAGGGCTGACTTAAGAATCAAGGGGAATTTTGTTCAAGGTGACATCACAACAATAGATGACTTATCAATGTCTACCTGCCTCTCGTGAACTTGTTCCTGAAACCATGTGCCACATCAAACCCCAAACCTCCAAACGTTCTGCTACCGCACACGCTTTTCCTCTTCAATCGGAGCTAAAAGCTTCGCACAAAAAGAGAAAACGGAAATTTAACACACGATAATAGGCACTTTGTCAAGCAAGCTGACACATCCTTGACATGTTTCATCTTCGTTGAGCATCTGAATAAACATTGTGTGCTGACTGTCGCGCTTCATTATTGTGTTCATATTCCACCAAAAAAGTTTATATTCAGGGCATGTTTTCTCAGGGCAGAATCTTGAGAGTGAAGGAAAGAAATGTGCTGTGTTGCTTTTCTGTTTTCAATGGAATACTGAAAGTAAACATGATTAAATGTAAGGTTTCATTTGGTCAATGACCAAGACCGTTTCACAAACGCATGCAATCAAACACAAATGCATTATTTACAGCGCACCAAATTAATTTGACCAAAGTTATAAAAATAAGGCTGGCTGAGTTTTCATTTACAATTTCTCAACGTTTGACATTGCTTTGCTCCGTCGCTTTGACCCGCCAGCCTGACAAGTGGGTCTGTATACGGCGCCACCATGGCAGCAGGATCAGATGGCTGCTTGTCGGAACTGGATTACTTATCCCTGTTGCAAGTCTTGTCTATGGTGCATTGTGTACATGTTTTTCTCCTCACCTTCCCCATGTTATGCTTTATCTTCTTCTAAAAATACATTTCGTTGCACTGTACTTGTATGTGTGTAATGACAATAAATTGAATCCAATCCAATCCAAAAACATTGGCTTTTTTTTAAACACAAAAGGATGTGTCAGTAAGCTCTAAAGAATGAATGCGGTTAGAGAATGTGTTCATTGATGTTCAAGAAAATACCGGTGGATAATCTCTTTATTATTCAGTTACCAGATCGGATTAAGTGAATTATTTGTGCGATGGCTTTTTATTGATTTTATTTGTTGATTGAAGGTATAGTTCTCCCTAAAATTAAATCTTTATTCACTCTTAGTCTCTGTAATACTCGCCTTTGCAAAACACAAAAGTTTGAAAACACAAAAATGTTGATAACCAATCACCATTGACCCCATCGACCCCATCGACCTCCATTATATGCACATAAAACAACTGAGACATTTATCAAAATGTTTTGTGTTCCACAGAAAAACAGAGTTTGAATGACACAAGGTTAAATAAATCCTTTACCATTTTTTCTTATGTTTTAGAGTGAACTATCCATTTAACAGATCATTAAATGTGCCAAGCATTGGGGGGATCTCAAGCTAAATCTTTGAGAAGAAAATATCGTAGAGGCTTGTAGGTGGGCACGTTTAAATAATGTCAATAAGCAACCACCTAGCAACCACTTAGAGTACATTAGCAACCACTTGGAACTACTTAGCAATGGCAAACTCACATTAGTCTTCAGTATTGCTGTAAGCGGGTCTTACATTGCGAGCGCCTGTGAAAATCGAGTTACTTTTAGGATTTGTTTCTATTCACTCAACATAACACATAATGTCCCCTCGCACTGCCATGATTTCCCAGTGGATTTTTGACATTAATTCTTAGAAATAAATTTGCTCCGTGCTGAAGGATTTTCAAATGGCGAATGAGTTTACGGCCTCCTACGGGCATTTTATAATCCTGGATTTTGAATATTAAATCAAACTTTGGAATTAGACATGTAATCCATGACAGGGGCTTCAACAGGACTTGAAAGGTTGCAAAGGTGACACACTACATAATACAATTGACACTAATAGTATAATAAATAAACAGCTCACTAATTAAACCACAGTGGATTTTCATCATGAACAAAGCCATTCGGTATTAACAAGCTTATGATTTCATTACAAGTGTGAAGCGAGACATAATTACTCTTCTCTTCTTCTTTAACATATATTAATTTGTCCTTCGGTTACTGTAGATATGACACATCTTCACGTTCACAGTCATTTACCACAAGTCTTCGATGTGAATCTTCTGTGTATACAGATGGTCTTATTACAATTTTTATAGATGTAGTGCTATATCATTTGGGAAATATGCAATATCATGCATTTTAAAGTAATAGTTTACCCAAAAATAAAAATGGTGTCTTCTTTTGTCCATACAGTGAAGGTCAATGGGCTCCAATGTTGTTCGGCTAGCAACATTGTGTTCCTCAGAAAAAAGAAAGTCATACCAGTTTGGAAGGTGAGTAAATAATGAAACGATTTCCTTTTTCTTAGGTTACTCTTTAGTCGTGTAGCGGCTTTGCAACAATGCACAATTGTGATAACCACTATTGAAATGAATTTGAATACCATTTCCAGAGCATCTCATCGGGTTTGGTTGAACACTGAGAAAGATATTTGGAAGAATGTTTGTAACCTTCTAACAGTTCTTGGATCCCATTGACTGCCATAGTAGGAAAAATCTCATCGGGTCCATTGGAAGCATAACCTCATCTAGCAGTTCTTCAGATCAGTCAACATTCTTCTGCGTGAGTCCCAGTGTTTTCTTAATCTACAGACCCACTTCTGTGGATTCCCCCTGATGGGTGCCGAACGCCCGGGGCACAGATCTCACGTCTCGCTGTGTGAGCATGTTAATCAGCCGCTCTGAGTCTTTCGCGCTGGCCACCCACCGCTGTGTGTTACTTTCACAAACCCTGTGGTCTGTTGGAGCTGAAACCGCTGCTTTCCATTTACTGAAACATTTGAATATCCTTGCAAACCAGGCCAAGTTGTGCTATCGGGTCTGATAGTAAAGCGGTTTTCAAATCGGTTCAAACCCGAGTGTGATACCCTCTCCCCACAGATCTAGTAACCGCACGGTACATTTGCACCATCAACATGAAGATAAAACTAAGTACTGTAGGTCTGTATTTGCCAATGTTTGGGCAGGTTCGTGGCATCATTTTCATATGTACAAGATATGTACGATTAGAATGAAATGATACAATGTTATTTTACCTAAACTGGAAATGTAACATTTATTTAGATTTGTTTATTTAGATTACAGTGCAGTTATTTACATTTGCATTACTTGAGTTGTTTTCAATGGCTGGGTGTTATTTCGAAGATTTTCAGATCTCACCCATAAGCACACATTAAGCAACAACATGATAGATCAGTCCGACAGCCAAACCTAAGAGGTTTTTAAGCGCTGTACAGTATTTAAGATATTATAAGCGTATGAGTTATCGAGTAAATCTCTACAATAGACTTGAGCAGCACATCATCACTAATCTCTCTTGGACTTCCGTTAAAATTGATTCAACGTAAAGCTCGAGCCAATAAGTCATAAAGTGCCGTGATTCATTGTCCTCCAAGGAAGGCAAAAGTACAAACTCGCTAAAATGTTGGGATAAAAAAAGATCGTCTAATGTAAGTGGGTTAACAAAAAGGCCTTATGAGCGGCAAGATGGATGCATTTTACTGCCACCGAGGCACTTAGAGAGAACTCTATTAAAGTTTTATTTCTGAAACTCCACCCAAGCATGTAAATCTTTAACGTTTCACCAGTCAGTGAAGATCTTTGTGAACAGAAGGTCTTGAGAAGGAAAAGTGCAGCAGAACTCGATCGGATGCCACATTCACACTGCAGATGAATACAGATGTCACTCCTCTTAAAAGGACAGTTCACCCAAAAAATTTTATTCTGTCTTTGTTTACCTTAATGTCATTCAAAAGCAGTATAAGATGCTGTTTTCTGTGGAATACAAAAGAAGATATTTTTAGAAATGTTCATACAATGGTGGTCAATGGAGTTCAATGTTGGTTGGTTATCAACGTTCTGCAAAACATCTTATTTTGTGTTCTGTAGAAGAAAGAAAGTCATACAGGTTTGAAATGACACGAGGATGAGTAAATGATTAAACAATTACAATTTTCTGGTGAACTTTCCCTTTAAGTGTTCGCTGTATTTACGTTCTGCGGACGCAGAGTTTGGGTACTTCTAGGAATAACAAATTTAAAAGTCTGGTATTTTGTATATAAAGAATATACACCTGTGTGTATGGAACCAAACTGAGCAATTTCGGTGTGAATGCGGTGTTGTCAGAAATGTCTATCTCTCTCTCTCGGCTGTAGATATCCCACCAGTCCCGCATACATTACTCATAGAAACGCTAACAGGATTGTGCTATAATTCCAGCCTGAACAAGCCTGTCGGTCTAAAAAAGTGACATAAGAGATATCTGTTTAGAACATCTGTTCTGGAGGAAGAGCTTGACTCTTATGAAATGTTTTGTGCTGTTGGTCACTGACTCACTGCCCTCATTTCAACATGCTTGCTGCACTAATTCTGTCTGCCAAAGGAGGCGTTCAACACGCTTGTTTAGATTTTAGCATTTAAGGGGCTAATGCAATTAGACAGTTGAGTGATTCTGAAAAAAAAACACGTCTTACAATTGGGAGAAGCGTGGTTTGTGTGATTCAGGCCCTAATCATCGTTCAGCTTGTTTTACACTTATTTGGGCACTGATTTGCGAAACTATTTCACGGTAATGGATTTGCATTTATTTAGGAGGGTGGCGAGGTCTTTTTGACTGCCACAGAATCATTGTGGTGGTTATCTTTGTATATACGTAATTTTCGCTGCTGACATTTTTAGTGAACATTTGACTTTGTTTTGTTTTATTAAAGCATACATTTTGAATATTAATGGCCACAAATACATTATTGCACATCATAGGTAAACACTTTAGTTTCACAGATAACCTGGTCATGGCAAAGTCGAAGATTTCATCGTCTGCAAATTGATGGCCTCTTTGACTTTGCTACAGAGAATTCCTCCATTTTCTTGAAAGGAAACGCTTTGTCAGCAACTATTTGAGTAGCTTATGACAATGTTAAAGCGCCGGAGCGTGGAGGTGTTAATGGGGTCCATTGAGAATATTTCTAGAAATGTGATTATATGGCCGTGAGACCATCTCATCGCCTGCGATCACATGAATGAATATACGACTGCCATTTAACTCCAGCACTATTGATTACTTTATCTTATGCTGATAAACCATTAAGGCTCTTGATGCAGTTCAAGGGATCCATTGATTTCCTAAAGACTGTCAAATCACAGGAGGAAGGTGATGCGCTCGTAAGACCTCACAAGGCCATTGCAAACATTAAGGTTTGTGAATTCTTATCTGCTAAATCCAACGGACCCTTTTATGCCTAAACTTGACAGTTTCACAATGACATAGATTGCACCTTTTTACATAATTTTCTTACTGTAATTCATACTGTATATAAAGTGGAACCTATTTAATCGTTCTGCGTGATTTCATTAATTTTTATATGGATATACTGTAGGGATATGTTTGGGTTAGAGTTTGGGTAAATATTTAGCATTATTAAAATACACGGTTAAATGATTGTTTGAATGCTTCTGCTCAAGGTGTTGGGTTTGTTGCTATGAATAGAAAATTGTTTGCAAATAAAACAGGAGACAAGCAAAAGTTTGCATTATTCTGGTAAACAAAGTTAAAGAATTGATGTACGTTCAGCCTATCGTAAATCTTGTCAGGTCCACGGAGCGCATACATATAGCTGTCAAGGTCTTTTCAGGCTGGTGGCATTTTAAATGCCTCCTTAACTTCACAATCCTTCAAGCATGAAATCTTAGACATTGTCCAAACTTCACCCAGCCTCGTGTCCAATATTGTAACAGGAGAATTATTGGGAGTGTGCAGTGCATTTCACCCCAGCAACAGAAAGCAAACTATTAAGCTGTATTTAAGTCCTGAGCAGCATAAGGACTACTTGTGTTTTTCCTCTTTATTTATGTTGCATAGTTTTGTATGATAAATACATTTTCAATAAAAATAATCACATAATGATAGTGCGCAATGAAGACAACGAAAGGAAAAAAAACTATTTTATGTTCAGACCAGCCATAAGGCAGCAATCTGATGACCACATAGTTCACAGCTGCATAAAGATTGTTTTATCTGCTATTAACCTCGTTTCGACCATCGTACAGATTTGGAGTTATCTATGATGTCTTGTGATCACGATTTAGGAGGAATTAAAAGAGCTGACCCAAGATTTCTCTAAGGCCAAAATGGTGCTGTCCATGGTCCTGATTCTGCATTGGTGTTGTCCATTGGACTGATTCTGCCGTGGTGCTGTCCGTGGTCCTGATTTACTCACCTTCGAGATATTACATTTACCTTTACATTTAGTCATTTAGCGGACGCTAAATCCAAAGCGACTCACAAAGAGTTCGGGGAGCAATAAGCGATATGTCATACAAAGAGCAATAGTACTAATAATACTAGACCACTACCTGTTGAGAGAAGAGGGTTAGTGTACTTTTTTTTCATTTGTCTATGGACAAATACATTTGTCAAATATGTATAATATTCTTTATTCTGATGAAAACCGAGAAAGCTATTTGGAAGAATGCTTATAACCAAACAGTTCTTGGACCCCATTGACTACCATAGTAGGAACAATTACTTTATAATTTTTTGAATTATAACACAGAAGAAGATATTTTGAAGAATGTAGGACAGCATACAGTTTTGGGGCACTTTAAACTACCCTTGTCATTTTTCCTACTATGGCAGTCAATGGGATCCAAGAACTGTTAGAAGGTTACAAACATTCTTCCAAATATCTTTCTCTGTGTTCAACCAAACACAAACATTTATACAGGTTTGGAACAACTAGTGCGTGAGTAATTCATGACAGAATTTGTATTTGTGGGTGAACTTCTCTTTGAGTCATTTATGGCTATAGCATATGAATGTGAAGGTTGTGTTCCATCAAACTTACGCTTATGTTAAACTGACCACATTGTCTTTCCAACATGTGCGCCATATGTGTGTTCGTTTGCTAAGAAGCTCCATGCCCCCCTTTAAACTAAAATTTTTAACCTTTTAACATCACATCTGTTCTCACAAATCCAATGCATCGAGCAAATTAGCCTTTGTGTTCAAATGAATTCAAATCTCCTTCTCATCACCTTCGGTTGTACACCCACTGAACCCTGCTAAGGGGTCTCCAGTTGATATAGTCATTATTTATCAGCCCTTTCCTTTAGCAGTGTCAGCTACTTGTTTATGCACTGTGTGTTGGTTAAATGTCACATTTGTTACATCAATGCACAATTATCATGTGTCTTCACACTCTTATCGAATTTCTTTGAGACAGAGGAGTCAACGCCAATGACAAACATTTATCTGCCACATGTGTGGAGTGTTCAAATCGCTTCCTTCGGATGAATCCCCCTACAAAGCCAACCGACTAGCGTCAGTGCTCCTTTGAGAAAAGGGGCCAGATCGGAAGAGAGCAATGCAGTAAATTAAAATGTGCACGCGAGATTCGCACCTCGCTGACAGTAATTGAGTGGAGCCTTCGGTTTTTACACTTCATCTACCATAGCGATATCCCGGGTCTGGGATCTTATTAACATGCAGCATCAGGGTTTTTTAAAAGCGCCTCATGTGCATATGACAATCTCCATCATTGGAATCATTCTGCGGTGACCAGAGATAAATGAAATAATTTGAATGGGAAAGCAGCCCCCCACTTCTCTTTGTTTTATGGGTGGATGTGAAGGGCTGGGGTGGAGCCAGCTGGACAGACAAAACCCTGTTAAACAATACAGAGGTGTGTGTGAGCCTGCGAAGGATTGGACAACCTCATTGGCAGCTTTATTGGGGTTTTAATAAATACTGGAGCTTTGAGCCTTTATAAAGGTCATGTTAAATGTCAGTTACAACTCAACCAAATTTTTTTTCAGTGAAATAGGACTGGTATGATGAACGAACTGGAGAACACAATAGGTAAAACATTTATTTTGGAGTCAGCATTTATTTTAAACACCACATCTTAAGTAAAAACAGCTCCACAAGCACTTGTAATTTATTTGTTGTTTTTAAATTATTTTTGTAATCACTAAGCTATTTTTGTGCCTGTATATGCAGTTTATATACATTATAAATGAGTGCCATTATTAATTAAATTATCAAATTTAAACAAAAATTATTTTTTGTATTCCAGTAATAAATTTTTTTCAGTAATGACCTCATGCACTCATGGTTTGTGCATCATGTTCTCCAGATGTTTTCATTTAGTGACAAAAATGTATCTTAATATTATATTTGTGTGTTTTCGGTTTTTAATACAGTCAGACTTTTGGACTCCACTGTACTTGCCTTTCTGAAATGAAATCTGATCCACAGAACCACAGTCAGATAAAGATCAGATTATCGTATTGAACAAGACTTTGCTTCTGACATTAACAGAAACATATCTGACAGAGGATCAACAACTAAATATTTAGCTCTTCTGGCATTTCATGAAGCGTTGAGTGTAAGCACGTCTTCACCCTATTGCATCTGATTTATAAAAATGGCTTTATTCATCCTGACTGTGTTTTAAGTGGTGGTCTATCGGATGAACACATCAAGGTATTGCAGTTACAGTTTGAGTTCTGATAAAACAATTTCACAGAAAAGAAAATCTTTTAACCTTTCCGTGAGAGGAGAACGGTGGATAGAAGCCGCAGTTATTAATCCTTCATAAAACAAGAATGTCACTATAAATGTCAGATCTTGAAATATGGCCTGAAGTACAGAAGAGTCTTTGTGCTTTTTCTTCTGCCCTCATATGGCCGGTCAACAGAGCTGCTGATGGTTATTATCTCTTCTGTAGGAGAAAAGGTGAAGGAAGTTTCAGGTGAAAAAGAGAGGAATCAAAGCGAGATGCTCGCCGCAAAAGAACCATATCAAAGCTTTCACAAAGTCGAGGCTGAAAGGGCAGAGTCCCCACAAAATGTACAGATGAAGAGAAGATCTGGATAAACTCAGATCTGTGAGATTGTATAGCTTGAGTCATTTAAAAGATTCAGTAGCACTTTATTTTACATTCCTGTTTACCTTGTACATACTGTGCACATTTAACAGTAAATATAATACCTGTGTAATAACTAGGTACTAACCCAGTTCTTTCTAAGGTAAATAGACTGTAAGTACAGTATAGGTACACGTACTGTAAAATAAAGTGCAACCAAAGCTTCAACAAGAATACAGATCGGATAAACGTATTAAAGATGCTTTTTTAATCATTGTACAAAACTGACGTTTTAATGTACAAAACTGTAGAAACATTATTCGCTCAATTATATTGTTTGGCTCAAATGCTGGGTTATTGGGTTGTAAATGTCAGGTTGTTTTTCACAATTGTTGAGTGAAATATAAATATTTTTGGGGTTTATTTAACCCAACGCCTGGGTTTGTTCCTTTTTACCCAAACAATGCTTATCAAATGAATATAAATGGCATTGCTCAGATAAATCAGTTATAGAATGTTTTATTCTCATATGGTTTGATTTGCATTGAAGACACGTTAGAGACAACTTAGAAAAGTCAACTTTGAGTTGACACATGAAATAATTCTAATGCTAATAAATATGAATGGATTGCACAACTCAAATAATACTTGGCAGAATATGATTGTATAAGTCATTGCACCTTTACTGGTAAAGATAAAAACACACACTTCAAAGTTAAAATGCAAACCTTGTCATTATAATGAGGCCTTGAATCTCATTAATATTAAAATGTCATGTCAGTGTTTCCCAGTTCATTAAAACTGAGGTGAGCATGAGACTGCTGAAACGATGAATCAAAGGAAAACTCATCACGATGTCTTTTTCCTTGGCAAGTTTTCAGCCGAGCTGATGGTGAGTTTAAAGGGTTGTAAATAAGAGAGTCCAAGAGAGTTACTCAGGGAACCCTGAAGCTCTTCGACTCAACCCATGTGAAAGGAGGAGAACGCTGTAATCAAACCTAAATACCTCAGATAGTTACAGACCTGATGTGAAGGTATTATATACCCAACGGTCTGACCCGAAGGAAAATATTATTGCTCAGAGTTTTCATAGCTCTGGAGACTCAGCTCTTGGTTATCATTGAAGTATAAACTTTGTCTCACAACTACACTACAGTTCAAAAGTTGAGGGTCACAAGCTCTTTGTTTACCCTTTTGTCACATTGTAGAACGATAGTAAACTTATCAAAACACACACACATATATATATATGGAATAACTTGAATGTTTGGGAATTATATTGTGACTAAAAAAATCTACGATACTTTTTCATATAGTGTATTCATTCTTTGTTTTGAATTTGCAGAAATGTTCTCTTGTCGTTTTATAAAGCAGCTCACACTGAGGTCTCACGATATAAAAATGCTTGTATAAAATTATTAAATGACATTTCATTATTTAGACCTCTTATTGTCTGAAAACAATTTAAGTTTTTAAAGAAAGAACCTAATGTTGGCACAATATTTTTCCCTACATAACTAACTTGGGCCCTTCATTTTTAACACCTGAAACTTTTTTGAACGTTGTGTATAGTTTGGATTAGAGCAATAAAAGGAATGTGTAGAGCATACCTTTATTTTTATTTTTAAGAAGAAGAGCACACTTGGTACTGTGGGCAATAAATACTTTTTGTCAAGTTTTACAGTAGAATAGGTTGCCACTTGATGTAATTCTGGGTTGCAGATTCAGCAGTTGAGAATCACTGCCTTAAAACATTGATAGAAAGTTCTGTTGTGTGATTTCTCTCTGAGGATCCCGGCTTTGAAAGCTGGCATTTCTATTTTTCGCCAAACATAATAATCTTTTTTTTATTTTTACCTTCCCTCGCGGTAAGGTTTACAGCAGGCTTCTTCATCCAGGCAAGAATCAGGATTTTCCCTTGTTCAATTATTCACAATGCAGTCACAGACAACCATTAAAGTTTCACAGGTGCCAATTTGGAGGTGCTGTAGAGTCAGGTCTGCAGTGAGGAATGTGAGGCAGTTCTCCTTTACAGATGCTCCAGCGATGTGCCATATCTACGCCAACACCTTGTCGGACGGACTGACTCTCATTCTGGCATGTTGGGAAAACAGATAACACTCCCAGACCTGACAAGAGTTCTCCATGTCTTGGCACTGGCGCCCCTGTGGCAGTGACTGAAAGCCATGATGACGTGTGGATGCCGAAGCTGGAAGTGTTAAGCAGTGTGTGTGTGAGCTTTAACAGCCAATTCCAACCGCCCACTTTTGCAGACGCTGAAAACAAACAATGAAATAAATAAAAACTCCTGCTGACATCACAGCCCCACAGAAGACGAACGATCGACTGACTGACAGTAGGTGTCTATCAGGCTTGTTTCTCTTGAAAGAAAGTTTCGTTTGGGAAATCATTTTTTATTCTCAACCACATTATCACAAAAATGTAGTGATACATTGATCATTCCTGTGTTTGCTTACATTAGACATATTTTTATTGTCCAATAAGATAGAAAAACACTGGTGAGATCTATTTCATATCTCAGAATTTTCTAATTATTTATTGATTACAATGTTACCAATAATAATGGGCAACTTGACGCTTGTTCTTTATTATTTGCATAGAGTTTCCTGTCATTTGTGTAACACCAATTTCAAAGTCCCATGAAAGGTGAATTTTCCAAAATGGACGCAAATTGTTTCTCATGGGGACTTTAGATATTTTCACCATTTAGGGGGATAAATGGTGATTTTATTGCCGTCCGAATCCAGAATGTCTGTGTTTTTCTCCAACCACCCGCAGAAAAATTCCTGGTTGAGTTACCTACTGTTTTTGATAAACACCAAGGTTGTGCGGTAATTTAATTGCCGTCCGAGTCCACATCTCTGAGTTTATAACAGGTGTTAAATCCAAAATAAGTTTAGTAAGTCGGTTCTGACCACTAAAAAGCACTTACTGTTGCTCTTTAGGAGGTCCAGGGATTATACTGTCTGATACATTGAAAATACAGTAAATGGCAGCATACAAAGCACAACATGACTCACAAAACATCACAGGCGCACCTGAAGCGCTTCTGCTAACCGAGAAAAACAGTTCACAGATGACAGAAAGTGCATCCTTTTGGCCTTGTTTATTTACAAAAGCACAATGTCTTGTGGTTATCGTGGATCCACGCAAATAAACGAAAACCCTTTATAGCTTCAAATTATAGTTACGCGTCTGTATGATGAGCAGATGATACAGAGTTTAATACGCTTCGGCTGTTAACGTTATCGCACAGATGCACGTTCACATAAGTTCCACCGTAGCTAATTTGACCGATCAGGATCGCTGCTTCACCACACAGAGAGCGAGATGAAGAGAACAGAAAGAAGACAAGAAAATACATCAAAACATTCCATATTGGCATTTTAAAATATACATTTTATTCCAATTTAATTATTAAATATGTGCGAATTGTCATGTGACTGATGACATGAGAAGCGCATTTTCCGGGTTCTTCTGATTACAAACTCACACCTTCACTGTGAATTTACGTTTGTCCAATGCATGAGTATTATCACTGAGGAGCCATGCAGATTTATCTTTACAGACGTCCTTATGAGAAACATTTAGCGTCCGAAAAAGTGCTTTTGTCGACTCAAAACTAGGGCACTATGAGGCACACTAAAATCTATACATAATACCAATAAACATGTTTTTTCCAATAATAATCCTTCATACTGACACAAACCAGAGCAACACTAATAGCCCTTTTAAAGAACCACACCAAAACCAGACATTTTATATTTTATACTTATATTAAGGAAAGGGACACTCAGCATGTGTGTGCTTGAACAGAGCGTCTTCTTTGTTGACCTTTGACCTTGTAAGTACTTGCATATTTTAATTCTTTCAAAATAATAGTTTGTGTCACCAATAATACCAATGACACAAAATCAAAGGACAGATATATATTTTAATTATTTGTATCAACAAATTGGTTAACTGAATTTAAATAATGAACGAAAAGTAAATGTTTATACACGTTTATACAAAAGAGTTAAAGATGGGGAGGGGGACATGTGTTTTTTCAAGTACAAATGATATTCAAATGAATTCAGAAAAAATCCAGAAAACTATGAAGACGTAAATCACAATCCTCATTATAAAAAGGCACTGAGTGGCATATTAATGGCAAAATTGGGTGGATCTTTTCATTTGGAAGCTTTTTACATGCCTGTAAAGTGTAGGGACAGGTTTGTGACCATATTTTAAAAAAATGACCCAGAAACATCTGAGACTAAGTTGATGACATCGAAGATCTCCATCAAGTCTCCTGAGCAATAAAAGAGCAACCTCTGAGCAATAACATTTCCTCTGATACACTGAGAACATATGTGTTCAATGAATTCCAGAACAGTCCGTACAGAAAACCCAGCGACTAATTCTTCAGCTTCAGGCTGATGGAAGCGTCGGGCAGCCCTCGCTGTTCATTTCTTGTAGTCTCCCGACGGAAAAGTTCCCTTCATTTAAGGACGCAACAAACACTACGCAATTATGTCCTCCGTGTCTGAGTTTCTTTGCCTTCAGAATGACAGACGTCCGGAGGAATCAGGCCGCGTAGGCTGACTAACCGTGTTTGCCTGAACAAATAACTCCAACTCACAACACATTCACTTCTGTCTCTTCATAAGCACACAGTCATTCTAATTTGTATTCCCACACACGGACCAAAAAAGAAAGAGATACAGAAAAATAAATCTATTAAACTGTGGGGATCGAGGATCTTTTTTTGGCCATAACAGATAAAAACAAATCTACACCTGTGGAGAGTGCTTTCATTTTGCCAGATGGTCAATAATAGGTCTGATTCACTTCCTAATTTGTTGTTGCTCAAGGATTGTTCTTCCAAAGCTCATTTGATATTTTTTAGCAACTTCTTCTGAAAGTTCAGCAGCTCCTTAGCAACAGTATTACGTAAAGTCCTAGTGAAATTAATAATTACAATATTTTTTCATGAAATATTGCAGCGTTTATTGTAAATAGTAATTCAATGTGGGTCATTCTCTTTTTAAAAATCGTGTGGCCTCAAAATCTGAATACGCACTTCCATCCTGTAATGACTCTCCATCTTAGATGATGTATGTTAGACGGCTTGGGCGGAGCATCTGTTAACTCCTCCCCTTCAACTGTCAGTCTGCTGCCAGTTCCATTTCAAAATTCAAAGGCTGTTTTTCTACATCCAATCAAATTGCAGAGAAAGATCGAAGCCTGGCCCACTATGTTTTCACATTCCAAAATGCCATTTCACTCGGAGATGTGTCAAAATACGGAAGTAAAAAACGATCGCAACTTACGGTTCACGGGGACTTTAAACACCCTCACAACGCAAGAAAACCTGGCATCATCGCTGCAAATTTCACATGTTATGTCCCACGTTTTCATATGCAAATACAGAAATCTAGAATTGTTATGAGCTTGGGTTTCATAGAAGCTTAAACTTGAACATACTTTCTCACTCGCACAAGACACTGTATAAAGTCGTGATGCCAGAAGACTTTCACGAATCCCTGCTGAATATTCTGATAAGTAGCATATAGAGTATGAATAATGGTTTGGTGATGTGTTGTGAGGGCGGATGATTCGGCCCCTGCGTGAACTCTGTTCCGACTCGCAGACTTGCATGAAATCTTTGAGAGCAGCGCCTATTTCATCGCAAACCCCTTTAACCTATGAACTCAAAAACACTCATATATAGATACTGTACAAATTATGTATTACAGTTTTTCTCAATCGCATTGTTAGCAAAAGGTTATGTACAATTCCCAACAAAATGCACAATAACGAAAAGCATATACTGTAGGTTGTTGATCAAAAATGATTAGCTTATTCTCAATGAAACTGTATATCTCTTCAAAACGTCTGAACATTCTTTCATCATGTGAACCATCACGTGCAAACTGATCCATTCAGTTATCAAAATCTATAAGGCAGGCGTGTATATTCTGTGAATATCTAGGACACGGGAAGTTTGTAATGTCCGCTAACCTACAATCAGACTAAATGAGGTCTATCAAAAAAAATTTTTATGGTACAAATACCAAACGGTTCAGAGTGTCTTACAGACAGACCAAAGACCGTCTTGGGTCTGATTATATGTTTGTGTACTGATAATCTTGACTCTATTAGAAACAAGGCATTTCCCCAATTTGTGTCCCTTAGGGAAATCACCATGCTTTTAGGATAGAAAACATTGTTAAAGGTATAGTCCACCCAAAAATGAATATTCTGTCATGATTTAATCTCATTTCATCATTCCAAATCTGTATTTCTTTGTTTTGTTCAACACACAGAAAGATATTTGGAAAGTGGTTAGCAACTGACATTTCTGTGACATCATTGACTTCCATGGTAGGAAAAATGAAAATGGTTGTCAATGTAGAACTGTTTTCATAAATTCTTCACATTATCTTCTTTTGTGTTCAACGGAAAAAAGATCCAATCATTTTTCCTACTTTGGTAATCCCTGATGTCCCAGAAATGTCAGTTGCTAACCATTTTTCCAAATATCTTTCTTAGTGTTCATCAGAACAAATACATTTATACAGATTCAGAAGCACTTGAGTGTTAGTAAATGATGACAGAATTTTTGGGTGGAATATCCCTTCAAAGCTTATGGTATATGTTGTTAAAATCATAGTCATAATTTACTATTGTCTCATTACAGTAACCATTGATTACCTTTTATATTTGTAGTAAAACTTGGGGAACAAAAATCATAATTAATTTATCAAAAAATAAAAGTTACACTTTTACCATTATAAAAGCATGGGGATACACCGGTGCTTCACGGAATAAAATATCACAGTCTTTTAAGGACATTTCTTTATAAATTCTTCGTTCAATCACATCCTTTAAAACATTACTGACTGAACTTAAATATATTGTAATATGTGATTTGCATTTATTGTGAACTGTGTTTTTACTTAAGAATGGACACAAGTGCCCATGTTCTTATAAACTTGACCCGTCGCTCCTGGTTAGGATATGGTACACAACAACCTCTCTTGGTTTAAAGGTTATGAGACATTTTGTCATTTCGCAGTTTCATGTATAGGAACTTCCGAATGAGCCAGTTTGTCATACAAGACTGCAATTTTTATATATATGTCCAATCCACTGGTATATCCATTTGAGAAAAATCTGTAAAAACAGGGCACAAAATACTGTATTGATATGAAGGAATTTTCCTTAACCTATATTTTTCATTTTGCACTGCATTAAAATGCATACCATGCAGTACTGGTAAAATGTACTTGTAATTTTCTCCCAGTACTTCATCCGTTTTCTACACGATTTTATTTTCACAGTGTAAATTATGTAGAATTATGGCTATAAAACACAGTGCTAAGAAATAACCTTGTGGGCCCGAGGTTAAGAATCTATGTAATCTCTTCAATTTGACGTTTGTTTCGAATTTTTATATTATTTCACATATTATCCAGTGTGTCCCTGAACGCTGATGGCAATCTTTTAACAGAAATGAGGTGAAGATTACAGAATTCCCTGTGATAGCCTCTGGCCACCGAATTAATATTCAATGTTTTTCCATATTTGCATGAAATAATAGAGATATCATAAACATATGATGATATGCTGGTTGGCTTTTCAAGGAAACCTAAGCAGCTACAAAGCCAATCGTCTACTTATTAAACACATTACGTTTTTTTGAGGGGGGATATAAATATGTAAACTATATATAATTCAGAAAAGATTTACTCTTGTCTTAGGTAAAGGTTTCGCTAAAATATGTCCTTTTATGGAGGAGGGGCAGCTGCATTTATTGATTTATTTATCTTAAGAGTAAATCAAGATTATCAGCACGCAATGAAATCGATTTAGATTTGGATCTGAGCTTATTTTTATTTATGCGGGTCGATCAATGATTCTTTTTTACCCACAAATCCCTCCCCTGTGAATGTTTCTGTGTGTATGAACCCAGAGAAATTATACAGTTACTCTTAAATAGTTCTTCATTTTGGGGATTATTTTTCACAATTGTGAGGAGTTGCTTCTGGCCGTGTCACCACATCTATTCCCCCTCACATCCTTCAACACCTGTTTGACTCTTTCTTCTGAACAAAAGAAGATATTTTGAGAAACGTCTCAGTGGTTTTGTGTTCATACAATGGAAGTCAATGGGGTCCAATGTTGTTTGGTTACCAGGGTTCTTCAAAATATTTTCCTTCGTGTTCTGCTTAAGATCAGGAAGTCATACATGTTTGGAACGACATGAGGGAGAACAAATAATGATAGCATTTTCACTTTAGGTTGATCTGTCCATTTTAGAGCCAAAATTCAACAAACAGTAACAGATGATGACTATTATGAAATGAAATGTAATTTGCATTTACAGAAAATATCTTCAAATGGACATTTCCAGGAGACGGGTGCGTTTTTACCTGGATAATGGTGCTGTTATAGAATCTGTCAGCACGGGGTAACCGGACAGTCAAAGCAGCCTAATCTAAACACGTTGCTGTAATGAAACTCAATTCAACATCCAGCTCACGATCTGAAATGAAGCCAATGCTAAAATTCAGAATTTGGTCCAAGCCTGATGAATCTCTCTCATTTGTTTCATATACGCTAGAAAAGTATGTCGGTGTAGTTTTCTGTGTCCTGAAACAAGCACTTTGTTCCTGCGGAGTACAGCTAACGATGCAATTCATGCGAATGGCCTTTTAATGAAGACTCATAACATCTGTAATTGCTTTCAACGGCTATTATCTCAATGTAACTTTGAATGAAGAGGCTTCTCAGAAACGATGCCCTGCTTTAGGAAACTTCAAAGAGGCATGAAATTTCAAGGGTCCAATAGATCACGTTTCTTTCTGCTGCGGTAACCATCACGCAAGCGCTGGAAAGTAGTTCTTCAGGACAGAGTGTGGTGCGTGCTGCAAAATGTGTTTACCCTTTACACGCGTTTCTCGCATGTTCTTCATTTTGGAGATAAACAGGCAAACGCACCAGGAATATAATGATCCCTTGCGTGTCTAATGGGCCCTTCAGTTGTCACTTAATAAGAATTGATGACAGGCTTAACGTTTCCATGCAGGCGGGAGAGGAGGATTCAGGGTTTGCTACCACATTGTGATGTCACTTCTTTCTCTGAACGCAAGCACTTTCTGCAGTAATGGATGGGTCAGTCCAAGGACACATGATGCATTAAAAAAGAGTCTTGGAGGATGGTATGCAGAAAACAGAGAAGTCAGTATCTTTATTTCAATGTTATGTGGTGCATGGACTTTGGATACAGTGTGTTGTCTAGATAAATAAAACAAGTTTTGGTTCATAGTTTGACATAGTTGCAGTTCATGACATATAATAATGTTGCGGAAAGTTTGTTTAACAGATTGCATAAACTGTACGAAAACACTGTAGGCTTTTGTAATGGCAGTAACCTTATTTTCTACATGTATTTGATTTAACATGAATTTATATTGCGAAAATGCTCACTTCTGAAGGAATGTCTGAATTAAAAAAGTATATCCAAATCCGCTTTCCTGTAGCTCATGTTAAGAGCATGGCGTTAGGTAGTGGGTTTTATCCCAGGGGATTGCAGATACTTAAAACTAAATGTGGAGGATAATGCAATGTAAGTCGCTTTGGATAAAAGTGTCTGACAAATGCGTAAATGTAAATAACAAATAAAAGCGGATGTAACACACGCAGTTTCTGCCAATGTCATATCAAGCTTGATTACCTTTAGTAGTATTGCATACTTCGTGTCTTCGAAGAGTTTTTAGTTTGATCAAATTTATAAAAGATGGCTGCAGCTGTACGATTATTTCCGAAAGCAGGCGAGCCCCTGGATGCGTGTAGGGGTACGGAGCATACAATACATCATCGCATTATCCATGCATAACTGTAGATTCCCTATAAGTTTGTATTGTTTACATAATGCATGTACGCGCCGATTGCAAACAAAACACAGACGTTTGACTCAGGTTCACTTACCCCGTGCAGTTCATGTCCGGCATCTTTTAGCGCTGGGACTAATCCATCTTTTAGTTTCAAACCATCTCCAAGTTGACCACGTTAAGCATGAGAAGAATGTGAGAATGTAAAAATTTTAAGTAGTTTCAAAGAAGCTATCTACTTTTTATAGTAACTTGTAGTGTAGCTAACTACTTATTCAGATGGGTAGCTAAGCTGTAACTTAACTACTTTTAATAATGAGTAGCTTGGAGCTTATCAACTACAATTTCAAAGTAGCTTCCCCAACCCTCATATCATATCATGATTATTGAAATGTACAATAATTGTATAAAATATAGCAACACAAGTTTTTGAGTATAATCAAATTACTATTTTAAATTGAAAGAATTACATTCATTTTGATGATGCTAAAATAGATGAGTTAAAGTAATGTGCAATCACATTTACATTTGGAAGACAGTTTCATCCAAAGCGATTTCCATTGCATTGTCCTATACATTTGTATCCCCTGGGATCCAACCCATGACCTTGGCGTTGCTATGTTTGTTTATAGCACTTTTTGTGATTTATGTAATAATAAATTAGCAATATTGAATTTATTTTCTTACCGGCCATTTTTTGGCATCTGCAGTTCTAAGTAGGACCCAAATTGGTCCTGTCTGGTGCCATTTATATGATGGTCTCTGTTTGTATAAAAACACAAATGAATGCTTTGTACTGTTCATGCTCAAGAAAACAAAATAAGTTGATTCTTTGTGTGATTAGACTTTGCATGATAATTCCTTGGTCTACTAGAGACACATTTAAGGACCAAAATATCAGAATATCATTATCTTTTTTACTTTGGTCACTAAGCAACCACCCAGAACACAGCCACGTAATGTAGCATTGCCCTGGCAAACACCTAGAACACCTTTACAAACACTTACTGAAACATTTCCCAAAAAAACATACACAGCACGTTGGCATCAGTAGTGAGATTTGCACAAACAGATACCACTCTAAATATAATGAAATTAACATTTATGAAATCTGTTTTTGAGCACATTTCCATCCAGTTTAATAGATGTCACTTCCAGCGGAGCTTACAATGTTGTGACAGATGCGAAAATATTGACATTAATTATATAAATCCGTTTTATAGGACGTGACACAGTACTGGGACCAAATTGTCAGGATTTCACCTTTTCAGGCGCTTGCTGTAAAAACGATAATTAATTCTGAAATCTGTCAACCTATCAGCAGATTGAAAGATAATATATGAAGAAAGAGAGGATATAGGTCAGAGGTATGAAAAAATCTGGTGTGACAGATGATGGTCACACGCTTTCGCCCATCAGGAGGTTCCACAGCTCTGCAGGATGGAATGATGGGACATTTGCTGGAAATAACAGGCCAAATGAAGGTTAATCATTGGAAAAGCCCCCCAACTGTTAATGATATGTGACAACAGTGGAAAAGAGCAGACACACCGTAAAAACGTACGGGAACAAATGTATAGATGTTAGCAACTGAGATTTCTGGTGCACCATTGACTACCATAGTAGAAAAAAATATTGTATAACTGTTATTTAATTATTTTATACATTTGTTTTGGTTCTCATTCGCTTACAATTTGGAACTCGAGGTTGAGTAATGCATGAAAGAATTTTCATTTGCGGTGACCTATACCTTTAACACTAGAGTTAAAGTATGTGTTTTTCTACAACAGAAGTACCAAACTGAAACTTTGAAAAACAATGTTGCATTAGTACATTTCACAGCAATCCCATGATGCCACCGGCCCGCAGACATGGTCGTAATCAGGTCCCTGCAGAAAACCGCAGGTGTCCGTGGTGACTCTGGATACAGCTTCAGGAAGAATAAGATTTTAACCAGTTTGTTGATCTTAGCAAATACTGTTTGCAATTTCCCCAGCCTTATTAGTCACCCGTACCGCAGTATCACATAAGCTGTCTTCTACCCGCTCAATATCACAATGCCGCTCGCAGGGAATCTACAGAAACTCCAGGGAGCTTCTAAAAAAAAACCCCATTCAGGTCCCCACAGTGCCCGAGCATCACATTTCACCACCATCGTTCCAATGACCACACACTCGCCAGACTAAGATTTCTCACTTTCACACTCCTTATTTAAAAAGCACCACACCACAAGAGCTGATATATCATGGCCACGGGGGAGAAAGCTAATTCCACTGCATCTCAGCACGCTGGAGCAGACGCCCTTTACAGAGTCCACGTAACAAATACAATTATCAACCGGCAACGGCGCGCCACAAGCTTTCATGCCCAATAATGAGCCTGTGCGGCGAGATTAACTTTGTTTTATGATGCAGAACATGAAGTTATGAGGCCTGCTTTGACTGCATCCAACACTGTAATTATTAAGGAAAGGTAAATCATAAAAGCAATGATGATAACTTCAGTGAAATGCCACCAGAGAAGTTCTCTGAGTTATTATTTTTCATAGAACACCTCTCAGAGAGAATGATGAATGTGCGGCCGGAGTTGACCGTGTTTTTGCACCTCGGCGAGCAGATTTTTGCAGATCTCGCAGCTGTCACACATATTGCATCAGTTTTGGCTTTGATGGTCGAAATGCTGAATAGTAGCGAGGTGTATTTCACGGAGCGGACGAGCATGTGACAGCATTTTCGTGTTTAAATAAACACTAATTTACATTATGATTAAATGCCTTGTGTCTGGCAAACAGTAATGCTGTTCTTTTTAAATCAGATCAAGACTGTGGCGTAGTTTCAAATAATAATCAGATTAGATGATATAAAATAAAAATCAAATGTGTGTCAAAGATTAAATCACGTGGGGTACATTTATTAAGAATATTTGCACAGTGCGGTTTGAAAACTCTCTGTAATTTAGCATCACAAATGACTCGTAATTAATTACCATCATGCTCTTAACTATTTCTCCATTCTCACAAGTCATCTGAAAGCTTTCTCGATAGGCACGATAATGAGTTTAATTATTATGATACATTTCAGTATATTGAAAAAACTACACTAAAATACATTACATAAAATCAATTAAAAGGTGTACTTTGAATCTACTTTCTCAGAAAATAGTTGTAAACTAGTTATGAACCCTCTTGTTATGTGCCATTTTAGCAAATATTTAATGTGTGGGGTTTATATTCACCCCACAAAGATTTAAATTAGCTTTTTTACTAACACTTTCCCTACCTAAATTTAAAAAAGTTTCCATATACTGTATGTGACTTTGGACCAATTATGGGTTTAGATCAAAAATGAAAGCGGAATTAATATGCTTTCCATTGGTGTATGGTTTGATAGGATAGGGCAATATTTGACATTTTTGTTTTGCTGCATCCACTCACAAATTTTTTTTTGATATAGTTAAAGAAGGTAATATGCAAAAATATATTCATGGAACGTGTTCTGTACATACTGTTATATCATAATTATTTTGGCATAAAAGAAAAATTTATAATTTTGACCCTCACAATGCTAATAATGACTGGTTTTGTGGTCCACGGTCACATATTTGTATATATTGTCCTGCAGAAACCTTAAGAAGCTCCTGATTCTTATACCTGTAGATGCTTTAAACCTCATTCCATTTAAGCTATAGTTCCAGAACGTTACTGAAAGAATGATTATTTTTTTAATATATTTTTGTTCTTATCATATAAATGCATGTTCTTGCTGACCATTTTCGAGACTTGAGGTTTAAGAAAACCTTTCAGTTTATCTTTCGGAGGATGTCAAAGTTGGATATCAATTTGACCCCAAACAAAACAGGAGTGTTCAAGTTTATTGCTGTTACACTTAAACTATTGAAATAGCATATTGAAGTTACTTACATGAAGTATGCTTACAATAAACTAAATAAAATGAATCTAAAGTATACACACTTTATTTGTAAGGGCATCTCCTACATGTCCGTCTGTCATATTTACTGTAAATGAAACCGTTCTGAGCCTTATAGGTTTATGTAACTCTGAAGGTTTCTTATGGAAGTTATTAAACCCTGACTCGAGGTAGCACTTTTTAAAGGTCATCTTACACAATGTGCGACCACAGGAGCATTTCGTAACAAACCCTCCGCCGTGAAGGCAATGTCAGAGAAAACACTCACGTGACGCCTCTGATCAGTCCTGGAACATCTGCGTTCTTACTCTGGGATGCTGTATCTCATTCCTGTGGCCTTGTTGAAGACTGTGGACCTCCGATCGAGGTAGATGGGGAAATGATTAAAAGGGCTTTTTGTGCTCCGTGGAGCAAAGCTAAATCAATCCACATTGATGTATCGCCGGGGTGTAATTAGCATGAGTCTACAGAGCAAAGCCGATAATTTAGGCTGATGCGAGCAGGTGTGCCCTATCTGAAAACCGCACCAATGAAGAATGGCCCCTACAGCCGAATCAACATACATTACCAGTTCTTTGTGCTAAGACTCTCCCTTGCCACTCCTCAGCTGGGTTATATACCCGCGCTCGGGGCACATAACCGTGCCACAGTCACCGTCTCTAATGACTACAGAGACTCATTTAAAAGTGAATGCAGATACACATTTGGCCTCAAACGTACAGTAGATGCATTGGAAAGAATAACCGTCCATCCGGATGGATTGAAAAGAATGTGTTTGGCGTTGAATGGATGAACTGTTATTGATTGAGATATGTCAATGCAACTTGAACGTTTTTCAACGCAAACGAGCGCTGACAAAAGCTGCACCGTGATTGCATCGGTAAAGAAGCATTATTTATTTGTGTCCTTTATAAAGCCGCCTCGAGCGATCAAAACACAGCATTATTCGCCGCTGAATTATTTACATCGCTTCTTTTGCTTTTTGTGTAATGTGTTGTTCTTTCAGGGCGGTACGGATCCGGGGGAGCAGAGCCGCTGTAGGAGGTGAGCGACGAACGCTCGCTCAATGAGCAACATAGAAACATACAATGATGCTGTTGCCAAGGAGATTGATAGTCCCCGTAGAAACGCTGGTGGTAATCAGGGATGTGATGTTCCCACGTGCTAGAACAACACAGGAATCACAGAGGGCAGACGAACAGCATCCTGCTGCTACACTGATGCTTTATTTGGGTTGGAGTGAGTCGAGGAGATGGTGGGGACGGGTTCGGATGGGTTCAGTTATCGTAAACGCATCCAGAGGAGCTTTGAACGCATGCACTTTATATAGGTGGCACTTCATACTAACTCGAAATGTTGAAATGACTTAAATATTTGTCAAAATGCTTATTTCTACAATATTCCCAGAGTTATTTGTTGATGTGGTTTTTTTTATAAAGTTCCTCAGATCCCTTTAAATTCCTTCAGAGGGAAGAAAATAGAAAGCGAATCTCATTTGCAGGTTAAAAGCATCTTCAAAATGAAAAAAATGTAAATGTAGAAATAGCGCAACTCAGTTCAACAAACGGTAAACGCAGATATAAAATAATTGTAGATAACATTGCTCAGTACGTGAGATTTTTAGAATCTGATAACATTGTTTACGTTTTATTGTTGTTCTGAAACAGCATGTGAGATTACTGGGGTCTAAAAAAACAAGTTGGTGCAAAATTCTCCATTTGCTTTCTATATCTCATTGCATGTCTAGGAGAAACAATTGGTTTATTAAAGAGATTTGATTTCATTAGATTTGATTTTCAGCAGGGAAATCTCAAGTGCTGCACCCCAAATATTCCAAAACATCAGATTTGTAAAATCCCCTTTATTGGATAATAGCTCATCCACAGTATTGGTTATGTCATGGCACATGTTGATAAATGAGTGAAGGGGTGTAAGAGGATGCAATAGATTGGAGAGGTCTAATTATCCTTGAGCCGCTGGACCGCTTCCAGAGGTCAATGGAAAAGATGTGTGCTGCGATTAGGCACATGATGCAGAAATCACTAAATAACCCGCAATGTTTGAGGCACGCAGAAAATCAACAAAGCCGATGAGTTCATAAGGGCATATGTTTCATGATCACGCAACATTAATCCTGATCAACGTGCCACTCTGGTGCTTTATTTTAAAGTTACAGTCACTTTTATTGATTTTATGGCATGGACAACAGTAGAACGTATGGAGCGTCTGACGAATGACAGAATAAGGCAGATCCATAGGTGATTGTGCAACGTGTGCACCAGATATCATAGTCTGAGATCTGCGAGTTCTTGCATGGCCTTGAGGCCTTTCTTGCTTGGTGTAAAAACAGTGCGGAAAAACATATTATGAACAACAATAAAGAAATGAAAAACACAGCAGCAGAAGTAGTGTGTGAGAAGTATTTACATAAATATAACTATCTAAAAGACTAACACTAAACAGATGCAATATAACATAGAATCAATATGAAATCAATATAAAACATTTACAACTCCATAAGAATACTGTAGTACTATTTGTTATAGTAAACTAGTAAACTTGTGTTTAGAATCTTACTATAGTAAATAATAAAGTACAGTATACTATAGTGTTTACTTGTTTTAGTCATATTTAATACTACACAATACTGTAGTATACGTTTACAAAGTGTAGTTATTACTTTAATACACTGTACTACAGTATACTACACATTAAAGCCACACCTACAGTATTTTCTCATCTGGGCAAAATGTTGTACATATTGCAATATTTTACCGTTGTAAAAAACTGAGTTTGCCAGTCCGCCAGCAGCTGTGGAGTTTTTCACGACTTATTTACAGACTTTCATGTTTTCTGGGCTGAAGTCACTGTAAATGTAATGGATGATGTGAATTACACACTGCACACATCTCACCTTTAAAGGAAACAACTCCTCTACATCACCGCTGCTTGCTAACACCCATCATAATCCGCAGTTATCTCTTCACTGGAACATGACCGCGGTGCACTGTTTGTCTCTCGTTAGCTCTTCTGTGTTTCTGCACAGTATGTAAGACCATACGCTGGCCTGTATCTCTGCTGGAGAAGGTACAGTACATCTCAGTCTACACGCACCATTAGTCTCGGCCTGTGACAGGTTTCTGTGTAAAGCAGGCCAGAAACACCAACACGAGGACACAAGCGTAGATGTACAGTACATGCCAGAATGGTAGCCTGCCAACCCTGGCTAAATGGCTTAAACCGTTTTCTATCAATTCGTAAGTAAATAGATGTGTATTCTGAGGGAAATGCACATTATGGATTTAACCAGCGATTCATTTATGTTTGTATAGCTCCTAAGCATTTGTGTTCTTAAGTCTTAATTTAAAGCTCTTCCCATCACTTTTTAAATATTGGGCCACAAAAATGGCCATCTGTTGTCGTACCAAAACTATTATCACAACTGCTGTAGGAATCCTAAAAACAAACAGTTAAATAACGTGTTAACACCACATTAGCTCGATTGCAAACTATAATAAATCAATTCATTTTAGAATCAATCTTCACCTTGATGAAATTGCTCTCATTTTTCATATTATGCACCGAACACTGTTATGTTCGTGCCTCATGTTATAATTTTCACACAATTTTGATCCTGTTTATGGGAACAAATTGTTTTATACAAAGTAGGTATCTGTGTTGTAAACAAATACCATAAATGTGTCCTATGGTGTGACGGAAAAGACTGAAATTATGCTATATTTAACATTAATTATGCTCTCTTATGCAATTTTATATTATAAATATAAATGAAATGTATTATTAGCAGTTTGTTTTCTACATTTGTGCTTTGTCACACCATAGTGTGGATATTTGTCAAATACCCAAATACATTTAAAAACAATTCCCACAACTGCCGTGTAAAAAAGGTTCCCAAAAGGTTTTTCGTCAGATTGTATGTGTCCAGAAAAACCCAAAGATTTGTAAAACAGGTTCTACAGGCTATAAAAAGTTAAGCGAGGAGGGATGTTTCATTTGTGCGGGGTTGCAACATTTGGTTACTTTTAAACTGATTCAGATTATAGATTTAATATATATAAAACATACAGGTGACCTACAGTATAAGCACGTAATGAACTAAATTACTCTACCAAATGTATATTCTAACAATAATTAAAGAGTGACGCTATTTGATGATTTATACGTCAAAGATTACTAGTATAAAAGTAATTCATTCATTAAAGTGTTGTTTCGAAAATCTGGCAACCTTTTCTGGCATTGCTGCATAGAACACTTCCTGCCACCTTTATTGTATCTTAGTGTAAACCTTTTAATATTTGTTCAGATGATCACCGTTTTCATTATTTGGATGATAAATGACTTTTATATTTTAGGTTTCGGCCCCGGAACAAGACTAAAAACTAGCTTAACAGTTTTCACACCGCTGGTGTTGATGATCAGTCACTTGTTTGTTTGTAAGGCGTCAGTCCCTGCGGCAGACGGGATGGATGTGCGGTGACAACAGGAGGAAGGGCCATCTCAGAGGCTGGCGGGGAGTAAGGCAGTAAAGTGAAGCTCCCTCACACAGCCGTGCACTCTGACAGCCAAGTGCGCTTGTTTGAACCCGCACAAACACTTCGCTTATTCTCGATGTGTCTTCACGACTGAAGGAATCAGAGTTCTGTGGCTCTTTCTGACAGCTGGTATGAAGGGGAGGGCGTAAGCGTTAAATGGCTGCCACGCCGTATCGGGTGCCTGCTGTTCAGAACAGTATTTTGGCATTTACTTGTCAGGCATATACAAACACAGATAACACACCTGGACAAAGGGTTGTTTGTCCAGAATGAGTTTTGCGGTTTCACTTGAACGATTTGAAGTCTTTAGTATCAATGTTCTTTCTTAAATGGTGTCCGACCTTGGGCCCGAAACAAATGACTCCATCTGCTAATTTAATGAGGAAATGTCTAAAGTGGGAATTGTACAACTATTACCTTGTTTAAATTAGATCTCATTCTGTCTAAATTCCCAGAAGTCCTGCTTAACAAACACGGGTTTCCTTTTAAGACTGAATGCATTTGGCTCTTTGTTCTTTGTTCCAGAGTCTTTTGTCCATTCAGAAAATTGCACGTATAATAAGTTGGCATTTCTTATTCAAGAGCTAACGACCATTCCCAGCTAAATGGTTGCTTTTTGTTCTTTTGTAACATAATTTGAGACACAAAAAGGAAATTGATGACTGACCTCCACAGCTTGTCTTTTGAAAGAGCGTTAAACTGACTTTAAGTGCGAACACTTGTTCAAGAAGCCATAAGGGAAATAATTATTCAAAGCTGATTTTTTTTGTATTTTAGTTCCCTCCAGTAGGTCATTTGCATCCTATTACCACCTTGTAAGTTGACTTGTCTTTGACACCTTTGTGAAGGAGTGTTAGTTTTCCTACAGTTGTGTTTCAGGATGGCTGCTGATGCAACTTAACTAACATCCTTATTAAAGGTTTATTAGTTTGACTGAATTTTCTGGAGTAACCTTGGAGGATGTGCTGTTCACAACAGAAATGTGCCTCATTCTGATGTTGAATAGTCAATGAGAATCGAGCTGAACGAGTCATAGTGAAATTGAAACAAAAATCTGATTCAAAGTGACATCCGTCAAAACATTTTAGTTTTCCATTTTATCACACGGAAAAGCATAAAACAAGATTTGTTCGTTGTGTTTTATTTCAATTTGTGCAATAAACATATAACACACATTTGCAACAGGTTCTCAAAGGTCTAAGTTCAAACAAACTTTGTAACCTTTTTAAAAGTTGATTGTTGTGGGAAATGTATCTAGGTTAAACTAATTCCTCATGTTATCTTCAAATATGTTTTTCATAATGATGGTTTGGTCCTGGTTTGCATTTGTAATCACTTGCAGTGTGTCCAGAGCTCTTCATCACAACAAGCATCAGCCTTCTGTGAGCCTGAATGCACAAACAATCTATTCCATAGATGCGTGAACATTCTGTTGTCTTATTGTCCTTAACCATCTGTGTTCTCAATGGAGGTGGACAGCTTCCCTCCAGACGCTAAAGTGGCAGGACTGACATCATTGGAGATTCCGGAGCATTTATTGTCAAGAACAAACAGCAGTGTATGTGTGTCCGTTAGCTCTAATTAGACGGACTGTACCGGGCAGATAGAGGCAGCCACTTTGGAAATGATGTTGTTGACCCCGATATTAGGAGGTCATGTGCTCTTTAAACTTGTTTATGAACTGTTTCAGAAGGTTACAAGCTGATTTGGAATACTCATGTAAACGAATGAAGAATGTTTAGATGCAGTTCTAGTGATATTTATTTTTTCTTTATTTCTAAAGGATGCATAATAATAAATGACTGTTAGACACTTTACACCTGGGCAGTCGATGGGAATCTATTCTAGACCATCTGCACGTTTGATGATGATGTTATCATGGCTTCTTGCTTGGTAATACATTTCGTCGGTCCAGACTGAAGCATCCCCGTTCATACCTCTAGCATACAAATTACAGCTATTGCAGTTCTAAAATAAATGGTCCAATATATACGTATTAACAACAAACTACACGTGAGCTTTGATTAAAAACACGAATTAGTCACAAGAAATGTATTTATTGGAACTTGCATTAAAAACGAACGTCCGCCTTAAAGTTTTCTGCTATATTTATTTGATTCACTTTTGAAATTTGACCTTTGCGCAGCTCCCGTGGCATCATGGGATAGATAAGTGTCCATCCGATCCACGCTTACGAATATGCGGGTACGAATATCTCGTCTACTGTTTTTTTTTGCATACTGAGGTTTCGGACATACTATTCATGATCATGTTCGCCTGCTATATAGTATGGAAGTAGGCGATTTAAGACGCGGCCTATGAGCGATGACGTTGATATCGAGTGACCTTAAGTGTAGTCTGTTTATATCATCGTGCTAGGTTTTTACTTCTGCCGATTGTATTTCGTCTTTCGAAGTAACAAATGGTGTAAAGATTATCTTGATAGACAAAACGTGTAAACATCATAAACCTTTGTTAATCACAGAGCTTATTTTTGCGATTGTGGAGGGGGGTGTGGTGAAACGGAGTCGGCAGCGAAAGGGGTGAGGTAAGCGGGGTGTAAGTAAGTCATTTGCACATTGTGAACACCTGTGTCTCGTTTCAGTAATTGGTGGGGAGACGGTTAAAAGCCACACAAGCAGATGAGGAGGTTGAGAGAGATCGGCTGGGAAGCTTGGGAGAATTCTCCTGCGTGAAGCAGCGTCTAGCAGAGTGCCGAGAGACGACAAATTCTTACACGATTGTTCTGAGTTATTGTGGTTTAAGAGCGCAGTGGCGCCAACCAGTTTATTAATAAATAGAGAAGTGCTTCCCAGCCTACGCTGACCCTGTCTCCTTTCTTCCATAACTTTACGAACTTTGCTACACTGGTGCCGAAACCCGGGAAGAAAGGGGAAGCCGGAGCCAATATGCAGTCCCCGCCAGCATCGCCGTTTGCGGAGGTGATTCAATCTCTCGCGGCGCTTCATCATGAACACCACCAGGCGCTGCTGGGTCTCCGAGAGGACCAGGAGAAACGTTTTCAGGTCCTTGTCCAGGCTCAGCAGGAAGACCGCGAGCAGTTCCGGAGCTGGGTCCGCCGCGAAGGCACCAGCACAGCGTCGGCGGCCGCACCCCTGTCGTCCCACCTACCTCTCCACAAGATGGGACCGCAGGACGATCCGGAGGCGTTCCTGGAACTTTTTGAGAGGTCTGCGGAACTAGCAGGCTGGCCTCAAGATGATTGGTCGGCCCGGCTCATTCCTTTGCTCTCTGGAGAAGCGCAGTTGGCTGCACAACAGCTCCCGGTCCAGAACCTTTTTGTTTATGAGAGCCTGAAAAAAGCCATCTTACAGCGGGTCGGCCTGAGTCCCGAGCAGCACCGCCAGAGGTTTCGCTCTCTGGAGTTCAGGGAGTGCGGTCAGCCGTTCGTCATGGCCCAACAGCTCCGGGACGCCTGCCGCAGATGGCTGCTGGCTGACGACGCGGACGTGGATTCCATCATCGATACGGTGACGCTGGAGCAGTTCGTGGCGCGGCTACCAAGAACAACGGCGGAGTGGGTCCAGTGTCACCGGCCGACGTCGCTCAGCCAGGCCATTCAGCTGGCGGAGGACCAACTGGTTGCGTGCTCCGGGGTCGGCGTACCTCCATCTTCTCTCTCTCCTTCTCCCCCTTATGTTTCCCTTTCTCCACCCAAACCTATCCCTTTTCCCAGGTCTCGCCTGGATCGAGTGCCACGACCGGCACCTAGGGTCCGGATGCCGCCCAGGAGCGGACCCCACGACACCGCAGCCGGTGTCAGTCCATTTCCCACCCCTCGGCCCTCTCCCCACCAATCAAGTGGCTTACTTCCCGCCACTGGGGCGGCGGGGAAGTCTGGGCCGGCCTGTTGGAGATGTGGGGATCCGGGCCATTTTATTGATCGTTGTCCCGTGATGGAGGTCGGTACGGTGGTCCGGATCCCCGATGCTCCACGGGCTGCCCTCGATCAAGCCGGACTGTACCAAATACCTGTGAGTATTAAGGGGGGTACCTATCAGGCTTTGGTGGATTCAGGGTGCAATCAGACCTCGATTCACCAAAGCCTGATTCAGCCCGTGGCGTTGGGTGCGAGCCGCATGGTGAAGGTTCGGTGCGTTCACGGGGATGTGGTGAACTACCCCTTGGTGTTGCTGGCTATACAGTTCAGGGGTCAAAAGCATAGTGTGGAGGTGGCGGTTAGCTCGCACCTCCGACATCCGTTAATTTTGGGGACGAACTGGCCGATGTTTTCGGTTTTATTGGGACATTTGTGCTCGGATGTCTCTTGGCAAAATTCCAGGCAGGGAAGGGGGGCGGTCGTAGGGTTGGGAGAGGCTGAACCGAGACCGCTGAATACTGTCCCAGGCGAGCGGAGCACCGTGGAGAGGCAAAGACTCTCTCAGTGCGATGATTTTCCCCTGGAACAGTCTCAGGACGAGTCACTGAAACATGCGTTCGAGCATGTGCAGACCATTGACGGTCAGCCGATCCACCCGACCCGTCCGCTCACCTACCCATATTTTGCCATTCTAAAAGATAGGTTGTATCGGGTGAGCCAAGACACCCAGACGAAACAAGATACAACCCAGTTAGTAGTACCGAAGAGCCGCCGGGAAAATCTTTTCCAGGCGGCTCATTGTAACCCAATGGCCGGCCACTTAGGGCAGACAGCAACAATAAATCGTCTCACGGCCCGTTTTTTTTGGCCGGGCATTCATGAGAATGTGCGCAGGTGGTGCGCGTCTTGTCCTGAATGCCAGTTGGTAAACCCCCCGGCCACCCCAAAGGCACCGTTGTGTCCCCTCCCTCTTGTTCAGGTCCCCTTCGAGAGAATTGGCATGGACCTGATCGGGCCGTTAGAACGATCCGCACGAGGGCATCGGTTTGCATTAGTCATCGTTGACTATGCAACTCGGTACCCCGAGGCAGTGCCCCTCCGCACTATTTCTGCGACAAGTGTGGCGGATGCACTGTTTCGACTCATCTCCCGTGTGGGGGTCCCCCGCGAGATCCTCACAGACCAAGGCACGGCGTTTATGTCACGGACTATCCGCGAACTTTACGGATTATTGGGCATTAAGGCGGTCCGGACCAGCGTCTATCACCCACAAACTGACGGTCTGGTAGAACGTTTTAATCGCACGTTAAAGACGATGATCCGTAAATTTGTGCACGAAGACGCCAAAAATTGGGATAAATGGCTGGAACCTTTGTTATTTGCGGTACGCGAGGTCCCCCAAGCCTCCACGGGGTTTTCCCCCTTCGAGCTTCTCTATGGACGCCAGCCCCGTGGGGTTTTGGACGTCCTGCGAGAGACTTGGGAGGACGGACCTTCCGCGAGTAAAAATCAAATTCAGTACGTCCTGGACCTGAGAGCAAAACTCCACACCTTGGGGCGGCTCTCAATGGAGAATTTGCTCCAGGCCCAGGACCGACAAAGCCGGCAATATGACAAGGGTACCAGACTGCGCAAATTCGCACCGGGAGATAAAGTGCTTGTATTACTTCCCACATCGAGCTCCAAATTACTCGCCAAGTGGCAAGGACCCTTTGAGGTCACACGACGAATGGGAGATCTCAATTATGAGGTGGCTCGGACAGATAGGGGCGGGGCGCCTCAAGTTTACCACCTCAATCTCCTTAAAAGCTGGAAAGAGGTGGACACAGTGATGCTGGCGACGGTGATTAGTAGAGAGGAAGATCTAGGGCCAGAAGCGACTAGTAAAAGTCAACTGAGCGCTCTGGCCCCTCCTGGGGATCACCTCTCACCCTCCCAGATCACGGATGTGGCCAGGTTGCAAGCGGAGTTCGCACAGGTGTTCTCTCCCCTACCCGGCCGTACCAACCTCATCGAGCACCACATCGAGACTCAGCCGGGCGTCGTAGTACGCAGCCGGCCCTATAGGTTGCCTGAACACAAAAAAATTGTGGTTCAGAAGGAATTAAAAGCAATGCTAGATATGGGGGTAATAGAAGAGTCCAACAGTGACTGGGCAAGCCCGATAGTTTTGGTCCCTAAAACAGACGGCTCGGTACGGTTCTGTGTGGACTATCGCAGGGTGAATGCTGTGTCGAAATTCGATGCATACCCAATGCCACGAGTTGACGAGTTGCTAGATCGACTAGGTTCGGCTCGCTTTTATTCGACACTGGATTTGACGAAGGGATATTGGCAGATCCCCTTATCTCCCATATCCAAAGAAAAAACAGCCTTCACTACGCCGTTCGGTTTACACCAATTTGTCACCCTTCCTTTTGGTTTATTCGGAGCGCCGGCCACTTTTCAGCGTCTCATGGACCGAATCCTCCGACCCCATACAACTTATGCTGCTGCTTACTTGGATGACATCATAATTTACAGTAATGATTGGCAGCGGCATATTCAACATCTAAGGGCGGTCCTGAGGTCGTTGAGAGCAGCCGGGCTTATGGCTAACCCGAAGAAGTGTGCAATTGGGCGTGTGGAGGTAAGGTATCTGGGCTTCCACTTGGGTCATGGTCAGGTGCGTCCCCAAATTGATAAGACTGCCGCGGTTGCGACCTCACCAAGACCCAAGACCAAAAAGGAGGTGAGGCAGTTCCTGGGGCTGGCGGGATATTATCGAAGGTTTGTACCTAATTATTCAGAACTCACCAGCCCGCTGACTGACCTCACTAAAAAGGAGGCACCGGATACCGTCCAGTGGACGGAGCTGTGCCAGCAGGCTTTCACCCAAGTTAAGGCTGCTCTGTGTGGCGGCCCGCTATTGCATGCGCCGGATTTTTCTCTCCCCTTTCTGTTGCAGACTGACGCATCGGACCGGGGCGTGGGGGCGGTCTTGTCCCAGGAGATCAAGGGTGTGGAGCGGCCGGTGCTGTATATTAGCCGCAAGCTCTCCCGGCGGGAGGTGAGGTACAGCACCATCGAGAAGGAATGTCTGGCCATCAGGTGGGCCGTTCTCACCCTCCGTTATTATCTCCTGGGACGCGAGTTCACGCTCTGTTCGGACCACGCGCCTCTCCAATGGCTCCACCGCATGAAAGATACCAATGCCCGGATCACCCGTTGGTATTTGGCATTGCAACCCTTCAAGTTTCAGGTGGTCCACAGGCCGGGGACACAGATGGTCGTGGCCGACTTCCTCTCCCGAAGGGGGGGGGGAGGGAGCTGCAGGCCGGATGGTTCCCCGACCTGAGTCGGGCGGTGGGGGTATGTGGAGGGGGGTGTGGTGAAACGGAGTCGGCAGCGAAAGGGGTGAGGTAAGCGGGGTGTAAGTAAGTCATTTGCACATTGTGAACACCTGTGTCTCGTTTCAGTAATTGGTGGGGAGACGGTTAAAAGCCACACAAGCAGATGAGGAGGTTGAGAGAGATCGGCTGGGAAGCTTGGGAGAATTCTCCTGCGTGAAGCAGCGTCTAGCAGAGTGCCGAGAGACGACAAATTCTTACACGATTGTTCTGAGTTATTGTGGTTTAAGAGCGCAGTGGCGCCAACCAGTTTATTAATAAATAGAGAAGTGCTTCCCAGCCTACGCTGACCCTGTCTCCTTTCTTCCATAACTTTACGAACTTTGCTACAGCGATATTCCAAACATATATGGGGAAAATGGATTGGGGGTTCAGGGGCTTACAACCAGGTTAGCCTACACACGTCATTCTCTGCGGTACTGGATCTAATGCAATGATATTTCATTTATTATTAAATATGGCTCATGTGTCCAAATATCTTTTAGGAATAAAATATTTTTTGAGGGGAAAAATGACTTTATATTATAAAGAGTATCTTCAGCATGCATGTAATGCTCATTGCATTGCAATCTCTAATTCTAAGAATACATCATTGTCACGTAAGCCATAACTGCAATTACTCCATTTTAATGTTTTTTTTGTCATCATTTCAAATAAGAATACCTAGTCTCACTATTTACCAGCAGGTAATCTACTGTAAATAGGGGTGCATATTCCTTCTTTCTCACCAGAAGAGGGCAATCCCATGCATCCCACTTGCAAACGAAGGTTAAGCAGTAGTGTGACTGCACCAGTGCTGAGTGCATCTCACATACACACAAGCTCGTATGAAAACCTCCTTTTTTTGTCACAGATGTTCGAAGGAAGGAACAGAAACCTAACTGTGGCTTAGAGACTGCACTATTTCTGAGCTCCTCTAAGATCAGCAGATACATCACTCATTCTGCGCACAGCTTTCCATCCACAGCCTACAGGACATCCTTTTGGCTTCCTTTTGATGGCTTTCTTTACATCTGCGCACCTTCTCGGACGGAGCGCTTTTGCGCAAACCTCACCAAACTTTCCAGTCAAGCGGAGGCTATTTTAATGTAAAGGATATAACTGATACGCACGCGCACGGTCTGGGAATGTTTGGCTTTGGACATTCTCATTAAGCAAATGTCAACGATTGTATATTTTTGCAGAGCTCTTGCGGGTTTCAGTTAAGAGATGTTGTTTAATGGCGCGACTGCGGGATTGAAATAGCGGTCCTGCTGACGGAGTTTGCCCGACGTTGCCAACATCTCGGGCACCGCAGCTTTGGGCAGGTGCTCCTTTCTGCCTGTGTTAAAAGACGGTGCCATGCAGGATCGGGAATCACACATCGGAGGTCTGTAAAACCCTGCTGGAAATCTGAGTTACGCAGAGATGGGTATGTCTCCATTTATTCTAAAGGCTTCAAATAAGTTGATATGTTTTGGTTTGGTCTTTTGATGCAATTCTGTGTATGTCAGGTATCGCAAAACCCAGTCGTGCTTTACCCTGAGACGTGCCATCATTTCTTAAAATAGCAGTGCTGTTAGAATTACATCATTAGAAAGTGAGTTCGAATATGTTTAATATGCGTAAAAGAAAGCATTTAGGAAGCCGACGCTTGAACGACAACTTTCAACATGCATGCGCTCAGACGTCACATATAAGCTTGGAAGAGCATAATATCGCAGTCGTGGTTGTGCATGTATTGTATGATCAACAGGCTGATTCTGTATGTGTTTTTACTGCCGTGATTGAATGACGCTCGTTTATTTGTTCTGTATAAAACGGTGCTGAACTCGCGGCGAATGTTCATTATAGGCTACATAGTGCTGCCTTGTATGTGCCCTCGTGCCTAAAAGCATCCGTCTGAGTAAATGCAATGTTAATAATAGTAATACAGGACTCCAGTTCTATAGTTATGAGAAGCACAAACATATGTATGCGTTATGTGAAGGACGCGCAAAGAGGGACTGATGTCAGTTCTTGCATTCTTTCAAGAGAAGGAAAAAACCTCTCGACTTTGATTGATGTTTTGAGGCAGATGATCTTGCAATAGTGGAAAGCTGTGATTTACTGTCTGGAAACGTTGATTTTTATGCGGTAATTCTTTTTGCTGGAAGCGCATAGTTCATAGTGAGTCTCTTTTAACTGCTTGCCATGTTTCTTCTGGTAAATTTGAAGAGGTTTGGAGTTTTTCATCTTTAAAATAGATCGTCCTCTTCAAATAGTTCAATTGAGGGTCCCCCATCATAAATAATCATAATCAGATCATAAATAATACTTTACCCCCACCCCTTTTTTATCAGTAGCCTCCCTGCATATTGTATCCGGCATGGAAAAGCTATTCATTGAAAGAAAGGATGACTAATAGAAATACAAATGAAATGCATGGATTGAAATTGCCTTGAACAAATAATGAAATGTACACTAGACAAACCAATGTGACGCTTGGTTTAAAAAATCTGTATTTTTCAAGATGGCTTGAAGTGTTAGTGATTTGATGGGAAACTGTCTGAGCAGATGATGTAGGTGGATGTTCTCTTCTGTGCCTCACAGGTGTGCTGTTTGCTCAGCTCAGTCAGACTCCACATACACAAAACAGGTTGGAGTAAAAATTTAGACATTCCGTGGATTTCATTGATTCAATCTGGCTTTTCCAGATCATGTGGCCAAAAGGACCTTCGGTCAGTCTGTATACAAAATGTTTCTGGTAAAATTTTTACTCGGCACAATGATCAGTTTTCAGGATTCCGCTTATGATGCTGCAAAATTTCTGCCTTAATATTTACCATAATGTATTACGTCACACCTGTCACTCGGTTACGTTGATACTACTGTCCTGTGCTGTCATGTTTAAAACAAAGCTGTATACAAATCCACAGCGTGAAGAAAGAGCACTCACTGTCATATTCCCATTGAGTACCTTGCTGTGATTTTAACTCTACAGAGGGGATAAGACCCCTATCTAATTCCTCCAGACCCCTCCTCTTTATCTACCTGTCTGGTGTTATGGCAGCAGATGAAAAGACATCTGGACATATGAAGTGTCCTTTATTAAATGCCTTTGAGCTTTCCCCCTAAAATAGAGTGGAGAGGCTGTCAAAACAGATAAATGTGGAGAGACGTGGACACTCCGTCATATCTTCTCTCAGGTTTTGTCGCCTGAATGTGACGGGATTGCGTCGGAGTAGTTCAGTTCTCTGTCAGATTATCTTTGTGTGAGATTAGCGCTGCTGTTTCGGGATTATGTTTTTCCCGCTTACTCCGAAACAAATCACAGATGGGATTAGTTTTGAAAAGTTGGCCAACGTTGCAGCGATTTTCTTCAGGGCTCTGGTGGCGTTGGGTATAATTTATGCTTTTCGATATTATGTGAAATGAAGAAAATGGCTTGAGGTCATACATAATGAGAAGACAATGTTTCAATATATCTATCCGGGGGATAATTGTGTTGCTCAGTAATTGTTCTTTTATATTTTAGGAGACGTAATGGGGTACTTATATTATCCATATAATGCTAGATGGGTGATGTATGTGTTATCTTTTGGGTTTCAGAAAAGATTTCAACAATCTTTCAGATTTGCCCATATATCAAAGTCTGCAATATAGAGTTATTACGGTAAATTATTCAGTTTTATATATTGTTTTATTAATATTTGGAATTAGATTTTGTTTTTACATTTGTAGTTTTTATGATTATTTAAGTTAAAACTTTAGCAATTCTTGTATATGCTTTTGTCATTTTCATTTTAAATGTGGCTATATAAGATTCATTATTTTTATTTTAGTTTTTTGTTTAATATTATAGCTTTAGTGCTTATTTCAGTTTATTTTTGAAGTAACATTTAAGCTTTTCCTTTAGTTAAGTTTTTCCCAAAATGTTCAGGTCAAGTTTTGAAACTCAAGAGAAGACATGTGGGATTATTAAAACGTTATTCTCAGGAGAAGAATCAGAAATTCAGGAAGATTCGTTAGAAGTCTCTTCATTTAACTTCCGTGAAGAGAACAATTAAGATTAAAAGGATCTCATTTTGATTTCCCCCCCCATGGGTATCCATGTGTGATTGCTTCAACCAGAGGAAAGGTTTGGCAGAAACTGCGGCTCTGAGGTCAGGATGTGTGAACGTGTCTCAAAGGGACCGTTAACCTAAAAATGACAATTATTTGATCCATTACTCACCCTCATGTCATTCAAATCTAAATGACTTGTTTCATCTGCAAAACATTGGTTACCACTCAATACTGCCCCTCAATTGTCTTCCATCCGACTGTGACGTTTCTCAAAATATCTTATTTTGCGTTCTACTGCAGTCATATAGAGGTTCTGAACGATAGGAGGGCGAATAAATGTTGACAAAATGTATTGTTGGTGGCACGATGAATGGGTTTTAAGATCAAGAGCTGGTTTACACGCACTATTTGACTGAATCTCGACTGGCATCCTTCATCATGATGAAATGAAAGCGGCGAAAGGGCAACATGCGCTTATGCTTTTATGCACGTACACAGAAAAAAACAAATTAAATGGAAGCTTTCTGGATTTGGTGGTTTGGTACATAAAGCGTGAGGGTGACCATAGTTAATTAAAAGTCTAAATTTGCATGCAAGCCCTTTTGGGTTGTGCTGTTGCTTGCGCACCTTTGCGTGATTTGCTGTGATCTTGCCGAAGGTGTTGTGTGTCGCTGGTAATATCGCAGCAAGCAAATTGATTAACCCGACCCTCTTTTTCTAATTAGGCAGCACTGCTCCTCCCAAGTGATCTGCACAAATCTAAAGGCTGGATTTCTTTACACTGCCCTGGATGAAGACCAAAAGATAATAAAACACACAGACAGCTGCAGAAAGAATTAAGAGACCATTTTAAAATTATTTTCTAAATGTACTATTTATAGGTATGTGTTTAGGTAAAATTATTGTTTTGGTTTAATTATCTGAACTACTATATTTCTCCCAAATGTCTAATAAATATAATGATTATATTTGCATTCATTTGCAGAAAATAAAAACTGGAGGAACGGGTCAAAATAACAGAAAACATGCTCTCAAATACTGCAAAGAAAACATGTTCATATTCACTTTTAAGCAACACAACATTAATATTTCTACATGTATTTAGGAAAAGTTCAAGCATTATTCGTTATGTGAAAACCTGGATTATTATCACAGTTGTCATGTGTCTTGTCATGCTGTCATTCTTTCACATTGCTGTTGGAGGAGATGGTTAGATGTTGTTGAAATTCAACAGACATTTTATCCACGATTTTTTAATTTGTGAAATTTGTGGGAAATATCGTTAGTAGTTCATAGAATTACACAAAAAGTTTTTTTCCTAAACGCATGAATAGTCAGTTCAGAAAAACTGAAAATAATTTTGAATTGCTCAATTTATTTTTACCCATAAATCCCTCACCAGTACAGAAGAGCACTTTGGCAGAAAGCTGTCTGTTGATACAATCTCTGTGTAAAGTTCATATGTATTTATAAATCTCTCTATTTGTAGTGTTATACTCTCATATTGTGAATTTACAAGCAGTGGTAACCAGAACTCATTGCAACATTTTTACCCTTGAGAAATTAAACCTATAGAGCCATAAACCCCTGCTACACTAACGCTCAACAGACCTTCAGACTCTTAGAATCTGAGTCTAGGGACTGTGTTTGTTTCTCATTATTAGAAATAAATTCGAAGGCAATTTGCAAAGCCGAAGAGATTTTGCCGCAGATAACAGGTTGCTCTGCTGGCCAACGCCGTGTCTCCAAGACTATTAGATTAGCCGGTTTCATTCAATTGACCTACACCAAATGTTTAGATTAGATCTAGAAGCCAGTAAACAGCAGTTGGGCCGGATGATTTAAACGCATTGCTGCTCAATGCTGCACTCAACATTGTAGATTTATATAATTACTTTTATATTTACTCAATAGTTGTAATGTGATTAAAGGTTCAGACGGTAAGCCTTTGTGCCGGCCACTCAAGATAAACCAATAATTTCCGTTTTTGCTCCAAGGACAGCAGAGAGAAGCTTTAATCAACTTTGGAACCCCCTTTAGTTTGCAAACCATCCCAATTCTGCTCAACATGAGAAAGCGCCGTCACATACATTGAACCAGCAAACTTCCATTATCATTGTCAGTCCTCCTCATTGGTTATCAAAGATTTGTATGTGATTTTATTTTTTAAAAGCATTGTTCTTATTTAAATTCAAGTGTTTTGGGCACTGCATCATCAGACCCAATTAATTTGGGTTTGTTTATTTATTTAATTTTTGTGGACCCTAACCTTTGGATAAAGATACAGAGATGGCGTTCTCTCTTGTATATTGTGTTTGTCGTCTTTTTTCTGCATCTTTCCATAAGGGATACATGAATATTATTATTCATTTTTAGAGATTTGGTATTTCCTTTATATATTGTTGAGATTCCAAAGTTTTTTTTTCTTTGAAAAGTTTGACGGCGTCAACACTGTTACTGATCAAACCTTGAGAAGTTTTTAACAGCCTTATTTGAATGAAGTTGCTGTTGTCTGTATGGTTTCGTTTTTTGCTTCAAGGTAAAGGTGTACACTTGCTTTCATTTTTAATTAAACCATGAACTCATTACGCAAAGGAAAAACTGACATTTTTAGGAATGCCAAATACAGTTCTAGGTATACGATTTGCATAGTAATTACATTATTGCAAAATGAAGCAGAGGAAAACAGAATTCTGACCTGAAGCAACACTAACCACCTACGTATAAGTTACAGCAAAGTAAACATTTACTTCATTAAAAAATGAGATATTTAGTAAACCCTGAAACCCTGAATTTACTTCTGTTCCGTTTTCGACGTACAAATACTTACAAATGATACAAATTAAACTTAAAATGTCATGGTGGTATTAAATTAAGTCAGTACGATGGGTGTTGATCAAATCTTTCTTGTGTTTTGTGATGCAGGATCCCTGGTGAGATCACGCTGGCTTATGATCCCCCTTCTTGTGCAGGCTTGGCTGTTGGCTTCCCAAGGCCGAGTCCGAGAGAAACCGTGTCCAAGAAGCTGCCGGTGCGATGGCAAAATAGTGTACTGCGAGTCGAACGCCTTCCGTGACGTGCCAAAAAATGTATCGGTGGGATGCCAGGGCCTCTCTCTGCGTTACAACAGCTTGGTGAATCTTCGGGCTGGTCAGTTTGCCAGCCTCAGCCAGTTGGTTTGGCTTTACCTAGACCATAACTACATTAACGGCGTGGACAGACAAGCGTTTCAGGGCGTACGACGGCTGAAAGAATTAATCCTCAGCTCCAACAAGATCACGCATTTGGAAAACAGCACGTTTCATTCCATTCCCAACCTGCGCAATCTGGACCTCTCTTACAACAAATTACAAGTCCTGCAGCCTAATCAATTCCAAGGCTTACGCAAACTGTTGAGTCTCCACGTTAGATCCAATTCCCTCAAGACGATTCCCATGCGAGTGTTTCAGGATTGTCGAAACCTAGAGTTTCTCGATTTGGGCTACAATCGACTGAGGAGTCTCACCCGTAACGCTTTTGCAGGACTCCTCAAACTGACTGAGTTACACTTGGAGCACAACCAATTCTCAAAGATAAATTTTTCTCATTTCCCACGACTGAACAATCTCCGGGCTTTGTATCTGCAGTGGAATCGGATAAAGTCAATAACCCAGGGAATTACATGGACCTGGACTTCATTGCAAAAGTTGGATCTCTCCGGGAACGACCTGCAGGTGTTGGATCCCAGCATTTTCCAGTGTCTCCCCAATTTGCAGACTGTTAATCTGGACTCCAACAAGCTTAGTAATGTGTCTCAAGAGGCCATAGCAGCTTGGATCTCTCTCACCACAATCAGTCTGGCAGGTAATGTTTGGGAATGCAGTCCCAGCTTGTGCCCCCTTGTGGCATGGCTGCAAAGCTTCAAGGGGAACAAAGAGACGGCCATGATTTGTGCTGGACCAAAGGAGGTGCAGGGTGAGAAAGTTATCGAGGCCGTTGAAACCTATGGATTCTGTAAGACAACCCCTAATCCTCTCCTTCCAATGTCCTCCACTGTAAACTCTCAATCCAAACCCGGACGTCAACCCCGGCCCACCATGTTCAGGGTGAACGAGAAGGTAACACGCCGCAGTCCTGTTGCCCCTTTCCCGACGGTCGCGTCCCCACCTGCTCCTGAACAAGACTTCGAGCAGGTTTCCTTTCACAAGATAATAGCCGGTAGCGTCGCTCTCTTCTTATCTGTAGCCATGATCTTGCTTGTCATCTACGTCTCCTGGAAGCGTTACCCCAGCAGCATGAAACAACTGCAGCAGCATTCCATGGTGCGAAAACGGCGGAAAAAGGCACGAGAGACGGAGCGCACCCTCAGCTCCCCGCTACAGGAATATTATGTGGACTACAAACCCACAAACTCTGAGACCATGGATGTACTCGTCAATGGGACAGGACCCTGTACCTACACCATCTCCGGCTCCCGAGAATGTGAGGTATGATCCGTCGCCCTCCTAAAATCCATTACCACTGCGGGGAACAAGAGGTAAATGTCCAGTCGATGTGAGGCAAAAAATTGTGTTGTGCCCCCTTCCTTTTTTGCCGCTATAGCTGTTCTCCTCCAGTGGGTAGGAAACATGGGTCAGTGCATGGCAACTTGAGTTTGTTTGTAAGATAAGGTATTTAAGTCCAAAGCACCTTTTTGAACATTTCTGAGTGATGCTTCCGGAAATGCATCACTGATTGGCTGACAGAAAACGTGTACTTTCAAACATTGCATCAAGTCTCTATGCATTGGTCTTTTCCTATCCTGTGTGTGTTTTTGCATTATTGTCAACATGCAACACCCCGGGCACATGGATGCTGAGTCAAACGAATTGTGTTGGCGTGTTTTTAGAAAGGAAAGAGGCTGAATGGAAGGCTGTAATGAAATGTAAGAGCTAATATACCGGTGTGGATCCAAGATAAATATTTGACTCATTTTGGATTCAAGGTAGCAGTGACCGGATTATTGAAGGGTCAGGGAGATTTTCCTTAATCACGCACTTTGTCAGACAAATCACCGTTGCAGGACGTAATTAAAGACACACATGGCTGATCTTTGAGGTTGATCTCGCCACATGGCTGCTTGTGATGCAAAAAGGATCTGGTAAATGATGGGATGCTAGACAAACGTCTGTGCATGCCCATGAAATCTGATGTGACATAGGTTTAGACATGGTGAAGCTTGAGAAAATAAACAAAGCCTTTTGCCATGAACCTCATGGGGCTCAAAAGACACATACAATACGAATTATTTTTCCACCCAAGCAGTAAAAGCAAAGGCAATCTTCATGGCAGAAATGAATTCGGTTTGCCGTTTTAATTATTTTTGCCTTTTACTAACGGTCATATTGATACCGTCTCCATTTTGAATTCTGTCACATTTGCTTACATTGTTTGAATTGTAAGGAGCTCCGCGGGCGGCCTCACTTGCAGAAGTGTCATAATTTCTTCTTGTTTTATTGATTCAGTGGATTGTAGGTAAATCCATATTGTAGGCAGTTATATTTCCATTTAAATAATGAGCTGGCCAAGGGGGATGCTTTTGAAAGGATTCAACACCTGTGAAATATGAAACAAGATGGTTTCCAGGCAGCTTTGTGCAGGAAATAATGATGAAATGTCAAGAGAAACAATGTCAACTGGAATACTTGTTGGGGAAAATTTATGAAAATAACAAATAAATGTAATTTTCAAGTGTTTGACTACGAGGCTTGGAGATATTAAACATGTTATGGTGATTGTCTTTGCTTTCTCTGCGGTGATGGGGAATATTTCAGATCAAAGCTTTGCTGCTCCACTTGTGTGTGTTGTGCAGTGTTGATCCATTTGCTTTATGGTGTTTTTGTTGTTAACCTCCATCATGGCCTTTGCCCCCTGTTTTGCCCCCTTGTGATGTGTTTTTCTGCTTTTGGATGATTCTAAAAATCATTTTTTTTCCTAAATGACAACTCTAGAAATGAACTCTGCATTTCAACTTTGCATATTTATAACACACAAGTAACCCTCATGGTTAATGTATAACACCCAGTGATATTGGGTGATTTTTTTCCGCATGAGAAGCGTATGACCTCTTGTAAATCACTTGTACTGTATTTCCAGTTGCTTGGTTACCAGAAAGGAAAACGCTATTTTATGCACAGTACTTTATCATTTGTACAATACTAGAGCACAAATTATTACTTTTCTGTAATGTAATTTAGTGTACTGTAATGAATGGTCTTTTAAACATTGACCTGCCATGCTATTTGTTTGTATTACTTCAATTTTAAATTTATTAATTTGAATAAATTGTAATTATTTTTATCTTTAATTTTTAGTAGTATAGTTACATATACAGTATATCTATAACCATTGAAGACATCGATAGGAATGTATAAAAAAAGAGTTACTGCTCAACTATAAATCTGACAGTGGCTGCATCACACATTTTTAACTTTGCATTTGTGTTTAATTCAAACAAAAATTATAGGCCTGTTAATGTTGATGTGTTAATACATGAGATTATTTAAATCTGTTTAACACATTTGTTGCATTAATTTGTTTTGTCTGTGAATTCTAAACAGCAGTGGGGTGTCTGTGAAGTGTGGACTTAATTCATAAAATTATTCCATATTTGCATTTAGTTTTAATTTAGTGGGTTTTTTGTCATGCAATTATATACGAAGAGTTTATTTTCAAAAAGAGATAACCTGACTCAAGAAATCATGCTTTTTTAAAGTGCATTCCCATTAATATCAATCAACGTAAAGTTGGTTTGTTTTGATTTAAGCCGTAATAACAAAAATACAGCTAACTAACACAATAAAAACATGATAACATAATAAATTTTTTTTTTTGAAAAATCGCTTATATATAATAAATAAACTCTATATAAATATATTTTTTCATGAATCTAACTTCGTCCATTGTCTTTACATGCACACGGTTTTTCATTATACTGTAAGTGTTAAACCCAATACGTTGTTTTTAGTTTTTTTCTCCTTCAGAAGAAACGGAATGTGATGATAAAAAGGGGCTGTTATCATTCATTCCCCCTCATGTTGTTCGAAACCTGTATATGACTCTTTCTTCAGTGCAACACAAAAGAAGATATTGATATTTCCAATGTTTTTAAATCCATACAATGGATGTCAATGAGGTTTAATGTTGTTTGGTTACCAACGTCCTTCGACATATTCTCCAGAAGAAAGCAAGTCATACAGGTTTGGATTGATGTGTGGGAATAAACCATGAAACCATTTTGGGATGAACTATCCCTTTAGGACAGGGCCTGTGGTCTGCTCGCTCATGAAATGAGATTTGTGTCAGGTTCAAGTCACACGGGTTAAGTACGAGTTGGGTTTGGGCTTGTTAAAACGCAGTGCAATCATCTTTTCCGTAATATTCCTAAATACTTGGTTACATCGATGTGTTGAAGAGAAGTATGAACAAGTTTTACTCCAAAGTCTCCTCTTCTATAAATCACACACTTGACTTCACTAGCTTGTGAGTCCCTGACAGCTTTTTGTTGACAAGGCAGATCCGCAGGACGTCCAGGCACTGGGCCATTACCGAACCCCCTTGATGTTGTCTGCCCATATTTACAGCAGAAAAGACCTTGATTCTATCTCGGAAAATTGGAAGTGTCAAATAGGGCGATCAGAGACATAAAGCTACTGCTGTCAGAAAGCAATTTTTATCGTACGTCGATAACCTGCGACCTCCCGTGAACACGGTCAGCGGTGACGCTTGCACTCACAAATCTGCGGGAGAGAAGGATGTTTGCAATAAGACCGAGTGTGGTGTGTAACATTCTGCTGAAAATATTGTATGTATGTGTGTGAGAACCTCCTCTTGACCCGCTGCGATAGAACAGATAGTTTTTGATTCTCTCTTTGTCATTTTTATCGATAGCACTTGAGAGTTGGGAAGGGTAACAGGACAGGGACATGACCCAAACTGGACTCAAACCCAGGTTTCCATGACATGCTTTGTAAGCACACTCGCATGAACCACAGGTCAAGATGGAGTACAACAGATGTTTGTGTTTTGAACAATCGATATTTGGCCTGACGATATATATATACTTTTTTTATTTGATATTAAAAGTTGCCTTGCCTAACAAGTTTCCTTGATGCCTACAATGTGAGCTGCTTTCTATGTCAGTCAGTGCTGGACTAGAACCATAAAGTGGCCCTGGACTTTTTTGTCAAGTGGCCTGTTGGTTCCACCCGTGTGCAGTTGCGTTTCAGGTTTTCCAGTTCTTTCGCGTTTGTGTTCCGTCCACGATTACATTCTTGCCAGTCCACGACTGTATTTTGTGTTCCCTGAGAGGTCCAACTTCTTTCATTTGCGTTCCGTCCCACCACTCCCTGGCCCACCGTGAAAATGCCCGGTATTCCTGATTACCAATCCAGTACCTAATTTACAGTTTCATAAATAACTAGCAGCACAATCAAGAATATTTTAACATCAAAACGAAAACAGGACATCAAAGATCAAAAGCAATTATTTGATCCTAAAATGTAATACCTGTCTTCCTCGATGTGTTTAGAGATTTGTACAGAGCACAGCTGTGAACCATGTTGACCATGTTTGGCTTTTCTCCAGAATCGGAGATATTCTTTAAAGCCAGGGGGCTTTGGCATCATTGTTTCGGTGTATTAAAATGAACAACAGCATTCACTAAACTACAAATGTTCCCTTTAGCAGAACAGAGCCCTCACAGAGTTCTCTGTTGGGTCAGCTTCTTTTGCTCCACACGGCGAAGGCTTCGTCCTTGAGCTCTGGCCCGCTTCCCGGTGTTTCTGGCCCAATCAGCAGTGTTTCACCTTTTCCACCGCAACAGTCCCAGCTCGCCCAGACCTACTTTATGAAGATGACATAGCAAGTGTGTTGTTTGTATTGATTTGGTTTCATGTTTCTTTAATGACTGTCGGTATACATGTATACGTCATTAGTCTGAATTCCTGTAGAAGGTCTTGTTAGGTTTACATCTACACATCGGCCGCCAGATGCTTTCATCCAAATGTACAGTGTGTGGAATCTAATCTAATGGTGTTTATATGATTTAAAGACATTTTTTCTTTGCAGAAGGGATGTCGTGGTATCAGATTATGAATTATCATGGCCAAAAATGCAATAATGATATTATCGCAATAACTTTTAAAAGGTTTTACGAGTTTTGAGTTAAATAAATGACGCTATAACTCAAATTCATCTTTAATATCTTTATTTAAGTTTCACATTTTAACGTGTGCTGAATTACTTATGGTATGATTTAACCCATTATTAATAATCTTGGATTTTAGTATCACGGTCATTGTCAATACAAATATATTGAGACACCAGTACTTTGTAGTATTGTAATCTTGATTGATGTTAGCTTGCTTAGTAGCGCTGTTCTTAACCCTGCTGAAAAATGCAACTGCGGCATAATGCAGCCTTATAAATTGCCTTACATTCTAAGGCAAAGTCATGTCAAGCAGATAAAACTATCAGTTCAATATGGCGGAAGATATGGTTTTATTCTTTTCTGAAAAGTATTAACAATCAGTTCTGCTTGTCTGGAGAGGAGTTGCTGCCTATATAGGCCATTCTAATTGGTCACTTTTAAGGTAACTTACTAGGCGACCTACTATGTTTTAGAACAGCTTAAAGAGGTATTTCACCCCCCCCAAAAAAATTGATTCTGCAATTATTTACTCATCCTCTTGTCATTTCAAACCTTTATGACTTTCTTTCTTCTGCAGAACTCAAAAGAAGATATTTTGAAGACAGTTGGTAACTGAACAGCACTGGCCCCCATTCACTTCTATTGTATTGACATAAAACCAATGCGAAACCAAGTAAATGGAAAACATTCTTCCAAATATCTTCTCCTGTGTTCTGCCAAAGCTTTTTTCATATTTTTATTTTTGGGTGAACTATCACTTTAAGAGTATATAGTTCTCAGGGTGGAGTGCAATGAGGACATTAAGTGGGTTCACTCATTTGACATCTGGATTGGAGTTGTAAATGAATGTGTCAGCTATAAGTGCCCATTAAAAAAGCCGGATAAAGAAAACAGTCAGAGTAATTGTAGTTCAGTACAAAGGTTATATGGAAGCATCTAAACAGATCTCTTACTTTTTTAAGCTTACATACTGAAAATAAGCCGGAAGGTTACAAAATACAACCTTGAGGCAATATAGCTTTGGGTTGTTAGTGTCTTGGCAAATGAGAGCTGCCAGCGAAGGATGCTACGTGCTTTCTTTTGGATTGGAGAAACAAATTACAGTGGAATCAACTCGTAGTCATTGACCTTGATTATAAAACAGTTCAGGCTGTATTAATGCATATTGGATATGCCTTCACTGATGTCATTTATCAAGTTGTTTTCATAGTGATCCCTTAATACCTTGACCCTTTAAATAACACAGAATTAGTCAAACTGGCTCATTATAATGTAGGTGTGACTTTTATCTCGGCTAAATTGGCTGTATTGTTAAATCAGCAGAACGCAAAATTGGATTTGCAGCTGGAAAAATACCCCTTTGTCTTTTTGAACATTATGGAGCACTGATAAATTGTTTAGAATAGGAGTAAGAGACAATTATGAAGGAAGCAAATAGAGCCATTTTTATCTCACGTTGTCTCTAAGCTCTCCGACTATAAGACGGCATAAGAACCTCAGGTATTCTTTCTTCTGTAAAGTAAGGGAACGGTGCGTTTTATAGCATTGGCATGTCAGGTCAGATAAAATAAAAGTCATCCTGATGGGTGTTTAAAGCCTTGTGGCTCTCGGGCAAAGTCAGACCTCGAGTGAATTAATGAATTGATAATGAAATTCAATTATACAGATCCATTGAGGCAGGCGTCCGGAACAGAAGGTATCATTCCGATGGCTGTCGTAAGTCTTGACCTCAGATGACTGCGACGATTCAGATACTGTCAAAAGGGCCGTTGAATCAGGATGAAAGCGCTTGTGATATTGATTCTATGCGAGTCGATATGAGATTTGATAATCTATTAACTTCTGCTGGAATAGGATCGGTTATGCTTCAGTAAACTACAGATGGCCTAATGAAATGAAACCTTCAGATTTATTTTTGGTACAAAAGTGATTTAAAAATGTTTTCATCACATCAAATTATAAGACAGTGCAGTGAATGGAACATTATGGCTTAAAAAAGGACGTATGAATGACATGACATTAGATCATAGAACAAAATACTGAAGCAAATGGCATGTATTGTTTTCAGTGGAAACATTATGCATATGGTCTGTTGTGAATACAAAAATAACACAATGAATATATTGCGTTGTAATAAAGTTCGTAGAAGGGAAGGAAGGAGGCGGGAACCGGCGAACATTCAAACAATAAAACTTTAATTAAATAAACAATAAACAATGAACAATCCGGCAGCCACCTCGCGGTAGACTGCCGGCCATAAAACATACACAAACTAAACACAGTTTCGGGCCCGGTCCTCTCTCGTCAACAGTCCTGCCGAACATCCATTTAAGCTCCCAATCTCCTCCGTGATAAGATGCGGGACCGGTGCGCGCACAGCTGATTGCACTTATCACTCACGCCACCGGCCCCGCGTCACGGCTCTCGTCCCGCCTTCCTCACCACATACCCCCATCACCCCTTACAGGCCGGGGGGCACCCCCGAGACTGTACCTACTCCCCCCCCCTGGGGAGCCAGTCTCGGAGTCGGCAGCGCCTGGGGTTATGCACCGGCGAGACGAAAGAACGGAGACGGGAGCCCCCGGAGCGACAGGGACGAGAGAGGGGAGAGAGGAAAAGAAAAAAAATTGTCCGGTTCCCTGACACGCTGTCACTCGGTCCTCAGCCCAGCCGAGAGGCTCTTCCTCGCGGTGCAATGCGGTGGTGCTGGACGTCGGGGGGACGGCCCGATCCTCCTCCGCCTCCTGGCGGTTGGCGATGGCCCTCGGCGTGAGGGCAGCCAGCAGCGGGTCCCCCGTTTCCTGTTCCTCACCCTCATAGTTGTTGGACACAGGATTCCGGCCCACGGCCAACGGCGACGACCCCTCCGCTCCCTCCTTAAGGCCGCCATCCCACCTCGGCCCAGGAGCACGGCAGCCAGCTCCGTCCCAGACGATTTTTCTTGCTCCAGCACCACCGCCTCGGGCAGCCGCCGGCGGACGTCCCTTGTCCGCGCTGCCCGAACTCCTCCGCACCACGATGCCCCTCGGCAGCGAGGGCTCTTCGACAGCATGCCCCTCCTTCCTCCCGGGTTTCGGCACCAGTGTAATAAAGTTCGTAGAAGGGAAGGAAGGAGGCGGGAACCGGCGAACATTCAAACAATAAAACTTTAATTAAATAAACAATAAACAATGAACAATCCGGCAGCCACCTCGCGGTAGACTGCCGGCCATAAAACATACACAAACTAAACACAGTTTCGGGCCCGGTCCTCTCTCGTCAACAGTCCTGCCGAACATCCATTTAAGCTCCCAATCTCCTCCGTGATAAGATGCGGGACCGGTGCGCGCACAGCTGATTGCACTTATCACTCACGCCACCGGCCCCGCGTCACGGCTCTCGTCCCGCCTTCCTCACCACATGCGTGTTTTGTTTTTATAGATTAGAAACTGTTCCACTTGCGTTTCTGTTTTCTTCTGTAGTGCAATGACATTCACGTATTGTAGTATCTTCAACTCCCAATTTCAGGGCCATCTTGTGTGGTTTGGACTTTCGGTGTACTGTAAATGATTTGCTTGCTTTCTTTTGTTTAAGGGAACAAATGTTGATTACGACATAAAATTGTGAGCAATCCTTTTGCAGATCTGAAGCCGTCCACTTTTAAATGTATCTTCCACCAAAAAGGAACGGAAGGAAAAGAATACATCTTGGGTTTCCAGGTGGTTTTTGCTCATGAACTTTCTTCTGATGATCTGAAGTCCTGAGCGAGACTGTTTCCTTTTTTGTTTCTGTCTCATTCTCATCTCTCCTGTGTCCTGGTTTTGGCAGTGTTTTTGGAGTATGATAAACACACACACGCACATTGTTGCAGTCAGTAGACGGTTTTCTATCCTAACGTGATGCGAATCATTTCAAAGTTTGCAAAAACAGGAGGAAAGACTAATGCGAAATTCAAGCGGATCACGGTGGAAGATGGAAACCAAACCAATTCGCTCCCTATCTCCTTTATAGTTCACTATATCGGCTGTCCGCCGTTTTGTAGTCTTGTCCGAATTCTTAGTAAACGACTTGTTCCCTACATTGGTTCACTACTTTCTACCGACAATGCACTCTGGTTTTGAGTGTATATCCAGAGATACTCTTGTTATAGGGAGATGGAAGGGTCTGCAATACTTTCAATTGGAGAAAGCGCAACGGCTAACAAAATCCCTTGACATCCATTAAAAATGGAAAGCTCCTTTCCTTCTTTCGACTGAAGCCTCGTGTTGGCATTAGCCGTTGCTGTTTTTTTGTCGATGAGACAAAAGACAATAGAACGCATTAGAAACCTTTTTAATTTAAAATGTTGTCCACACTGGATGGTGTTATGCTGTTTTGGCTAAAGGTTACAGGCTTGCATTACAGGCTTCGCTACTAATGTACATTCACTCACTATTTCCCATGATACAGCGCAAATCAACTTCTTGATTAGAGTCAGCAGGAGAAGGGACCGTTAATGCCACGAATGTACACTTAAACACTTCATAATGTACGGTATTGTTTCTTCTTGTTGACTGTTATTTTCTACCTTTTTTAAAATAAACAGATTACATTTATGTCATAGACAGTAGTGTTAATCTTAAAGCCCCAGTGAAATCAAAATAAATGTTTTTCTTATGCTCCGACGCCTTGACAAAACATAAGCGTTCAAAAATGACAGTCTGGCACGTGCGTTAAAAAATCTAGAAATTCTATGACATCACGCTACACTTTAGCCTCTCGTCAAAGTTCTCGTCCAATCAAATCCGCACTTTCTGCATTTTTCAGTTAAAATGACTTCAACAAATCAAATAATGGTGTGCGTTCCAAGGCATTGCAATGGGCCTTTAAATATATGAAAACATTTTCTTATACGTTGTAAATAAACGTTATGGTAAATCAACGTGACAAACTGTAGTTTTGTTCTCTTTATTATAAACTATTACAATAAGCGTGTCAAATAAATAAACTTTTTTAACTTACGATCTATAAAGCCACGCAGGTGTAATATAAGCGGTATGACGAATGTCCCCGACAGTAGCCTACTGTCTAGGTGCGCAGATAGGGACGGGGAAACATGACCCCCTCAGATTCATAGTGACCCGATCTGTCCCCCTCACTTTCCCTACGCAAAGGCGACAAACATCGGTAAAACTGATGATTAATCGGGGTTTCCACGGCGTACATTAGCCTAAGTAGTGGCGAACAGGCCCACCGCTCTTTAATTATTTTGCCATCATTTCTTCAGAATCGGGTCGGCCACCGATGTTTTCGTTCTCTGTGCTCTCTGTGTGCTGCTGCTAGCCTGCTACGACTCCTGACACCGCCCCCGGGGTCCTATGAGGAGCTGTTAGCTGCTTCAATTGTGCCTGTAGTAGTTCTACCCTTAGTGATCAAATGCCATCATCGATGACTGAAAAAATGGACTGCATAACTGCCACATAAATGGTTTGAAGAGAAAAAAACAATCACCTCGTTTTTTCAACATCCAAACAATGTAAGTATCCCATGCCTTTTGACTTTTCCCAGATGTGGCCGGTTTCGATTTGTTATTTCTTTGTATAGCTAGTCTTTTGCACTTAGCAAACACAGCAAAACGTGGAGAGCATGACTATGCAATTAGAGGAGTGAACGGAGGCAAAATCTTCATTTGTCAGTGTACATGGCTCAGGTCCTGTTATTGACTTCAGTTGTGCAGTTGTATATGCAAAGTATATGTAGGTTAGGGAAAACCCATTCCGAACAAACCATCTTATTGCGATCTAAATACAACATAAAAGATGTCACCTGAACCAAATTATTCCTTTTGGCAAGGGAAGTTTCACTCTATATAGGGCTTCATATGTAAACAACTCAGTCCCAGGACAGAGAGAATGACGGATCTAGTGTCGGGCAAGATTCAATCTCCTGGCAGAATCTGATCCCCCTTAGAACCCCAAAAGTGATTCTGTTGGTAGATTTTATAAGAACCCTGTTTGCTGTCTAATAAGAGATCCTTTTATGATATCTCCTAAAAGTGTAAACACAATGACACAAAAATTACAAGAGTTTTACTTTCACAACTAGAACCGGTTACAGTGCAAATTAGACTTTGGTTCCCTTATATATCATTGTTACATCCAGTTCTCTGTCAAGGTCCATTGGGTTGATTGACAGAACTGTGATTTCAGATTGATTTCAGGCCCAAACCCCAGTCGATCCAGTTTTGACCAAAGCCAGTCGGCCGGAACCGGTCTTGCTCTACTAACAGCATCACGCGTCTTGACATGTATGCTTACATTTCTTCTACACTTGATTTGAATCCATCAGATTGTTTTGAAAGGAAATTTAAATGTGCTCGAAAAGCAATAAAGTGACACATTATTTATTCAAGCAGCGATGTTCCTATTGACTAATGTTTCATTTCGGTCTCTCATTTTGCATTCGCCATTCAAAACATCACGATTATATCGTGAACCATCGAGAGCACTTTAAGCGCACAGAGCAGCACAAATGTGATAAAGATGTTTCGCTGCAATATTCTCAATACTTTATCGGGGCAGCATTATCAAACACGCAAGTGCCGAAAAATCTGTCGTGGGCTTTTATTGGGGACGTGGACTGAGCAACCGTGTTTCCCTTGGCTGGAATAACTAATAGCTCGCACATCTCTCTCACCTCTGTGATCCTGCGGCCTTGCGCCTCCTTGAGGGGCCGTTAAAACCTAATAGGATGTTTTTTTATCCTGTACGCTAGAAGCAATTCTCATTGGTTCTCAACACGACAGGCGTTCGCTTTTTTGCCCCTGAAATGAGACTATTAAAGTTTTAACGGGGCTTTATGCATGCCCGACTGACAGATGGAGACTGCTTTCCTGTCCTCGGTCCCCGATGCTTCCACCTCTCGTGTTTCTGCTGCCGACTCCTCCGCGCTCGCCGTGAAAACCCGTCGCTCTGTTTCAGATGGTGTCGGATGTCAACGAGCGATGAGTCACTTTGCACCAGAGCGCATTTAATGATGCAGCCCGGAGTGGCGCAGCTCAGACTTTCATTTCTGTCATGCACTTTTTGGGTCAATCTCACTTGTCTCCGTTTTTGCGTTTGCCATCTTTTTCCCCATTCGCTTCTCTCGCGTCAAGTGGCGGAGAGTGTTTCTTAAATGTACATTTGTTTAATTATTCAAGCGTTTCAGGTTTTTGAGCAGTTCTTTTATGTGCAGAATTTCTTTTAATCGTGTCCGTTTGAGAGCAGATCTGAAATGAGGAACTCAAACTGAGGGGAGTTCGAGAAAATGTCTCGCTTCCGTTTAACTCCAATATTTAAAGAAAGGAAGAGGAAAAAGAGACTGGTCTCATTACTGGCATTAGCACCCTTAAGCGATGTTGAGTGTCACTTTTGATTTGGCCTTCTCGTTTTAACATGAAAGAGATATAAAGTCCTGTTTTTGTTCTGCAATGATTAGAATGATATTTTCTCACCAATGAACTCACCGTCTGTGAACAGGTAAAGTTTGACTAGGTGTCTAATTTTATGGAGAACGCCAAAGAACCGTTGATGAAAGACCCAAATTCGACGATGCGTTTCCAAAGCGTTTTGTTTTTCAAAGACAATAAAAATATTCTCTTCTCCCTTTTCTCTGCTTTTAATTAGATCCCTCCAAAGCACAAAGCAAAAATTTGACGGCTGTCTGACGTTGGCTCCGAGCCTCGAGCACTAAGGAGTAATTACCTTGCTTACTTTGTTCGAACCTCTGTTCTCCGGAGCGCTCCGCCAGCGTTTTGCATCCCATAAACGCTTCACTTGTTTTAAAGTTCTGCCAAGCATTCTGACAAAACAATTCAACGTCTGCTCCACTTCATCTTGAGCTCTCCAGAGGTGTGCCAGCCGCCATAGATACTTCACACGCTCTTGACGTGCCACTTCTTGGCGTTGAGCGCGAGTTCACCGGAAACAACAAGGGCATGAAAGTGGCTTCAAGAGGCGAACCTCTTCATTACAGTGTGTTTTTGGCCGCCGTCATTTAAACTCCACGCTACAATTGAGAGCCAACTGTGCTGGCTCGCTCTGAGAACACAAAGCGCAACAGACATGTGCCGGAAACTCTTGAGTTCAGCCGGTAAATGTGAGACACGTCCCTCCTGTCACAGCTTCATTATGTGTTACTGATGTCATTTCCTGAAACATTTTATGTGGAGGGAAAGGATATCATTAAAATTAATGTTTGCTCATTAAGTAAATATTTATTAGGTACGTATTAAAGCTGCAGTTCTTAACTTCTGCCTCAATATCGCCATCTCTGTTTAAAATCTTAATTACAGTTTATTTTACGTGCTTATCTTTACATGTTATGAAGTCAAATGCTGTTACATTTCCCACAAAATCTAAATGGACAGCTCACATATTAATATTATTAATTATAAAAATTATTAGTAATAATTATTACAAACTTACGTATTTAAATAAGGGTAAGACACTTTGGAAATATTGAAGCTTTATTAAAAAAGGTTATGTAAGATTGTATCTCAGGCTAGACTTTCCAGTAAATTATTAAAAAACTTTCGCCATTCAAAAAATGGTGTATAATAATTTATAAAAAATTTAGATTTCTTAATGATGAAAACATTGATTTAATAGTTATCAAACTTATGCATTGTAAATAATAATATTAATAATGCAAATTATAATTATTTTAGAAATAAAGTTTCATTTATTTATCTATCTATCTGACAGGCCTACGGGGCCATGACCCCCATTTGTACAATCCAGACGTGTCCAGAAAATGTCACACCATAACTCATTCTTTTTCTGCATACTACATATATTTGTAGTATTGCAGAGTAAACTAGTATTCCATTCCAAGACTGAAACGTTAAACAAACTGCAGTGAAAACACTTTTCTTCAGCGCTTTAAAGGCCAGTCTCGTTCTCTCTGTTTCCAAATACAGCCTAGGAAAATGAAGTCCATTATTTCTCATCACTTTACTCAGTCTAGGCTTCTTAAAACCCACACGCACACACAGAAAGCCAAGCAGTCCGGTCTATCACTTAAATTGTTTCAAACCGCAAATTGGATTTACACCGCAGGCATCTTTTTTTAATGCTTTTGTTTCAGCATTTGGGTGAGGTTCAAAGTTTGGTGACGGGTCGTCTTTAAGGAATCTTGTCTGGCTCGATTCTCCGTAAACGGACTCTTCTTGGCAGCTGGTGTAACGTCGGTGCCAGCACAGACAATGGCGTCCAGATCATCGAGTGCTGCGGTGGATATAGCAGGAGCTCGATCTGTTACTGTGGTTACCAGATTCTCCGCAGACAGTGCATGTATTTAAGAGCGAGCATGTCAGTTCATGAGAAGGACAGGTCAACAGAGAGACGTTTTGGATACATTGCCTAGAAACCTTCGTTGCGGAAAGCGAGTGATGATAAACAGGTTCATATTTTAGATGCCTTTAGGGAAACATTTTTATATAGCTTTTTATGCATCCTGTATTTCAAGGTTCTTTAGGAAAATCGTCCAAACCCACATATACTGCATTATTTACTACAGTTTATCAATTCACAATAGTCAATACTACAGCATACTATAGTCTGTATGCTCCTAGTACAACATAACTAGTATACCATGGTAAATGCTTACATACGCTACAGTATTAGTATCTGTGTATACATTTACTGTTCTTTATACTACAGAATGCTATAGTGTAGTGTATTTTATTCTATACTGTGTTTAAATAACTGTTGTATACAACAGGTTACTAAAGTAAACACTGTATAGTGTACCATGGTATTTTTCTATGTGGGCAATCTATGTTGATGTTTATGTGGCATATCTTATTTAGAATAACAAAAGAAACTAAACACAATTTTTAATTGTGCTTTTCTTTATAAAATATTAACTTTTGCAGAGTCTGGCGTGCGTATACATATAAGTGCATCAAAATATCGCAACAGTTGCAACAATATATATATTTTTGCACTTTCTATTCTTTCTAGCACTTTAAACAAGATGGCGGCAGCACAGCAGGAATCTTTCAACTTCATGCTTCACTTTATATCTGCTGTTTTTCTGAAGTGTGGTTGCATTCACACTGCACATAGAGCTTTGCATTCGGGCTCTTGGTCTCATCTCACCGGAAAACCTCTTCTTACATTGTGGCCGGGTCACGCTTTTGAGCAAACTCCAGATGTGCTTTCTCACAGATCGCTGTGAGTAATGGCTTCTTTTGTGTTGTTCCTCATATAGAGCCGTAGTGTACAGAACTCCTGATATGGTTGACTGGTGCACCTTCATCCGTTCTCAGCTATTCAAGTCTTCTGCGCCTCCTTCAGAGTGATCTTTGCTCTCTGTGTGGCTTCAGCTTTTTATTTGCTCAGTGAGTTTTGAGGGACAAGCTTTTCCTTTGGAGTTCTTGGGGTCTTTGAGTCGTAAGAATGCCAGGGATTTATCCGGCAGCTTTGAAATGACCTTTTTGTGGATGACTGTGTAGTATTTCATTTAAGATGTTGCTTGCTGTTATTAAATTTCTCCCCAGCCATAATAGAAAAGCAATGCCTTGTTTAATGTCGTAGAATGTTCTGTAGCTCAGAATTGGTAAAACAGTGCAAAAGTCATGGGTTTGTATCCCAGGGAACACAAATACTAATAAATATTAATTCACTTTAAGTCACGTAGAATATAAGCACCTGTAAACGACAAAAGACAATAGAACGCATTAGAACCCATTATAATTGTACATTTTGTCCAAACTGGATGCGGTGCGACAATCCCATTAGAACATACAATGTGTCATGTCCGGAGTAGACAGGGTGTAAGAGAAGTTTAATGATATGTTTTGTATATCGAAGTAAAAAAATAGCTTTTTCTAGATTGAAAGTGCCGAATATAAGTGCAGATATTCAGCTTTGATAACACTTAAATAGAGGCCATGGGTGCAAGAAGTGGAACAGGTTGTTGCCAAGTGAAGGAGCAAAAAGACTTCAAAGTCTTGTGAAAATGATACCCAGAAGTGCCATATCACAGTAAAAGCAATTTAGTAAAGGATAGGATGTACTTAGAGCCCATCTGCTTGCAGCTGCTGTGTAAATATAGTCTCGTTCAGTCCTTCGAATTTTTGACCTTCTTTTCTTCCTGACAATCCAGACGGATAGCAATGATGCTTTTAGGAGAAACGTCTAAAAATGTGAAAAAGATTGCTTCTGAAATACACTCTGTTGGAGAAATGATGCTTCGAAGAAGTCAGTTTATAAAAAGCCAAAATAATAATGAAAGGTCTCAAACATGTCGATTTTGGCGATTTCGCGTTTTTCAATAACCATCTTAGTCGAAAACGTGTCAAAAAGGGTTGTAAATTAACCAATGCTGTGTTATTTAATTTCAAAATGCTGGTTTGTTTTAACCCCTTGTTGGGTCATATAAAAAACATTTCTGGGTTCATTTATCCAAATGGCTCGCGTTGGGTAGAGTGAAGGTTTCTTTCTATAAAATGTATGGAGGACCCTATCTAGCCTCATCTCGTTGTAACTTCTCACTGTTTTTTTACGCAATCTGTTTCAAACTCTAGTATCCTTATATCGATTTGTTCATCTATATACGGCGCCTGCACTCCACATGACAGTACGATTGGTTTCTCGTTTGTATTTAACCCTCTATGTGCAACACAATGGAGAATGAAAACGGGACAACATGGGATCAAGAAAGACAAAAAGAGTAATAGATACAAGGAAAACAGAGGGTGGAGAAGAGAGGCTGATGGGACGCAGAATCAATATTCCATGTTCGGTAAAACATTCCCAACACAGATAAATCATGATCTGAGATTATAGCGAAGGCAGAGAGCAGAAGCTTTCCATCAGCTGAAGATCATGAGCTGGTATTGATCTCGGCGGCTGTGCGGCGTGTTCGACGCTGTCTGGCTCTCTCCGTCTCATGCAATTCGTTTAACCGCATCCAGGTCAGCTGATTGAAGCACGCGTTAAATAAAACCAAGGGCGCGCTGATTTGCTTTCTTTCTGCCAACGCCATTTGAAATCGCTGAGCATTTTGCTCAGAGAAACGGATTTTGATGAAGGATTGTTTAAGCAGGTGCACAAGAGCACACGCTCTCATGAAAGCAGCGCGTCACACGTTCATCACATCACAAGATTCAGAAAGAGTGCAGGAGGATGCAATTCATTATTGTTCAGTTTTTTCAAACAATCGCCATCCATTTAAAGGGTTAGTGGAAACCTAAAATACAATTCGTCATTTCGTTCAAAATCTGTTTATGACTGTTTTTTCAGTGGAACACAAAAGAAGATCTTCATTGTTTTCTTCAGAAGAAAAATGAAAGTCATACAGGTTTGCAACGCCATGAGGGTGAGCAAAGGACCACAGCAGTTTGGGGGAACTGTCCCTTTAAATGTCCAGACTCATTAGAGTTCAGTCTGCCAGTCTTAATTACAGCAAAGGCCGACATCTCTGTCCAAAGCTGCTTACTTGACACCCAGATCACATTGCACGCCTGTCATGTTGGATTTGTCCAGTAGTCACAGCAGTGACAGTGTAGTCAGGGTCACGACCGAGTCAATGCATAACATCCTGTCCGTATTAGACTCAACAGAAGTGATGAATGAGTAAGAGTCTTCTGTGAGCGTTCATTGAAGGAGAAATGTTTACACCTCTTGTTTTGATTTGCGCTTTCGGTTCGGTTCAATAAACACGTGATATGTTCTTGTTGGGTTTGTAGAGCATTGCACTAGACGGTCAAGAGTTAGATTCCAGTAGGAAAATATATAAACATTGCATGGAAGTTATTTTTGGCAAAAGCCACACTGTATGTATGAATGTATATTTATGGATCAGGAAGTGGCTACCACAGTTCACCCAATGATGAAAAATCTGTCATCATTTACTCGCCCTCGAGTTGTTCCAAATCTGTCTCCCTCTTTGTTCTGATGAACACAGAGAAATATATTTGCAAGAATGTGGGAAAGCAAGCAGTTCTGGGGCACTGTTGACTACCATGGTCTTTTTTCCTACTATGGAAGTCAATGGTGGTCAAGAACTGTTTGGTAACAAGCATTCTTCTATGGAACACAATGTATTTTGAGAAACGTCTCGTTGGTGTTGTGTTCATTCAATGTAAGTCAATGGAGTCCAATGTTGTTTGGTTATCAACATTCTTCAAAATATCTTTTTTTGTGTCCTGCGGATGAAACTCATACGGGTTTGAAATGACATGAGGATGAAAGGAAATCCCTTTAATTGTAAGAACTGAATGTGCTTTGAATACATCACGTGTTACTTTAAATACGTTTTGAACGTATACACCTAAAAGTAAACAGAGGGTTCCTCTACCCTGGCAATGAATATTTTCCATTAGAACTCTCAGAGCGTTGCAATGTAATTACTGGAAGAGAAAAGCGAGTGAATCTGGGGGTAAGGAAAGCTATTGCCATAGTCCAAATTGAATATTGAACATGACCCCTATAAGGGCGGAAAGCACTGTAAAGGCTGGAGAAATGGAAGTGTATGTGGGTGACATATCTAATGTGTTTCTTCAAATTCCATTTCTGTTGCAAAGTTTGTTTCATTTCCAGCCTGGTTTATATATGGCCTCCCATTCTTTAAGTCCTCCCGCTGTGTGTATACCAACACACACACGCACAACAGCTGCGCACAGAGACCCATGAAACCTCCAGTGTTTTATGATTGTTTTAAAATACCCAATTTCCCTTTACTTCTGCTTATCATCGGAGCACAGAGACTTATTTTACGGAACCGAGCCGCAGATCCGCCGCGTTCCCGCCGTCTCGCGAGGCGCTGTGCTTTTCATTGTTTGCCTGAAGGAGTACCATTTCAGAGATATTCCTTCCTCCTAGATATTCCTGTTGACGGAAAAGAGACCCGAGGGCTCCATATTCTCTTTGCTTATAAAAAGATAGTAACTCTGTTGCATATTTAACCAGGCGATGGTGCAAACATCTGCATAAGAGACCCACATTTGTGTCTCGGAAACGACGGCTGCCTTTTTTTTGCCCTGTCGGAGCTCAGAATATTAGTGTAGTAAGGAGACTGTTAATAAAAATAAATAAAAATTAAACCCACGGTGAATGGCAAAGATTCCTCTGAATGTAGTAAATGTGGGTTCTGTTTGCCCCGGCCTGCGAGTCGATCTGATGTTTAATGAGGCCTCTGATAAATCGTAGAGAAGTCTAATTTGTCCTGCAGAGCTATGAAGCGCTATAAATAACCACCGGCCGCATTAGGAGCCATGTCAAAACCCCTCAACAGTCTATAATGATCCAAGGCTATCGGCAGAAGTAGCCAGGTTTGACTCATATTCCCGTTCCTCCAACCCATTCATCTTTTTGTCCGCCTCTCCACGCGGCACTCTTTTCGGGAACCTGTTGAGGCACGGCGTTTGTTTGTGCATTTCGCTCTTTTTTGTGATGGGAGATTGAAAACCATCATCCTGAAGGGTTTCTCTTTGCAGAAGGTCATTAGGCGGCCAGCAGGACATCACGGTTCCTGTGGTGCCGCCCCAGGCTGCGATTCCACATCTTTTATTCTGTTCCCTCACCAGAGCCGCGGGTTTCTGATATTCTGAAGCAATATCCTCGCTCCTCCGCTGCCTTGATCCATGTTAAGGGCTTCCCCATAGTCTCCAGTCAATGAGGGGCTTGTAGATAGCATCTACACGAACCTTTGGTATGATGGTGAGTGGTAAGAGCTGGTCTGTTGGCAGGTTTCTTCACATGCAGTCATTGGCCCCCGCTGTGCTTTTTGAAGGCCCTGTGAGATGGTTTATTATGTCGCTGACTCATCTCCGTGATGTCTCCCTCCGTGGATATTTCTGATGGAAACAACAATGCCAAATCCTACAGTTCGTCAAAAGCTTAATATTCAACTCTTTTCGTGCATTCGATTTTTTGTATTCGCCTCATGTTTGTCAAGGTTTCTTTGTTTTAAAAGATCTTTTCTCATAGCCAAGTTCACCCCGAAAAGGTGAAATATTTCACTCACCATCTTTATATGTAAATGTTTATACATTCCAAGCAATCTCACATGTAAAATAAGACGTGACGCACCTTGAGGCGGCGTGTAAATGTGCTTAAAAGCTTTGGTTTGCCTTCGCAAGACTTGAAATATAGCACATGAACGTTTTATAAATTTTTTATGACGTTTCGTGCTGTTTTGGAGCTACAGTCATTGCATATGAAAGAAAAGCAAAGACATAAGTCTGAGAAGGGAGAAGTCTGAGTCGTGAGTAAATTATGGAATTTTACAATATCTGGGTGAACTATTTCTTTATATAAGCTACTATAAATTTTGATTGACGGTGCTTTTTACCTAAACAGTAAACATTTCAGGTTTTACAGACTGAGTGCAGTTTGGAGTTTAGATGTTTTTGATCATTCACATCAAACCCGCTCATAATGTGAACAGTTATATCCGGTCAGATGCGGCTCGATACACACCGTACAGATGCTTTCACACTATGTATAGAATCTTTACCGGCGTTTTAGGAGCTTCTGTGTCTTCTGTTTTGTTGATGTTCCTTTGAGATCCCACAACATAGAGATTTGCACAACAATGATGGATGCTCATCCAACTGTGTAAACATGAAAGTGACAGTATAGATCGAGAGGCAATAAATAGGTAATTGAATAAATCTTGAATAAATCAACAGGCATAGTTGAGTATTTAATCATGTGTTTTCTTTCACATGTCTAAAAGAGCCGGCTATAAACATGAGTCTACGGACCACCATAGTGTTTTTTCAACAAGTGCAAGTGTTTTTCCTTTTAAGTTAATGCAGTATGCACTGTATTTCTCATATTCATCAAAATGCAAATAATATAAGTATAAAGTGCAATAATATAATGTCCTTTACTGCTTATTACTTTATATTTTCTAGACCATATTTATTATTTTAGATTAGATGAATTTAGTATACCCTTTTATTTATTTATATAAATATTTATTTAAAATATAACATAGAAAAGATGCTCTGTATTTTTTCATACCCGTTCTCATCGATCTGCCTATAAATAACACGCTGTTGCAATATCGTGTAATACGTACGCCAAAGTTCAATTGTGCGTGCATATGATATGCCTATGTTTGAGTACACCTCGGTGGAGAACAGCCATTTTGAAAAGGCCAATAAGAGGAAACACTGAAATAATTAAAATAATACCCTTAGGTGTATATACTGTATAGTACTTATTGCACAACTTGGATTTGTTGTTTGTTGGATTGTATTATTTGTGCTAAATGTGGTTGTGCAATGACAATTAACGTGTGCCGGGTCACGGTTCATGACCCTGACCTGGATAAAAGCTAAGTCTCTCTGATGGTCTTTAAATCACGGAAGATGTATTCACTGAGTTATGTGAGGTTCCTTCTCCTGGTAGGGGGCAGATTTTTGAGTCAATATATTCCCAGAGCTTGTGTGGGGGAACTCTTGAGCACATACAGTATGATTGAAATCTATTGTTGCTGATTGGCGCGGCGCTTCTCCAGCGAGACGTAATGGGTGCAGGGGAGAGCCAAGGCTAAGAGGCTAATTGGTTGTTCTCAAGTGATTGATGTCAATGTTGCTCGGCAATGCCAAATTAGCAGTGCCCAAGGTGAGGCGAGCGCGGACGAGGACCCGCGAACAGGCAAATAATGGCCTTGATGCTCATAAAATTGTGCACAGACACCAGATGCCACTCAAATGGTTGTCAGATACCTCTTCTCTGATTGATGCCAAAGAGGAAGTTTCGATTTAGGCGGGAGGCGGCCTCTCGAAGGACCTGATTGATTTCATCGCGGGGAGACAGGTGGCCACTCCGAACGTACTTTAATCAGAAAACCCTCAGGTGGGGCTTCGCCATCGACTTTCCCTCCAAAAACGGAGGGGGACCTTGAGACGCAGCCGCGCCCCATATTTCCTGGCATGGAGTCCTGCAGCAGCTGTCACTCAATACCCCCTCTGAATTATTGGAAAATTCATCTCTATTTTCCGTGTCAATCCAGCGCTTCCAGAAGTCGTTGGCCGCTCAGAGGGAAAACAGAGAGGATGAGCGCGGCAGATGTGCTGCGCTCGCGGCCCAGATTGCGATTTTCGCACAGCTACACTGGATGTATTAAAGGGTTAGTTCAGCTAGAAATGAAAATGTGGTCTTCATTTACTCTCCTTTATGTGATTCCAAACTCATATTGCTGCATTTCTTTAATTAAAGTAATACTGCAGAATGTTTCATGATTATGATGATGAGGGTGGTCAAGCTCAAAAAATGTAAAACAAAGAAGTTATGTAAAAATGCTTAAACTTGTATACTGTAATGCAAGAAATCTGAAATTGCATTACCCATTATGGCAGAAGTCATAACTGATTTCTAAGTCACAACGGCTCTGGTGTCCATTACAAAACCGAGCATTTGCACATTTTGTGATGTGTCTTGTTTTGCATTTTGCATTCGACAGAAGAATAAAAGTCGTGGGTTTGGACTGGCATGAGGGCAAATAAAAGATGAGAGTTGAACTAATCTCTTAAACCGAAGATGTCATCTCTGAAAGCAACACGAGTTTAAAATTCTAAACTCTTTTGCGTGGAAAACAATAAACTGACTCGTAATTCTCATTTGGATGAAAGAACAAATATTCTGTTATTTTATAAATGAATTACGACGGGAGACGTTCCTCTGAGGCTGAAAAGCAATGAAACGTGAGCGTGAAATTAATTTGAACTAACTGAACTTTATGTAAAACCCTCGAGAAAGTGGATCCTTGCTGTTTTGGGTCCAATAATTCGGAAAATTCCCTCGTGGCACGACTAACAGGAATGTTAGGGGACGCCGTCGTTTCGTAGCATTAAAATGGAATAGATATATTCGAAATATCTGCAACACTTCCACCCATAACGTCTGGGACTCTTTGACTTTAAGCGTTCTGTGGATGTCGTTCAGCTATAAATAAGAGAGGCACAGGTACAATGAGAAATACAGAGACAAGATTTAAGGGCCAGGGCTGATATTGGACCTTAATGAAAGCAGTGCACTGTTACTGAGATCTTGGGTCCGCTTTGAGGATTGACTGCCTGTCCGTGTGCACGAGTAATTTAGAAACCTCCACAGTAGAGAGCAGTTGACTTATAACTCTCTGTTTTTGCCATTTCTCGACACACGCTGTAGTATGGCCCGTGGTCTCACACACATAAAGTCTTCTTTTGCTTTATCTCGTCTCTCTCGTGAATCATGGGACAGGACACAGGCGCTGGCTTTGGCCCAGTCTCTGTGAAGGTCATGTCCAGTGAATCAGCACTCGAGGTTGGTGAAGTGATGATGTCTGTTCTTCTGAAAGACATCACAGTAAATTCTGTACATCATCCAGTGAATCTAGTGGAATCAGTCCTGTGAATGCTGTGGGTGAATGGGTGGTAGGACTGGAGGACTTTTTTTATTTAACACTTTTTTTCTAAATAACTTTCAGGAGTATGTATATGTTATATGTATTGTACATATAAACATATGTCTTTAAAAGTGTTTTTTCTGTGTATTTCTTTCTTTTTATTTGTTTGCTTGTTGGTGTTTGCTTTGTTTTCTTTCTTTCTTTCTTTCTTTCTTTCTTTCTTTCTTTCCCCCTTGTTTTTCTGTCCCTCCATATCACTCCTTCTCTCTGTCTTTTTCTTCTCTTTTTTGTTTGAATGTATTTATTGATCTCTCCATCTTTGTCTCTGTTTTCTTTCTTTCTCTCAGTTTATTTTTAACTTTGTTTTATTTATTGTTCATTTCTTTGTTTTCCGTATCTCTCCATCTTTCTCTCAGTTTTCTTCTTCTCTCTTTGTCTCCTGCTTTCTCTTTTCTTTCATTTCGGTTGTTGGTTTTTTCTTTCTTTCTTTCTTTCTTTCTTTCTTTCTGTCTTTAATTTATGTATTTTTATTTGTGTGTCTTTCTTTTCTTTATTCCCTCTCTCTCCCTTTATCTTTCTTTCTTTCTGACAATAGAAACAGCAGGGAAAGGCCCAATTCACCACATGAGCATTTGAGATTGGGACGTGTTATTGTGATGTTGGTATGGGTCAGACCTCCATGTGTTATCCTGACACAGATGCACAAAAGATGTGTTATGGATGAGCAAAGGGATGCTGCTGATGTTACTTGGTGGCATTTGCATTAATTCATTTGACACTTTTATACTAAGCAATTTTTTCATTTGGATTTCGATTTCTGGGAATCAAATCTATGACTTTTGTGTTGCTAGCAGCATGCTCTACCAACTGAGCTTCAGGATCATTAGACAGTTGGCAGACACATTTTTATATATTTTTTATAGACCCTTTTACTTTTCTTCTTATTTCATTGAGCAGATTTGTACCCCAGACACAAAACTGTGCAGCCTGTTAGGGCGAGGAGAGATGTGCTATTACTTTTCTAAGTGATCAGACTTTCCCTGGCGGAAAATGGGTAAAAAATCCCACAGACTTTAAAGGATTGACCAGAGCCGAGTCTGGAGACCAGAATATAATTGTTGCTTGGAGGTGAACTGTTTTTACTCTGGAAAGTAAGAAGCCACCCAGAACACCCTAGCGCTGCACTTTATATTTATTTTTTAGAAGTATTGTAGTGTGTCAATGTTATATGAAGTTATGAATCCCAGAGCTAAACATAATCATATAGTCTCCTTGGATGTTATTGAGCTCAATCTCGCACTCTTCGCCTGATAACTGCCAGCATGCTGAGTGTTTTCCATCAAACATTATGCATTTGGAATGCCTTTTTTCAAAATTTGCTTTTTTTTCCCCTAGCTCTTATCGCTGAGCGGTAAGGCGTGTTTCGGTTCACCGCGAGGCGACTCTTTGTTTACGGATAAACCCATGCGCTCTTACGCTGCATAACCTTGGATGCTTAACCAAACCGAATTGAATCTCTCCCAGTTGAAGGGCTTTGTGCGTTTCCATGGTGTTTTGAAAGCAGATGGGAGTAGAGCTTTAGAAGTGGACTGACATTTCATGATTCCTCGGCTTATTCTTCCAAGTGCTCTGCAGCCGAGCATCAGCAATGGCAATTAGTTTGGGGACCGTCGGAGAGAAAAAGCGCAAACATATCCGAGCTCAGAAGTGCGAATGGACAAGCCTCTCTGAAATGCAAAGTTGCTCAACATCCCGAGATAGTTTCAAAGCATTCACAGCATTCAGCCACGACGAATATGCTCCGTCTTTATATTTAAAGATTTGTTCCCCCTACAGGCGTGTTCTACCTGCTCTTTTGGTCTCATTCTCTGTTGTTTGGACCAGAAATATGTGATCCGTAAGCTCTTTTGTTTTCCCCTACCGAATCTGTGAAGCTTTCAGACGTTCCTCTTCCACCACGGCAGCTTTATAACTGTCAGAGGTAACAGCAGATATACACCAGCCTGACAAACATGCAGAACCTGTATTTTTAACCCTGGAGACATGCTTGCTTTGTACAGAAGTAGAAGCTGTTATCGACAGCATAATACATGTATTCTGACATCCACAGCTCGTGCAAAACAAACATATATGGGTCAATGACAGATAAAGACATCCATTTCTGATTTAAACAAAAACAAATCCAATGCGTCAAGTTCAAAGAAATGTATCATATTGTATTCCTATCCCTGGTTGTATACAGATTTTGATTTCGTTTTTGTAAACGTAAACATATTTTATATATAAAAACTGAGCTTTACTTGCTTAGAACACTTTAGGACAAACAAGCCTTAAAGGGAAAATTCATCCAAAAATGTATTCACCCTCATGTCATTTCAAACCTGTATGACTTTCTTTCTTCGGAAGAATGTGGGTAACCAAACACTAAACCCTGTTGACTATCATAATACAAAACCACATAGACATTTCTCAAAATATCTTCATCGAAGAAACAGTTTTTTTATAAATTTTATGAGATTTTCTTCATTACGGTAAAAAAATATACCAGCTTTACCACACTTGCCTTAAGCCCCACAATAACTTCAAATGAATTTTCCCTTTCAAGATTAAAACATGTTTGTCATAGCACAGCTATATTGAAATCATTGTGGGCAGGAAATTACATTTTTACGATTTGTTTAATAATGTAAGGTGCTCATTTGGATCTGGTTAGATGCCTCGTCTAATTTATATTGTAATCTATACATAAAAGAAAGGCATTTACAGAATAAATGAAGGCATGGTAGAAGACATTATCTAAGTTCGTAGACATTTCAAATGTTTGTTTGTTGTAAAAACACCTGTAACATAGAATATCCGTTGTTGCAGAAACACTCGCCGAACAACGAAAAACACAAGCTGATCTTTCATACAAGTTTCCCTGTAAACACCAGAGACGAAATCCATCCCGAACCTTCATTTCTGGTGATAAAGAGCCGGCGCTGCGGGCCCTCTGACATTTCAGGGGTGCAGAGGTGATAGGCCCCCTTCTATGAGTTATTTTTTCAATGACGCTCCATCCATCAATTTCAAGGGAGCGAATCAAATCAAATAAGTGCTGTGTGGGCAAAAAGCAGGGAGCGGTGGAGAGGGCGCGCGCCGCATGCTGATGAAAGCAAGAGAGAAAGAGAGGCGAGGTGACACGGTAGACGTGCCTCCTGAATTAGACATGAGAACGGCTGCCATCTTTCCAGGTAAAAAGCAAAAATAAGATCTGATGACAGACTGTGTCTCTACCTGCAGTGGCTATATAATCATGTTATTGATATTCTGGATGTACTTTGCGGTTTGTTTGTTTTTTGCCTTGGAGAGATATGTGTAGAGTTATGACGCGTCTCCTACAATTTATATAGTTTTGGATCATACCCTTTTTTTCTCTGCATTCAATTAGATTGAAGATTACTGGAAAGCAAGCCCTGACATCTTACATTCATTGTTCACAGCACCTCACGAGAATACTGAGTGCTGTTTGGATACGTAGATGTTTTAATGGAGAGCCCGTGGAAACTTACGCTTCAGTCTCATCTGAGTCTCCTGAGAAAAAGAGACAGAAATCTGACAAACGTGTTTGTCATTAGATCAGATTTGTCAAGTCAATATTATTGAAAGTCTCAATATGAACTCAAACATTTCTCATCAAACATACAATCTACATTCGTTTTATACCTCTTCATGTGTTTCAACAATGACACTTGCATTTGATTCTCTTTTTATTTCTGTTGAGCAATTTAGGATAAACATCGGAGATTTGTCTGGACGACTCTATCATATTTTTTTCTCTCGATTCTGAAGTTAACACGGTTGGTTTTATTTATCTATTTCACTTCCATGCATTTAATTCAACCTAAACAGGATTCTTTAATTGCTAAGAAAGATTCATTCATGGGGTCAAAGCTTGAGTTGAATCTGAGAGCATTTGCATTTATTGTATGGTGTGCATAGTGTATGTCGATCGTGCATTTTTAATGATCAAATAAACCAGCGCTTAAACACAGAAGATACAGAACGACGCAGAATCAGACCGAAGAGCGCTTCGGGTAATTTGTATTATTTATAAGTCATGGTTTCTCATTTGATATTTCTTAGTTCGTCTCTTCCATTAGCGGGATCACGTGAGTGTGAGCACTGAGCTTTCAAAGACATTCCTTTGTCTTTATGTAAAAACTGTGTTACGTACACGTTCATCGTGAGTTGATAACTGGACGTAAATGAACCCATTGCATTGAAAAGGCAATGTACTGTGGTTATGTAGGCTACCAAAATATTATGTACTGATACCGTTCTGTATTTTACTTATTTCATACGCCAGTATTCAGTTCTGAACATGTTCGCTGTGTCCTATAGCCCTCCTTTATCCTCAGTCCATGCTGTACCAGCACCTGAAGTGCACGGGTCAATCCGGCGGAGGCCGAGAGGTGAGGACACCTACTAAACCGCCTCGGCTTTTCTTTAAATGAGATCCCTGCCCTCCATTTTCCACACAAGGTCCCTGAAATGTGGCCACGGTGATGCTTGCGGGCCGAAGCGACCACCAGGTTGCCGGTGACGCGCCGTGGGCGAAAGGTTCAATTACTTCAGTTGTCGTAGTGCAATAAATGACAAATTAAGTGGCTGGCGCTGGTTACTGCTGTGAGACGGGCACACTGGAATACTAATGTCCGGCTGTGTCTAAGGATGGTGCAGGAGAGAGAAACCTCACTGAAACATCCGCCGGCACAACAGAAAACTTGTTTGTTTCATGTTTGAGCCGTCAGGTCCAGGTTTAGAGTTTTATCAGTATGATTCAATACTGTAGCAATGAAGTGCTTCAGTTTAGATTATACTGCTGGTTTGTGTCGAGAAGGTTATTCACGTGTCTTCTTGTATTCAGACTGTCTGGAAACAAGAAAGACTAAGAGTTCGTCGTAGTTTGTTTTAGTGGACCAGCACAACTGAGAAGTAGTCGATGGTTTGTATATTAAAGTGTGGGAAACCACAATCAGTTGTTCATTGTTCACGTTTCCTCTTATTTATTTTTGTGCCTTTTTACTGGTTGTTTCGTTTCACTGTCTTAACATTTTCCAGACAAATGGCCCATTACCTCTGCGCTTTAACACAAAACCCAAGAATAACCTTGAGCTTTGCAAATGTGTAGATGAACAGAAAGATGAAACTGTATTTGATCTTTGAAATGAAACCAGAACATTTATGTATAGATTTGCTTTAAGGACTTCAAGGAATTTAGGAAAGCTGAAACCTATGCTGTATTTTGCCTCTCGGTCCCAATCTCTGATTAAAATTGCAGCTTACTTTACATACTTTACTTACTTTACATACTTTACTTACGTTACTTACATTACATACTTTACGTACTTTACGTACTTTACATAATTTACTTACTTTACGTACTTTACTTACTTTACTTACATTCCGTACTTTACATACTTTACATACTTTACATACTTTACTTACTTTACTTACATTACTTACATTACGTACTTTACTTACTTTACATACTTTACTTACGTTACTTACATTACGTACTTTACGTACTTTACGTACTTTACGTACTTTACGTACTTTACATACGTTACTTAGATTACGTACTTTACGTACTTTACGTACTTTACATACTTTACTTACTTTACTTTACTTACTTTACTTACTTTATGTACTTTATGTACTTTACTTACTTACTTTACTTTACTTTACTTACATTACGTACTTTACTTACTTTACGTACTTTACGTACTTTACGTACTTTACTTACTTTACACAGATTTCCGTCATTAATTTTCACGCAAGCTTAATTTCAGATTTGGCGCGTATTATGTTTTCACGTCTTCTAATGAGTTTCTTGTGTAAGTGCTGCTGTGTTTATTCTGGCGCTGGGGTTTTTATGAGAGCTGAGGCTTATCATTGATTCACTGTTTGCACACCGTTGCTTCTGCAGCCCTTGAGTCATAGCAGCGTCAATGAATCAATGTTTTACCTAAGTGAATGCTGGAGCATTACCTGCAGGTCAAAGATCTCATAAACAGCCTGCTCATGTAGAAGAGGAATCATCTCTTTACTGTGGCCTACAACAATGTGTTGGCACTGTTTTTCTCCCAGAGATTTCACTTAAATATGAAGTCTTTGAGATTTTGTCTGTTCATTTGATAACATTTGTGTGCCAAAAATTATATTAGCTGCAAGCTGTTGTAAAATATAATAATAATAACATTCATAATAATAATCATTATTGTTATTGACAATTATCATTATTACGATCATTATTGTTATTATTAATCATATTCATTAGTATTATTATTATAGTTACATGCTGAACCGGTTCAAAATGATAATAACTATAATAATAATTTGTTACATTTATATAGCACTTTTCTGGGCACTCAAAGCGCTTTACATTGAAGGGGAATCTCCTCAAGCGCCACAAATGTGCAGCATCCACCTGGATGATGCGACGGCAGTAATATTGCGCCAACACACCATCTTATTGGAGGAGAGGAGACAATTAATAAACATGGGGATGGTTAGGAGGCCATGATGTATAGAGGCGAATGTGCGAAAAAGCTTACACCCCTACTCTTATTCGAAGGATATACTGGGATTTGTTTGACCACAGAGAGTCAGGACCAGGACAACATCTCATCTGAAGGACGGTGCTTATTGACAATATAGTGTCCCCGTCACTGGGGCATTATGACCCACACAGACCACAGGGTGAGCAGCAGCAACCTAGTTTTCCCAGCAGGTCTCCCATGACCAGGCTCAGCTCCAGTGGGCAACCTTGGTCTTGTGCTACACGGTGATATGGCTGCTGGTGCATTATATTGTATTATTATAGCAGTTAGTGTCATCTGTGTACATCTCTAAAAAATGGAACATAATCTCATGAATCGTAATTCGTCTATTTTTTGTCACTTTTCTTTTTTCACTTAATTTTGGACTTAATGCTGCTCTCCAACAATGCAGAATTGTGAAAGTCTCTATAAAAATCAATTTGATTTGAGAAAAATTGTATATAATAATAATAATAATAATGTCATATTTAATTGTTGTTGTTGTAGGTATATGTAATTCTGCGAAATGTCTTTTAGACTTACGGCTTGAACAGTTGGAGGTAGACATATGACAGTTTTTTCATCAGATAACCAGGAATGATGTCTTGGAATACGCCGTCTGTCTTCCGAATCTGCTTAAGACTTGCCAGCTCTAATTATGACAAGGCGTGTCATCTCAAACCCATTTTTCTCCTCCTGTAACGAGATTTTAAGTCGTATTTCCAGGTGCCTTTAAAAATGACAGTGGCAGAGAAAACCCTCATTAGTTTAGCGCTGATGTTTCCACCTGCAATAACAGCACAGGTTCATCAACAGTGTCGGGAAAATCACCAGCGCCCATGGTGCTTCTCTTTGAAGGATCAATTCCTCAGATTGATCGTATGGAGGATACATTAATCAAATCCCCCGTAGGACCCCTCCGCAATGATAAATAAACCCCGTGCGAAGCCATCAATCTGCTTAGCCCCACTGTAAATGCTAGCAGGTGGACGCGGGCCAACGGATACGCCATTTTCACAGACCTCCATTTACAGGGGGCAATGCACAAGTAGAAAACCGAAGTGACGAAACGCTATAGTCCCACTACTATCATGTTGAGCTTGATGGAGAACAATGCACAGTGCGCTGTCTGTAGCTAAGACCTCCTAATAAATTTCGCCTCGGAGGGAATGGCACGTAATTCTGCCGATGGAGCAAAGTATACGATCCTGACAGGGCTTTGGGCAAAGCTGATCCTCGCAGAACCAGTCCCATCCCTCACCGCTGATAGAAGCGGCTTTAACACGGTGTAGAACCAGCGCCGGGGGGACACTCGTGACACGTCTGGTTTTGGCTTGTTTCTATCTCGCCATCGACTGTCATTTATTTACGGCTCCCTTCGGTTAAGTGTTGTTGCTGTGCGTGTTTGAGGGTTGTTCTAGACATTGATCGCTTTTGTGGCTTCTCGTTCGTCTTTGGCTTGAAAAGACTTCGATATCTTTAACCTCCGAGCGCTTTGAGCCTCCCACGTAGTTTGTGTCGCACAAACTCATGCTTGTCATCAGTTTATCTTCTGAGAAAGTTTGTGAGTGATCGCAGACTCTTTAAGCTATAAAATCAAGGTTTTGCAGTGAATGAATGACTTTATTATTGGTAACAGGGCTGCAGAAATGGAAAACCTGATTTAAAATGAATAGAAACTGGATGATGTTGTTCAGCACCAGCTTTCTCTTTAGCCATATGTTTCCTAGCATTTTTTGCAGAAAGTAACAGTTTTTTATAGTATATTTCACATAACAAGTTAGTATGGTATGTAAAATAAATAAGACCAGCTTGTATTTTGATTCAAGAAATGTCATCTGTCTGTTATGGAGTGACATGCGCTGTTTTCCAGAGCGTTTCTCTTTCTCCGACCGGCTTAAAGCAGCTCAGCTCTGTGTTCCGCAGGGAGAAGCCCCCCAGAACAAAATCAATTTCACCTCCTCGATCATTTTAAGGGCTCTGCGTGTGATTTCAGACTGTGTTCCGTGTCCCGTGCATCAGAACGATGCCACGGGCAAATAGACCTTTCATATTACTCAAATAACATCTTTGCTCTGGGGCTCGATTCAGACGCTCTCTGCCATCGTGCGCCATTAAGGGTTAATGCATTAGCTGTATAGTACTGGAAAGTGTTGAAACGCTTTTTAAATTCTGTAATTTATTCATGCATACATAAATGAAATGCCGGCCCTGTATGACATTTCATAATCGCAGAGATAATGGAATCCATCTGTAAACATTTTGCAAATATGATTCAGGAGCTCTCCACATCTTATCTTTTATAAGATATTATTATGTCATAAAAGAAACGACCAGTTCCATTCAGAAAACACGTATGAGATTTTATGAACAAGCTTAAAATGCACAATGTGACAAAGAGTTCTGCTCGAGATTACCCATAATGCACCAAGTGCAATACATTCTGATTAAAACACTCTTCGCTTCTGGTGTTTATGAGGGTTCGGTGACGTTGTCTTACTTGTGTTTAACATTTTAATCCCATTGCCATTTAAACTCATGGGTCCCACTAAACCGTAATACACTGATAGAAACATTATAAAATCTGGTTTTAAAAGCGTTGTTTAATGTCCAAATTTTCCCACTTACAGCATTTTAAGCTTTCTTTACGACTTGGTAAAGCCCTTGACAAATCCTGCCTGAACAAATTCAGATGTGTCCTCTTAAAATGAATTTAAAACCCCATAAAGCCCTCCGCCGCAAATCCCGAGCTGAAATTCATTTCGTATATGATTAAAGATCTGACATTCGTGCTTTATGTTTGTGGCTCAACCTCAAAGGTCACTTCTCGATGACATTGGGCAGCGTCCGCAGGTTGCGATCGCCGACGCTTTTATTGAGGCGTGGAGCACCTGGAAACAAGCGACGGGCAAGAGAAATATCTTATAAATGCTATTTATGAGCACTAGAGAGGGAGCGAACGAAGAAAGATTGGAGCGGGCATGGTGTTTAATCAGCCAAAGAAACAGCACGGGGTAATTTGTTTTCACAGATGAAAAGAGTCATCGATTATTCTGCCGCTCCTTTCTCATCAAGTTTGTTCGCCATCTTAAGCTTGTTAAGGGCACGGTTGTATTTTATGTGCGTGCGCGTGGGCTTACGGCTAATATATCCCGCAGACTTATTAAAGCTACTCCACAGTCGTTCAAAAATCATCCATTAGACATCTGCGATGGGCTAAACGGTCTGTGTAATCTTTGCTCGGTTTTGCAGAGTGCTATTAAGTTCTAATCAAAGCGTGCAGCGGAGATGGCGACAGGTTTGCCCACTTTATCTGATAAACGCATGTGTGTTTTCCCGTCGTGTTCCCAACAGAGCAAACACGTTTTTCAAAGCCAGATTTCATGTAATCGAACCTTCGTACTTCGTCGGCACTGTTAACCCTTTGTAATGAACCTGAGGTACTGCTCCAAAAATCCATTTCAAGTTTGTACTGAGTATAACTCTTTAAAACATAAAACACGGAGTAACTGGGGAGAAGATGCTTATTCTGCACTTTTCAAGATGGGGAAAATAATTAGAAGTGATTTGTCTTTACGGCTAGTATCAGTTTGGCTGAAGACGGTCGATTAGAGATCAGACGGGGTTGAGATGGTGAGCTCTTAGTGATGGAGCTGCTGTTGGCGCCTTGTCGAAATGCTTTAGGGACATAAAATATTTGGTAGTGACCAGCTTCAAAGCTTCATGTATCATTTAGGATTATGTGGCATTTAGATTGAAATATGTAAGAGCGTGCATATCCAGCATGTGGGAGTTTGGGGGAAATATAAGAAGCATACTTCACGGTAATGTGAAGTCAAAAGAGGAAAACTGTTGGGTCAGGTCATCAGTTAAAGCAGTTAATTACATGCACCTTCTGTAAACAGCCCCGTATGAAAAATAAATGATGGTATAGTGTTATACGGGATCATTTAATTCAATTAAAAAAGTTATTAAACATCTGATTAGGGATGTTAGTATATATGAAATGTATTTGCTTATTAATGTAGCCTATTTTTTAATTCATGTAGTTATTATTTTATCCCTTACATCATTTTTGACAATGTACAGTATATATGCAGCTGTGAAACAATAAAGGGATTATTTCACATTTTTTAAATGTACTATCTAAGTGCACAATATGTGTATTATTCTCTGAACTGTTCACAATGTTTCTCCCAAATTTTAAATCAATATATTGTCTGCATTTATTTGCAAAAATGAAAACGAGAAAATAACAGAAAATATGCTCTGTATTTTTAAACACCTCAAATACTGCAAAGAAAACAAGTTAATATTCCCTTTTAAGCAACACAACAGTCATATTTGTATTAGAAAAAGTTCAAACATTCTTTTTTTACACGAAACCCTGATTTTTGTACAGTTTTCATGTGTTTTGTTATCAAAAATGATGTAAGGAATAAGAAATAACTACATACAGTCATAATACAATTATTATTATATATAATAACGACTTAAATGACAGTTTCATAAATGACACAATTTGTGACGTTACCTAAGTGTCCTAAAACGTAGTGGGGTTAAATGGCACATGGTGAAAAATAGAATTGCTGTCTCGACATTCTGCTGAAAGACAGTTTATAGGTTAAACTAACAAAAGGACAAAGAGAATCGTGGGTTCACCCAGAAGGGCAAACTCGATCCATAATTCCCATCTCATGCATAACAATTATACAGCATCTTAAATCCTACAGCCGAAACAGATATCCGATGATCTACAACACCAAGAGGATGTAGAGGACACCAAAAGCGCCACATGAGGATAGTTTTGCTTGCAATACAGATATGGTATGTAACTGTTAAATAGTATGGGTAAATTTAATGAGTACACTTGATGAGAAATCTTTGAGATCATTTTGAGACTTAACAAACCTGAGGTCAGTTTGAGACACTGTTGACTCTTCTGAATCTCTAATGGAGACATCTGAGAGATTTCTGATTCGTTTTCTCTGGAGAAATATCTGAGACACAGATGAGTCTTAAGCAAAACTTTTCTTTTGCTCTAGATTTAATCCCATTGAAGAGAAATATGTGAGATAATCACGAGTTCAATGGAGATCAAATGGCTATTTTAATCGTACTTTCAACACTATCTCGCTAATCTCACACGTCTTCTACTAAAGATCCCGACAATTTCACAAACTAAACTCAGATTTGCAAGGATGCCAAAGTCTCAATCAAATCTCAGAGGTTTTAATCTGAACTCAGATATTTCTTCTATGCTGTGAGGTACACGCTCATTTCATAACTGTATAACCGAGTCATTTGCGTGTATTATAATATCATCTAAAGAATTAAGAGCGAGCAGCGTCTCTCTGTAATGTTAGCATGGGCCATATCCAGGAGAAGTGATTTTAAAGACACAACTAGAGTCTTCACCGTGCTGAGTCACGCTTTTCCCATACGGATCAGAAGAGGATTCAGGCCGGCGTGTTTTGTAACAGATGGTGAACCGTCAGCGAGACACCCTTCAGACAATGCAGGAAAACCACAGCCTCCTGTTCCCATGGATATTGGCAGAGGATGCCACAGAGCTCGTAGCAGTCAGGTACACTGTAGACAAACACGGAAGAACCAAAGCCAAATTCCCAAATGAACCGCTGCACAGCTCTGTGATGATGATGTCTGGCAGTCATTTTTTGGTGAGGTCTCACATGCGAGTTTTATTTAGTGCAGTTCTATGAAGCAAAAATCAGCATGTCCTTAACTTCAAAATCTTGCCATGGAAATTATAGCTGCACCGAAATACCATAGTAACCATAGAAACAGAGTATTCTGCCATGAAGAAAACACATTTTTACACCATTTCAAAGAGATCCTATATTTATTTATTATGGCAACGATGGCCATGTTTCCATCCACCTAATTTAATGCACATTTGAAAATATTGCGTAAACAAAGTGATGAACTGAAATAAGCATACAAATAATAATGAAAAACAATCAAATGTGTGTACCTTGCATAAAGAGCAACAAGTTGTCCTATTGCAGCAGCGTCCATTTTTCTATCACCGTGTCTACACCGGATGCGGCAGACGCGACACGACAACGGCATTTATTTTTTAAATGGCATAAGTACCCATCATAAGTGTACATTTTGTCCACACTGGATGTGACGCGACAAACCCATTAACGCCTGTTGCGTCCGGTGTAGACACGTGTAAGATTTAGTGCCATTTTATTCAATTATGAGTTTGTTCTCCTCAGCTTACACAATGGAAATTGGTTTAGGCTTTTTCAATTTTGCGCATGAGTTCAATTCACAACTTTGGATGGAAACATATCTAATGGCTGTAGTGAGTTAACCATCGTACTTTTTTGAAAAGCAAGGGCATTCAAGGAGGTATCTCCACTGCAGCATGAATCTCTTTTCTTTCTTTAGTAAATAGGAATGAAGGTCTGTACTCACCTGCATCTTCTTTCAGTCATTGTCCTATTATCATATCTTATGTAATTTCTTACATAACAAACCCACCTGCCCACACGCCCCCTCACGTCCTGCTATACACCCCATCCCTCAATCCCTCAAATCCAAGCCTCTGATTTGGATGTAATTGTTTCTATCACAATGCATGAATAATGTATTCTGTGGAAAATTATGAATTAGTCTGGGAGGACTTTGATATCCCAATAACATCCCTCACACCTCCCTCACATTACAATCTCTCTGTCTCACTCTCTCTGTCTGTCTATATATTTCTCTTCTGGCTTTCTGTCTCCCTCTCTTCTGGCTGTCTGTCTCACTCTCTCTGTCTGTCTATATATTTCTCTTCTGGCTTTCTGTCTCTCTCTCTTCTGGCTGTCTGTCTCACTCTCTCTGTCTGTCTGTCTCTCTTCTGGCTTTTTGTCTCACTCTCTCTGTCTGTCTATATGTCTCTCTTCTGGCTTTCTGTCTTACTCTCTCTGTCTGTCTATATATTTCTCTTCTGGCTTTCTGTCTCTCTCTCTTCTGGCTGTCTGTCTCACTCTCTGTCTGTCTGTCTCTCTTCTGGCTTTTTGTCTCACTCTCTCTGTCTGTCTATATGTCTCTCTTCTGGCTTTCTGTCTCTCTCTCTCTGTCTGTCTATATATTTCTCTTCTGGCTTTCTGTCTCTCTCTCTTCTGGCTGTCTGTCTCACTCTCTCTGTCTGTCTGTCTCTCTTCTGGCTTTTTGTCTCACTCTCTCTGTCTGTCTATATGTCTCTCTTCTGGCTTTCTGTCTCTCTCTCTCTTCTGGATTTCTGTCTCTCTTCTGGCTTTATGGCTCACTCTTTTTGTCTGTCTGTCTGTCTCTTTTCTGGCTTTATGGCTCACTCTTTTTGTCTGTCTGTCTGTCTCTTTTCTGGCTTTCTGTCTCACTCTCTCTGTCTGTCTATCTGTCACTCTTCTGGTCTTTCTGTCTCACTCGTTATGTCTGTCTGTCTGTCTTTCTCTATCGCTTCTGGCTTTCTGACTGTCTGTCTATTTGTCTCTCTCTCTCTTCTGGAATTCTGTCTCACTGGCTATCTCTATCTCTTTTTCTCTCTATCTGTCTCGATTTCTGACTGTCTGTCTTCTTGACTGTCCCTCTCTCTGGCTGTTTCTCTTTCTCCTGCTGTCTCCCTGTAAGCACCTATCCGTCTGCTCTCATCACATTTCTCCGGTGAAAACATCTGACTCTGATGTGCATGACTGCAGGTACTACCTCACTTTGTGTACAGTACAGGTGGAGATTTGGAGTCCCAGATGTTTGGTGGTCATTTGTCAAAAAGTCAAAATAACTGATTGACTTTAGTTCACCAACAGTTCACCAAACAAAGACAATTCTGTCATCATTTACTCACTCTCATATCATTACAAACCTGTATACATATAATTATACTCAAACATTGCATAAACAAGGAATAAGAAAGTTTGTTATGAAGAATAATAGAAGTACAGCGATGAAGCCTATAAAACATCTCCAGGGTCTGTCAATCAATCGCAATGCCTGTGCAGCGTTCCAGTGCTTGAAAGCTTTACGTCTAAATGTAGAAGCCGGTTCAGGGCGTGTAGGAACAACAGCTTTTAGCTTCTAAATCTAGCAAGAAGTTCTCGCAGGGGTTCTCTGGGGTATCACAACGCTTCACCTCTAATGCAGGTTGATGTATACATGCAGAATCTTCCTCCTGAGCCTCATGAGCTGTGGGCAAAAGAACGGCGTGATTTATGACCGGTCACGAGCGCTGTCAACTCAGATGTGCCGTAACGCTCGCAACAGCGCAGTAACTTAACTGATTATGGCTCTTAGTAGACGGGCAGCCCTGGGCGAGTTCCCGGTGAAGAGACTGAAGGTGGATGGGTGTGCGTTTCTGAGTAGGTGGATTTCGTGATGTAACCGCGAACGTCTCTGTGTGTTTGAGCGCATGCAAATCCAAGATTGCGTCTGCTTATGTAGGAGGAAAATGTATTCCGGGAATTAATGTTCCAGAAACTAACATTGTCTATTTTCTCGACTGTGAAATTCATTTTGAAATAATTTTAATTAGAGTAGCAAATTGTATGCAGACGTAACTTCGCTACAGCAGCGCTTTTGCATCATTGGTTTTAACAGCGATTCGCCTGTTCTCAACTACTAAATGAGACGGTTTTCCGTTTTAACCACGTCATGGTGGCATTAAAGAGTTTTATGGCACGGCTGGTGGAATGAGGCGTGAGCAGGAAATATGTTTTTAGATGTTCTAGTCATTATGAGTAAAATAATCAGTGTGTTCAATTTGAAGATAATTGTTTTATAGTAATAAAATTGGAATATATCACAGTGAATGTTGATTTCCAGTGTTTTCCGTCAGCAGTCTCTTATTGTATAATCTTTTTAAGGCAACGTTTACAGAATACTATGAAAACAAACCAAGAGAAAAAATCTATTGCTCTTTCTTAGCTCAGGAGATTTAAAACTACGCAATTCTAATGGAGACATTTTGGAGATTTCTGAGATAACTGAGATATTTAAGCGATCTCATCTGTGATTTTTCGTTTTCCCAGGTCCATTAAGTAAGATTTAGCAGCACCTAGGTAGTGAGGTTGCGAATTGGACACAACGGCTCACATTATTTGTTTATTTTAATGTCAAATACACGAATAGCAACACTATACCAGTTTATTTCTATCATACGTGTGTATATTTTCAGTAAAGAGCTTGTTAATCGACGAATGGGAGGATGGCTGCTAGTGCGTTCCATGAAGTGTTTTGATTTTCTTTGATTAGGAAATATAACTTGCTATATTATAGTCTTGCTGGGTTAAAAACCTGCAATAGCATTATACAGAGTCATTCAGGAAAAGGCCATGGTTCTTTCACTTTCGATTTCGCCATATACAGGTGTCAAACAAAACAGGTAATACAATAATAGCAGTTGAGTATTATCCTCCCAAGATGGCGGCACCACCGCAACATGCAACATAGGGCTCAGGGGATGTCAGCTTCACATTCTCTGTACGGTGTAATCAACTCTCGAGTGAAACCCGCCACAGCTTGAATATGTGATGGTGGTACGGCTAAAGTGGTCAAGTACAAAAGCTTGTGTAATTTGACAAATGTTCCCTGCTTATACTTTCACATGTAAGATCTTTAATCGTTTTAATAACTCCAGCTTGGTAGTCCAAACAATTGTAGCCTGTATCTGATTCTGACTGTGGTTACTTCCCACCTGTGTCCTGATTGTCCGAAGATCCGCTCTGCTTGTTGGGATCTTAATTACAAATGTAAATGCAGCCTAAGATGTTTTTGCTTCTTTGCTTAACAAATTTACTGTGGTCCCGGGGTGTATGTAAATAGAAATAGCTCATTCTGAGGTATTAAAAACACAAGGCTTCATTATATAAGGTCTTTATTCACCTCTGATGACATAGTTATGTATATATCTGTCGGTATATCCATTAAAAATTACACACTGGTACCTTTAAAAGGGAAAGGTTTAGAAATATGTGTGAAGAAACCGTTGACATACAAGTAGCACATTGTAGATATTACTCAAAGTAAAATTCGATGGACGATTTAGCAATGGTACATTAGTAAGAAAAAGCTAAATATGAGTGATACTGTTACTTCAGAGAAGAGAAGGGTGCAGTGTGATCTCACTCAATGTAATGCATTTCATTCCTTCAATGATACGAAGGTCAGTGTGTATTAAATAATCTCCCATCAGTATAATGGATGGCTCACATCTCAGTATGGTTCAACCTTACCGCTGGTAAAAGCACCATAGGTCTTCACTGTGTTACACTTCTAAATGCGGCTTGTTTCAGTAAATATCTTTTTTTGTGTTTATAAGCGATTTGGTTAAATGTGAAATTCACATCAGGTACGAGCTGGAGCTTTAGCCCGGGGTAAGAGGAAACATAACATTGCCTGCGAAAACTGTAATGTGGAGAGGAATCCATACTGAGGAATTAATGCAAACCTTTCCCAAAGACTTTGTCTTTCCGCAGCCTTGGATATCAACTCTGAATACATTTTTAAATCTAGGCCGGTGAGATACAGCGGCAAGACGTGAAAGGGTTTTTTAAGACTTTCACAAATCTGCCATTGTCTCTTGATATTAATAATACCAACCGTAGTAGAAATAAGCTTTTAGGTTTTCTAAAGACTCATCTCATATGTCCTTGGGTTATAGGACAGAAGATTAGATGTTACATTGGTCTTCATGCACAGGGGTTTAAAGAATCTAAAAGCTTTTTTCTAAGGTGATCTCGTGAAAATGAACATGAATGAAACAAATCATGAAATGACTTTTATTTCAAAGGACCTCCCATAAGAAAGAAAAATCAAACATGAGATCTCTTTAATATCTCAATTATTTCTCCTAGACATCAGTGAGATTAAGCAAACGGAAACTTTATCTTAAGTGTCTCAGATATTTCTCATGAGAAAAAGAGTCAAAATCTGATAAATGTGTGTCAATGGAGTTTCAGAAGAGATGTCAACAATGTCTCAAACTGAGCTCAGATTTGTCGAGTCTGCTGCCGAGTGGCGCGTCTTCAATAAACGGACTTTGCTTAAGCCTAGACTGACCCGGCCCTCCCGTGGCGTACTGTCAGAAATAACCCCGTGTGAAAATGTCAACTCTCTGTTTCTCTGTACCACAGGATCTCAGACCCCATAAGGTCCGTGAACACTGCTGATATCATCACGATCGTACTCTGCATCAACTGCTCGTTTTTCCGTCCGCTCTCTCGCTGTGCTTCAGTCACACTGTTTTGCTCGTCTTTGACAAAACACCTCTTAGATCTTCCTCTCGGTGGCCTGCGATAAAACAGTTTTCTCGTCTCCGTAATACACGGCTATATGACAAAGGCAAAGTCTAATCTGTCTTAAGGAAACTGTCAATTTGACCGCCGTCCCCTGCCAATTATCTGGTGTGGTTCTTCTTTGATACATACTCATATGTGGTCCTCTTTTACCCGCTATCTCTGCTGTGTCAGTTGTGGTTTGAACTCGGCAGCGGCGCGCCACACGGCTGTCCAAGCCAATTATTTATTGAAACGGATGCGCATCTCGTCTCATCTGAGCTTCTGCATTCGGTCTGTGATGTGAGAGACTTGTAATAAACTTTCAGCTGTGCTTGTGTTTGAAGTGCGGCCCTTGTGTTTTTAATCACCTCTCCGATGTTCTCCATCAGAAGTTATCGGTTTTTAAGGTCACGGGCTGGAATAATGAAATACTCCTTCATTGAGTGCATTGCCTTTTTTATGAACTTTGTATTTATGAGGAAAATTGTATTGCTCAGAGATTGCTCTTTCATAGCTCAGGAGACTTGATGGAGTGTTTCAAGTCATTTAAGCGTTAACCTCTCCGAAAAATCTGAAACCTCAATTTGAGACATTTGTGCGATTTCTGACTCTTTCTCAGAAAAAATGTCTGTGACACAAAAGCAAAGGTTTTCATTTACTCTTCAATTCATGTTAGTGATGTCTAAGAAAAACGTTTAGACATTCGAGATCTCATCTTTTATATTAGATCTAACTGAGACATCTCGCAGAGAACAAGAAAACATGAGTCTTATTTTCTATTTATCCAGACATTTTCTAATGACCTACATCATCTCAGCATTTTTTTAGATGGAACGACCTTTTATAGGGTTTCAATTAACATTCCTTAGAGGGGTTATGGGAAATATAAGGTCAAATAAGATGATTGTGTTCATTTCGTCAGTCTGAATCTAGTTTGAGAAGTGGAGTTTCTGTAAATTGGTTCGAGTATTTGGTACAATTCTCCAAGGACAAGCGCACTCAGAACAGAAAATGAGAAGTCATAAGAAACGTGTTTGTTACAGTGTGCAAGTTGGAGAATGAAATCATCTTGCCAGGGAAAATGAGCCAAAGAAAGAAAGTGAACGTTTTTGTCTGAGAAGATCTAGCCCAAATTGTGCCATTTGCATCTCACAATCTTAAAAAATTGATGAATTTGGATTGATTAAGAATGTACGTGTTTGAAAAACTCGTAATACATTGATTTATAATTAATGAAGCAGAGAAACGTAGCTTTATTAATAAAGCAGATCATTGTGCTTTGCTGTTTTGACCATTAACAGTAGACACATTTAAGTGTGAAATATTTGTCGATTATAGTTTATGTATGTATAACTTAGAGGATTTTCTTAGATGATAGCATTCAGACAGGTTGTGTGGACTCCAGTAGAATGTATCGCACTGTACTCGGGCAGATTGTGTGTTTGCTACTTGTGTAATGACCTTTCGGTGGCACGTATCTACAGCACGGTCTGGGAGGAAAGATAGCCAGGTGTCTGTCACAGTGGGAGTGACAAATTCAGGCATCAGACGGCTGAGGTTAATTCATCTGAATCTGCTCCCATCCCTGAGCATCAGGACTTGTGTGGTCAGACTTGCAGTAGAACAAGCTTGCAAAAGAAATAATCAAGCGATTCTGTATATTCTCATGGGCAGGGGCTTTGTGACAGACTGAACTGATTTTTTTCTAAGTTGTGTTTAAGATGTTTCAGTGGCTACATTTATCTCCTTCAAAGCATTTCAGCTTTCACCGGCATCAATGTGCAATGTTTGTAAAACTGTAAATTCTCTGCATTCAAAGAGGAAATTACTGTGAACAATGTTTGTGTTGTTTATCATTTAGATTTACATTTAATCATTTAGCAGAGGCTTTTATCCAAAGCGACATAAAGAATTAGGAGAAGATAAAGCAATTTGTCCTGTGGATACAGTAACAGTAGAAGCGCTAATTCACAAAGTTACAACTATCATAGTCCACACCAATCGACAGAGATATTATTTGTTGAGTATCTGTTAGTGAGATTGGCTGCACAATTTTGCATTCTATCTGCACTGTTTGTTTTATTGTTGGTCTATGTGTACAATCAAACAAACATCTTTGCCTGTTCTGTTGTGGTTCGCAGCTTTTTAAGGTTGCATGTTAGAAGTAGTTGACACATTCCCTGCTGTTACCCTAAATGCTTTATTTAATCACTCATGACTTTTCTCATGTGCATCTCTCATTCAAAGAGGTTCGCTCAATCACAATCGGAAGTCGGTCGAGTACTGAGGTTTGGAAACAGAGGTCAGTATAGTAACAGAGGTCCAGTATCAGAGATCTATACAGTAACAGAGGTCAGTTCAGAATTGTGGTACAGTAACAGAGATCAATGCAATAACAGTGGTCAGTACAGTAACAGAGGTCTATACTGTAACAGAGCTCAGTAACAGAGGTCAATACAGTATTGTGGTACAGTAACAGTGATCAATGCAGTAACAGAGGTCAGTACAGTACTGAGGTACAGTAACAGGTCAATACAGTATTGTGGTACAGTAACAGTGATCAATGCAGTAACAGAGGTCAGTACAGTATCAGAGGTCTATACTGTAACAGAGGTCAGTACAGTACTGAGGTACAGTAACAGAGGTCAATACAGTAATGTGGTACAGTAACACTGATCAATGCAGTAACAGAGGTCAGTACAGTAACAGAGGTCTATACTGTAACAGAGCTCAGTAACAGAGGTCAGTACAGTATCAGAGGTCTACACTGTAACAGAGGTCAGTACAGTACTGAGGTACAGTAACAGAGGTCAATACAGTATAGTGGTACAGTAACACTGATCAATGCAGTAACAGAGGTCAGTACAGTAACAGAGGTCTATACTGTAACAGAGCTCAGTAACAGAGGTCAATACAGTATTGTGGTACAGTAACAGTGATCAATGCAGTAACAGAGATCAATGCAGCAACAGAGGTCAGTGCAGTAACAGAGGTCATTACAGTACTGAGGTACAGTAACAGAGGTCAATACAGTAATGTGGTACAGTAACAGTGATCAATGCAGTAACAGAGGTCAGTGCAGTAACAGAGGTCAATGCAGTAACAGAGGTCAATGCAGTAACAGAGATCAATGCATCAACAGAGGTCCAGTATCAGATATCTATACAGTAATAGAGGTCAGTACAGTATTGTGGTACAGTAACAGTGATCAATGCAGTAACAGAGATCAATGCAGCAACAGAGGTCAGTGCAGTAACAGAGGTCAATGCAGTAACAGAGGTCAATGCAGTAACAGAGATCAATGCATCAACAGAGGTCCAGTATCAGATATCTATACAGTAACAGAGGTCAGTACAGTATTGTGGTACAGTAACAGAGATAAATGCAGCAAAAGAGATCAGTACAGTAATAGAGATCAGTACAGTACTGATGTACAGTAACAGAGGTCAGTACAGTATTGTGGTACAGTAACAGTGATCAATGCAGTAATAAATGTCTATATTGTAACAGAGGTCAGTACAGTACAGTACAGTAGCAGTGGTCTGTACTGTAGCAGAGGTTTACAGAAGCAAACATAGTAGTAACATCACTTTATATTTACTTTTACCCTACAACATTTATTTGTAAATACATTGTGAAATGTTTCAGATATCTCCACTTTTGGAGTAATACAAATAACAGCACAATGTTATTTGTATTACATAAAGTGTGTTACCTTAGAAAATAAAACCAACACTCTGTAGCTCTTGCATTAATAACCAGTAGCTGTGTTTGCTCAGGATGTGATCTAGCTGTCGGTGTTGAAGTGTACAGATCCAAACAGTGCCTGAAAGATACCGATACTCCGAAAGAGACACAGACCCTTACAAAGCTCACTGTACAAAACACACAGTCTGTGAACAACTCCTTTACTCTTTAGAATCACATACTTTAGGTTACATGGGTCACCTACCTCATGGCTCCAGGTCTAAGATGAGATTTTTGCATATTCAAAACCCTGCTCTGTTTGATTTACATACTTTATGCGTTTGAATCATTTCATATAATTATCCAACGTGTCACTAATGCGCCAGTTATTGGTGTGTTTGTGTGTGTTTTGTGAATAAACCTGTTTGCTTCATGTCGTGTCGACTTCTATCTTGGGTTACATCAATACTGTGAACTGGATTTTCTAGAAGGGACACCAGACTTGGCTGTAGAATCGTATCTTCATTATTAATCATTCACAGTAAGTGTTGATCTGGAGCTGGTCTCCTTCAGCATGTAGATAAGACTTTGTATTGACACTACATGGCTGATAAAAATTGGTGTCAACTTGGTACAAATATCACACGGTTGAGCAACAATTGTGTCTCCCAAGCTTTGGTGCACAACCCTTTGTGTGGCCTTTTGATCAAACGTGTTCATGCCAGTGTCACAGCAGATGCCATGTTTCCTTCTGTTTGAAAGCACAAGCCGGTACATTCTGATTTGTCTCGGGATCAACAACTCTCCCTGGTGCCATTTAAAACCTGAATGCAAACCTGTGAGTGGTTATTTGCTGAATATATTCTTTTCATCGATAACAATCCAACGCGGGTCTGAAATGACGTGATGTTGAGTAGATGGTTTTATTTTTCATTTGATGCCATATGCAGTACATTTCACTTCAGTGAGAAGCATTTGAGAGTGAAAGCATGGTTTTTAACATCTTGATTGTTTTGACTTTATTCTTTTGGAATCGATTGACATTTTTTTACGACGAAACATTTTTAAAAGTGTCTCTAAATGACGGCTGTTTGGAATGGAATGAGTGAACCTCGTGACATCAGACACAAAATCATCTTTATTACTGTCAGATGAAAGTTTAATGAAACAAACATGAAGGAAAAACTGGTTTAACATGATCTTGTATGGTAAGACGAAGTGTCTAATAAAACTGAAGACTTGAATGATATCAAGAAGTCCCTTCCGTTCGTGCTGAGCACAGTGGGTAAAGCAGACATGAAGTGGGAACCTGGTGAGAAAATCCAGCTTAAATATCACGGTTTGCAAGGATAAATACATTAGGACATAAGCTTCCGTAAGCCTCCTCGGAAAACACCAGACACTTCATGAGAGGGGCTGGCAGCGGTTCAGGACATCCCACCCCCTCCTCTCTCCTCTTCAATTCTTCACCTTTGTCCTGCACTAATTTCTATGAGAGTCATCGCCATAGATTTAGATATACAGTCTTCACTCTGCAGTCATCACCATGGAAACTGAGGTAGAAAGAGGCGCTGTGCCGGGTAAAATAGAAGAGACGCCGGACCTGCAACACAACTGGACAAACCACCCAGTTTGTGTTTTGGAAAATGTGTTTGTATGTGTGGACTATTCAGTATGTGAGAAATGGGGTAGGTTATATTTGGATTGGCATAGTACCATACTCCTTGAACACTCTCTGCAGTATGTATACTTCACACATAGTATGCAAGTTTCCTGTATGCTTGAATACCTGGATACCTTTGCCAATATGTGCGGTATACAGCCTTAACATACTGCATGGAATACCGTATCCCACAATGCAATACTCGTGACCGTTGCATTAAGGTTAACCTCTTTAATAATATTTCATACTTGGTTTAAGTTTAGAAAAAAATACTTAATATCTGAGGTCATTTTGCTTCTCAAGTAATCTCGTTTCAAGAATATTTTTTGGGGAAACATTAAATACTAAAAAGCATTTCAGTGAAGAAAAACATTTCACGACTCAAAAAACAAAACAGACATATTGATCTTAAAATATACTGATCTACATTATTGGCCTTTTTTAGACTTAAAAACGGTGTTTCACAAATGATGTAAAACTATTTTTGGCTGAATGGTTGCCTTTAAAATACAAAAAACTTTCCTGTTTCGTTCAAGGTTCTTTGTGGTGGAAACATTTTTAGATTATAAAAAATCTTTAGACTATATAAAGTATGAAAGAATTGTTTCTTATAAGAATCTTTCATTCATTGGAGAACCAAAAAATGGGTCTTCTCTCGGCATCACTGTGAAGAACCAATTCTAAATGTTGTATCTTTTTGTACTCGCATGAATTAGTCGTCTCGTAAAATATTTAAGTTCAATTCCTGTACTTCATTTCAAACATTTTACAGATTGCAGATGAAGTCGAGCCGAAGACGTCAAATAACTTGGAGTTGTGAAATGACTCCATCACGCAGATGGTTATGTGACATATGAAAGACATTTTATCAGTCATTAAATGCTGCCCACACATTCGCCATATGTAAGATTAAAATCAGAAGACGAAACTCATTTGGTCATTTCCATACATGTGAAACAGGCTGTGTGTTTTGGCAGGAATCGTCTAGTGAGAGAGCGTCCAGTTTTTTTCTCGACAGCGTTCTGTCTCTTCTGCTTAAACGCAAACCGGTAATGCTTTCTCGAAGCCTTTGTTTTATTTCTGCAGGCCACCGTGTTTGAATTAATTCTGATTAGGTCTCGCTGTGGCGAGGGTTGGTCATGCATCACAATGAAAGCGTCACTATGATGGAGCCGGCGCAGGAAATATCCAGAACAACCTTTCAATTACACACCAATCACTCTTTAAATCTCGCTTGATTTCTCTCCCTCTCTCTTTCTCCAGAGATGAATAGACCCGCATTGTTCTCAGAAGATCGCAAGCAGATCATCATTTTGTGATTTGAATTGACTCGTGACGTTTGGAGCTGGGGCTCATTTGAAAATTGAAGACTGGCTCGTAGCATTTTACTTTCGGATCTTCAGTATCAGGAAGTTTAACTTTGTGATCTAAATCTTTTAAAATATTTTTACATAATGATTATTGCCCAGCTAACAGATGTACAGTCCTAAAAACATTATTTTGTCAAGGCAACGTGTTAAAGGTTATTATGGCAAAAAATAAATGAAACATTTGGTCCTCTTTGGTCTCTTTTCTTTACCTCAAATTACATCAAAATGAGGCAAAATCAGATCCAACAGCTTAACTTATAAAACATTATTACAATTATTATTATGACTTTGTTTATTTGTAAACCTAAAATTATTTTTAATTGAAACTTTAACAAGGATGCTTTTGTAATGTTGCACTTTTGTGTAAATGTTCAATGTTCCAACAAGGTTGCACTTAAAATAAATGCCTTCTGCCATAAAGAAATCTTTTGTATTTCTACATTAGAATTGCCCACCGACAGTTTGTTATGTTTCTTACGAACATTTCTACACTTGTTACATAGCATATCTGTACATTTGGCATCTGGACTGAAAGTCTCCCAACACAAACAATGTTGACGATATCTACATCCGTCATTTTCTGAAGTTCTCCGTCAGCTTTGAAGCCAAAGAAAGATCATCACCTCACAGGGATTGTCAGCACACCACAGACGGGGTTATTGGAGTTCAATTTTGGACTTGCGTTCTGGTTCAGAGAGCACTATTGCAGAGGAGCCATCCAAACAGGCCTTAGACAGGATGAGAGCCCTGAGCCCGCCGCTCATCTCAGCCCACCACAGAATTCATTTCCAGCTCGTGAACTGTGAGAGGAATTTCATAAAAACACTTCAATATTAGAGCCGTATTGATATTGACTCCGAGGCGTAAACTGAGAGAAGAAACCCTGAAGCTTGTTTAGATTCTCGGTGACTTGAGAGATGTAAGTGTGGCCGGGGCAACGCGGACTCGACCGGTGCAATGCGACACGTTAAAAGACATTAGAAACGCTAATTCAAATGCTTTGTCCACACTGGATGCGCCACGGCAAGATGCGACTAAAGAACAAGCAGGTTGTCATGTCATCATGGCACCGCGCCTGTCGCGTCCGGTGTAGACACGGTATAAGACTTTTTTATTAATAAGCAAATTGAAATGACGGACTGTCTCTTTAAAAGAACACTTCACACCGGACTTAAAAATTATCTACTTATAAGCTCATGTTGTTTTCAGACCCTTATTATTTTCTGTGTACTTTGGTCCATATGATTCTTGCATTATATTTAAGTGTGCAAACGAGTAAATCTGGTCTGTTTTGAAAGGCAAAACTGACAACTTTAATGAGCAACATTTCACTTCGATCTTCATAGAATGGTTTCATGTTTTAAACCTCCTACATCAATTTCTTGTTTACGTAAACGTAACACTTGTGTATTGGAGAACGACCAGTTTATTTCAGAACACCGTACACCTGCGATGGCTTATTTCCTCACATTTGGCTGCAGTGGAGGCACGGAACAGATTCGCTGTTGAAATTATTAAGAATGTGGAGTCTAAATTATTCACGTCAGATGCAAAGGGTTGGTAATCATTCAGAGAGCGCTGTGGTCATATACTTCTGTAGCGCTCGCTTTCAAACCTATCTGCTTTGGCATGACTGATCTACCGCAGATATTTTGAGCGGACAGAAATGCATGCCAATCCAGTTTGTAAAACCGGTCCAATTCAATTTCCACAAATACACCCAGAACATAACGTTTGGACAGACCTGTAAATAACTAAATGAAATTACTTGCTTTAAAAATGGATGTCCGTGATGCCAGGATGTTGTCTGCGGTTGCTGGGGCATCGGTAGGTGGTTGCTATGGCATTCTGTGATGTATTGGGCATCTCTGTTTCTGCTTACATGTAAATATATGGAATATTCTCTTTTGTAGTCCGTCAAGCTAAAGTCAGACGGATTATAAAAGTAATTGCATAAATATTATCGCAAGATTTGAGTTCTAATTTGTGTCTGCAGTACAAACGTTTGATAAGTGAGTTTAGAAGTTTGTTGTTTTGTGTTTATACATATATACAGTATATATATATATATATATATATATATTTATATATGTGCACTGCCGGTCAAAAGTTTTAGAACACTTACTCATAAACGTATATGTATTATTTCCTCATTTTAGAAAAAATAGTAGGTTTATCAAAGCTGGGCAATAACACAAAAGGAACTATGAAAATAATTTAACTTCAGGGTGGAGACTCCTTGCAGAAATGTTCGTCATTGAGGTGCTTTTCGAAGTAGTTTATATCTACACAGAAAAAAACAACTGGTAGGATTTACTTCATTTTTTGTTTAAATTTGCGCAAGTTTCTGCATACAGTTTGTACTTTGTTACTTAAAGATGGGCTATCATGCTTTGTCAAGCATTCTGACTTCTTAACACTGTTAAACGTGCTTCTCATACTTAACATGGTCAGCTTGTTAAAAAACAAGTTGGACGTATGACGTAGTATTTCTTATGTTTTCAGTGTATTTTATGCTCGTACTGGCTGTCATTCACTAAAATAACATTTAGTTCATGTACTGAAGAAAAGTTTATATTTGCACAATTATATTTGGATCTAAAAAACTAAATTCAGACGTTGAAGCATACACCTTCAGACCAAAAAACATTTTACTTAAGTGTTCTAAACCTCTTGAACGGTTAAAAGCGACACAAATAGTACTTTAAGTTCATTTTATGAAGTATACTTCTGCAAAGTTCAAGTATATTTTCAAGTGTAAGTGTATTAAACCTTGAGTACACAACATGTTTTTCAACTGTATACTGTTTTCCTACTACATTCTAAATGTATACCTTATAATGTTTCGTTTAAAATTTGTGTACCAATAGTACACTTTTTATATTCTTGTCCCTATCGCCAAGTTAGCTATCTCTGCTTTATCTTGCTGTATTTTAAAAGGTGACAGATACATTTTTATTTTGTCAACTTTTAGATGTGCTCTCTACATGATCTAGGATCTAAAGACATGGACTAAAAGCATAGGCTCTATAAAGTTATCTTTGGATTGACACAGTAAAGGTCTTGAATGAAATTATGATGTCACTCATTCGAGATTTGACATCTAAATAGTCTGTTATTACAGCAGCGAGAACATTTACGGATGATAGAGGCCGTTCTGTGACCTCTTTTGGTCTGTTTAAGAGGAGGATGGCTTGGATCGTCTCTCATTGTATTCATAGGCAATGGCCTAAGCAATTTCCTAAGCTAGTTCAGAGCTTTCCTCCCGGTCCATATAAAAAGCAGATGGGATGGATGTAAAGAAAAAGCACGTGAATGTCCAACATCATGGTTGTAATCCTCCATCTAGTTGTGTTGAAAACCTGCAGTTGTAGAGCATCTCTGCGCAGTTACACGTGTACAGAAGCCTTTCAACCGCAGTCATCATTTTAAAGTACCATAATCACCGGAACCAAACGGCGGTTTAACATGATTCAATACAAAATGCCCTTTTCAAGTAACGTCTTATCTTAAAAAGATCGACGAGTGAGCGGTAAAAAAAAAGACGGAAAAAAAATGTCCCGTTTCTACAGCATTGCCCAGCTGAAAGCACTTCAGAACCAAGTGTCGTACGGAGGAATATACGATAGGCAAATATATTTATCCCACTTACTAGATTGAAAAAACGGGATGTACAATTGATATATGGGGATGAAAGTTATCAGGGGAAAGTCTCTTCAGCCGCACCTTTCAAAGCCTTGATCTTTTAATCTTTTTCGTTTCATTTTATACATGAATCCAGTCAAGTGGCTTATGAGAAACAGAGACTCTTTCAGATATATTCAGCATATCGCTGTTCCACCGATATTAATGGAGGTTCTGTTGACTTGGGTCCCTGTGTTCTGGTCCGAGCGGCTCTGAAAGATTGATCAAAATACATCGAGTTGCCGTTTCACATGCTAAATACCAAGTGTGTACTCAAAGTTACACTAACGTATTCTTTGATAAACTAAAAAGTGGGCCAATTTAGTTCTAAGAAGTATTGAAGTCATATTTTACTAGTACTGACTAGATAAAGAATACAGTACTTGAAACTTTGTTTGTGTATTACTTGAAGTAAAAATGTAGAAAAATGTGCAAATAATTATGATGAGGACCATGATGAGGATGAGGATGAGGCATTAATGGGTTAAAGGTGAAGCAGCGAAACCAGCCTGTTTAAGGTCAGAGATCAGCTGGAGAAAGCTTGTGATAGCTAGATTATGTTTTGCATGAAACCTTGACTAATATTATAAATGAACATTATGTAAAGTTATGTAAATTTGGCCCTTTTAAAGAATATCATAAGCTGACCTTTTCTATCCTAACCACACTGATGTGCAAAATAATGAAAAGTTTTCTGAGAAAGTAGTAAATTATTTACTCATCGCTGGCGTTTACCTTTCATGGAGACTGCAGAAGAATGAGCCATTCATATAATAATGATAATTTTTTATGCTCAGTTTTCATGAAACCCAGCACAAATTGCACCTCGGTATTTAATGTAAGTGAATAAAAATATAGTTTATGTCACTTTTGTTAGCTTTCTCTATGCAAGGGCCCGTTCATACCCTTGCAATTAACTCAGCGGGACGACTCGCAGAATTGCTTTACTTAATTGGATGCTTCTTCAGCTACGGGCACCTTTGGACCTTGCGGACTTTAAGAAAATAACTACCTTCTCACACCCTGACTAGTTTATTTTATTAGTCTAACAATATCCAACAGAGCAAAGAAATGCATCGTTTTTCCTACACCAACAAAAGTGAATTTCACAGGTCAAATGATGTTGTTTTGTGTGTAAAAGTTGGTGAAATGACATTTGACTTGACTAACTGTTACCTTCACACATTTATTTATTAATGGCACAACTGTTGAAATCATTGACCCCATAGGGATATTTTGGTGCTCAGCGTTGCTCTTAGGCATTCTTATGATAAAAATTCTTGTGTTGAATTCAAATATCAACTTATTATCAAATAATCATCATCAGATGTTTGAGAAATGAGAAATAAAACAGAAAGTGTCATTGTGTAAAATGAATGCTGATCCAAATAATCTGAGTGTGCGAAATTTTTCTGCGACATTCCTATTGAGTTCGTATTGAGATCTTCAATAATATTGACTTTTGAATGGAGACTTGACAAATCTGAGCTCAAACGCCCATCTGAGCTCAACACATTGTTGAGATTTCTAACGCAGATGAGAGGTTGTCAATTTGCTCTCCATTTAATCTCATTGATGTCTATGGGAAATCACACAGTTATTAAAGAGATCTGTTATTTTTCTAATGGGAGATTAAATTAAATTAATTAAATTTACATTTTTGTGACACATGAACTAGTGAACTGATTTGATTCACTTTTAGTGAGTATCATAGCTTTCATATCTTAAGATGTGGGCCAGATTTACTAACAGATTGCGGAAGCGCAAACACCTTTTTTGTTGTAAAAAAACGGCTGTCGGTATTCACTAAAGACACGCAGTGAAAATAAGCCTGAATGGGGTTGGACCCGGATGTTTTTCTGACCTTATTGCACATGCATTTGTAGAAGTTTCTTATTCAGACGCAAACTTTATGGGAGGATAGTATTTAAATGGAGCAGACAAGGTGATGTAATACGGTTTGCGCAGTAAACTACGAGACTGCAAATGGACGCAAGGAACGCTTAGTTCTCTCAGATTCTGTAGCCCGAATTTTGACAGGTATGGTTAAAAACAGATAGACAGCCATTGTGCTTTATTAAACCATTAAAGGGTGAGATACTGCGCCTGTGTTTTTTTATGTGCGCCTTGTTAGTAAATCACCCGGAGATAATTCCACTCCAATTTTGTAAAATCGCGATTTTGGCTATTTTGTCCTGTTTAGTAAATCTGGCCCTTTTAGTCAGTGGTATAAGTATTGCAATTTATACATTTGGCAGACGCTTTTATCCAAAGTGACTTACATTGCATTATCCTATACATTTGAATCCCCTGGGATCCAACACACAACCTTGCGTTGTTAACACAATTCTCTCACCACTGAGCTACTGAGCTACAAAAATTGGACATTATGTTTCCAAAACAGTTTTAGTGGAACCATCATATAACAATAAAGTTCAATTTAAAAGTTTAAAAAATATATTTGAAAATGTTTTATCTCTCCAGGAGGTCACTGTTCAGACACTGAACTGGTAGTGATGGCATCCGGTAGAAATCTCCATTACCCTTGAGCTTCACGTCGAGCCCGGGGAGATCCAGACCCTCCCGTCGTGTCTCCTTATGTTTGCCTGTTCCCACAATCAGCAGCTTTCACATGCATCAACACTTTAACAGCATTTAAGTGGAGTCAAAGGTTCTCGCTGTTGCTGTTTTTAGCCGTTTGTAATTTAACGTTAGCTCTCGACTTCACCCTGAAGCTGCGGAAGCAAATGACAGCAACACGCCGTTACAGAATCGCTATCGTCCCGCATGTAGAGACCGCATCTGTCTTTGGTCTCCACTGGGATTTCTAAAGAAAACTCTCCATATGTTTTTTTTTAAGGGCAAACTTCATGTCTTCCATGAAAGAGCTACCTGAAAAGGATAATGTGTGTTTGTGGAAAATGAGACACACTTGACTACAACATTATTATCCCCACAAAATTGGTTTCATGATCTATCGATTTGCTTCACAAGGGCCCTTCAGAAGATAAAACACACGTGACGGACAGCGATTCTCATGTTATTCACCGTCAATGTGTGATGTGGCTGGTTATTCTTCAGCTTGTCTAATTGAAATGCGGAGATGGTTGCTGGCTTTAACGCTGGAGGTTTTGAACACAATAAACATAAACAGCAGTGAAATAAATGGTGCATGTAAACAATGGAGACTGATCACTCCGACTAGACATTTCAAACCTTTAAATAATCCTTTTGTAGGATGAAACACAATTTTCAAGATGCTGTGAGACATGTTAAGACACATCTAACATGTTACACTAAAGAGACTGTCAAATGTGATCGTTTTAAACATGAACGTGCGGCTTCTGTCGTTGAGATCTTAACAGATCTGTGCAGAAAATGATGACCGCTTATGTCAATGTAAAACACTCAAAACTTGACCATTCAAAGCTTAGCAAATGTTTACTGGACATATCGCAAAACATATCTTACGCAAATCTGTTTTGCATCGTAGTCATTTCTTATAGACATCAGGGAGATTAAAAGAAGAGAAAATGGAAACTTTTGCTGAAGTCTTATGTGTCTCTTGAGAAAAAGAGCCAAAAATATCACAAATGTCTCTGTCAGATTTGTCAAGTCTACACTCAAAAGTTCATATTATTGAAGATCTTAATATAAACTCAACAGTAAAATACACCTAATAGTTGCATGTGATGATATGCCAAAAGATCCCATAGAATTAAATTGCAGCCCTGAAATTGTGCTTATACTTTCTTTGCAAAAATCTACTTTAATTCTTTCTTTATTCATAGCGTTGTTTTCTTGTTGCATGTGTGTTTTCGAGCATATTTTATAGGTTGAAGCCATTTGGGGGCTTTCATGAGGCAGAATTGCTTTGAATGTCGAAACCAAAGCACAAACCATCTCTTTGTTTCTTTGAGTATACAGAGTATGCATAAAACATTAGTATATACGCGGTATGAAGCGAGTGGGCCACTAGACTTTCTTAGATTTACAGAAGTACATTCTCAGCACAGAATAAAAAGAAACAGTACGAGAAGCTGTTTTCTAAAGGGACGTCTTTCAAACCAGGACAATGTTGTGCTGATTTTATAGGGTACGAAAAATTGATGTCATATTGCAAAACAACTCTTTAGGGGGGTTTTATGAGTATGTTTATTTTGTGCTGCAATAGTTTGGCAGGAAAACAAGACAAATAAATACATTTTGGAAAAGATTATTTTCTAATGCACCGTGATGCTGCGTGTTCTGTACATCTTTTGGTCCCGTCGTCCCTCCCCGTGATTCCATCTCTTGACTCATAATAAACAGCAAGATGTTTAATAAATAATGCAGAAGTACTTTTCAAAAATAAAGCTCGGAGCTCCGTTCATTTGTTTTCAGTCTGTGTAATCTCTGTGTACTGTTCGTTATTTTGAAAGAGGTCCAGCTGTATTTCCCCCCACGTCACCGCTGAATAAATCACGCCCACCCACCCCGAATACCCCCAAAAGTTCATTCCCTCTCCGGCTCGCCCAACGTTTGGAATCATTTCACTGAGGGAGCCTTTGAAATATAGTTGCACCGTAACAATAACAGGCACCTGGAGCGGCGGCTTAATGAAATATTTATCAGGGATTTGTGGATTGAGGCTATTTTAATTACCATTCGCTAAAGAGGCATCTCTGTAGATTTATGAAATGGCTGTATTTTGCCAGTCAGCATTTGTGTAATTTCCATCGCACTGTGTATTGGTGTGTGTTGTGCCGTGAAGTGTGCATGCGTGACTGCGTTTTATATTACACATTAAAGATCTCATATAGTTTAAGTAAAATGACAGATATCTGTGTCCTTTAGTTTTGAGTTCATATACATGCTACTGAACATTCACAAATAAACTATAAAATATATATAAGTGGTAAACATCGTACTTTGGTTTGCTATATGGAAAACATTGTGGAGGTGATTGTTTTAAGAAATTTTAACTAAGCACCACCTTAAATTTGTTCAAAATTCAGCCTGATCTCAGGGGAATTGGTTAGTATTGGTGAGTTTGCTTATTCGTAAATATTTGTACAATTTGAGTCATATGAAAAATATGATGATTTGAAATCATTTGAATAATGAAGCCTCACCCCTAAACTGATGTCCCTCGCAGGAAAAAGCAGATCCTACTAAAATGTGTGAATGAAATTGTTCAAATCTGTACGAATTGTTAAGAATAAGTTTAAAAATCTAGGTATTCAAAGGGAAATCCAATTTAATATTTCTCATAACCCGGTGCCAAAATGTATCCCGGTAAATGCCCAACACAATCCTTCCAACTTGAAAAAGTCAATCTGACCAACTCTAGATCCGAGATGAGCGTGTGCTTTTTGAAATAGAGATAAACCTGTCCATTTTATGGATTAAAGCTACTTTTAAAATTACAAATTTAATCGTGAATTAAACAAGTCACCAAGTCAGCAATATACCCGGGCATGCTGTTAAGTGGGACCGCATCGGCCCACACAGCTGTTAACCTCTATCCATTTTCCCGAAGGCCAGTTTTCAGCAGCGCAAGATGAAAATAATGCATTACCTATAACCTCCAAAGACCGCATTCATTGGAGGTGTTTATCTGAAACTGCACACAAATTTATTTCAACTGCATTTTCTGCTTCAGAAAGACAATTTGATCGACTGGATAAATGCTTTTATTTAGTCAGAGTTTCTTAAACTGTTTACACCAAACAATAAGCATTTCTACTGTGTGTATCATTTCTCACACAAAGACGTCACAGAGTTTACTATATTAATAAAATGATATTACATTAGGGACATTTCCAAATTTAATAACCAAGAAAAACACTCAAATCTACTGTTCTGAAAATGTTCGGTCCTCTCCAACATAACATTTTCTAGTGACTTCCATCTAAATGTTTAAATAGTTCAAGTTTTGTAAAGTTTGAAAACACCAGTATTTGCATAAGTTTATTTCTGAAAACTCATCTGGACCAGTTAAAACATTTGGATGAAGCGAGATAATTGACACTTTTAGGTCGAGCTCTGATCTTTTTCAGTGTTTTGCTGGGAGTTAGGACGAGAGAACTTTGGATTGTTTAAAAAATGTATTGTTAAATGTGACAAATAATTTATAAATAAATAAAAGTTTAAACTAGTAGCTTGGTATTAGCAGCTATATTGCTCCTCTATGACATATTGCTCACTGAACTCTCTGTCACTTTGGATAAACGCGTCTGCTAAATGACTGAATGTAAATGTAAATTAGATTTTCCCAGGCTTGTCAAAAAGTTGTAAGCTGTCAAACTACATCAGCTGATGTACAATGACCAACTGGTGTCATGGTTTGACGTTCAGATACTCATTTTAAATGAGTAAAACATCACAAAAACAAAAGTTAACATGAGATTAATGCAGCATTTATTAAAACACAATACAGGTAAAGCATTTACATAATTTAACATTCAAACTGTTTCTTTATCTTCTTTGATCTGAACCTTTGTAAAATCTAATCTTTGAGAATTCAGCTTTAAGCAAAGTTCTTATTTAATTTATGCATTTAATTCAGTCTGTGTTGATTCAGAAATACACAGAAACACACAGAATACAAAAATGAATAATATTTATCTCATACTGTATTGCTTCAAAATCTTTCATAAACTCAGTTCAGACGAAAACATAAACAATGAGTTGTGTGCCTCTAATTAAATGTATTCATTCAAAGTTTTTCATCTTTTCCATGTCACGTGTAAAAGACACATTCGATTTAGAGACATTCGGCTTTGTAAAATGGATTAATGTTCCTCTAATGATCAGTGAACCTGAGGGCAGCATGTGTAAATTCATCACAGAAATGAGGCATCTGCAATGCCCTGGTTTACATTTGGGGTATATGTTATTTATACTCTCATAATCTCATGTTATTGCCTAGCAACAAGAGAGCTATCCAGTCTCTGTTTATCTTTCATAGTGTTATGTTAGCAATGCCCATATCATCATTGAAACACAGTACTGTGGTCAGCATGTCGGTTTTCATGCAAATACATCCGAGTCAACAAATTTGAACAATTTATATGGATTTATAAAATGAACCTGTGCAGAAGAGGTTCTCTTTCATAGATCGGGAGATTTCATGGTGGTGTTTCATTTAAGTATTCTTCGTCTCAGATGTTTGAAAATTGCTTCGGAGAAATAAAAACAGTGTTGAAGTGTTGAAACGCAGGAAGAGTGCGGAGGTGTAAATGAATGTACATTTTGGAGGTCAAATAATCTGGATTTGAGTCAATCTGATGAGGAACGTTTGAGTTCATATGGAGATCTTCAATAATATTGACCTTTGATCGCACACTTGACAAATCTGAGTTTTGAGTCAGTTTGAGACATTGTTGAGATTTGTGTGAGACTCTTTCTCCAATGAGAAATATCTGAGACGCCGATGTTTCCATTTCCTCTCCATTTTATCTCACTGATGTCTACAGGATAAATAAGATATGTAATGTGTACCGTGTTGCAAAACAAGAGAAGTGCAAAACAAAAAAACTAGTTGCAAAACTAATAAAGCTAAATAAAAATAAAAAACAAAAATGACACGTCTGAGAACGCGATATCAAATCTAAAAACAAAATAGCAAATCTTAAAACACAACAGCAATTCGGAAAACAAACTAAGTCAGAAACCACATCGACAAGTCAGAAAACAAAACGACAAATCAGTCAAACCAGAAAAGGTAGGTCTTTTCTTGGAATGGGATAGCTACTGCTGATTGGACGAAACTCCTGTCAATCAAGATATCCAGACTTAAACGATCACATCAGTCACTCTCTCACCATAACCAACAGGGACACAGATTAACGTACATAGCATGTTATATGCTTATATTGTATGTATCTTCTGAGGGGAAGACGATCACGGATGGTACACAGTCAGTCGCCTTTCAGTTGCACCATGCGTGCTGCTCAGGGCTCACGCCGTCGCATGCATGCAGGCTGAAACAGACACGCATCTAGTCCTAATGCATGATGAGACCGTTTCAGCTTTATAAACAAAATGTGTCTTTTGAACCTTAATCAATAAATATACGCTGCATCACATGCGTGTCCTTTCCCGTAGTAACATTGACCGTCCTGGATTGTTGTTTTGTTTTACGATTCGCAATTTTGTTTTTAGATTTGATTTTCAAATTTGTCATTTTGATTTGGGTGGTTTTATTTTCCTTTTAGATTTGTTTTTAGTTTTGCCATTTGTTGCTTTGCAGAAAATAGCAGCATCCCATTTCACACGCAGTCTGTGTTTTAAAGGTCCATCATTCTGCTAGTATTCAAGAACGCCAGCTTTGGTCTGAATACACCTTCATTCATTCTTTCATTTAGAGCTCTCATCTGCCAGCACCCCAAGCGTCAGACAGCTCCGTCTGTGTCATTAGTATGCCGCACTGCATGCTGGGACACATGATGGCCAGTGATTCTAATAGCAGCCCGTCCAAGTTTCCAGTCAGCCGCAGAGGACGTCCCTTCACAGCACACACGCTCGATGAATTATCCTACAGAACATACTTAATATAACAACACAGCGACCGGAGCAAACACAAACCTCCTGCTTTATTTCTCTAAGAATTTCTCTTAATCACGTATGTTTGCCGTATCTCTGGCTCTCCTTTCTCTCTCTCTCTCTCTCTCTCTCTCGCTCCGATGTGGGAGGTGCACTTTTTTCCATGGCCTGACCCCTGATGCAGCGTGGCAGCATGTCAAGGGAAGCGATTTGAATGAACACTTTGATAAGCAATCTAAAGCTAATAGCTCAGAAAATGGAATTAATTGCATCGCACAATGACATTAAGGTGTTGATGGCCTCCGTTCTCCCGAGCCGCCACGGCCACATGCTAAACTCTGGCTTTTTTCTTTCCTGCTGTCATCGGTTTAAGTAGAAACCACAGGGAGATGTCCCATCCCATCCCGACTCATGACCCGTGCCTCAAACTAAACAGCAGGATTCTGTATGATACGACTGTCAGCCTCCTGTGTGTGTGACACGCTGAAGAGCAGAAGGGCAGAATGAGTGTTAACTTACATCAAACAGCCGTTTGCTGGATCAGAATTGCATGTATGATGCATGATCTATGTTGCAAGAAATATGTTCTGAAGAATGTCAACGCGGTTTTTTTCTTTACGATAAAAACAATCTGACCACGGGCTGTCAAGTTCCAAAAAGGACAACATTCTTCAAAACATCTTTTTTGTTTTCATGGCTGAAAGAAAGCCATACATCACTGGGATGACATAAAGGTGAACAAATAATTATGTTTTATTTTAAAATCAGATTTTGATATTTTTTGGCTTTTGGAATGCAAAATGTGTTCAGGATTTCTATAAACACATGATCTGTATGCATTTAAAAGATAAATGCATTCAAAACAGGGCTCTAGGCTGCAAACAAATGGACAGTTTTTCCTGTCAAACTGATCAATATATAATTTTTGCGTATTATAAATTGAATGCACAGAAAGGTTATATCGCACAAGCGCCGCATTCAGTTGCGTGTATTGTATGCAGTGTGAAGCTGAAGCAGGAAACATGTTTATAAGCACTGTACTATTGTATAAAGCTCTCTAAAAGTACTTCAAAGCATCCGAAATATTATACATCACTATTGATAAAAGACAAATGTGTATCAATGCATCTTTCATGAAGAAAAATTGCTAAAAGCCTTCAGGTCTCGCGGGTTGTTTGACATATGCGGGCGCCCGGGGAGTCAGAGCACAAACTGAGTTTTCCTTCACCTTCTTGCTCTGAAACGGACACAAAATCACTTAAAAATCTGTGTTAAAGTAGTCGTTTTCGTGAACACACAGTTGGGAAACAAAACGCATTTGAGTTACTGTTAAAGCATAATAACAATCTCTGTTCATAATGTTCATCAAACAACCAAGGACGGGTCCAAAAACAGTCACTGATATTAAAGGAATTGTGTTCTCGTATATGAGGTGTTCACAACAAATCAAGCAAGAAAGTAGCATACAGTGTTGAAAGAAAGTTACATAAAAAATACAAAACCATAAACAATGATGTGAAATAATTTGTAATTGATTATTAATTATTATTGATATTAATGTATTAAACACGCCCAAATTGATTCAAAACGTACAGTCTCTTACTTCCACCAAAACTGATCAACGGAAAAAACCTGCATTCGAGGCACTACGGTGGGTCTTTAAATGTAGACGGGAGTCACACAAACATTTGTGACATTCTAAAAACCTTCACGGTGTAAATGAACAACTCTTGTAAATCCTTGTGAGTCCTCATTTCCCAAAGCCCTAGAGAGATGCTGCCATCTATAAACACATCTGTCAGACGTATGTGAAGGCTGCTTTCATATTTGTTTGGTTTCATTTTCTACTAACGTTCTTCCTATTTATATCTTTCTAACTAATCAAGCAAATGCGTCTTTTTATTTCCTAAGCAGATCAAGTCAAAGATATTTCATTTTAGGAGAAATCCCAGCAGAATACCCAGAGATGACAAATTCACTTCTGAAAACTTAGTTTGTTTGTCTGACGTGCTTCACTGTATCTCCAGATCTGGTTATTACGTTTATTAGCTAACACAAAGACAGCGTTTAGACGTTTTTTCTTCTACCATATTATTGTTTTTATATTTGTGGCTCTGTGATGCATTTGTTCTGATGTCACACTTCATGAAGGCCGAGGGAAAATACATCAAATGAACATTTCATAGGTATTGTTTGTTTTTCGTGTCCCTCAGTAAATTGATTCCAGAGTCGTATTTTGATCCGTCTGCTTTTGTCAATACCTATCTGATCCGGTGCAAAGGCATCCATTTAAAGTTTTTTGGCTGGAAGTATGAAGTTCCAGTAGCTGTTTTTGGCAGCCAAGTGAAGAATGTTCTTTAGATAATCTACAGTGAGGCCAACTTTTCAGACTTATAGTTTGTGCCCGGGTGGATATAAAAGCTTCTATAGACTTGCATTAAAGTTATAGCGCAGAGACAAGAATAAAATAGAGACTCGTGTGGACTATTTTGACTCAAGTAGCAGCCAGGAAAAGCAAAGAACCTTGCAAAGTTCTTAAATCCACCACGAATATATCATGGGTTGAGTTTTTCACACGCAAGCATTACTCTGTTCCTGAGGAAAATCTAAAGATGTAGTTGTATACACCGGCGTTACTGTGTTCATTGAAGGCTTGCAATGTTTTTCATAATAAGTACAAAGGAATCTTCACAGGTCTCCGTTTGGTTGTGTGTACTGCAGTCATATTCAAGAGTTTTAGGTTATAGTGCTGGAACGTTTTACCCGGAAAGTAACAGCGTCAGAGAGAAGCGTTATTGAAAATCATTGAATGAAGAAAACCCAATTAAACTTAAACCTTAGGAAATGCCTTGTTATTGGAAAATCATTTAACAGTTCTGAATGAGATGTTGTTAAATGTCAATTCATGTGCTTCAGATATCCTGTTTTACATTACCTTTAAAGGTGAAAGCTTTGATTTTACATTTTGCTGATCTATAAGACAGTGGCCGTGGTCTTCAGACACATCAACATGGATCAACATGCATTTATAGGACAGTTTACCAAAGATTGAAACTTCTTTCATCATTTATTCATCCTCATGAGGTTGTAAATCTGTCTTTCTTTTGTGGAACACAACAGAAGATATTTTGACATGTACGGACAGACACGTCGCACCGAGTGACACTTGCAGCGTGCGGATCCTCTCATAATGAAAGTGTTTATCTTAAGACACAACCGTTACTTTCATTTTGATATGTAGGTCTTTCTTAATGTACGATGTTATCTCGCTTTGTCAAAACAGATACGACAACGTACTGAGCCACTAAGGGACATGCAGATGGTGTAAAAATAGGTATTTTATATTTAAAACATTTATATATTTTGAATCTTTTGCCCTCCCCAAGAACATTGCGTTGCTTTGGAAACCTGGCTGGTTTGGCAGCACTATACAGACAGCCATTGTTGACCTTGACGTGTTCTCACTCGCTTCAAGGATTATTTTAATTAATATTCCAAAAAAGGGAACAGCACTGCATTACAAGAATATCAAGAAAATGAAGAAAGTAAATAAAGAAAAATTTAATGAAAATCTCAGTTAGTGAGACCCCCCAAGCTTTGACACAATTTGAATACTGTAAGTACCTACTACATTAAGTAAACTAGTCTATAGTGCACTTAAAATGAACTCAAAGTGCAGTATAATTTTTGTTTGGGAAGCTTTAAATGTGACTCGTGGAGCCCGTGGATTTGTAATTGATACCGATGCGATCTAGCTCACATAGCTGTACAATATATTATGCTGCCTAATTAGTTTTGAACAATAATATAATTAATGTAATGATGATTTATTTCAATGCATTACCTAAAGCACTACATAAAACATTTTGTACTTCATCAAAGATGTTGCATTTCCATCACAAAACTAGATTTTGATATAAAATGACTTCCAATGTGATACACAGTAGTGAACAGTATGCATCCCCAGTCTTTAGCATTCATACACATTGCGCCGAGAAAGCTTAAAGTAAAAGCTCTGTATTGTAAGGTAAGTGAAGAAGTTTCTAAAGAGCAGTCTTGTGCATCACCTGCACTTAAGTTTTTAACACAAAACTCTGGCAGGAGCCCAGACGCGAGCCGCTATGAGTCACATCTTTAAAAGCTCCGAGTGCTGCGGCCAAAAGCACCAGCTCCCAATATTTCTGATTAAACCGGGAGGACAACAGGCCTGCGAAGCCAAAAAGCCTTTTATTTTTAAAATATTCATCAGTCCCAAACAGCTTTAATCCTGTTTTCAAAGCAGCTGTAGTGTAAGGGTGTCAGTGAACGAGCAAACAGTTAAACACACCTTCGGTAAAAATGCGATCAGAAGAGATCAGACGTTCAAAAATCGCAATATAGCAATACAGAGAAACACAAGGCACCCAACAGAGGAACGCCATTAATCCGGTTCGCCAACAAAACAAAATGGCATCATTTATTTAGACTAATTATGTCTATTTATCTCTGATATATAGAATACATTATGAACTGAATAAACATATTTCCCATATTTCATTTACAAGTTACTGTCAAAGCAATTAACAAAGACCAAATTTCATCTGAATTTACTCATGCAGCAGCACATTTACATGGTCCATACGTCCACAAGCATTTCATTTCGATTTAATCATAAATAACAAACATGTTTCTGGGAATTGCTCACATTCAGTATACCAGAAGAAACGTTTCCAGCTAACTAAGAAAAACTGAGACATTACATGTAAGATTGGAAACGATAAAAGCACAGCATGTCTGTTCTGCACCTTTCTCCCTCAGCACGTGTTTGACAGTGAACACTATGAGATGAACACTGGCTCGGGTTGGGAGGGCAGTTAAACTTTAATCCCATTTACATTTATGGAAAACGGATTGCTTGGCTGCATGCCGAATGACGGTTCGTGCAGCCCATTAAAGACAGAAATAGGATTGACAAGGCCATACAAATGAAGTTTGTAACCAGCAGAGGTCGATGGCTACAATGCCTTCCTCAGGAATTCCCAGTTGTTCCTAAAGCACGATGAAATTCTGCTGCATTTACATCATAGCATCCTCCTGGATTTTTCGAATCCACATCTATGCCGACACAAATGCATGTGAATATGTTAAAGCTCCATTAAAGCTTATTTGTTAAATAGTCTGAACGCTGGAGTAATTGAGGCACGTAACGGGTAACCAGGTATTATCAGGAGACCACGCATTTAAGATGCTACTTCAAGTCTAGAACGTCTTCTTCCATCACAACCGTAAATATGCAAAAAGTGGCAATTTGTTCTGCACCAGAGCCCTTGAGCTCATTTAAATTCTGAAAAGAGAACATTTTAACTTTATTTTGATGCCATTAATTGGATAAACTGAGATGAGAAGTTCTTCGGCTAAGTGGTTAGAGCATGGCGCTAGCAACGCCAAGGTCATGGGTTTGATCCCAAGGATTGCACGTGCTCAGATACAATGTATAGAAAAATGCAATGTTAGTCTGCCAAATGCTTAAATGTAAATGTAAGTTTGCGACACTGCATGCGGTAGACCAATCACAGCAGACTAGACCATTTAACGGACCAGATCATATTTATTTGATGCTTATTTTTAAAGTTTTTTTACTTTAATGGCAAAGATACGGTGGCCGAGACTAATCTAAAAGCAAAATAAAAAATCCAAAATCAGAATTACAAATCTGAAAATGCAATATCAAACCTAAAATCAAAATAGCTAACCATAGCACACAGCAACATGGGAAAACAAATCCAGATTATTTCACCTCTACAATCTTCATTCATTTACACCTCCGTACTCCACATGCGTTTCATTTGCTTCTTTTTCATTTATCCAAAGTTGATACCTAAATGATACACAACTGAGAACTCCATCTAATCTGCTAAACTATGAAACCGATAAAAACATTCTGTGGGTTTATGTTTGTTTACATAAATGCAGCTGTCTTTGATATTTTATGTAGTTCAACAGCATTCGTACATGATTCTGCCATAAAACTATCACCGCCGTATATAATAATAGCAGTATACAGGTTTGGCATGACACGCTGTATGTGTTTTTCATACTGTCTAAATAGTCTTCCTCCCACTTCCTAAAATAAATTTCAAGGGCGTATCCCTCCATCCATATTTAATATGACAAGCTTTCGTTGTAAATTGATCTGTCTTCTTTTGGGTAATGCGGCACAATTCAATTGCAGGTGGATGGAACATGCCGCATGTCTCTGGACAACGAGTCTCAACCCTTTGATGTTTGCATGGTAATAGCGTCCGTCTGTGGGTTTAAAGCAATCATTTAAGAGCCTCTACAGATGGCGAACGCGCAGCCAATCAATCGCGCCAGATTGCTTTTCGGTCGTCTTTGCCGTCTAAATGCCTCAAAGGAACTTCCGGTGATGTAATTTACGGCATTAAAATGCGTCATTGACAATAGTGTTAAATCAGGACCTGTTCAGATTAGGCCTCCCGTCGTTTAGTATGTTGTGCATTAGGATATGGCACACCGATAATTGCACTAGGCTTTTATCGCGCTTGCGTTTGTCATTAGCGTTCTCCCATCAAATCTATTACCATTCCGAGCAAGGTTTATTTGTTCCCTTAATAAACAAAGAAGCTGTGTAGTCCATTTACATTCGCTACAACCCTACCTGCTTATCTCCTGCATTATTGCTCTGGGGTCGACTTCCTTAATAACAATCAGGAGCTAATATTACTTCATTAGCACATAATTATATACAATTCAAAGCATTGGGGAGGCAGAGGCTGGGACGGCACAAGCCCAACTCACAGTATCAGCAAAATGGCTGTAATGCAATAAGTGGTCTTCACTTAATGGAGTCAAGCCCTCCATTTAAGAGAATAAGAGCAGTATGTATGCGCTCTCTCTCTCTCTCGAGCCCCAGACTGCATATAAATCAGATCTACAGAGTGTCCAGTCAAGCACGGCCATGTTTAGATGCTGCTCAGAGCTGTGTGTGTGTTACACTGTTTGGTAAACCTTAAAGTGATAGTTACATAATATGGGAGTCAACTGGGAGGTGACACCTTTGTGTTTAGCAGAACATCGAAATGTTTACAGGTTTGAAACAATCTGAGGTCGAGTACATGATGACCGAATATTCATTTTTGTGTGAACGGTTCCTTAAAATGTCACATTTCCCACCGTACGGCCAGCTTTTTTATGTCCCAGCATGCACCTGCACGCATGTACTGTACTATACACCGACATGCAAGACACAACGTAAACAAGTCAACATTAACCCTTCCAACTTTCTATATATTAAAAAGCAAAAAAGTATTTCATTAAAATTTAACTTTGAAATTACTTTCTATCAAAGTTTATTATATTAATGTAAAGCACCTCTATGGAAAACGCTTTGTGGTTAAACTTTACATTAGTCATTTAGCAGACGCTTTTATCCAAAGCGACTTATAAAGAGTTCGGGGAGCAATAAGCGATAAGAGCAATATACAAAAGTTACTAGTTTCAACAAAAGCTAGACCACTACCTGTTGAGAGAAGAGGTTTAGTGTACTTTATTTACCCAAAGCGAACTTTTAAATTGGCTTTTCAAGTCATTTGAATGAAATTACATTGAACTGACTTCTAGTTGAAATATGTAAAACTTAAAAACATCTAGTTGTATATCATATAACTTCATTGCATAAGTCAATATGAAAACATTTAAATGACTTGAAAAGCCAATTTGATTTAACCTTAAAAGTTTGCTTAGGGTATTTTTTAAAGCATATAAAGATAATACATGAAGTAAGAATAATATAATATAATACTACTACTAATAATACAGAAATAAAGAAAATATATATATCAGCTATTAAAGAGACATATGCATCTTTTTACATAATATAGATTTCATTTCTATAGTTAATTGATTTAATAAAAATAGCATTTCGGACGAAAGCATTCACTAAATGCCTCAATGTAAACGTCATGTTTCATTAGCAAAATCACTTTTGATAAAAGCACGTAAAATAGTTTATTCTCACCCTAATAATAAATCCTAAAGGATTTTATCACATTTTGCTTTCCAAAGGTACCAATTACTAACAAATTACACTCAGTGACATCATGTTCATAGCCTTTACACTTCCGTCATGCAAATTATCATTAGCATTCCATACAATCACCTACCTGCCAGACAGATTTCATGTTATTTGCAAACAGCGGTCGTGTTGGCGCTGTGAGTGAGCCGGTGGCCGGCTCGGCAATCTCAGTCCATTTGCCTTGTGTTAAACTTTTGATTGGCCCATTTATAGGGCTGATTGCAGAGCTCATGGGCCTCTTATGAGAAGAGGGAAGTTATTTGTAGTCCACTGGAAATACAGTTCACACACTTTAGGTACGTTTTACCTGTGCGCGGTTCTTTCTTTTGGACATAACGGCAAATGTAGGGAGTGGGTTTATAATGGCACGCTAATGCACTTATAGGGGCTGCGACCGATGAATCATTCAACAGATTGTTTTTGTATCAATGGACCTCTCAAGAAAACTGCTTTCATCCATGTTAACCTCAAGTGAGCTTCAGATCTTCAAGTGAATATTTATCAATTGCAACCATCAGTTTTTGGCAGCAATAGATCTGTGCATTGAATAAGAAAATGGACAGGACTGTGTTTTTTTGGTTTTTAATGCAACCCTTATATTTTGACACATAAGATCTGTGTCGAGGGTGTAAAAACAGATCGAAATCGAATGAGAACACATCTAAGCTGAACTCTGTCTCAAAAAGTTTCATTGATGAACAGATGCATGGGCGTCGGACGGTTATAAAGACCAATGATAAAAGTAAAAAGTATTACTAGTTACTATGACATATTCAATAGTGTACAAATGACTCTCCCCAACAAGTATTTAATGACTTATTACTTTCTATATCCGATATCAACCTTGATAAGTTAAGGTTCTTTTAATTCATTCAAATAAATAATGTAAAACTACATAAAGTTGTATTATTAACTGACTGAAGCATTACAAATGTGTGAATTTTACATTAAAGCATGGATCTTAAAGTTAGACTTTGAATTTTTATGTCAATTCCACTATTACTGGCGCATATATTACTCAAAGTATTACGTTTAATGACATCAGAAGTAACTGAACAAGTAAATCCCTTACTGAACATTTTCAAGGGAAATGTAATTGAATTATAGTAACGTATTACTTAGTAACTAGTTACAGCCAACACTGCTGATAATAGTGTAAATGTCAAAAAAGTGAAATGATTAAATGAATGCCAACTAACTGGGACAGAAGACCTCCTCACTACCCCTAAACCTTAAAATACACCTGATTACGAAACGCCTGTTTTGATGAAAATAAATGCCTGTGCGGTGAAAATTAAGAAGAGTGAGATTGGCAAAAGGGGATCCGATCCTGTGTTAGAAAGCGCCAGAACTACTAGTCGCACGTTTTTCTCACCACAACACTGAAGCTCGAGGTAAACTGCCGTTGTTTTTACTCAAGGTTTTTCTGGGGGAGGACCCACCATCATTTTTTGTACGTCCGACGTCCCTGGACAGATGCCTACATTAGAAAGCATTAATGCAAGTTTTCTCTTGAATGATGGAGCATCACGTTCTCAAACCCTTGCTTTCTTCTTCAAAGTCCTGGCAACACACCGCACTCATTAAAATTTCTCTGACGCATCATTAAGTCTAGTGTGTGGGTGCCCTTGGACCCAAAGAAAATCTCCCTCTGATGAATGACGCTAACCATCTCTCACTCTCTCTCTCTATCTCTCTCTCTCTCACAGGCCCCTCCACAGATGGGCACGCTGGCGTTCTACAGATACGAGCAGCCCATCGTGGACTACTGCCAGGCTCACCAGTCCCTGCACATGAACAGGGGGTTCGAGCCCTCGTCCCAGGCCCTCGAGGGGCTGGGGGCACGAGAAAGATGCAGCGTCCCGTCAGCCGGCCTTCTTCCTTCCGTGCCTGCAGCCCCGCTCCCGGACATGCGCCCCCTACCGCAGTGAGCCGCACGCAGACTCTTCTCTACGAATGTCTCCCCGGAGGGCGTACGGCCCACCCAACGTGAACCTAAACCAGATGAGAACAGAGATAAATGGGGCAGTGTGACTCGTGTTGACTCCCGGTGGGATTCTGAGTAGAGGATGGACTGAGGCTTGCTGTCATGAACTGGGTTAAAACGCACTCGAGTATTGTGAAAAATCGTTTTGGTCAAATGTAACGGGATGTTCTTTACAAAATATGTTTGCTGATTTTTATCCCTATATGTTCTGGGCTTTTGTGGCATCGTCCTATAAATGTTTGTGAGCCGAAACGTCTGAAATAATAAATTAACATCAAGACCTTTATTGACTTGAGAAATACAGAAGCGTATACACGATGTTCTTTAACGTAAAATGGTGTCCTTTCGATTGAATTGAGAAGCAGAGCAATACGAGAAGGGATTTCTGAGCAGATTCAAGTGTATCCGAGCATAAAATCTCTTTTTCATCTCATTCTCTGATAAGGCCTTTCAAAAGCACCCTCGGCCCGTGAGCGTAGAATTGCTTGATATAAAATTGCCCAAATTGAATCTCTCAAGCTGAGGTGGGGATTTGAGTTGTACATGATCAACTAACCTCATGTCAACCTTCATATTGTGAATCCTAAAAATGAGTTTTGATCATATTTGACTATGACTGTAACCTACAGTATACTGTAAGAACTCGTTGTGCAATTTAGTTTTTAAAATGGATTTATCAGCGTCATACACAGTCCATGGGCAACATCTGTTCATTTGTGTTTTCTGAGCATTATGATATAGAAATGCCTCGGCCATTTCTTTTATACAGCCCTTTATGAACTCATATAACGGTATAAAGATACAGTACATGTCCCTTTCAACCTCATGCCCTTTTGGAATTAAAAAATTTATATTGACAAAATGGCAAAAAGTAAAAAAACATTCTATCCATTGCTGATATTTAATTTCATAGAGATTGAATATTTTAAGGTGTAAAGCAATTTACAGTATAACAAAAAAGATCACAGGATTCATCAAATCTCTTGCTCTCTTTCTAAAGACGATTTTATAATCTAATAAAACGTTAGATTATAAACATACGGCAAACCTATAAATTGACCAAAAAATACTGTTTTACTGTATTTAGAAGTGCTTGATGTACTGCATAAGAGAAATGACCCATCTGTATTTTTTAAGAATGGATATATGTTGTGTTGTACTACATTAGTACCATAACTGATACCCGTGCCGAACTGCCACATCGCTCTTTCTCTTCGACGCCATCATCATCCCTGTCCCGGAGAACATCTCCCGGACGTCCCGCTATATTTCAGAGAGACCCGGGTGACCCATGGACAACTGACATTCCAGCTGGAACTGTAAAATGAAAACAGAAGACTCAGAGACACTGTACAGCGAACCGTTTCCTCGACAGGACTCATCTTGTACATATCGTGTAAATTAAACGGAAGATGTCTTTGCTTCTACAGAAACAGTAGAAGAGGAGCCTTATCTTTAATCCAGGAGGAAGCGTACGCTCGGATGCGTCTGTGCCCACGCGCGCGTTAAACCGAGAGGGAGAATTTAAGATAAATGAAAGACGGCTGCGTTAGAATATTAGCCTGCTGTTTGAAAAGAGAACATTTGTTTGGGAAAATTCCGTCTTTTTACTTTCCTTTTGCGATTTTAAATAATTGCAACATATGTTTGATGCATCTGTCTGCTGGGACGCCAGCGCGCCGATTAAGAGTACAGTGATTTTCCAACCAAATGTTTTTATACCAGTATTTATGTGAAAAAAGATATCTAGTATATACTTTTTTGTTTTACGTTCTCCTGAGCCCCAATGCAATACTTGCGTCAACACGGCAGAACGTCCGATTTCATTTCCGATGCGAAGATTGTGATTATTTTAAGCGTTTGACTGTGTTTCCCTGTATCCTAGCAATGAGGCTGAAATATTTCATTTTGTCTATTATAAAGCGTAAAATTCATTTTCTTTCTTACGTCTGCAAGTCTCTCATTTTGTCTGTTTCATGAACATGGACCGCTCGCGAACCAGATTTAAGAGAAGCGCGTATTTAAGTAATAAAAAGCATATTGAGTGCTCATACTAGCAACAGCGTGGGAGTTAATGCGCCTATAAACGGGCCTTCTGTTCCTCATCTTTCTGAACGTCCCCTTCTACTCCACATTAGATTTTAGTTTTCGGTCATTCAGTCATTCCACTAGGAAACGCAGAAAAACACAGATAGAGACAAATAGGTTTCATACAGCGACCGGCCCAGATGATGAAAGATCTTCAAACAGAAGTACACTGCAGTGAAGTTAAAAGCCGGCCGCGTGTTGGTGATGAATGGTTATGTATTCCTCCACCTCCAATATGGCGTTTCATCTATTACATTTCATTATAGGGCGTACATCCATCACAAACCTCCGGCTCTGTAGCGCAGGTTTGATCACCTTCAATCACGGATACTCGCTCTCACTCGATTTGACATTTCGGCTCTCACCCCGAGACTTAAAATTCTCAAATTCACCGCCCATTAAGTTTTATTCCCGCCGGAAACGGTCGTCAATGCTGCAAAGCATCTCGGAGCAGAGGAGACGGGAGAGAAATGTGCCAGCGTTGTAAAGATGTTAAAGCTCTTTATACCGGCCTGCTAACAAATATCTGTCGCTCTGTTGACTATTAGACTTCAATTGCATCCCCCGTAATTGTGAAGGGAGAGAGAGAGAGAGAGAGAGAGAGAGAGAGAGAGAGAGAGAGGACAGAAGTTCCTAATGCCGTGGAAATTGCTTTGTCAGCTCATTTCCAGTCACAGTTTAGATGCTGTTTGGACAAACACGTCCGCCTGACATTTCACAGGCAGTATACAGAGTTCAGAGCTTCATTGCTCTGTCATGAACATCACAGCTGATCTCTCGCAATGTCACGCAGGAGGAGGGGCTTAGCTCATGAATATTTACATTTAGTCATTTAGCAGACATTTTGTGAAGTGGTCTACACCGTACTTCCAGTTAAGACCATTTAGATCACCAGTAGTGTATACAGAAAACACTTTTGTTCATTCAGAATTACAAATACAAATGTCCATAATTAAAAGAAAATTCTTACAGCACATTAAGATGCTGTATTTTTCTTTCTCGTGACTTTCTTACCCATCGATCTGAAGAATCCATCATTCTCGCTGACCAATTCAAGTGTCCAAATGAACTTATGACACATTTAATTTGATAAACTACCTGTCAGTCCTGAGTTTAGACGAGCACTTATCATCTGGCTGGAACGGAAAGAAACTAATCCAGGTGCCTAGACAGAGAAAAAAAGAAGTCTGTGAGATAACACTGGGTATAAGACCGACAAAGTGAAAATTACACCAGCTTCCAAGACTAATGCTCTGTCACCATGAACTGTCATGTACTGCAGTGTACAGAGAAACGCGACATTATCAGTCGCCTGTAGCATGGCAAGATAAAGATATTAAAATATAGACGGATTTATCTTAACAATATAAGCAAACGTTACTGCGCATGCGCTCGTTTGTGACCCCAACTTAACTTCCCGTACATATTTACAAACAACATGTCGGATAACAATCAAAAGAAACCGAGAAGAATCGTTAATTGGCTAAACTTGTCTCTCCATTACTTTAGACTGCGATACCAAGCTCAACCACTAGATATCGGTGTACCTTACTGTTTGATTAAATACGGACCCATTCAACAAATTGTTTATTTAATATAATGAGAATACAACTAAATCAACAAATCATTGAATACAATTATTATACAGTAAAATAATAATACAAATTCATATTAACTTAAATTGAATAACATGTAAATAGTTATATCATTAGACACTAGCCAAAACAAACGCAAATGGTGTCCGATGAAACGGTCTAGCCAAGCTAACTCATTTAAAAAAACAGACTACAAGCAATTTACAAAAAGTAGATTACACACACACACACACACACACACAGACCCAACAATCCTTCATTAATATTTATTCACCCGCATGTCTTTCCAAATATGTATGACTTTCTTCAACAAAACACAAAAATGATATATTTAACAATGTTGATAACCAAACAACATTGAATCCCATTGACTTCCATTATATGAGCGCAAAACCTTGCGTATCTTATGGAGACGTGGAGTACAGCACCTTGATTTTAACGTTGAATTGTGACACAACAGAAGTCAACTAATTGAAATTTTGTAATCAACGCTGTTCACAATAAGTTAATCACAACGAGCCGAAACACAATCTCGCTTATTTATTGAATTAATTGTAATTGCAGCCCTAGTGCGACAAATAAGAGAAGAAATGAACAAATAAGACAATGGATGATGAGCTTTTGATTTTTTTAACCTTCTGCTGACATTTAGAGTTGGTCCATCAAAACCTTCTACTGTGATTTTGTAGAAAACAAAATTACTCATTTTCCAAAGCACAAATATGTCTCAAAGCACGAAAAGATCTGATTGATTATCTTCACTAAACAAAAATAACTTTTTAAGAGTTGAAAATGAAAACTAACGGTACAAATTTAAGTCAGAACACAGGCCTAATGGAGGGACATAAAACTGCTGTTTTGTACCGAACACATTAAAGTGTAACATTCATTTTAGAAATAGAAAGTTAATAAGCTAAAAGTCATTTTCTCTTTGCACACAAAACACGGTTTTGAAGATTCCTCATACATTTCCTAAGTGTGCCTTCTAAAAAACAAAAACTTACCAACATAATGTTAAACGAATAAGAGGATTTTCATTTTTTTGGTGCGAATATCTGTAACTATTAAAGCATGATCTAAACTTCCTTCATCCATTAGACGTTCTTCTGTTCTCCTCACTTTCCAATTAAGCCTCTTGGTTTCTGTTCAGAGTCGGGAAATTGAATGGGGCTTCTTCAAAAGATGCTATACCGACTTTCAGCTCCATTGACTCCATTTGCCATAAACGCAAAAGGATCACTCCGCACTAGAACATTCTCTTCTGTTCCACAATCAGTAAAGGTAATTAAATGAAAACTTCCTAAATTGGAAAGCTCAAATTATTTAAATGAAGACGAGGGACTTTTGGGCGCACACTTGGGGGAGGCACCTCCCGTCTTGTAATTGAGAAGCGAAAGCTATTTGAGTCTGCATTATGCATATTACAACATAATACGAGATATGAATACTGCAGATCTAATTTACAGGCGAACTCGTTTCAGAGGATCATTACCCCGAGATTTATCGAACGGGTCCTGCGTGGTGTCAAATATTGTTTCTTTCTCGAAGAACGAAACGTGACAATTAGTGCATAACTGATTCTGTCAAAGCATGTGTGCCGCATTCACTTGCAGCGACGCATGCTGAAAGGGATGTCCTAATGTTCATGTCAGAGTCATGAGGACAGTTTCTTTGCATAATTCAAGGACGCTGGAAAATCAGAGATAAAATGATCGCATGGGAATGAGTTTTTAAAAAGGCTTTTTTTGGTAGAGGGTCAATATGACACATATGTGGCGGACAGATGGGACGCGAACAGGTTCGGCAGCAGGGAATGAAGACATTCTGGATTACAGGTGGGTGATATAAGTCACAGTCGGCCTCATGTGCATATTCTAATAATAAAATAGATTTCAAGGTTAAATCGAAAAAAATTTAACATGCGAACAGTTGATTTAAAGAAACAGTTTGGACAAAATAAAATCTATAATCCACTGACGGTCAGAATGATAAAATCACGTCACGGTATCATTCATTTTATTTCATGGTATACATAAACGGCTTTGTAAATGTATACATTAACTTTATTGCCATGTTTATGAGTAGAGTTAAAGCTAACGATAGAAACAGAAGGTTAATTAAGAGTTCGATTTTGGTCCACGCCCACTTATTTATATAAGACAGTTTCATCTTAACACCATAAACAAACGGTCTATAGAGCTTGTCACGCTGACGTCACTCCGTGTTAGGAGGCAGGCTGCTATTGAGTTCAATGGAGTGTTTTGTTTTTTCTTGTTTGATTAAGTATTAAAACTATGGTAGGTCGGTCTTGCTGTATTAAAAACTACAATACCAATACGCGGAGTGGTTCTGGAAAAGGCCCTGGTAGTTTCACTTTCGATCTCTCCATATATCAAACAAAACAAGTTACGCTAAATATCAAAAGAATAATAACAGAGGAGTATGAGCCTCCCAAGATGGCGGAGCAGCCGGCGGAACCGCAACATAAAACGCAGGGAGTGTAATCGCTTCACATTCTTTATACACAGAATACAAAAAGATGTTGTTATTGACATATTACTCTGTCACAGTGGTAAATAGTTTCCTGCTGTCCAGTCCTTGCCTCATGTTATTTATTTTGTGGAAAACAAAAAGGAAAAAGTTAAAGAGCGTATTGGTCTTTCACAGATAATGAAAGTAAAAAGGCGATGTTGAAAAAAGTCATCCATATAACTTGCATTATTTTCCAACTTCTGAAGTCAAAGGTCAAATTAAACGTAATTCATTACATACTTGGAGTGTTCTGCAGCATCTATTTCCATTTAGCGTCTGATGGATTCACAGCCTGCTGAACATCTGCTAAATGACTGACATCTCAGAGAAGTGCAGAGTGGATGCTGCGATGCTTTTAGGTAGGATACCGCAGTGGAAATCAGCTGTCTCTTTGCTGCCTTCTTTCGCTTTGGTACGAGGTCCTGTCACAACAAGCGGGGGGACGGGGTGGTTCTGATTTCCCAGGGGAAGCTGCTCAGCAATAGAAAGAAAGTGAAAAAGCCATGCCGAGGCTCAGATAAGTGTGCAGGGCAACAGACACCTAGTGTGTGGACTTACAGAATGGCATCGGCCCAGAGCCATCAGGGTTATTTTTATACAGGCCTGGACAAGCCCCGTCCTTCTCCAGAGTCCTCGATTTGTCCGAGTCACTGCAGGGATGATGTATAGGGTCCGGGGCACTAGAGGATCTTTGAGGAACTTATTTCACCTCCTAAAATGGGAAAATATTATTTTCTCATGAAATGCACTTCCGCCCTGAAAGGACTATCCATCTCAAATCACATAAATTTGACGGCTTGAGCAGAGCATCCGTTAACTCCTCCCCTTCAACTCTCAGTCTGGTCTCAATTTCATTTCCAGATGCTACGGATGTTTTCAGAAGAAAAAACAATCGCAATTTCTAGTTCATGAGGACTTTAAGGTTAAATTATGTTTCTGCTTTTACGTGTACGCGAGGGACAGCATACAGTGCACGCAACGCAAATTTGTCATCTGCCGGATTTTCGTTACCTCGCATACACAGTACACACAGGTTGCACTTGCGTATTGCCATTTCTTGCTGTAATTAGTTTAACCACAACCGTGTCCTGAGGGTGTCAATCACGTGTGTGTTTTACTTTACTTTTCAGAACTTTCCAACATCAAACGTTTTTTTAGTTCTTTTTCTTATTCACATTTTAGTCCTACATAATACAACAGACAAATGCTGCGTCCCAATTCGCTTACTTAGACTATGCCCTTAAAGTATCTACCTTTTTTTAATGGAAAAACCTGAATCATGCCATGGTCACTTCAAAGAAGTTAGTCCCCTTTTTGATCATGTGATCTTGGATTACGAGTTCTTGATATGGTGCAAATATGGTGCAGGATTTTGACGTTACCTACAAATGTAAGTACAATAATTTTGTTTGTATTTGATTTACACTATTTTTGTCAGTGATAACACCTGTATTTCACAATGCACATGTGTCAAACATCGTTTTTATTTGGATGAGTTGAAGGAAGGATACTTTTCAAGGCTGTGCATTCGCTCATGTACACATAAAAATTAAGCATATAACAGAATCAATAGATCGTCCATTGGTGTGGTGGACACCAAAAGTGTTTTAGTTCTTGGTGTGAACAGGCCTTTTGACCTTTTGGAGAGTCGGTTCACTGCAATAGTCAAACCAGTCCATCTGAATGTTTAAGTATGGAATTAGACTGAAATACATTCAGTCAAAAAAGTTGTCACAAATGATTGGAAAGGTCATAGAAGGTCACTAAGCTTCCATAGGTTAAACATGTAAAACGAAAGTGGAATCTAATGAGAGCGAGTCATGGTGATATGTGTTAGGATGGAAATGTGCTTCATTGTAAAACAATTATATAAGAATGCAAAAAAATCTGGATGTATAAAAATAAATTTATATCCAGAAAACTATAGTATCTATACTGTATGTATGTTATTTGCCTAAATGGATCAGTAACAAATTACAGAAGGCACTCAAAAAAAACCAGTTCAAAATAAATAATGGCGTGTCTATTGAAAAAATTATAATGTGTGACAAAGTGGAGAAGGAATGGAAATCAAGATAATGGTTTGAGAGCTTTTGATTTAGTTCACGTTCACCACCTGTTAACATTATTATCTCAAGTTGTGTTTTGTTACGTAAAATCCTTTGCCTATTGCGATATTGTGCGACACGAAATGACTCATCCTTCAAAGCTAGAAAAACGTCTCCATGCATCAATACATGTGTTCCTGTACACAACTCCTTCATATTCCTCAAGATGGATTGATTTTTCTTCCCTCAACATAAAATGCACTTTGAAACTTTAAAAGCGAGGAGTAAAGATAGGTATTAAAAAACAAGATGTCTCAATCTTGGAACAACGGGCTCTGAAAGAAACCACAGTGAAAGGAATGTCAAAGTGCACCAGCTGTTTAAGATCAGTACCCAAGTAATTTTCAGTTTGACAAAAAATATTTTTGAATCTTTAAAGTCTGGCGGTTGTGTTGAAAGAGGGCAGTAAAACAGTGACAATCAGAGATAAATTCTGCAATAATTTCTTCCATTTTCACAGCCTCCAGACAGATTAACGTGAGAATATTATTCACGAGTCATTTCTTACGTTCAGAATGTTTAATGTACAAAAATATTATCCACCAATTTAACACCTTCTTAATACAAAGGATTATATTCTGAAAATAGTTTCCTTCTATCGTATTTAAACGAGGTGAAAGCGATGCTGTTAGAGAAAGGGCTCATATCTCTTCTGAAGAAAGTGACGGGCACCGCGGGACGAGAAGAGATTCTGACTCTTAATCTCGCTCGTCTGTCTCATTCATTCGAAGACTTTGCATCGCATTAATCTTAATGAAGGTCTACATGGACGGCGTCTCAACGGCACAGATATGAGGTGTCCTTGAATGTGCGGGCAGCAGTCACTTACTTTATTATGCTAACTTCCCTTCGTTGTGCCTCTTATCTGGAGATGGCCACTGATGCCAAAAGACCTTCCCGGAGTCCTGCGTCAAATAAAAATACCCCTGACCCCATCGACTGAAGGACGGGTTGGCGTGGCTTGTCTGTTAAAGCATGTTGAGATTCAATTAAACAAAACTTTGCAATTTCCTTGAAAGTAAAAACGGAGGACATAGAGTCACCAGAGATGCAGAAGGGGTCATGTGAGATTTCTATGAGCTTTATCTTGTTTATGGTGAAAAGTTTTTGTTAAAGCATCTGAATTCTTAACAGGTATGACCCATATATTAAACATGCAGTCTCTCCGGCGCCGTTTCATGTGATGAATGTAAAGGTTACCTGGAAGTAGAGAACATTTCAGAAGATTCTTCTGCTGCTGGAAGAATACGCCGACGTGTCCGCCCGAGTGCCCCAAAACTGCCTTCTGCCCGCTCTTATATTTGTGAAACAGGATTGAGCCCCCTTGTGCACGTGTAATGAAATGGAGGTCTTAAAAAACACGTTTCAGAAGTGAATTACCTAATTTGACACGCCATCAAAGATGGTGGAAAAAAAGACTATAAGGTGCGACCGAGCCAAAGATAATCAAACTGACTAAACCGTAAAATGTTTTGCTGAAGAAAAAAGAGAAATTAGCTATACTTTGAAACTTGTCTCGGTCTAGAATGATGAGACTGACATAGAGTTTCTCTCGTGACCTGATAAGGAACTGAGAGTGCATCACATACCAGCAGGTATTTGCCCTGAGACTTTGGATTTCTATCTGTGTTGGCTCAGAACAAGAGCACTTGCCCTCTGTTTTATTATCCACCCGCTCCGGGAGGGATCTAGGTGCCCTCAAGCTCTGTTTACAAAACCCTGCTAATGTCTGTTGGACAAAACGCGACATGGGACTCTTTGAAGAGCTGCGAGGAGAGTAAATGCCAAAGTCTTTTCCCCTGCTAACATGAGCACATGGGGAACCAGACAGCCATCTGTCATTCAAGAAATTTGCTTTAACAACACGAGCATTTTTAAAACATTCAACTGAGGAAAAGAGAATTCAGTTTGCATTAATTAGCTTATGCGTGATAGCTGGGAAGGACTAGTCGGTTTACTCTGAATCTCCTGAAATATTTTGTCATTTCGCTTGCCATATATGCATCAAAGTCATCATCCGATTTGTACAGGATTTCCAGAATAGGCATCATGTTTTTTAACAAAGCGACATGTCAGTCAGATGGCCTGAAGGTCTGGCTGCACGAGACTAGTTGGTGACATTAGAGGGAGCATTCTTATTTAAGAGTGCATCTTATTGGATAAAAAACATCACGTTTAAGATGAGTCATCAACAAAGTTCATGGTCACCTTGGGAATGTGGGAAGGCAATTTGGGTGGAGGAAAGTGTTCGGAGGGATGTTAAATGATATATTTTTCATGTATTAGACTTTGTATATTTTCACTCTTTAACAATAAAAAGTTGATCAGAAAAAAAACGATTGAAGTTCTAGACTTTGGTTCATTGGTTTATTTGCACAGCTGGCCCGAAGTTCAAGGACAATTTATTTGATAATTAATGTATATTAGTATTTGACTGTATGTAACTTGTATGAAATTAAATTAAAACTACTGAACAGTTGTTGGTTCTTTGCAGAGGTCTACCGGAAGTTACGTTTGGCCTAAATAACATGTGTGTATGTTTATGACAAAAATCTGGATATAAAATATACTTTTGCCAACTTAACATAATAAGACTTCAAAGCGACAAACTGTGGAGCCACAAAACTTATCAAAGGTTCGCAAAGCTCTGAAACAACATTTGACATCGCTGCTGTCATTCTGAAACCTCGTATTTCCATATTGAGTTTTTTCAGGTTTGCCATATTATTAGTCCATTTTTTAATTGCTTGTCAAATTTGACAACACAGTGTTTAATCATTTTAAAAGTACAGCCTTTCTTCCAAATTTTAGAAAAAAATATCACTTTCTGAAGGACAGCGACCATATTTAATAGGGATCCAGTGCCTCATAAATAATATAGTGCTTGAAATGAGTAAAATAAAAAAGATTCATTATAAATTTACCTTCATTAAAACCTTAAGATTGCATGAAACAAACCAACTGCCCTTAAACTATGTCAGGTCTCCATGAACTAAGATCGGTCAGCAAATCTTTCTTAAAGACACTGGCATACTAAAATATACTGGATACCAGTCATTCCAGTCTCACCAGCAGGATAAATACCGACATTTTGAGGACATTGATTTAAATATCACAACATGCACTTTTAAAGGGTCTTATTTAAACTTGGTGACCTCATGTGCGGTGACATTTCAAATGGCAATCTGATTGATCATCTGCTCTTACCACTGCAGGGTTTTTTTACCCCAAATATCACATCTGAACAAGCATTTCTTAGCATTACCAAACATCTTGAGCCTGGATGCAGTCCGTGTCCTCCTCTGTTATCTACTCTACGCCAGCGATCCATAGCTCCTAATGAAATCTCTAATGAACGTAGCCCATTAGGCCGCATCTGAACTGTGATGGAAGCGGCCGATAAAAGTTTGCTTAAGCAATAATGCGAATCAGGGAAATTCGAGATAGGATTACTTTCCGGTTAGTCGCTTTAGTCCCCATGGGGGAAGCAATAACATATCACTACATAATCTAAAACCGGTGACAACATTTACATAATCACACTAAAAGGCTTACTTACATGTGATGTCAGCGAGTTATTGCTCAAACGGGACGCTCTCGAAAACAAACGGCTTGCGGGAGGCTTGTTATTAGGATTAAATCAAATTGGGCATCTCATCCAATCAATGCCAAAATAAAACTCCAAAAGTGAGGTTTGTGAGATTTATGCTCCTCCCTTAATTGCGATATCGGCGTCTAATTACAGTACCAGCCGTAATCACGCGGTTAAATAACAACCACCTGAAAGCACAGCAATTACAATCGCACGTATCCCATCTCATGTCCATCTACTGGATATCCAATTTAAACTAAAGTTTCTACAACTCCTTAAAATGATCATGACGGGGCACTTTAATCAACCTCGAGTTCAAAAACCAACTGCAATTTACATCATTACAGCCCATGGGCAGACAGGAATTCTAAACCAGATCGAGTCGTGATATTCTCTACACTTAGAAATCACAGATGTATATCTTAATTGTTTCTCGATTGAAGCCGAATTGTAACAAAGTCAAGCGACCAGCAAGACTGGTTAAAGGAGACTGAAAGAGTCACTTTACGTGTTTCAGAACAGATTGAAATTCAAAACCATTGAATTTATTTACATCATTGTTTGGCTCTGCATTGATTCGCATGTTAAGTATCACCTAGTGTTTTGAGTGTAATTGCGTGCAGTCCTTTCAAGCTTTCTTGTGGCTCAGTGGTAAGAGAAATGTGAAAGCAAGGCCATGGATTCGATCCCTGGGATTGCACATTCTTTAAATGCAACGTCAGTCCCTTTGGATAAGATGCATACATGTCAAATGTTATCTCAATTAACTAAAGTGTGTTACGTTACAAAGACACAGAGAGCAATAGGTGAATCTAATCGGCACCAATTACTTCATTGGGGTGTTTTGTAGTTTCCTAATTCGACCATCTCTCTCTCTTTCTCTCTCCAATAATATTTCTCTGTGATTAGATCTTCTGCAGGGAAACACATTCTGTATTAAGAGAAGCAAGTTTGACAATCATGAAAAGCAAGTTTAAAGGTTTTTACCCACCCACATGACGTGAAACATGTTTAGAGAACTTCCGGCGTCTTCGGAGCACAAATAAAGATATTTAGGAGACATCTGAGCGATTTCCAGGCCTCATTATAGACTTCATGGTGTTAGTTTTTGCCAAGGTCCAGAAAAGTACTAAAGACGTGGTTAAATGTGTCCATCTCTCGGACGTCACCTTAATATCTTCATTTTACATTTACATTTATGCATTTGGCAGACGCTTTTATCCAAAGCGACATACATTGCATTGTATTATACATTTGTTACTGATTATGAGCAATCCCTTGGGATCGAACCCAGGACCTTGGCGCTGCTAGCGCCATACACCAGCACTGAGCTACAGGCTCTGAAGATGCCGGAAGTTCTCTAAACATGTGTAAGGTCACAAAGTTGATTTTTGGGTGAACTTCCCCTTTAAGTCACAGTTATTGTTCATAATGGTGAGATCTAACATAAACATATCCATAACATAGCAGTGGACCCTATGAGGAATAAATCTCACATTTGTGACCCTGGACCAGGAAACCAAGTAGAACGGGTACATTGCAGTAATGGCCAAACTTATCGATTTTTCTTTAAATGGCCTGCAGTAAACATATCAAAACTTGTAGTGGATGCAGCAATTTTAAAGGCAATTTTAAAGGCAATTTTCTCAATATTTAGATTTTTCTGCACCCTCAGATTGCAGAGTTTGAAATAGTAGTATCTCGGCCAGATATTGTCGTTTCTAAAAAAATTGGATGTCCAAGGTCACATTTATGCTGTAAATAAGAACAGAGGATGAAAGATCTCAAAGTCGAAGCATTACCAAACATTACCATTACACTTTGGGGAAAACAATCGGCTTTTGTATCTTCATTTAAATAATCAGATTCACAGACATCTGAGCTGTAATTTTGGGGACTCACATATTTTCAGTGGTGAGAAAGCCGCAATATGAAAAGAGGAATGAGAAATAAAAGTCAGCATTCATGACATAAACAATCGCCTCTTTTATGCAAATGGTTCAAATGACTGCGAGGCAGATGTCTGATTGAAAGAAAGAGCTCATTGTGAAAATCATCATATTGAGAGATTTAATCTGGAGCAGTGGATTTGGCCACTTGACATCTCTTAAATGTGCAATCATGTCCAAACTGCCTTTTGTCGCTATTTTACACAATCACACATGCTCTTTCATTCACTGAATGCAATTAAAAGGGGAAATTGTAATGTAGGTGTTTTTGCGATGGCAAAAAATACATGAACCTTTTTTTTTTGCACAATGTTTTCACAAGTCATCGATTTACAAATATCATCCGAAAGTCCAGTAAACGGTGTTGTTGCCGTTAAAGGGGTGGTTTACGTAAGGCTTTTAGATTATTTTCTCATTAACTCACACTCACTTCATCCCAAACTGTTGAAAAATCCATCATATGCTGGTGAGGAAGATTTTTTAGCACGGTTGCTGGTTTGAGCTAGTCCTTAGATGATCATGTGCTGGTTTAAGCTGGTCCTAAACAAGCTCAGGACCAGCACAAACCAACTACAGTGCTTCAAAACCTGCCTTACCAGCATATGATGGATTTTTCAACAGCGTAATGCAACCTTTGTATCAATGAAGAGATGTGATACTGTATTTGGCTGATATAGAAAACACAGTCAAAGCACATCAATACCTAAAAATGAAAATGCTGTCATCAATTACTCACCGTCATGTTCTCTCAAACCTGTATGTTCTTCTTCTTTCAGTTAAAAACAAAAAGAGATCTATACAGCCAAATGAAAGCATCAGTCAACATCTCCAGCATCTGTGTTTGTGAAGATATGACAGATACATCAATGGCTGGTTTGAGTTCTTCTCTCTCCGTCTGTTGAAGTTTAGTTACCTCATTTGTCACCAGCTATAAATGTCATACGGACAGAGTTTTGAATTAAGTGAGTAGAAGGTCAACATGTGTCCATAAAGGTTATGTTACACTACACCCTTAAAAATAAAGATTCCTAAAAGGCTCTTTGTCAGACTATACGGTTCCATAGAAAACCTTTGTAGTACAAAAAGATTGGAAAAAGGAAAGTGGTACTTTTAACAACTTTTGACTGCAAGGTTCTTCTGGGAACCAAACATTTTGATTTTATGCCCTCACTACAAAGTTTAAGTTCAATCTGTTAAGTGTACTTAAGTCCAAGTATGTGTTAAGTATACTTTCCAGTACATGCTGTATACAACTGTACGATTTCAATACCACGATACTATGCTAAACTAGCCCATTTTGTCGTTTATAAAAGTGTATACTTTCAAGAAACAGTAGTGAACATTGAGGACACAACTAGATTACTTCATTTTTCTGAGGAGTAAATAAAACAAAACAGCATTGTTTTGCACTGTACAATCAACTAAGATTCTTTATGTATCAGAAGAAATCTAATATGTTGGCATTTCATCCCTTGCCCAAATACAAAATCGAACACCCTGATTTCAAACGTAACTAAAGTGATTTGAACAAATGTGCTCTAATAACACTTAAAAGGAAAATACGTTGACTTCAACCACATTCACATCTCAACGTGACTTTGGATTCAGCCCGTGGTGTTACAGGATCAGCTGCAGTAAACTTAACTCTCCAGCAGAGAACATTACAAGCCATCACGCTTACCTGACACCTTACAAGCGTTTTGAAAATCGGTTTGTCGATAAAGCACTCAGTTCCTTCAAAAGCCCACACGGGACTCCACAAATTGAGCACTGGCGAAATAAGATTTAAAGAAATGCGGACAGCCCTCAAAAGAGCCTCAAATCATCTCAGCAGGTGTCATCTTTACCTTCTTTTACAGCACGCTGAGCGCCCTGCCCAGAGAGCATCTGCACAAGCGATTGGCTCAACTTTACAGGACTTTTGATACATGCACGGCTGCTCGCGCCAACGCATATTTTGCATCGCTAATCACCTGCTAAGCATTTCTGCAGTGTGGAGGGCATCAGGCTATTAGTCGGAGGCAGGTGTTAATTGGTCTCTGAAAACAAGGAGGTGGGAGAAGGGGCTGCCAAACCCCCGTGGGTCTGCGAGTCGAAGCTTTGATCTGACACTTGATTTGCAACATCAAAGCTTGTTATCATGCACTGGTTAGCATACGGACCTCCTGACCTTTCATTGATCGAAACAGCAGACCGATGCAGGCGCGGGCTGGGCGTTTGGAATGACAGGAAGTAGAATTGACTAAAATTTGTCTATAAATTCTACACATAGGGAATTTCCTGAGATTAGATATCGTCGTTGTCCTAACGAAACCTCGGATGTCCAATTTGCCTCCCTTGCTGAAAAAAAGCATAGAAATCAATTCGAAACCATCACAGAAATTCTGATGGTTTCTATTTAAAAAAACATCATGAACCATTTTTCCATTCAAATCCAGTGGGATTCTATATCCTACCAATAGAATCCATCACATGCCAATAGTCACCATTATGGTTTCCTTATAACCAGGACAATTCCCATTATAACCAGTAAATCCTTTAATCCCTGCTGAAAACGTTAAAGAAGTTATAATGGTTTTAAAGGGATTTGTATTGGTTTTAATGGAAAGTGTAATGGTTCTAGCAGTATTTGATGGATTATATTGGAGAAAAACACAATAAAAAAATAATTTTGTAATGGTTTTAATGGAAAAAACGCTAATGGTTTTTAATGCTATTTTAATGGAAACCATTAGAATTTCTGTAATGGTTTCTGTTGGGTTGTCTTTTCCAGGGTTTTGGGCACGGAAACACATTATAAACCATTAAAGAAGTTATAAGGGGTTTTATGGTTTTAAAGGGATTTTCATTGGTTTTAATGAAAACGTTGATGGTTCTACTGATATCTTATGGATACTATTATTGGGATGTTGAATCCAACATGAATAATGCCCAAAACACACTAGGAATTATTTATGGTATTCTGATGTAAACCATTAGAAATTCTGTTATGGTTCTAATTTTCAACAATTAAATACTTTGTTGTCAAAATGAACAAGCACTTTTTACTTTTTATTGGTCAGATATTCGTGACGAACATAAAGGGTGACTAATAATAATGATTTATGACAATAAATAAAAATCATGAAATATGGAGAGAAACAAGCTTTCAGAAGGACTGGAGCGATATATTACATTTATATTTATGCATCTGGCAAATGCTTTCATCCAAAGCAATTCAATCTATACATTTTGTAAGTGTGTTCCCTGGGATTAAACCGTTGAAATTTGCATTGCTAATGTAATGCTCTACCAATTGAGCTAGACAGAGAATGCATGTTTAATTCTGAGGAACAAAGGGCTTTTTCATAAAAACACAACAGCAATGTCTACGGCCAACCGAAGCACTCGCTCATTTACGCATGCAGCTTGGCATTTAGGCACTGGCGTGCAAAGGGAAAGCTTTGTGCTTCTACGGAGAACTTAAATGAGCATGAATAATTGTTTACATGTGCCAGCGAGATGCTAACAAATAGATCCATTTTAGCTGGATGAATTAAGAAGCAAACACACGTAGTATGTTCCTCTTTGAGCGAGACTAAAAGCAGACACGGATCAGATATGTGCCAGGACGCCAATTCCCCATACACAGAAAGCCAACACAAGAACTGCATTTCTCTACCGTATGCTGATGAACTGTGAACAGTCAAAAGTGACGAAGATGCCGTTTTGTCTTACCCTACAAAATAAGTTGAAAATATCTATCAAAAGGTAAGTCATAGTTTTCTGCTTCACATCAAGGCGGTGGCAGGCCGTTTCATCTGGCTTTTTAAACATATGCCAATGTGACGGTATCAAACACTCTCTTTTATTACATTCCAGGGTTTTGCTGCATTATTGATGCCGAGCTGTCTTTGCTTGCTGAGGGAAGGCTGTTTTACATCACTTAAACCAGTTCTGTGTAGCGCTGTCTCGCACAGTTTCAGACCCTCTGACAAACTGCTGGCGTAGCGTCGAGACAGAGACGGCATTGTTATTCTGATGAGGAGAACGCACAGCTTCGGCTCTCAACGTTTCTGGGCCTCGGGAGGGCAAACACAGCACAAAACACAAAACAGCAAAGAGCACAGAGGTGTAAATTAAACCCAAACCAAATTGATGGAATTTCGAAGGTCACAGCACACTTTCAAAACCCCCAATGAGCAAAACAAGACAACTCGTGTGTGTTTTTTTTTTAAAACTGAAAAATTAACACTTACATTATTTTAAGGAACAAACTTTCGCTCAAAGGATTAGGGTCACTTGCTTATTCCTTATTTTAGGAAAATATTTGAATATACAAATGTATCTTTTAATTGTATATTTTCTCTTGTCATTTTATCAAGTAGCTTCTTGAGGTCTAACCCTGAGATGTTTTATTTAAATAAAATGTAGTTTGGGAAAAAATGAAATGTTTTGATTTTGTTAGATTAAAATATAATGAGAAACATTTCAGTCATGTGATCCTAAACCTTTAAACGACGTATTAACTTTATTGGTTAATATAATGGTGGTCGTCCGGTTTTGCAGTAAATATTCTCTTCTACAGTGTTTTTTTATGTCTAATTTAAACTTGACAAAAACTGTACTTTTCTCTAACAGGCGATGCTGAGAGATGTATGTAAAGCTTACTCATGACATAAACACAGAGTGAAGTCCCAGATTAAAGGACTGAACCTGCGTGTCAACAGCTGTCTTCACCACAGCCGCCACCAGTAATCCAGCTGTGTCTGGCAGGCCCCCAGATTTAAGTTAAATCACAGTTTCTCCTTCACTCTTCCCTCTCTGGAATAAACCAGATTACTGGATTTAATCAATCCCGAAAATATCAGATCCAAATCAGTACGTGCAGGTAAGAGAGACTTGATCCAGTCTGAAACTTACTGTAATGTGATGGTAATATGGTCACATGTGCCCTATAGCGCACAAAATAAAAACATATCTATGACAAACTGTAAAAATGTGTTTATACTAGCTTGCTTACAATGGCGAGGACTGAGGAGCATAAATAATATTTATTATTCTGTACAAAAATGCGTCGTTTAGTATTCTTCAAGCAGTGGGAATACTGTTCTAGACAGATGAAGTTCTGTTCTTGCCGTATGAATGTAATCGCAAAAATTGAATACTTTAATGTACTGTAAAGAAAGAAATCCTCTGGTATCCACGTTTGCTGGCTTCACATGGTCATGTTAAAATGTTAAGATGTATCGCACATATATTTTAATGTTTATCCCAGCGTCAGACATTTTTAATTTATGCTTTTATTGCAATTCAAATGCAAAAAAGACAATTGGTGAGCCTTACGGGTTCTTTTCTCAGGAGACCAAGGAGATTTAAGCAAAACTTGCTCTACATTTAATCTCATTGATATCTACAAGAAATAAATGAGGTGTGAGTTTATCTCATCTGTGAGTTTTCTCTCTTGTGAGCAAGGTTAAAGGAGCATTGTGGGATTTGTAGGAGGATCTATTGACAGAAATGCAATATAATATATAAAACTATGTCTTCGGAGGTTTATAAAGACCTTACTTAACAAACCGTTATGTTTGTGTTACCTTAGAATAAGCTATTTTTATCTACATACAGAGCGGGCCTATATACATGAAATTCGCTATGTTACGTCGCAAGGTTTCGTACAGTAACTCTAAACAGACGAATAGCTCTACACAGTGCATTTCATATATATGTTGTAGTAGAAAGAAATCTAGCTAAAATCAGTGAATAAATTATTAGATACAATTATAAAAATGTAACAATAACTTTTGCAATGGCATACAGGTTAAACGGTTACTTACTTCATATATTTCTTTAGGGTTGGGCGACATAGCGATGGATGATGTCATCACCCAGCAGTGTTATAGACATCTTTATACATCACGGGCTGCGCAAACATGCAACATCTTTGTACATCGCAGGCTGCGCATTATGAATGAATATGGTTTTCTTCTTGAAAAATAATGCAGTCAGAGTTATAATACCACGTATGATAGTGGTAGAATGGGAGTGAATAGGTGTCGACTTTTTGAAGCTCCAAAAAGTGCATCCATTGAGCAAAGAACTGCTCGACACGGGTCCTTGGTCTCAACAAAGGTCTTCTCAAGCGAATCAATGTGTTTGTTTAAGAGAAATATCCATATTGACGACGATATTGATTATCATGTCTAGCATCTGTTATTCCTCAGATCCAGGCGAAGTTTTTCCGGCAAATGACACAGTAAGTTCCTGTGACGAACGCTGCATTTTTTTCATTTTAATAGAGCACCGTCGTCACCGTCATTTGCCAGACAAACATGCCTCTCATTCGCCTGGAGAGCTGAGAGATTGGATGCAATTCTCGAACTCACCACTAGTGGCCACCAAAAATCCCACAGTGTGACTTAAAAGAAACAAAAATAATGTGACGTTTCATATAGAGTCCCAATCAGAGACTCAGAGCATCAAACTTTGAACAAAGCATATATAATTTCCCGTCGAGCCTCAACCTGGACTCAGGGTGGCTTTAAATCTTCATTCTCTAAAGCTTTGAATGGTGAGCTGGGTACTAAACATATTTTCTGAGCATCCCTGATTTAACAAGAGATCATTTTAAAAACACAAGCTACTCTACAACCGATCCAATACAATTACAACCAATCCCTCCAAGCCTGCACTATATTTCACTCTTAAACTAACTGTTTACTTCCGCACTAATCTATTTACTTTTTTTGAGCAGCATTGTGTTTGAGCGTGCTGGGTAAAGATGAGCAAATTCATTGCCATGTGTTAATTATGTGGAAACTCTGTTAATGTCTCAATTACCGCGGCGGCAGGATTCTATAAAGCAGGACTGCAGCGGGACCGAAACTGAGAAAATCGCACATGACTCACAGAGTTGGTGCCAGATTTCGATATAAATATTAATACGTTCAGAATCTTGGCACAAACCGTTTGTTCTCAAGAGAACGTCGGGATAAAATCGCAACAGTATTAGGATTTACTCCTGTATGCCAATTATGCATTTTTTGTAATCAACAGAAGCAGAGCTAAATAATTTAAAGATTGTTTCCGAGATCTGCGATTTTCCTGCAGATCTCAGAAGTTCAATCGAGGCAACTTTTCAATTATACAATACCCGACTGTCAATTAAGATGAGATGATGCTCATGGATCTTTTGAAGCTCACTAAAAGTCAGATTAAATGCTTTGGAGGATGTAAACTTGAATGCATTTTTTAAAATAATTTCTCTGTTTTTGGACTCTAGCCCGGGAAACATTTTTGCTAAACAATACAGATTTATTTTATTTTATTGGATATCTGACGTCCAAACGTTTAAGTTTGCATTTAAATTTAGCCACCTAACTAAATAATCTGCGGGGACTCAGGGATTCTTTGCGGATTTGTATCGGACGTTTGGACCACAATTACGCGCATGCACAGTAAGGTTTGTTTATGGTTAAGGTTGCTTTAAAACGGTCTCTTTCATATTTTCTCATGGGAAAAATCAATCTGCTTTAGAGCTTCAGAAGACATGTCAAAAATGTCTCAAACTGTCCGGGGACCAAATAAAAATGCAAACAAACATTAGAGATCTCAATATGAATTCAAAGGTTTAGCATCAAATTCTTTCACGACCAAATGATCCAATTAAGACGAAGAGAGCCTGACGGCTGACGCTGGTTTCTTTCAGGTAGTTGTCCATGCGGTCATTTTGATCCAATCACCTGTGATGTATGCGGAATCTAAAGGGAAACAGAAGTAGGGGAGGTTAAATATTCTGGATTTCCGCAAGCCATAAATTGCTCTCTGTCAGGGAAATGTAAATCAACATGGCAGTAGCAGATTGATGGAGCTGCTGTGGCTGGGTGCACTTTTATTCGAGGCCGAGGCAAAATGCTGTGCGTTAATATAGACGGAAAGAGAGGGCTTTTAATGCACACCATAGTACGCATGCCGTGAATTCAATATCTCTGAGGCCAGAAGCAGCACTTTACCAAGCAGATTGATTTTTTTACAAGCATTTACAAGCATTGTCCAAACACTCCTAAAAAGTTATTTTCTGATTCAGTGTTTTTGTCCTGTTTTACAGTGGAAATATCTAAACATCCTTGAAACAACATAAAACAGCAAAAATGGATGTGCTTTACATATCTGGAATTAAAATAAAAAACTATTCTTAAAATGATCTCACTTCTATTTACCAATGGCATCAGAAAAAAAAACATAATTCGTTATTCCAAAACAACTCCGCATTTTTTGCTTCTCATATATCTTATTTAAAGATTTATACCCGAAAACAAGACAAAACTACAGATGAAGAAAATGATATTGATCTGTGTCTGTCATGACCCGTTCTTCCAGTCGGCGGTGATCTGTATGGGTTTTTCGTCTCATGTGTGTCAGGTGTGATGTGGCCTCTCCCATCTGTTGGATGCAGCTCATTAGGATGCAACAGAGATCCCTTCCAAAACAAACCCGGCCTGCGCTCACAGAACAGGGCTGGTGGTAAACAGCAGCGCGACATGACAGCTTCACTCTCGCTATCGATAAATCCTCTCAGTTTCGCCAGCCTGTGCGCACACCTGTACGTCGGAGACAGAGAAGTCGGTGAAAACGCAAGCTGTCCTGTGACTCCATAACAGCAGATGACCTGGAACCAGTACAGCAGAGAACCATGAACTAGAAAGAATGAAGCTCATAACTAAACCAATCCAAACACACCCACCATCATTCATTCCAAGAGAATGAAAGATTCACATGTTGTTGATAAAATTCTTGTAAACAAATAGACATGTTTCTTCTAAAAAGAAAATCAACACATACAGTAAAAATCAAGTACTGTAGCACTGGAAAATGATTATGGATAGTTTAGGAAATGTAGTATTTATGAAAGTAAATGGGAAATATCTGAGTTTGTCTCTGACCTTAGATTACAGACTTTGGATTCTTGGAAACTCTGAGCTCAGTTTGAGCCAATGAAGCGATCTCTTGGAAACACTTTACTAAAGCCTTTATGAATAATGCGTTATAAAGGGTTATTAAAGGGTATGATGCATTATAATTGTTCACAGTGTGTTGTAACACATACACGAATTATAACCAAATAGAAATTGCAAAGTATAACAATGAATGGATAAGTGTTTTAATATAGTAACTGTTCGTACAATTATTCATGAGAAATTACAATGCATTATAAGATGCATCACAAGGCATAATTAAATACAATAAAAATTAGTTTATAAAGCATTTTACATATATGCTTTAAGTATAGTGTTACCTATCTCTTCTTCAAACTGTAGAAGACATATGTGTCATGTCTTCGAAAGATTTACGCAAAGCGATCCTTAGATTGTACAAAATTACGAACTTCAATAAACTCTCCACAGGACTGGACTAGGAACAAAAAGCGGCCCTGGACTTCTTAGCCTAGCGACCCATCGGTTTGGTCCGTGCGATTGCGTTCTGGGTTTTCCGGCTCCTTTGCGACTGTGTTCTGTCTGCAATAACGTTCCCGACTGTCCCCTCTTCATTGGTTTCTGTTCCCGCCTACTGCCCATCGTGAAAATGTCTGGTCTGCCCGATTATCAATCCAGCCCTGATACCCAACATCCTTGGAATAAGAAAGTGGATATACAAGCACATGTAGTAGTGATTTTGCCTCGACGTCCATCCTATACGGCATTTCATTTAATCCGAAATCTAAGTAGGCGGATGTAAAGTAGAATGAACTGAAAAGTCAAGAAACTTTCCGTCTGCATAAAACATGTCAGAATTTAAATTAAACAGATATTTGCAAAAGCTATGCATGTTTTATTTAGTTTGAAATAACAATGAAATTCTAACAATGAAACGTTAGACCCACCATATTCACATCCCAGCAACAAATGATTATTTCTACATTTATGAGAGCGTCTCTACTGTCAGGTACAGACCTCACCGCTGTCAGCTCTCCCAATCCTGCCAAACAGAGGCGGAAAAAGAGGATTTCTCCGAAACAGAATGGAGTTCATGCAAAGATGTCCATGCCATCTCAAACACAGCAGGATTTGTCCTTTCAACCCCGTGTAATAGATACAGACGTCCTGCTGTGTTCAGGTGGAAACCCTGCAAGCTGCCTCTCATCCAGTTATTATCATTATAGTCAAAGCCACCTGCTGTCAGCTCCACTCACATAATTATAACGTTCATTTGAGGATGTTTTTAACCTTTTGTTTCATCTCTTTATAATTTCTTTTTTTTTTCTTTTATTTAAAAGGTCTTTCGTGGTTTGCTTTTTCGGAAATACATTTAGAATTTAATCACTGACTTCAATACGTCCTATATAATGAACATGATTTTGCTAAACTGAAATTCATTTAGATGGTTTCTTTTTCTGTGCCTTTGCTCATCTGTCAGTCTTAAAAATAATGTAATGATCAGAAACAGAAGCAACAGGAACATCGACATTAAATATTCTTGGACACATTTGATTTGTGCATTTTACTATAATGTCACAGAATGCCCGAGCCTTCCACAAATCTAGATGACATGTACGAAATAGGTTTTGGGTGCTGGAGATGACAACGTAGCCGGACAGTTTGGTCGCCCGCACCGAAAGGAATTTATGAGGGGACAATGGTTTTCAGTGCTGCAAGAAAACAAACAGATCTAGGCTACCCACAGAGATTTTGGAAAATAGGATTTTCAGAATACGAGTGAGCTGATAAACAAGCGTCTTTAGTGTCCAGTGATGCTTCAGCTAATCAAATTCTGCAACCCAGCAGAACACAGCATATACTTTTCCACAGAGATAAGAGAGACACTAAATAGTCTTCAATAAAGAGTGCTGAGGCCGTGAGGACCAGGTCCAAAAACTAAAATACTTATTCTATTTGGAAATTGAAAAATAACTTTATCATATCAGCTTATCATGGCAAAACAAAATGCGCTTACATTTCAAATATTAATCTTTCAATCCGATAAAACTACAGTCTCATGTAGCCCTCACATTGTTGACTTACTGTTACTGACTTTAAGAAAACGACAAGGGCAGTGGTAGTTCAGAGAATGCACAAATATTACGACGTATCTACGCAAATCATGCTAATGTTAATATGCTTCCAAGTACTGTTGGTTTTTGAATAGAAAATGGATGCTGTTTTCACTTGCTGCACTGCACAGTCACAACGACAAGATCAATTTGTAGATTTGGTCACAAATTTGTTTTTTAACTTTACACACCAGTTAACGTTGTCCAGAGTGATAAACAGATGGGACTGTCCGAGATATTCGGTGCACGAGTGATGAAAATGGCAAGTTATCAGATTTTGGGTTTATTCTTACAGCCGCTAGGTCAAATATAAAATTAACTAATGTGTCAATGAATTCTAAACATACACCAAAAACGTTGTTGTATATTGTTTAGTTAGCATTTGTCGTCATTATTTTTTTGTATTGTGTTTGTAATGAGAACAGAACTGTGGGGAACAGATGGGAGTAACAAAACAGTTCTTGATGTGAGGAGAAATAAATAGTTATGGAATAAGAGAGGACTTGTTTGTTTCTTTTAATTACATGTGTTACTGTGATACACTTCATGCCTGTAGCACACTAGTTCGATTTTATCACAAAATAGCAGCAAAGCAACATGTGGGATGAGCTCTTATCGCTCATGAAGAGATGCTCTTCAGTGACACAGTTCATGCTATTCTCGTATAATCTACAACCTTAAATTGTTTACAATTACAGCTTTGAACCACACTAAAACAAAACACTATTGTCCGTTATTTGTTCGATTTATCTCACATTGTCAAAACAGATCCACTAAAGGCACAAGGGTGGAAAATATTTTTGCTCCCCCCAGGAACATTGCGTTCATTTGTCAAACTTTTGCATTTCCCCAAGAATTCTTTCTTCCCTCAGAAAGTATATGCATTTCATAGAGATTATTGCACTCCCTTCTGCAAACGTGATCTCCGACTTTGACGAGAAGGCTATCGCCGAAAGAAATGACATTATTATTTATTATTCTGCATTGGTTCATATGGATTACGATTTTGGTAACGCTTTAGATTATCAAGAGATAAATCATATTTAAAACGTTCATACGCTTCTGCATAAAGTGACTGGGTGGTTTGGCAGCGCTGTACAGACAGCCACTATTGACTTTGAGGCAATCCTCTCCCTCACTTGCTCCAAGGATTGCTTTTATTAATATTCCAAAAACAGGGAGCAGTGCATTACAAGAATATAAAGAACAAGAATCAAAGGACATAAAAACAAATAATCTCTCCCTCCTGTGGATCTCTTTTCATGGATTTTCAACATTTTAAGGACATTAATGCGTGTAATGTGGTTTAATTATCCTGTGCCAAACTATCATGTGATTGATGCATGTACTGGCAGATAATGGCGAATTTTTATTAGGTCTGGTTAGGGGACCCCCAAGAGCTTTGACACAATTCGGAGGACAAATTGTTAGAGAAGTTAAAATGTTGGTCGCATGCTTAAGAAACGCCAGGTTTGAAATCATTGTAGAGACAAACTGAAAAAACGATTTCAACAAAAAATGTCTAAACAAGATGCATTTACCAACAACTTCCTTAGTCAGATTTGTTTTCTGAGAATGTACCTTGAATCTTAAATTTAGAGACATTTATTTTTACAACAAGTGAAAAAGAGCTGCAATGGAATAAGACAAATGAAACTAACATTAAAGGTACCTTGTCAAAATAAATCTCTATCTGTAATATAGCTAATTGCAGTTTAATCTAAATTCATCTTGTTCTAGTGATGTTTAGATATTTTACTGGACAAGACAACACAGATTAAGAATAGCTTTTTCTTTTCAATGTTTACATACAGTATGTTTGTGGCGAGCAGGGTGGGACGAGAGGGGAACGGCACGAGGCCGGTGACGTGAGTGATAAATGTGTCAGCTGCGTGTGCACCGGTCTCGCATCTCTCATGGAGGAGCTCCAGAAGAATAAGAGAGGAGCGACAACAGGGAAGGGTGAGAGAGGACCAGGCACAGCTGACACTCCATATCACTCGCCTCACCAGACTCGCGCCGTTCCCTCTCTCTCGTCCCGCCCCAATGTTTTTTTTAATAAAAAACTAAAAAAAGCAGGGGCTGAAAATCACAGTGACCTTTCACCAGCAGGGATCCATAAAGCACAATAAGGAGCAAATTCATCAAGCACGTATGATCCACAGCAGCAGGGTGCATTTTTGCGCATCATTACATGCGTGTGTTTCAGTAACACTGGTCCCAGCTGCACCGGGTCATGACACCAACACGTATACTCCTCCAGGCGATTTGTCCAGGTCTGTTGCCATATGCATCTCCTGCCTTCCCTGGGGTCTGACCCACATGGTGCTGTCACGGCATGCAGACTCAGGGGTTGCAGAGGACACGGCGGCTCCTCTGGTCATGCTGATATTTGCGTCGTCCGCTGACAGCTGGCCGTCACACGCAGACGCGTGCTGTCGCATTGGCTCGGAGATCCAGAATGACAGGGTTTCACTGTGAATCTGGTTTAAGAAAGGTGAGAGACAAGTCAAGCACCTTAGAGAGTCTACACAGACTGTCGTTCCCACGCAGAATACTAGAGTACTACGCCAAGATTTTTTATAACATGAAGTCTTCTAATATAATTACGAGATATCAAGTTTGATTTCAATCATTCATTTCAATCGTTGACATGGTTTTACTCAGTCAATTTTAAATCAAGATGATATTTTCAAAGGAATGTACTTTAAATGATGTTGTGTGATTTTATAGAAACATGTAAATCACAGAAATTGACTTTAGGTTTTCACAGGCAAGGTCGCATTTAACGTTGCATAATTCTGAATATTAAACTGAAAATCTATCAGTAAATATATCCAAAAATAGAATAAAGGATCCGCACACTTTAATGAAAGGCTCGACCAAAAAATATTGTTTTAATACAGAGGGACCCAAGTGAAGTATTTGAGAAGTATAGATATTTAGGTATAATTATTTTTAATGCAAGAAAGTCTTGACAAGAGACTAGAACAGTTTTTTTCTGATGTATTGGTGCATTGCATTTAACATGTTTGAAATGTTTACTGCACATTGTGGCAAATAAAGTATGCTCATCAATTCATTGGAAACTATTTTAAATAAACTTACGTTTATTATACGTTTCACAGTCTAGGGCTACTTGCCACATGAGAAAGAAACTGGACTGAATTTGAAATATTTTATTAGCTAATTTTTACCAAATGCAGATCTTTGGCAAGGAATCGCTGTGTAATTTATTGTGTTAAGGTAAAAAACGACGTCCAGGTGAACAGGCAATTTGATTTAATCATTTGTAAATATAATGTCATATATTAAAAGACATATTTATATTTATTTTGTCCAAAAATGATTCGCTGCATCCGGGTTACAATGTGTTATCAGTTTTGAGCGGTTGTTATCAGGGAATAACGAGCATGCAAATGTCGCGACTGGCCAATCAGAATCAAGCGTTCCAACGAGCCGTGTAATATGAATATCAGACAAATATTCCTCCTATTTTGAAGTGAACTGGAGACACCAAATGTAACACAAAATAATCATATTAATAAATAAAAAACCAAACATAACACACACAAGAACAATGTGCAATGGTATAATAACAAGTACTAACTTTAATTGGTAAAGTTGAAGCAACATTCATGTCCATGATATCATTCTCACTAGCTCGGTTCCTTCCCTTTGTTCTGAGTAGGGCTCACAAGGACACTACATAAAGCTGAATCATTTATCAAGCGTAAATGCTACAAAATGTTTTGTTTTTGTTCCGTTCTGTTTTGTTTTTCCCATAGAAACCGTCAAGACCTTAAGAGCTATAGTGTTGTGTACTGTAAGTATACGAGAGCTGCCAGAGTCCGGATCAGCCTTTGATAAAGCAACACAAACCGTATACAAGCCGAGCTTTTTTCTCCTCAATGTCAAAAGCACTTGTTCAGGCAGCTACACTTTCACGAAACGAAATTGCTTTCGCGTGCGCCGTACTGTTGCTATGACGATGGCCAGACAAAAAGGAAAGCGTAGTTTTGATATCCTTTTTCTATCATGAATATAAAGAACGCAATGCCGTGAGCTTTGCCCCACATGACTAATATCTTGCATGTATTGTTATGCGTGATGAAAGCATGAAGATGTCTGGCTCTTCGCAGGACATTTTTCACCGCCGCCAACTTATTGATTTCTCATTGTTTCTTCTTTTCACGTAAACTCTCGTGTTATCTCCAGATCTGCGCACAAGGCTGAAATTAAGATTGTGGTTAGTTTCCAGCGTGCTATTACTGTATGACAAATACGAACAGGAATTAATTTTCCCCTACAGACGACGGCTAGATTCAATAGCTGATAAGCCAGCCGCTTGTTCTCGTCTGCTTTTATTACGTTAATGACAAAGGAATAAATCAAGTTTCAATGCATTGATGAGACAGACCATAATAATTCATCAGGCAATCAGAATAGGGAGGGACAGAGAAAACGTGTGAATGCCCTCGGTGAAAGCTGCGTGTTTTTTTTCCGTAAAACCATAAATCATTTTCCTTTTGTAAAAAACTGCGAAACTCAATGATTTACATAATTTTCTTCTCTTGACTTTCTCAACAGAAGGAAACAAATTGCTAATGGTCCAGTTAAAGTAAACAAGACAAAACACATTAAAAACAAGCTGAAAAATGTTTTTGTTACACATCTTTCTAGTTCTGGAAGTGCCTCGAAGCCCAGGGTTGAGATCCACCGGTCTTTAAAGACAAAATGATGCAATAAAAGTTGTCTAGCGCCGGCATTCATCCAAAGCTGAGCTGTCGTCTCATCCGTCCTTGACAAACTTCAGACGCCGCAACATGTTGTTTATGTGCTGAGCTGCGCAGAGGAGGCAGCGGCGCTTGCCACAAAGTTTTGATTTATTAAACAACTCGCCTTGCAACGACTGCACATTTCTCCCACCACATTACAGAACAACCAGAGGCGGCATATTCACCATGCGACTAATAACAGTACAGCGGGATGTAGAAAACACACACAGAGGTGCCTGGTCATGAAATGTTGCCGCATAAAACATCTTGTGTTCAGTCATGCTGTCTTATGCCCTTTTTCCTTACAGTATGTATTTGAACAAAAGATGTAAAAATATCTTTAATAGTTTCTTCAAGACAGAAACGAGACTAAATGGAGTGCAAAAATTCTCTAATACCTAATTGTGAGTTTTAGAACAGTGCCATAAACTGAGCTTTTTCGTTTGCATAATATGAACTCAAACCTTTCTCATCTAATTTATTCAAGGTCATTTTTTATATGCATGTTTAGTGCATGTTTATTCCTAATTTACAGCAGATCCATGTTAAACGTGAATGCTCATCATTAAACACTGTATGTACAGTATTCGTCTCAAGATCTCACATCATCGTAGACTTGAAAAGTTTTCACATTGAACCGTTGACATCAGGTGACGTTATTGCACTTTCCCAAAATAACTAAACAGGACTCGAGGTTAATGCGACGAGGCAGGAGAGGAGCGTAGGCCACCTGTCGGAACCTGAGGCCCTCCGTCAAACCCTCAGGAGTCACACAGACGGACGCAAGGTGACGTGAAGTTGCAAAGTTCTTGTTGTGTGCTCACGTTTGCGGCCCCGTGTTTGTGGTGGGTCCTGGCACCTTGCTTTTCCACCTGACTGCAGCTGAAGACAGGCGGGGAAATATGCAGAGAGTTATTGTCAGGCGAATGCTAAAAGAGCAGATAGATTGCCGTCGTCACCCCCTTTTCATTTATTTACCCTTGGCCCCTTATCGCGCTCGGCACGCTAACACGGGCAGCCAAATACGACGGTGTCACAATTAGAATCGGGGAGGGCTTGTGTAATGAGGAAATGGTGAAGCGAGGCGTTCAGACGTAAAGAGCCGCGCTCAAACACAAGCTCCGCTCTTCTAATGACACGATTTAATGCCGCTAGACGACGTCTTTGAGAAGAATTATAGAATAATGTCTTACTGTGAAATACATTCCAGGATAATATTTAATGAAATATCGATCAAATGTCATTATGTTCCCGGGGTACTCTTGCATATTGCATGCAGATCCTGGATTGGATTTCAGGATGTGTAATTAAACAAATATCTAACTTATTACAGATGCTGAATAGAAACGTGACAGTAAATTATGCATTTTTCAATTTGTCAAGGAATTTAAATCTATGTCGAACTATATATTGGTTATACATTGGCTACAGGGTTTCTGTTTTATGCGTGTTCGTGTTCTTGATAGAGCCAAAAATACACTCAAAGAGAAGCGATTGAGCTGCAAACAGTCTCTGATAGGGCCCACTTAATTGATCACCTGATAAAAAAGAGGCCTTTTCAATATATTAATAGACCCCCAAGGAGTTAAAAAGCTTCCTGATTAGATTTTCTGTGGACGGAGGACTGATTCCTTTTCTCGGAAGCAGAATTAATAGGTTGCTATTTCAGATGTTGTTTCGTTGAAATAATACTTTTGACATGTTCATCCTTGATGTAATGAGAAAAATGTAATAGACCTAAATGAGACAAAGTCTGACGCACAGTAAATTTTCATTTGGAAAGCATATACTTCACACTCCTTTGGTCATGATCTGATGAAATTTTTTTTCATTTTAAGATCTTTGCTTTTTAAATGCAGATCTTGGCAAAGTGACACTGATGAGATGTCTCAAAAGACGCTCATCTTAAGAAATTGTGCATTTAAAGGAAAAGTTCACCCGGACGTCTTCATGTACTCACCCTTGAGTTGTTCACAATCTCTATACATTTCTGTTCTGATGACCACAGAGTAAGATATTTGGAAGAACGCTTGTAACCAAACAGTTATGGGGCACCACTGACGAATACTTAGATACAAAAGAAGATATTTTGAAGAATGTAGGACAGCAAACAGATCTGGAGCACTTTTGGCTACCGTTTCCATTTTTCCTACTATGGTGGCCCATGAACTGTTTGGATATAAGCATTTGTCCAAATATCTCTCTTTGTGTTCATCAGAACAAACAGGTTTATACAGGAACAACTCAAGGGTGAGAATATGATAGAATCTTTATTTTTGGGTGAACTGTCCCTTTAATTCCTGCTGCTTTCTAAAAAAAACAGTTGCATATTATGTCAACTCTCGGCTGGTTGTTCATTCATGAAAATTGACATTAATAGTCTCTGTGAATGCATATCAAACAGGGAATATTTTTCCATGCAATATGCCATGAGAATTAAGCTCCAAGATTTATTCATTCGGCTTAAATCTGCCTCAAAGCAGAATGGAAAGTGATGCGTCTGCAAATGGCTTATCAGAAATCTGTGATATGTATTGGCTCCACATGCTTGCTCACAGATAATTTTGTAAAAAATATATCCAAACATATCCACCGTGAATAAGCGTTGTGGAGAAGCGCTCTGATCTGTTGAGCAAGCGTCTAATGCAGGGCTCTTCAATAGGCGGCCCGCGGGCCACATCCGGCCCGTAAATGATTTTTTTTGGCCCGCTTGATGCAATAAAAGTGTATTCAGTTTCATTTGGGTTGGCATGACATCACCGCACGAAAACACACGAAGCACTCTGATCTCACATAGCTCTCGCGGTACTCCATCAGCCAATCACAATGCTGGCGCGAAAATGCAAACGGCGCAGGTTCATTGACAGCTAGTGACAAGGGTTGACAGCGATATCATGGCGATTGTAAAAAAGAGAAAGGTAGACACAGAATATTTAAAAGCAAAAGCGAATGGACTTAACAGTTTTGTTTTATTTTGCCTGACCACCACAATGCAAAGCCAACGTGTTTATTATGCACAAGACCGTGGCGGTCTGCAAGAATGATAACTTGAAACGGCATTTCGGGGCATTGCGCAGAAATTTCAAATGCAGTTATCCGGAACATTCTGAAAGCCTGTAACCGCAGCATTCTTACGTGTGGCTTGGAACCTGGCAAAGGCCAAAAAACCGTTCACTGACGCCGAATTAATTAAAACCTGTGCAACTGACATGGTGGATAAACTTCTAAATCACGACGCGAAAATAAAGAAAATGGTAACGGAGCAGGTTCCATTATCTGATTGCACAGCAACAAGAAGAGTGGAGCCATTGGCGGGTGAGTGCCTGTCTAATCTGTTATAAGACATAAAGAAAGCAGAAGCCATATCACTCGCAATAGACTCGTCTCGCGAACTTAACCGACATTGCACAGCGGTGTTTGTCCGATTTTTTTATGGGAAGGATTTCCGTGAAGAGCTGCTTTGTTTGCTGCCGATGTATGGCCGCACAACCGGTGAAATACTTTTTAACGAACTAACGGAGTTCTTTAAAAAGGCATGATAAGCACTAGCTTCATAAATCGGTGTTGAAAAATGAAAGAGACGATGGATGCAGTCACGAGGCTGGTAAACTTTATTCGCGAGAGCTCGAGTCTGCCACATCGTCGTTTCCGAGCTCGTCGTGTGCTGAAAAAAGTTTGTGAATATATTGTTACTGTTTGATCAAAACTGAGGAAATAGAACTAATAAAAAACATATTTATATTGTGATGATTTTTTTAAAACAAATAAACAACTGTAAAATAAATAAATAATAATAATAATGACAATAATATTAATAATAGCAGAACAAACATTGTAGTTATCAAATTATAGTCGGTGGCCCTTGACTTGCTATTGTTAGTAGAATTTGGCCCTTGGTGAAAACTAATTGAGGAACCCTGGTCTAATGTGTATCACACAACCATGGAAATGACTTTTTGGCCATCAAAAGCAAAGGTGTCCCGTGTGCCAAATCTACTCTTCCTGAATTCTGTTTGTGTGACACAGCATGGGCTTCGTGTGAATATGTGGCGTGTTCGGGTGTCTAAGATCCACTCCGGACATAAAAAGTATATTTGTTTGCTCGATTAGGCTGGTATACGGTATTTCTATGGATCTCTTGATTCCATTTCCCCTTATTATCATCCAGCAACGGATTCGGGGAGGCTTGAAATATCTAGGCCATGGCAAAATGTGTTGATAGCCAGGATTTTATGACAAACATTTTTATCCCAAAATCAAAATGAAGGAAATGTATTAATAAACATACTAAGTGAATGTAATGACACTAAAAAATCATTTCTATGAGGGTCGTGGTTATGTTTAGGTTATAGCGGGCAGGTGGGTGGATGGATGGGGGGCACAACTGTGGCACCATGAGGTCTTAATACGCCTCTGAGTGTAACGACCCAATAGAAGTCTATGGAAAGTCCTCACGAAGAGACCAAAAGCAACCTGTGAATCATTTCTTTAATCAAACACTTTTTGTCAATTTCTGGCCGCATCCCCAAAAAATAATTAGTGATGCGAGAAACGGTCGACAAAGCGTTTCTAAAGAAACAATGTTGCCTGGGGAGGCGGCCAAGAAGCGGATGACCGTCGCTTCTTCTTTTGTCAATATGTACCTGTAAAATATTGACAAGATTAAAGATCAAGACCCCTTGATTTTTCATCCTCTTTCTCCAAAATGAAAAGAAAATAGTTGATGCTCAGCAAATATGACTTCAGATCGACAGACGCCTATCAATCTTTCATCGGACCAACGCTCGCTCCGGATGTTTCCTTTAACATTTCATCTCAGGACAATCCAGGACAACATTTTAGCAATTTATAAATTCACGAGCACAGACTGTGAGCTGGAAGAGAAAAACGCAGCGTTTTCTGTATGCCGGTCACAGTCCTGGCAGCTTGGCAGACTTACACAAGCCTGATGATTGTTAGTCTTAAAATAAAATCATCTATATGATTATATTAAACTGTAGAAGTTCATGAAATCAGATCAGTAATAAAGTAGCAGCAGCTGGTCGGCTGTGAGCTTTCATTACACAAATGATCCCAGATTATCATTGGACCGTGAACCCTGACCATTTAACCTAAATGATCCTGGGTAATGTGTTATTTTATTGTTGATATTGTGCAGTCGTTTGAAGCAGTATAATGACGGGATCAAACATTGACGGTGTGTATTTTTAGTGTTTACCATAATAACATTTTGTTATTTTTTTGTAGCACAGAATCATTTTTGTTGATATCCTTAATTAATTATCCTTAATAAAATTCAATCGAATTTAAACATTTTTTTGTTTTATTTTAATTATAATAATTATATTTTTTTTATTAAATTGATATATTTTTAATTTAAATTTTAGTTCATTTTCTACCATTAATCAATTTATCTCGTTATCTGCTTTTGTAATTTTCATTATTTATTTATGTAGTTATTTAGTTATTAAATTTGCTATATGGGTTTATTGTTATTTCATATGTAGCTAAGTTTAGCTTTTCTTAATTTTCAGTTTTCGTGCAACTTAAACTTATCTCAAATCTAATTTTACTTTTTAGGTAATATTTAGTCCTATATTTGATTTACTACCAATTAACATAAAGAGTTTTATTAAACTAACCCTGGGGCTGTGTTTTTGTAAAACAGTCCTTTATTTTATTAATGTGCCTAACAGATGTGAAAGCCTGGTTTGGATGTAGTTTTTGTATTATTAAGTCATCATAAAAGCAAACCGGTGAGGCAGGTCGCAATAACACGACTCGCTCCTCTACACAGCGCTCGAGACCCTCGTCTGCATGAATAAAGGGACTGATTTTATGGCAGCGAGGATAGAAAGGCTATCATAAATGCAAATCTCAAATCATAAAAGTTGAAACTCTTGGAAGTTGGAGGGTTGGGTCAAACTCGAGGGAGATTAAAAGAGATTAAAACTGCTTAATACCTGGCAGCGTGTTATTGGACGACTGTCAGTCCCGGGACAGGGAAGGTGACTTTAGCTGAGACAAGACTTATGATCCGTCTGGACAAGCCATCACCTGAAGAAAAGAACAAAAGGAAGGAGATGTTATGTGTTGGTTTGGTAACCACTTCTTTATCGATCAAAAATGCAATAATTCCATATTTAGATTCTAAATTTATTTGCTGCCAGAATAGCTGTGAATTTTGATCTAATTAGGCTGAAGGAAATGCCTTTTTTATTACTTGTTTTGTTAAAAAAAAACACGGCTAGCTATGTGTACCTCTGCAATAAATCAAACAGAATAAAGTGTTTGAAATGACCCTTTTAAAGTATCACAACTTGAAGAGAGCAGATGACTGATCTTGGTGCGCTACACCGCAAAATGCCTCTGAGATAGACACCATGTTGCGTTACAGTTTCCGGATACCACACATCCACAACAAAGTGATTTCCTACTGGCAGAAATCAATAGCACTCCTGTTATGTTTACAACACGAAGGTAGACAGACACGTCGAAAACAAGTCTAAAAACAATCTCTTCTGCTTCATTTCCTCAAAAGTGATGGACAACAACCTCACCTGCTCACGAAAGTTCATTTTCCAAAAAGAGTAAAGCTGGTCTGTGAATGGAGTCGAGCGCTGAGGCGTTGCTGTTGTGTCCGTGTACACAGATTAGTCTCTGGGAACATCACGATGTCTTGCCAAGTACAACCACAATCGTTTTGAGGATGCATGTGGGGTTATGCACACTTTTAGGATACAAGGTCCTCCATCCTTATTTTGACAAGTCTCTCCAAATGTTCTTACGTCAGATATTTAAAAAGAAAACGTGTGATTAATGATGTAGTTCAAAGTGGATCCCAACTGTAAAATATATAAATTTTTGGTTTCATATAATATAAGTCTATGGAGATATTTTGCATTCTGAACAAAAAAGAAAGCCATACAGGTTTGGAAGGACATGAGGATGAAAAAATTATGATTTTTGGTTGAACCAAGTTTAGAAATTCAACATGGCTTGCAGGCACAATTCCATTCTAGCTACACTGAAGCATGTATGACCCCGAAACCACAATAACAGTGATGTAATGATTTCATGCCTTTGATTGAACTCTAATGCAGTGCCAAGCCGTACAGTCCAGAGTACAGTACCCCAGGTCCGACCCTGGACGTGACCTCTGTCAAAGGCGTCAATAGCACAGCCAACCGAAGACCCCCAGTCGCCCCCCAACAACAGACCAATGACTCCAATTAAGGCGACCCGACGTGACAAAGACAAATGAGTGTTTTGGCGGAGAGCCGTAATTGCGTGGATACGACCCATTACCTGCCCTTCCCAGGTGTAATTATTAAACCACCGGTGCCGAACAAATGAGCCGAACATAGGCCTGCGGGCGCAGCTGAGCGCCGACCGGTCTCACCTCGATCTCAGCGCAGGCGTCTCTCCTCCAGACCAACAGCTGCGAAACACCAGCCGCTTCGACTGATGGAGGTCCCCGAGCTAACAAGACCTGCCGCCTCACCTCACAGGCGGAAACATTCATCCACAGGAAACTTTCCCGACTTGAACAGAAGAATGTAGGTTAGATTCAACTTGAGCTGGGATACCAAAGAAGAAATGTCATTGTTTATTCACCTTTATTTCGGCAGCACTTTATTTTACAGTCCTGTTTCACATATACACACTGTGATCTTATTACACTATAATAACTGGGTTATAACTAGGTACTAACCCTCAACCTACACTTAAACCTTAACTTATACCATGTAGTTACCTTATACTACCCAGTAATTTCTTTGTTAAGTACACTATACTGTTCATATTGTATTCTTTCGTCCATGAAGCGCAAAAGGAGGCCCAACGTCACGCAGCAAGCGTCGATGGGGATTTTTACTGCCAAACTCCGCTTGAGGAAATGTCTCTTGACACTAAACATTGAGTTTCATTTTTCACTCCTTTAGGTCTGTTTTTGTTTGTTTAGTTGAGTGAGTTTAAATATGAAGATGCATGGAGATCTGCTGCACTCTTTTAATGTATATGTGAGCAGAGAAATCAGCTCTGTTTTCACTTTACATCTGTAAAGGCGTCCGATTTCATTTTACCTGCTGCCTTGCTCCAACGGAATCGGGCCCATCCCGGCATACAAAAAAGGCATTAATGTACCCCGGGACAGAGAGCAATGTTTTTTATTTGTTTTATTCAATGCAATTTCTCGTCCTGATCTGTTTGGCCCATGCGGCGTGGAAATGTTTTTTAAATCTCTTTAATCATGTTGCGAGGCTGCAGGAAGACGGGAACATATATTCAAGGCGAATGGCGAGTGTAACTTAAGGTGATGCTATCAATTACACCCGGCCGCCTGCAGAAGATATACGGCTATATCAGCGCTGCAGCGTACGGCCAAAACCACAGAGACAGTATTTGAAATAAAAGGTAGACAGAACAGTAGAGGCACTCACTACTGCCCCCTTGAGACCAGATTGAAAATATCAAGTGATGTTACAGTAATGTTACTTTGTGTCGCTCCTCGTATTAGATAAATTATATTGCATTGACTTACACCAGGGGTGTCAAACTCATTTTAGGGTAAGGGCCGGATGGAGAGAAAAGTGACAATGTGCGGGCCGAATCACCTTTTTGAAACCATATTGCACCAAATTACAAATGAATTAGCAAAATAACTAGAAAGACATATTGTTCTGTGAAAGGTGCATTTAATAAATCCTCAGAACGGTTCAATAACACTCTTATTCCTCTTTGAAAAAACTATTTTGTTTAGGTAAGGCAATCAAAACCCTTTCCTTTGAATATGAATATTTTTTGTCAGATACTTTTTAAACTAGTAATGACAAAAATGCAACAGACTCTATTTGTGGACAGACGGTCACATTAAATATGAACCATACAAGCTATACAATATAATTCACTTATAGGAAAAACTGCCTTAACATATTTAACAACTAGTACAGTAGTACAACTTCACTTTGGATATGAACATTAAATATATACTAGAAATTTCCTTTAACAACAAAAGATCTAGATCGCATCTGCATTATGATTTTAATTCCTGACATCTCTTTTCTTCAACCACATCAATCTCATGATGTCATTTAGCTGTCTGTTTGTGAGTCGAGAGCGCAGGTTGGACTTGTTAATGTTCATTACCGATTCTTGATGAATTCTCCCTCTGAAAACGGCTTTGATCCCGCTGCGATTTCGTTGGCGATCAAATAGCGTTACAGCTTCATCAGTCCCTGTTCTTTTTGTGAACATTAACTGCTTTTTTCCGAGGCTAAAGTTAAATTATTGACTTTTCGAAGCTGTCCAGTGTATTTATCAAATTTCTATCTGTATCTCATAGTGCCGTTTAATATTGTACTCGTTTTGCACAGCCACGGCTTGTGAGCAGATTAAACATACCGGCCTACCGTTGAACTCACAGAAGAAATACGTCTTCTTCTGTCAGTTTTCTTTATTTGGACATTTTAAAATCACTAGTCCTTGCCGCACAACTTAGCCGACTTTGTTTTCGAAATGTAGGCGGCGCTTTAGAATGCGCATGCTTGTTAGGGGTTCCGGCAGAAGTCCAATTAAATGATCAATGATAAAATAAAAAATGTAATAAAACAAAACATAACATGGCAGCGAAAACCTGATTGTATTAATAAACTTTATTTAATAAAAATTTAAAATAATAATAAACTTTTATTTCATATTTATATTATTTTTCAAATCTTCCCTCGGGCCGTATTGGACGCCTTATCGGGCCGTATACGGCCCGCGGGCCGTATGTTTTGACACCCCTGACTTACACTATACTTTTTGAGACTAACAGTTTTTGTTTTGTCTTGGCATTGTTTGCCTAGAAAATCTACATCTGAGGAACAGACATGATCGGTGTTTCTACAGTCTAGTGCTTTTGCACTTTTTTGTTGTAAATAAACCAAGAGAAAGAAAAAGCATCAAGGTTTCACATTGCTCCGACAGCTCAGACACTTTCATTTGCTGATGAAACATTGCCATTGTTTTCTCTCTCCTAATTTTACAGAATGTACCATTTCACACACAAAGCGGAAAACCGTCATCTTCGCCATCAGTCCAAACATAATCCTGATATTACATTTCTTTAACAGCTTTCAAATGTTTAAACCATGTTTTATACTATATTGTTCTGATATGAAATGACTATATTTTTTGTATATGAAATGAGCAAAAGGTGTATGATGGCCTTGAGAGCCTGAAAGTAAAGAACAATTTGCACAAACAAAAAAGTAGAAAGTACTTGTAAGGGTGGACTCGAGGGAATTTGAACATATGGCATGAATGAAATGAATTAAGAAAAACGACATTAATCTCATGTTTAAACCTTTAGACTTCCATAAGTGTACTTAAAGTGCTATATTTTCAGACATTAGGTTTGTACCTAAACTTAAAATAAAGTCTTTGGTGCTATGCTTATATCCATTGTTTCTCAAAAAAACTCATATAAATAGAAATAAATATCTCAGGTTTATTTCAAGAAGGACTAGAGGTTTTTGGTATGATAAATAAAAATACAGCACTTACTGTTTCCTCTATTTTATTTAAGAATTCACAGCTAATAACACATATCAACATATTGAGAATACAGCATATATGACTGTTGCAGTTCACATAACCACATGTAAATCTGTTGTTTGTTCTTGCTGTTTTAGTTTTTTTTCCCATGGTGTTGTCTTGTTTAATCTTGTCTGCTATGTTCTGTCCTATGCGAGGTGACGGCTGTTCTGTACAGGAGGCAGACTCTGTGTCGAGACCTGTGGGATTCTGATCCAGGGTCAGCGGAAGATCTTCACAGCAGAGGCATAAAAAGGGCGTAAGAGTGCATGGATGACACACGTGTAATACCCCGCACATCTGTTCGGTGACAGAAGAAGAGCACGATGTAATCTCACACATGCTGCGAGAGGACCACCAGACACACACAGCTGCTGCTGCGGATCAATGATGCAACTCAAACTCACACACACGAAGACACAAACACACACTCGCTACTGCAAATCCACCCTGAGCAAAATCACACACATGGCTGTTTGTTTTGATTTAGATGCATGTTTTAGAGGACGAAAATGAGAAGTGTTGGGCTTTGACTCTCTAGTTGAATGTTTTTGTTATACTGTAAGTGAGAATGATTTTAAGATCTACAGTATTTGTTGTTTATAGTGAAAATGTATATTATATGCAGATTCTGGATAAACCCAATATATAAGTGTTTTCACAAGAAAATTGCTTTTACAGAGGTTGCTCTTTCATAGTTTAGGAGATTCAATCTTGCGGTCCTCGTTCTTCCTGAGCTCCTCTCTCTTTTTGACGCCCGGCGCCTGGGCGGGAGGAGAGGTTGGTGTGAAAGAGAAGAAGGGGGTGAAATGGTCTGATAAAATGATAGCACTCGGCTCTTCTCACAGCAGTTATCACAGCGAACGGTTCTTGCTCTTTTCTGTAAAGCCTTTTTATTCTTCATCATTTCTGACTGCTGATATCTGTATTTCTGTGTCAGACCAAGCGTGTGACATATCGAATCTGGTGTTTACTTTAAACTATGAGTCGGGTCTGTTGTTTGAAAGTAATTTGTGTGTTTGAATGTTATTACAATTTCTCCTTTTCCAGTTTATCTTACACATACAGTACATGAAGACAACTATAAGTGTTTAAGTGAACAATTTGGTGACCATGGTGTCTCTGGCATGACTACTCTCCCATTCGAAAGAAAAAAATAAGAGATTGTTTTAATACCTCTATTATTTCTCCCAGACGTCAATGAGATTAATTGGAGAACAAATTGAAACTTGCTCAAGTGTCAGATTTGTGTCTGTTTTTATTTCTCCAAAGCAATTTTAGATGAACCATTTCAGACTAAGTAAAAACTGAGAAATGCACCCGTCCCACTTTCTTGAGCTTCACAATTAATCTAATGTTTCCCCGGCAGCCCTGACGCTGCGTAATTCAGATCCCACGGGTGAAGCGACTGCAGGGCGAGGGATTACACTGGAGAATATCCAACTATCACCACGAATAAACCGGCGGGTGGTAAAGATTTATCCAGAGATCCCACAGAGGAGATGCCGAGGAGAAAACAGACGCATTTAGGGCCACGAGATGATATAAGAACATCTACACATGCGTCAGACTCTCGTGTATAAAAGAGATGAAAGAGTTTATTTAAAATGACTAACAGGGCAGACCATAAAAAAAGAAACATCACAAATACATAATACATTTCGTTGTACTGTACTTGTATGTGTGTAATGACAATAAATTGAATCCAATTGAATCCAATCCAAAATGAGATCTCTTTAGTATCTCAATGATTTCTCCCAGACTTAAATAACAGTTTGAGGATAGATGTCAACCATGTGTCAAACTGAGCTCAGATTTGTCTCATCTGCAATCAAAAGTCAATATTAGTGAAGATCACAATATGAACTCAAACATTTCTAATCAAATTGACCCAAATCCAGATTATATACATTCGTTTCACACCTCCTCTTCGTGGATTTCAACATTGGATTTCGTTTTATTTCTATTATAGATACTAAGTTGATTCTTTAAATATTCTAAAAAAGTGGTAAGAGCATTGCGTTAACAACGCAAGGTTGTGTGTTTGATCCCAGGGGATTGCGGATACCTATGTAAAATGTATAGGACAATGCAATGTAAGTCGCTTTGGATAAAAGCGTCTGCCAAATGCCTAAATATAAATATAAAAAAGGCAACAAAATGTGCATTAAGGCTTTATATTTTATCGGTCAAGCCCATGGCTTTCTGCAAAATCGACTTAAAACGCTCTTTTAAGTGGCCGTCAACAGGGAAAAATGCTTTTTGGCAGTGGATTTGTGTATTCACAGTAAGAATCGATTTGAACTTCTCAGATTAAAGGAACGTGAGGAAAAAAACACTTGTTTTCATGAAGCCGAGTCGGATTCTTCACTACTCTGTCTGTCAGGTGTCAATACTGAAAGTTTGTTGACAAGCATCTCTGCCGATTTTTCTCTTTCGATAAGAATTACTAACAACGTTTCTGGTTTTCCTGTGTGTGTGGTTTCAGTGTGAACTTCATCGGTCTGTGTTGTGGGGTTTGTGGACAGGTTTTGCATCCTTGTCATTTCACAAGGGTAAATGTCTTAGTCCTGAGAAACAGCTGTAGTATAAGTGTATGTCTGTTGCATGCACACGCATGTCACGAACAACATGTTTTTCTTGCGCCATTCATAGTAACGTAAAGAGCGAAAACATTTGGGCTGAAAAGAATTTGATGGGGAAATGAGTTTATGTTGAGATTTTTTTATAGACGTTAATGCAGACATGTTAGTCTCATGAAAATGTGTTGTTAATACAACATAAAGAATCTTAATTGTGATTTTTCTTTTCTATAAGAAACTAGCATCCCAAAACATCACTGATCCAAATGTAGTTCATAAATAAACATCTTTGGTTCAGCAAACATAAATTTTTAACCGTGTAAGATTATTTAGTTCTTAAATTGGCTGTATGGTTTTATGGAGATGAGTATTGTTCGTGATCACACATGATAGGGACTGTAAATCATCAGATTGTTGATGTGGGTTGTTAAGATCGTGGTTTTGGACTGTGAGTTCAGAGCTTTATCGTTTTATTTGTGCAACCCAAACACATTACAACACTACAGTATTTCAGTGCAAACTAATCCGTCACTTGATGGAAGCTTGTACCGGTTGTGTCCTCAAAAAAACCATGAGCAAAACTATAAAAAAGTTAAAATGTCCCATACTACAAAATAAATGGGTTTGGTGCTCTGTTGGGTCCACTGTAGAATCTTCCGGTCGGGAAGCACTAAAACACCGGAAAGTTCTTTTACTTCTTCCCAAAGTTTGTTGGGTCTAAATTGCACACTTATTTTTAAGGTTGGCATACTACCGTGCAGAATCCGAGGAGATGTTCTTTTTCTTCACAGTGTCTCATGCAAGTGCCTGGACACGTCCTCCACACAGTACATCTCAGATCTCCAGTGCAACATATATACAATATGAATTAAAAACACTCTCTCTGTCCTTCTCTCTCTCTGTCTGCTATTTCAGTCATCCTCTGTTTTTGTCTCCGTCCCACGGGAGCTGCTGTAACCATCTATCAAGAATGTCAGATTTTTCCTGTAACTTCGACTTGAAAAACAGTATATTACTGTACCAGCTGAAGTTACAGAACTTACAGCCGCGGAAAACATATTAAGAGACCAACTCAAAGCACCATTTCAGCTTTTCAGAATGTACCAACAAAGGTGTGCGTTTAGACAAGATTATCTTTTTTCTTCATTCTGTGAACTTCTAACAATATTTCTCGCAAATTTCAAATAATGTAAAACAAATCTGTTTTACTTTTAAGCAACACAAGAGTAATATTTCTTGTCTTGTCACTCTGTCAGTCTTTCACATTGCTGTTAGATGACTTTATGTCACTCCTGAGGTTTGATTTTGTTGAAATTCTGGACTCGAATGACCACAACACATCTTGAAATGATGCTTACATAAAATTTGGAATAGTCTCATTTTATCCGTAGCTGTATATTGTATACTGCACCACATTTCACTTCTGTCAGCTGAACGACTGCGCGTTACAGACATTGCAGTATATACAGGATACTGTGCATCACATTTATTGGAGTTATTGGAATTAGAATTAGCCAAACCTATTATTTTACCTGTTCCAATTTGTTGGGGTTAACCATGTTTGAGGGGTTGAAAGTAACCCAACATTTTTAGAGTTAATGTGTGATCCAATGCTTTGGTTGTCCAGCATCATCACTCTGTCTGCTTTATATCTACATTATGTTCCACAGATGGAGGGTCATGTGGGTTTTAGAATTAAAATTAAAATTTTGGGATGAACTAATTATTTTATTCGAGCACATTTGAGCTTTGTAAGGAGCATCATTCTCCTGCTTTTTGCCAGCATAACTGTTTCTGGTCAGCTTGCTGTGGATCTCTGGGAGTTTCGTGTGGGCCGAGGGGTGCGTGGAACACGGCTAAGAATAATGGTTGTACTAGCGTGTGGGTGGGCAGGGACACAGTCAAAGCAAAGGCCATCTGCCATAACAAACCTCCTGATTAAAAACCTGGGGAGGAGTTTATCGCTTTATTCCCTTCCAGACTCACATACACACAAACTTTTTTATTTCTTTACTTTATAGCCTTTATTGTCCAACACTCTGCCCGTAGGAGAGACAAATATAAATCTATCAAATATTTCACCTGGAGAGCCGTGTGAAAGAGATCGAATGGAGACATAAGCCTCTTGATTTCTCTCACGAGACACAAGTAATCACTTGCGTGTCTCCAGCTTTAGAAAAAATGAAACATTGTCTCAATGCTTTGATTTGCCAAGACACCAAAGTCAGCAATCAAACGCAAACATCTGTGAGCTCCTGAGAGAAAGAGTCAGAAATCTGACAAATGTCAGAGTTTCAGAAGAGATCTACAATGTGTCAAACTGAGTTCGGATTTGTCAAGTCTGCAATCAGAAGTCAATTTTATTAAAGACCAACTCTAATATTTCTCATCAAACCCAAATCCAGATTATTTGACCGGATGTATAGGGACTTTTCCCGGCAAGCATAATGGAAGGGGACCCCCAGAACGCAATCGCAGACGGACGTACGGAACAGATGGAGGGCTGCTCTTGGCCAAGAGGTCCAGGGTTTTTTTAAGTCCCCGTCCAGCCCTGAGCTAATGTAATTAAATTTCTCAACAGAGGACCGTTTCCAGAGTAATGCGTTTTCGCCCGATCACAAGACTGATCAGATGACGGCAACCGTTTATTGATGTGAATTAGTAAACGTAATCTCGGAAACACAAGATGTGTTTTCTGCGCACTTCGGATTCGACTGGACACGAAGACCCCTTTGGTCCATTTAAAATGGGAAGAGCAAATTTTATATTGATGGATTATGCCAAAGCACTTCGGATAGTAGATCTCATCTATCTCTGTCAGTTTACATAACACTGATGAACCTTCGAGTCGTACGCAGGTGACACGAACAAAGCAAAAGAAAACATCTATCATCACAGAATAACGTGTTCATGAAAATTTACTCATCTGTGAATCGCTGCAATGAAACAACAGAAAAAGATGAGGCTCATGAAGAGTATCGGTAGTAACATAATCTGGATTTGGGTCAAATTTGATGATGTTGTGATCTTCACTAATATTGGCTTTTGATTGCAAACGAGACAAATCTGAGCTCAGTTTGACACATTCTTGACATCTCTTCTCAAACTATAATGACAAGAGACATTTGTGTGTTTGACTCTTATGCTCAAGGGAAATAAGCAAAAAATAACCGAGATTTTAAATAAATCACATGATTTTTCTTGAAGTAAACTACTGTAGATTTTGTCTGCTCCTGGCACACAGAAATTTCCATCGCTTAGGGATTTTAGGTAATCTTTCTCAGTTAAGTGGTTTACATTTCCAGAGTTCTCATGTTTTTTTCCAGCATGAGAGTTTAAAAATATTAAAATATCAGGGTTTAAAAGGGAAAAGCACCAGATATTTATCCTTCCATTTTACAAAAAAACTGATCAAAAAGCAACATCGTGTTAAAGAGACTTAAAGTATATTTTACATACTGATATTTGTCCTTCCCCGTCAGCATTTATAAAGTTTGTCGCACCTCACAGAGACAGAACGGGGGGGATTGGGAGTGATTGCCGTGTTCTCTAGAGATCCACACAGGTGGCCTTCTGCTCGGCAGGAGAGAGATTTCTGGGGCATTCAGTCCCCCACCGGGCCCGTGATCTACCCCGCAGCCAACACGCTTTCCTTCCAAAGTCGTCCTCGATGGCTTTGTGAGAACTGAAGCAAAATTACACACACACAAACATTTAGCGTTTGTTCTTAACAGACTCGACTGCAGAGTCACTCAGTTTGAGTTTCAGAAACACAGTTTGATGTGCTGATACTGTCTGAATAAACAAACACAAACACTTGTGTTAGACGATTTTATACACTTACAGTATTTTACAGAGCCTGATTTTCTCAGTGCAAAAATGCAATGAAACATGAAGATTGACAAATGATAAAATTTGATAGTTGAAGTTTATAAAGAGAACCACCTCTTATAGGTTAGCATGCTTACAAAAAAAGAAACCCCTCATAAGGAGCGGATTCATATATGAAGAGTTCAGATGAAAGGCCTTTTGACTTCAATTGCAATGAATAAATTGACACCGTGTCCTAACCAAATACTATGCGACGCCGCGAAAGAGTGTGTGTTCAGAGAAAAACTGTTTATTGATTGTCACTTCCCGTCCCCTTTCCAAGCAGGGTATGGACAGACAGTTGCTTATCTCATCACTTCACGTTTGGTTAGGACAAATATAAACATAAGAACCTGATCAAAATAATCGTTTTAGAAATAAAATGGCAGGCTTTTATAAGTCTTTATATACTTGCTTTTTGTTTTGGGTGTATAAAATATCTATTACTGTAAGAAATTTTAATAAATGTAGTCAAATTAGGAGACCACAAAAATCTGTTTCTGGAAATGTAATATTTGTATTTAAGTAAACTATGAAATTGTTTTTGGGTGATTTTATGTCAATTGACTTCAAGCGAAGCGAAGTGAATAGTTGAGTTGAGTGGGGTTGAGTGATTTGGATTGAGTTAAGTGATTTGGGTTGAGTGGGGTTGAGTTTAGTTATTTTGGTTGGGTTGAGTGCATTGGGTTAGGTTGGATTGGGTTGAGTGATTTGGGTTGGGTTGAGTTGATTTGGTTGGGTTGGATTGAGTGATTTGGGTGGCACATTACTGCAGAGCAATCAGGGGTAAGGTGTTTTGCTCAAGGGCCCTTCAGTCATGACCTGCTGGCACTGAGAATTGAACCAGCAACCTTCTGATCACAAGCCCAACGCTCTAACCCCCAGGCCATAACTTTGAGTTTAGTTATTTTGGTTGGGTTGGGTTGAATGGGTTGGGTTGGGTTGAGTTAAGTGATTTGGGTTGAGTGGGTTGAGTGGGTTGAGTGGGTTGGGTTGGGTTGAGTGATTTGGGTTGGGTTGGGTTGGGTTGAGTTAAGTGATTTGGGTTGAGTGATTTGCGTTGGGTTGAGTTGAGTGATTTGGGTTGGGTTGAGTGTGTTGGGTTGAGTTAAGGGATTTGGGTTGAGTGGGTTGGGTTGAGTTGAATTATTTTGGTTGGGTTGAGTGGGTTGGGTTGGGTTGAGTTGGGTTGAGTTGAGTTTGTTGTGTTGAGTGATTTGGGTTGGGTTGAGTGGGTTGAGTTGAGTTAGTTGGGTTGGGGTGAGATGTTAAAATTCACACACTGGGCTAGAATACATATAAAGCAAAAACTAAATATGATTTGGAACAATAATATATGAGATAGACAGACAGACAGACTTTCTTATTGTATTTCATTTCTCATTCATGAGCGAGCTGTCTGTATGTTATGCCCTTCAGCAAAACTCATGAGTCAGAAAGTGAAACAAGAAATCTTTACTCCTTTCAGGTGGCAGTGTAAAGCTTCCATGATAGAGACCAAAAAGCACCAGTCATTACTCTTACATTCAGAAATCTGCACTTCATCTAACAAGACACGATCTGACCTGAGAGACTCAATGAACTCACACTACAGCCGGTGTAAACCATAAGAGGGCAATCCCATCCCAATCCATAAGCAGCCAGCTTGTAATTGAAATTAATCAGAAAGTTGGCACAGAGAAATGAAATCATGTGCTGAGACTGGAGGTGTGCCAAATCGACATAAATAAATTGGAAAACAGATTCACTTTTTTCTTGACTGTCAGTGTGTCCAAACGTGACAACTGTAGTAAGAGTAGATCTCATGAGTAACTCCACTGTTTTTCAATCGTGGGTTGATGACACACTTTCATCTTCAGACTCAAGGGTCACAATTCACATCATTGTTTATCTCCACTATTCCGATATGACGTGAAGGTGTTTTAGCAAGATGATAATTTGTCTGTATTTATGAAGGATATATGACTTAAAATAAAACTCCGGACTGATAGCTTGTGTGTTGTGATGGATTCAATTATAGACACATAATCTCTGTATCATTAAACTCAAATGTGATCAGTCTGTAAAATCCAGGCTAATTACAAAAACGACTTTCTTATTTGGTATTTTTGTCTGATTTTCCAATAGAAATGTCTAAATATTCTTGAAACAAGATACATTTTCTCATCAGGAAAATGCATCTTGATTCAAGAATTTGCAGATTTTTGTACTGTAAAACAAGACAAAAATACTAACTAAGAAAGTCATCTTTTGCATCGTAAGAATACCTTGAGAATGAAATAAGCAGGAAAATACTCACTTAAACATTACAATATCAACTTTCTTATTTAAAGGATTGGGAATTAAATACTGTACATTTAAAATCTACACCTTATTTTGATTCATTTTTCTATTTGTTTAAGAGTATATTGTACATTTAAATAAATTAAATAAATGAATTAAATAAAGAAATGACATAAGAAGACATTAAAAGGCAATAAGTGATGCATTTATTTAAATTTAATCCTAAAAAAAGTGAACAATATTAATAAATGAACATGAATTTAATTTAATCAATAATCCAAGAATAAGAAAAACTTTGTATAGTGTTTACCAAATGAAACAGTATGGCAGAGACTTACACCTTGACTACACCGGACGTGGAGCGATGAGACATGACAAAAGACAATAGAACGCATCAGTACACATTGTTATATTTCCGCACTGGTTGCCGCACGGCATGACGCGACAATCCCATTAGAACAAGCCGTGTTGTGTCGCATCGCTTCTGTTGTGGACACGGTGTAACTTTGAGCACACCTTTGCAAATACCCACAATGCATCTGGCCTGATGTAAACTTAGGGTGCAGCAGCTCTGTAAAATCACCTGTGATCACGCGCCAACATCAAGACAAAGCAGAAAAATCTCGAAAAAGCCTAGAAAAGACAATGGGAGTTTGACAAGTTCCAAGCCTCTCTGTTTAACATGCAGTGCACTTCATCCGGGGAAGTCTTCAGTCAAGTCCAATCATGTTTACATAATGGGTGTCCATCATGGAACAGACTTAATGAAAGCTTTTATTCAATTCCTTCTCTGAGCTGCGGAAAACAAGCTGAAATTAGTGTTTAGTGACTTCTAGCTACACAAGCTCGATTTCACGCGCCGTTGCGTGCCGGAGTGTCAGAACGGGAGACGTAACACAACGCCAGTACACAACGTATTCTCAGCTGAATAACAAAACGTAGAGAGAAATGACACTAACATCTGAAGGTCACTTTATCATCCATCAAGTTTCAACACAATTGAAACGGCTGCACGTGTACGATATTAATGTTTAACAGCCAAAGTACTTCTCCCCTTATTAATATTAAACATTCTTGCTGTTTTAAGATAGAAAGATGAAATATCACACGGTTTCCTCCAGAACAAATTCAGCGCAAACATACATTTGATATCACAGTTGGACGTGTTCTGGCTAGATAGTTGACGTACGGCTGTCAGCTGACATACAAACTATATAATACAGTGATGCTTTACAAATGTTCTGTACATCACAGATGTGATTTCTCTGCATATGAATCTATACAGATGTCACATCGCAGGATTGATATTCTGCACCTTCTGCTTCTCATTAATACCGCAGCAGAGATGGATGCATGACAGAAACTTCTGCTGAAATACTTAATAGACGGAAAAGTTTGCTTACTTTTTATCTAGCTCTTTTTACAGTTTCCAACACCTACAGACGAAATTTCCAAAACTTGAAAAAAAGAAAAAATTGCATTTGTAATAAACATGCCGAACAAAATCTGTGATTATACGTGTCAAGATGTGACCAAAATATCATCTCTTCTCTTGACAGTCATCATCTTTGTGTTTGAACAGTGAAAGAGAAAAATCTCCAAAACTGTTTGTCAAGATTATGTTTTAAACATTTATTTCAAATCAGAAAGTATCGTACATTTTGGATTACCTGCAAAATAACTATGAGAACATTTAACCGTTTAAAACCCAGTTTTACAGTTTTAACCCATTATTGGGTCAAATATGAAGCACAATAACTACCAGTCAATTTTTTTAGATGATGACTTGTCGGACAAGCTATTTAAAATCACTTTATTCGGCATCAAATAAGTGTTATTGAATGTTATCAGTGAGTTATTTTTACACTGAGGACGATTTTTATATGGTATTTTTATACCCTTAAAGGCCAGAAAACTGAGATTTCCTTTGGAATGAAACAAAAATACTGTACAGAAGAAACTTCTACAAACCATTAGCAGTCATTTCAAGGAGGTTTGCCTTCTCATTACACCCTCTGACTTATATCTGTTTGTCAAACTAATTGGTGTTTAAAAACAAGGACACATTTGCTAACCAGTCACGGCCACTTTACTGAATTAAATTTCCACACAATGGTGCGTGATTGTTTGTGAAAGAGATTTCACCTAAATGAAGTGTCTCATATGTCTCATCCTATCTCTATTCCCAACTCAATCTGACTCCTTGATGACACAGTCCGCTCACGTCTGCGGACACGAGAACCTCATCCATCCCCCTGAACGCCGGCCCCGTCGCTGTCTCTCTCCTCTTTACGCTTTCTCTCTCTCTTATTCAAACGCAGGTCCTGCGACGGCAGCAGCCGCACGGGTGCGCTGGGATCTTTCGTTAATTCTTTGCACTCTTTGTGTTTTGGTATAATGAAGACTAATGAATATCTAAAAGCTCTGTGGCTCAGGAGGAGATGCTTGAATTCAGAATGAGATGATGAAGCTATATTATGATGCGCCTGTGGAAGAGCGACGGATGGATGAGTGACCTCTGCAACAGTCCTGTGTATTTGAGGAATAGTTGAAGCGTTCTGTGCTTTTCTTAAAGGGCCGCGTTGACATGTAGAACCTTTGTGTAATGGTTATGTTCAGAATAGTACGCATGCATACTGGTCACCGTATTTTTGCGGTATGTTAGTTTTTGTATGAACAAGACACCCAAATGACCTGCAGAAGAGTATTTGACAATGTCAGTATACAACCGGAGAAAAAATGCATTAACTGTATCCCATAATGCACCTGAGTTGACCATAACTGTGTTGGAAATGGAATAATGTGCATCGTGTGAAAAAGTGTGAGTTTCTAAAAAATAGAAGGTAGGATCTAGTGCAGTGTCATGCATCAAACATTTTAACAGCATTGTGCTAAACACTGCTTATTTAGTACAATCATTTGCTGGTTGCAGTCTGCACATTTTTGCCAGTGCATTCTACACATACAGATCCACACTATGCATGCTATAATGTTATATTATACATTGTTTACCACAACATATTAATTTGCGCAATACTCAGTGGCGGACTGAGAAGCAAATTCGTCCCTGGATTATCCGTGTGTAGCGTGTGCATTGCGTGTCCAACTTGCTAAAGCGATTGCGTTGCGTGCATTCGTGTTAATAATACGTCCGCCAGACAGCCCCTGGTTACTGGTCAGTCCGCCCCTGGTAATGCTACAGAATCCTATAGTAATTATTTTGCACCGTACTAAGAGTAAACAAAAATGTATACTTAACTACATATGGCCGCGACACCCAGCATTTAACACGGCGTGACTTCAGCGCCACATTCTCTATAAAACAATATAGTCGTCATAGCAGAAACACTGTAAAAATGCTGGGTTGTGTTACAAAACCATGCATGTTTTTAAGAGTGTACTTTGTAGTATGCTACAAAGTAGCCAGTACACAAAAATTCCATTACACAAACAGGTTTTGACTATGTTTGGATAGTCACAAAGAAACAGTATTATATAAAACAACAAGCTCTACAGATAAAGCGCGAGGCACTCCAGCAAGAGATTATGTAATAATGTTCTGTCTCCAGCAGGTAGTTTATCACAGCACCATAATTAATACCCATCCAGTAAAGGGAGTGTCGTATACTCGAGATGTGTACACCGCACAGACTCCAGAATCCCATAGCTTGCACATTCAAAGACAAAAAGAAGCGGTGTGCTGGTGTGGGCGGTTAAACCCACGGAGGCTTGTTTAATGATATCCAATCACAATGACTTCCTCTCGAGCAGGAAATGAGCGCCTTCCTCACTCGTCAGACACAAAAGACGTGGTTCCTGCTGCCAAAGACAGCGTGGGGTGAATTTACACACATCCAGTCGTTCTTTACACGTTTTATGAGGCGTGAGACGGAAGCCGTGCATTTTGTTCTAGTTGAAGTTCAACTTCATATTACAAGCAAGTGAATCAGAGAGGGCAGATTTGATGGAAGTAGAATGTGTTTCACATCATGTAGCACATGTAATGTGACCGAGCCAATGCCATCATAAAAAAACTGACAAAAAGTCCTATTTTTTACTTTATTTACATTTTCTACATTAAGTTATGAATATGTGGGTGAGACAGAAGTCAGTTATTTAATTGTTTTGTTTATGAATTCTTTATGTTGATAAATCTGCTCCCATTGTTTTTGTGCGTGTTTTTTCTTTGTTTGTGTCGTGTTTGGAACATATGATTATTTTCTTTTACTTTCTACGAACAATTAAGTATAAAGTATAAATCGATAAAAAAAAGTATAAAATTATCACGCAGTTTCTTAACAGCGATAGCATAAAACCCTTTCTAGGTCTGCCTGGTTCCATAAAGAACCTTTAACATCCTTTCACAGAAAGCTCTTTATTCTTAAATTTTATGGGTATGAAATAAAAATGTCTTTTAAGAACTTGTAACGTGTACAAGGTTCTTCTACGGAATCGCTGTAAGGAGTGTAAAGAACCCTTTTTTGTTCCCCAAAGAAAATTGGGTTAATAAAGGAACCATTAATTTCTCATTTTATAATAATCTCACGAAAATAATTTATAGATATACATACAATATATATATATACGAATAATGCTTGGTTATTTTCAACTCAGCGTTGGGTCATAAATAGACAAACTCAACCTATGGATAAAAATACCTAGAAAATGTATATATTTGACCAAATAATAGGATAAAACAAACCATCATGGGTTCATTTATAACCCAAAGGTTGGGTTTGTGCATTTTGAACCAATGCTGGATAAAAAAAATCCTAGTATTTTTACAAGGTTCTTTACAATACACCTTGAGAAGAAACATTTAAGGAACTTTTATTTTTAAGAGTGCGGGACTGTAAAGAAAAATCCATTCTTATTATTCCCTGCAGTTATAAGCTATTTTAAGACTTTTGTCTGATGTAAGAGATGAATGTGTGTGATAAAGACAAACAGCTTTAATGTGAGATTCCCATCAGATGTTATTTTGCTGAATCAGAACGTCTGTTTGTAGGTACGCTAGCTTTAGGAAACTTTAAAGCAGTATGTTTCACCTTTAGCGATTATGCTTTCTCCCTGTGAGATCTATTTGTGAGATGTGTTTCTCATACAGTAAATCTATTTGTCTTTTTCTTGAGCCCGTGAGGATACAACGACACTAATAACTCGCAAACGGAAGCCCGCCAAACATTTCTTTACGTCAAAAATAAAATACAAAGAAAAATAAAAACAAAGATTGGTTGATATTGTGTCGTTACCGAATAAAAACACAAAGTCCAGAATCCATTATGTAAGCTCGACTGCTGAGAAAGTCCTGCGCTCTGGGAACATTTCCCATCGAGACAGAGAGAAAGAGAGAGGCTTTTGCTGCAATTTCACAATCAATCCAAATTCTGTCACGACATACTGTTGTTTAATGACTCAGGGAATAAAGTCAATCACATGAGGCCTTTAAGTTTCGTGCTCTGCCGATGCCAAATTGGGAGCGTAATAACAGGGTAGAGCTCTGGAAATAAACAGACGCATTCAGGGAACAGCCGAAAGTGATGCTATTTAGTTCTCAAAGTCAAACAATGAAGAGAAAATAGAGAGTTAGACGTTGTGGATGTTCATGCTTGGATGCTTTAACACTTAGTGTGTGTATTTGTGTGGGAGAGAGATGAGGAAAGAAGAAAGGCGGAGAAGAGATGGAAGGCGGGTGTGAACAACAGTAGGGAGTTTGATTTTTTTACATTTTTTAAAGACAATTCAAGTGATGGTTAGCCCATGCAAAATCTGTCAGACAATAGCTTGGTGGTTGCCAGGGTGTTGCTAAGTGGTTTCAATGGCTTTTTGCTAAGGTGTCTTACTAGTAACTTCTGGGAACTATTGAGAGGATCCATGAGCCGCAATTGCAGTCAACACAACTCTCTCTATAATCTCTATTCATAGAAATATTATAATATTTAAATTAATTAAATTCATATTTAAATAAAAAATTTTTTTACTCATATTCCAATAAAATAATTTTTAATAAAATGTAATTTTCTATTGAGTTTATAAAATAATACACTATACAAGTTAGACCAACTTATTAAACAAGTGAAGAGTTCATTTACAAAAACATCAAAATGTATGTTTTTTCATTGTGCGTTCCAATTCATTTCAATCAAGCAGTTTTATTTTAGTTTTTTTATTAAGTAATAACTAACAAATACAATAAAACACATGATAACACAATAAACAACCTGATTTTCCTAAACATTTTTGAATAAGAATAATCTTCTGCAAATAAACTAAATGTTAATATTAAAGTATGTATAACGTATATGTTCAGTTTATCGTAAGCATTTTGCCCGTCTCATAAACAGATATTAGTAGTCATGAAATCTTTCTAAACTTCTATGTTTCAAGACTGCCGGTGTTACAGCCATTTTGGGATTGTTGCGAGTCAAGCAGTCCTCTTCTCTGCTCCGTTATGAAGATATTCGTGATTTGCCGATTAAACCCTTACCACAAAAATGTTAATCCTAAAATGATGACTGACTCGCCTATTATTTTTAAGAGTTCTCATAAACCAGCGAGATAGGAGCTACTTTTAGCCTTTGGATGTTTCGTGAATACGGGCCCTGGTTCATAAATCCACAATCCTAAAAAGTGTTTAGGCCTACAAATGTCACCTAAATTCATCTCAAAACGTCAAAACCTCTACACGTTGTGTTTGCAATCTAAGAAAAATAAAGGACAGACATTTCGTTGGTCAAAATGTTGACACAAACCATGTAACTTTACTTCTCTCCAAGCCGCATAATTTGAGGCATCTTTCACGTCCGTAGAGCAAACAGTACCGGCGCTAGAGTTTAATGCCTAAACTTAGCGATTACAACAACGCTCTAACCGTGAGTATGATCAATAGTACAAGTGATGCCTAAGCAAACGCCTCTATTGAGAGAAAAGAACAAACAGAACGAGTGTGTGATGTGATGTACGGTGAATTCATGTATTCGTGATAGATGGCTCATGCATGTGGCATCGCTCTCTGCAGGGCTCTGGGATTTGGTTAAGCACAGCATATAAAATCCAAGATATATCTCAATGTACTGTGTTGTATCTCATCATAATTGAGGTCTGCGTGCGCGTGTGTGTGTGGTTGTCTTGCTGCGATATAATGAGAGCGGCCAGCCAAGACAGAGTTTCCTCTAAATATAAACCCTCAATACTACAGAATAAGAACAGGTAATGTGCATTTTACTTGAAACCTCGGCAGAGGAGGAGCTAATACATGCACAAACAACAGAATAAAGTTTCTGACCCGTCAATATGAACTCTCAAACATTTCTCACTCATTACACTTTCAATCCGTTTTTATTTCTCTTAAAGCCACAATATGTACGTTTGGAGCGCTAGGTGGCTCACTTTTGAAACAACAAAAAGGGCAAAGATAAATGACGTCACGTAGGAGTGTGGAATTATGCGTTTTCACCATCCAGAGGCGTACGGAGGTCGCCCATCATGTTCACGGACGAGGTAATGAATTCATTTTATTTTGTCATCGTAAGGAATTAGCTCGCAAGAAACGTGGAATGTAATGTTACGTTGGCCCGCTAATGATATTGGACTTTGTCAATTGCTTTGGTAGCGTAATGCTACACAGTTTAACGTGTTTAATGCAGTCATACAGTCGTCGTTTAAAACGCTTTTTGGGGTTTCCTTTACTCGCCAAAGAGTCATCGTGATCCATAATAACAGAACAACAGATGCTGCGTCCCAGATGCTGTATAACCACTTCAGCATTTGCGTGTTGCCGTAGTTACAACCGGAAACTGAGAGTCGTGCGGAGCAGCGGATATTTAGTCACTTATATGCGGGAAAAATACAAGGGAGACAAGAGACGGGACATAATATTAAATAGGAATTTCTCTGGATTTGAGATAATGTATGTACACAACTGCATGATATATATCAAACTGCGCAAGTGATTTTTGGATATTTCATACCATATTCCATATTGTGGCTTTAAAGCAATTTTACAAGAAGCATCTGAGATTAAACTAAACTGAGTGCTTTCCTCTGAGTTATTTTAGACTCAGAAGTGAGTTGCTCTCTCTTTCACAGGAGACATGAAACATCATTTTGAAGCGTGTGTCTATATAATGAGTAAAAAGCTTTTCCTTTATATCGCAAGAGGTCATTTGTGATTCACATTGCTTACACATTATAATTAAAGCCCATCCACAGCTTTCTAATGACCCTTTGGACATTTACATTTCATTATTATTCATACTCGCTGCTATTAATTCGTCAAGAGCAGAAGAGATAATGTTTACTGTGACTCATGACTGAGAAGTTGCTGGCTCTGCAGAAATCCACCACATGTTTGTGTGTTTCATCCGCTATCAACCTCTAATGAGGCAAAATACAGAATTAACTAACAGGCAAAACAAACGCGACATCGGAGAAGAGAAGCCCTCACGCCGGAATACTGATGCTTTAGTATGAATTTGTAAGGGATAGTTCACCCAAAAATTAAATTCTGTCATCGTTTATTCACCCTTCGTGTCACCTTTACATCAGTCTTTCTTCAGCTGAACACAACAGATATTTTGAGAAATATCTCAGTGGTTTTGTGTTCATACAATGAAAGTCAATGGGGTTCAATGTTGTTTGGTTACCAACATCTGTCAGAATATCCTTTTTTGTCTTCTGCAGATTAAAGTCATGCCCAGTTGCATAAACGTTTCCGCTAAATGAAGACAGCATCTTAACTCTCACTATATTTAAACTAGCCCAGTCTCCTTTTTGTGTTACTGATTTAGAGAATGTATGAGCCGTCTTAAAGAAAAAAATGAGAAGACTAAATTCTCAAACTAGTCCAAGTAGTTTATGCAACCGGCCCAGATTGGTAAATGATGAAAGAATTTCAATTTTTGGGAAAACTATAACCTCTAAAACTCAACTGATGTCATTGAGATGGTGAGATTGAGGATATCTGATATGAACATTATTAACACCTTAAAGTTAAATATATAATTTACGTTTTATTATAATTATATATATAAATTATTAATCAGACGCTTGCCACAATTGAACGACGGTGAACGAAGAAGGCTCACTAATATAATAATAAATAAGATATATTTTTGGGAAAACAATCCTCAATTAGTCAATTTTCGGTGGATTCTAGTGAACCCAACGTCTCTTGCAATTCCAGATATTTTTCCTGAGAAAAAAAGTCTCACGGATGTCTCTGTGTGTCAAATTGAGCTCAGATCTGTCACGTCTGCAGTCAAAAGTCATTATTATTATTATCAAAAGTCATTAAATTTCCAATCTACATTCATCTTACACCTTCATGGATTTCCACAATAACGCTCTCATTTGTTTCTGCTTTGTATGTCTCTAAAGCATTTTTTAAGCAATCTAAGACTACGTTGGTTTTCAAATGAAACACAACCGAGAACTCCATCCCATCTCCTGCTAAGATCGACGTAACTTTCTTCTTTGGGAATGCATCTTTCACCTACACGAATACAAAAAACTAGAACGTGTGACAGTGTGTGCGTGTCCTCTTATCTCTCTCCGACCTTAATGACCCCATGCCACAATCTTGATGTCCCGCCGTCCTGCTTGCAGATTGGTGGTTTGGGCACATGGTGCTGAGACAGAAGCGAGATGGGATGATGTATGGCCGATGCGCTAATCACCCGCTCATTCACATCAATTACACTCCCATCTGACAAGCAATCCACCACTGAACACTAATGGTTTTTTAAACGAGTGGAGTCCGGATCAACTCTGCCAACTCTCACGCATGATTGATTGACCACCGGATTCTGCTCCACTCGTCCCCGTCGCCGTCCGTCTCGGCGTTCCCCAACAGGTAGCTGACAGCCGTGGCACGATGACGGAAGTTTGAGACGTCAGGGAGCAGGCGTGAACAAATGCGCGGCGGTGACTGATGGATGGCGTTTGAAGCCTGTCGTTGGGCTCAACGTCTTTTTCCTCGGGCGCTGTTAGGAACCCGGCGTGTCCTTGTTATTTTTCGAGTCGAGCGGTACACAGACAGCTCCGGTGTGAGCCTCGGATTATGTGGATTGAAGTGCTAATGAGAGCAACATCCTCTTGGCACAATAAGCTGTACTGTTATACAGAATCATCTCGCCTGTATTCTGCTCTGAAGAATGTATTGTTGTGATATAGCGGATACACAATGAGCTCAGCTGCTATCAGCCTCTGTAGCCGCGCACTGAAGATATAATACACATGTTTGCGTCTGCGGCCTAAACAGACACAGTTTGAGTTCCTGGCTAATGAATATTCACAATATATTCGTGAGGCTTTTCCAAGCAGACTAAAAATAAGCGATACCAGAGCAACACAATGTTGCCTAGATGATGCTCTTTCATAGCGCCAATCTCAGATGCTTCTCTTAAAATTGCTTATGAGAAGCAAATGTAAACTAATCAATTGTTGAAACGTGTGAAGACTAAAATGAATATAAATTGTGGAGGTAAAATAATCTGGATTTGGATAAAAATGACAAATGTGAGCTCAGTTTGAGACTTCGTTGAAATTTCTGCTGAAACTGTGTTTCTGACTCTTTTTCTCAGGAGAAATATCTGAGACGCAGATGAGACTTTAATAATCAATTTGCGTATTTTAACCTCAAAAAGAGATTTTTGATTTCTTGTGGGAATATTGTGAACAATATAAATTGTAACGTTACAAAATGTGAAATATCTGCATGTACCTAAGAGTCGGTAACAAAGTGTTTACAAAGATTACCGGTTTTTCTTATTGTGTTAAACAGTACATATAAATAAAAACATTGACATTTAATACGATTCTTACAGGCTATGCAAACAGATAGCACCAAAATAACAAAAAATAAACAACAATATAAACAAAACAGCACATCAACTATTAGGAATATAAAACAGAGTTGGGCTGTGCATGTCTCTGGGGTCACCCATGTCACCGTCTCCAGGAACGATCACAGAGGCGTATTTGGAAAAGCTTGATAATTTAGTCCATGTAAAATGTGTGATATTTACTTACTATGCAAATCTGGTGGACCAGCCCACTGGGAAAAGTCACAGAGATGCTCATCGCTTCAGCCGAAAGCCCGAGCAATGAGAAGTAACGGAACGGCGCACACACACTCCTACATAACACACACCCACACGTACACACACAAATGCAATGTCAGACATCCTCCGTAATATGGAGAGCTCAGGAGGCTTCTCTAGACATTGATTTATTACAACACTACTCGATGGAACAATGAAGCACACACAAAGCGACGTTTAGAGTCCGGAGGCGTCGTTTCTCTTATGCGCGCTGCCTTTTGTCGACCTTTCCTCCAAGACCCGTGTTCAGCCGAAGACAGAACACACTACCAGCTGAGTGACTTATAGTTTCAACAGCAATTGAAATTTCTGTCCTACCTGTCTCGAGTTTTGAATTAGAACGACGCGAGGAGCTTTTGGGACGATGATGAGTCATTTACAGCCCCGACAGCGCAAAAAACATGAAATGAATTACTACCAGCGTGAGGCAACTGTCAGGAGGATCTCGTTCGTATTTTACCTCCCCCAAAAAATACACTTGATTTTCATAAAGAAAACAAAGACTAGTTAGTTTCTGTTGTGTTATTACATCCTACAATTTAGGCATGTTGTCACATCTTATTATTGTAAACAGGGTTGCCAGATCAAGTTAAAATAAGCATATTTGAAGGTTGCTTTTAAATTAATAAAGTTGTATAGGTCATTCTAAGTTATGCATTATTTGTCGAAATCTTAAAACAGAATACAAATTTAGATTTGTTGATTTGGGGCTTTTTGTTTATACAGTAGATCTGGCAACAAAAAAGTATATCGCTGCTGACTTCCTGAGACCTCATTTCTCCAAAATTATTTAAGCAATTTCCACTTGTTATTACAATACAGATAGTTCTCCACTCAGTTCTTGAAATAAATACTTTGAGAGTTAATAGATTGAACACTTAAATTAGCCGAGTTCATAGCTAGATAAAAAACTGTAATACCGCAGAAATAACGGTACATGTTAACGTTAGTGTTTTATGCATTAGCTAAACACAGACATAAGGTTCACACATATTAATTTAAGTTAAGACAAAAATAAATAGTCACACTTTCGGGTTGTGATTCGGTGGAGCTAACAGTTCCAAATAAAGTTGGTATGTCCCCCTCTTTCAAGGATAGTCTTTTAACATATCCTTCAGTGAACAGGCCAAGATTATTGAAGCAATCGTCGGTGAAATGATGCTCGCGCAGTGTAAAACCCTGAGGTTATACTCCTTTGGTGTCGTTTGAAAAATGAATTGTAACCATCGTTTCCTCAGAAGTTCCTCCTTTGATAGTTTAAATAAGACAGACTTTGTTTCACAAAGTTGAACACGTGTTCTAAACATGATGCACACGCATCACAAATGAGCGACAGTGTTTGGGGGAGGACACGGCAACCTAACACACTGCATGAAATGTCATTTTCGTTCCTTACTCTTTTACGCTGAAATCTATGGGAATGGTTATTTTATATAAGTGTGCTGCATTTAGCAATGATAAACTACACTACACTATAAATCTGCATATATGCATAGTATACGCTCTATATAGTATAGTAAAGAGTGTTTGTGTGCTTTTCTAAACAACCACAGCCATGTGTCTTTGTCAAATGTGTATATAAATATGCATATAGAAAGAGTTTCGCTTTTCTCAAAGATATATCTTGGAATTTAAAGAGAGCCAAACTCAGCAATTGAATGTGAATGCGCTGAATTGTATGGTGTGTTTCCGCACACTAACATCTTCGTTACGAAGCGCAGTAGCTCTCCGTGAGCGAGAGGGAGCCATTCTATATCCGCAATAAAAGCCGCATCAAAGCCCTGAAGAAATCAAATCCCAGAGATGGCCCGCAGTCAACGGATAAGTCAAGTCAAGTCAGCTTTATTTATATAGCGCTTTTTACAATTTTCATTGTTACAAAGCAGCTGTACAAGAAAACATTGACTATAAGTAAAACATAAAAGGTTATGGATGTCAAAACACAGGTCAAATATCAGACACACAATAAAATTAAAGTGTTAATTAAATAAGACTATCAAATTCTAGCAGCCCCCCCGGCCAGGCAAACCGTGCAAAACAGTCTGCAAACGGTGGCGAGGAACCCAAAACTCCATTGGAGGAGAAAAAAAACCTCAGAGGGAGACCAGGCCTAACCAGGGGATTCCAGATCCTCTCTGGCAAAAACTGCTGCCTCTGCACAAGCTCGACAGTGCGCGCACAACAAGGCAAAATAAAAAACAAAGTTAGATTTAAAATTATCATTAATAATCTAATAGCGACTGAAGTTTTGTAGAGTCGCCACGTCCTTCATCCAGCATTTGTCAGGTCTGGGAATGGATTGCGTCCTGCCCGCTCCAGTAACCTTGGAACAATGAGACAAGACTGGCTGAGAGTAGAGTACTGTTCTGCACTCTTTGATGCAACAAATGCATCAGTTGTTATTGGAAGTGTTCCTGGTTCCGGTTGATCTAACTAGTGCAGCCTAGATCTTTGAAATATATATATTATGATAGTCTAGTGTATGCAAGATTAAAAAGAGTGTGTCTGCCTCCCGGACATTGCAGGGAAGACTGTTCCAAAGTTTAGGCGCTAGATAGGAAAATGATCTGCCGCCTGCACTTGATTTTGAAATTCTAGGTATTACTAACTGACCTGACGCCTGAGAGCGTAGTGCACGTGATGGACTATAATACGTAAGAAGTTCTCTCAAGTAGTGAGGAGCTAAACCATGCAAGGCTTTATAGGTAATAAGCAAGATTTTAAAGTTTATGCGATGCTTTACAGGTAACCAGTGCAAGGTTGACAGAACCGGGCTAATATGCTCATACTTTTTTGTACGTGTAAGAACTCGAGCTGCCGCATTTTGGACCAGTTGGAGTTTTGGATAAGAATTTCACATTAAAGACTCTGACAATCCAACGCCGTGCACCGTCGTCTTTCGCACAACTGCAAAACAGAGATAGCGAACATGAGATTCACATGAGCCCAGGGCCAAGAGAGCCCAAACCACCCTATTAAAACGCTGAATACATTTCTCACACAATTTGTGCCCGCTTGCTTTCCCAGAGCAGAGCTCACGAGCGCCGGTCACTTTCTTGTCCGAGAAGATCAAGTCCCTTATTTAACGCCGTGTTTAGAGTACACAGGTTGGGCGACACGCGCTTTAACATCGCCCCGTACGGTTGATCCAAGTCAGCAGTCACTGCTTGCAGATATTCTTAATCGTATTACATTTATCACGAGGACTACAAATCAAGACACAATGTTGTCTCCTTGACAGAGAAATAATGAGGGGTTCTAATTAAGACAAAGCTCCGGGCATGTTGAAGTCCCCTGGGACCGTTCAGACATCACTATAAGAAGCTGAAATGACAGAAAAGAACATGCCAACACTTTGAATTGAGGTAACAGCATGAGAAACAGACTGAGGCCTCCCGCTGGGGCGGATGCAAGAGCCCTCTGGATGCAAAGCTGAGGTTTCTATCAGTGACGTTTGATGGGAAGCAAGATTTACTCAAATTGAAACTATTTAAACGTTATCAAATCAAATATTTGCCTAAATATAATTTTAAACACTTAAACAAATTTAGAATGTGACCTTAGGAGTGAAGTAAAATATGATTAAGTAATTCCATCTAATATAGCAACATAAAAAATGTACAAATAAATGATGAAATCACAAAACAACAAAGCAAAATTAAACAAATAAAAACTATTTAAAAATATGATTATTTATAACATACATAACATTAATACATAACATTCATATTATATTAAAATAATAATAATAATGATATCTCAGATTGTGTGTCTTCATTTTAGTGTCCTGTTACTTTCCTATAGAATCCAAATTGCACATTTCTCACCTAGTGGACAATAAACAAGATCTAAACAGAGAGAGCAACCAAGCCATCTCTACAGAACAGGCTCAATTATTCTGAAGTTCATTTAAAATCTATTGGTTGTGTAACTGGTTACAGAAAAGACAATCTAACACATTCTGCATACAGCAACACTTGTACATCAGACACATGAGGGGGACCGTTTCTGACCTGGACCATCAAGAAACATACTGGCAACTGCACCTGTCAACACTATCAAGTTTTCCAAGATGAACTGCACACTAACTCTCTAACCTTTCTTATTAAATAAACAAAAAGCAACCGATGAAGATGCCCCTAGATAAAACAAAGCGTAATGTCCTGCTTTTGTCTTTCACCTGTGTTTAAAATAAATGGATCTGCAATAGCGTGCTATTACTTACTCTTTGTGTCTTCTTCGAGCAGAGGTTTCCCCTCCAGCTGCTCTGCCATAAAGGCTTAAGAGAAAAGACGGTTCACTTCTCTTTGCTCTTGTGTGTAATTGTTATGATGCGTGTCATGTCTTTCGCTGAATGCCTGAGGTTAGCCTCACTTTTCAATTGTCTTTTTACTGTAATGAAATATTTCCAGTAAACTAGCAGTGTTCTCGAGGCATACACATTTATGTGGATTTCTCTATCGCCACAAAGACTTGGTTCCCGCACGATAAAGAACCCAACAAATGACAGCGATGTGACACAGTGAGAGTGCACGCATCAGCGCTTTACAGACAAACAGCTTTAGGAGGCGACATTACACAGTGCTGTGGCTCTTATAATCTTTATCATAGTCTTGTTCATTTGAATAAAGGTCATTTTTAAGAGATACCTATGGTTCATAGTGCTGCTGCGGATATCATTCATACCGAGAGACTGACTGGACCATGCAAAACAACTGCACAAACAACATTTTTGATCATTTCCATCTCAGTGTCCTTTTTTCCATACTTACAAAAAATGATGATTTAAGTGTGTTTTTCAGTATACTTTTTAATAAAGTACTTTTTAATCAAATATACTTTCAGTCACCGTACAAATATCCACCATTCGATTTCAGCGATGGTCTTTAAGCAATCCTACATGACCATTTATTTCTCATTCTGTTTATTCAAATGCAACCAGAAAACATGTGTGTAATACAACAAAGCTGATGATGGCATTATACTTTTGCACGCTGTACTTCTCAGAAAACATTTTGTAAACTAGTTGTGTTTTTTACATTTACATTTATTCATTTAGCAGACGCTTTTATCCAAAAGTTCCGGGAGCAATAAGCGATATGTCATAAAAGAGCAATAATACATTAGGTGCTAACACATAGTTTCAACAAAAGCTAGACCACTACCTGTTGAGAGAAGAGAGAGAGTTAGTTTACTTTTTTCTCATTTGTCTGTCAAGTATTCAAAGAAGAGAAGGGGTTTAAGTAGTTAAAACCCATGTGTTACAGGTCAATTTAGTCCCAAATACTGAACTAGTATACACTCAAGAGTATATAATACTATAGTGCATAATATGTACAAATTATTAAATGACGCACATTCTTTGTTTTCTATAAGCGTTGCTGTATTTTTGTGTATTTCATTAAAAGATGCTCGACCCCATCATGCGTCTGTACCTTCAACGCACCTGATGTCGTAAACACAACGCAAGCCATGAGGACTCGAACGCACCACTTTACATCTAATAAAATAACCCTAAACTTCGTCTTTGTCAAGGTAAAGAACCTGCAGAGTGTTTGTAAATAATTGTATTCTGCTTTAAGAATGTTCAATACACTACATACATCATTTGAATGCATGTAATGTTGGAGAAGCGTGGCTGTATTTCTCATTAACCTCAGCTGCTGTAGTGGTTGTATTTCGCACGGCCTCTCATTCATCAAACAACAACAAGCTCTCAGCTCCGCTGTGTCTACATGATACCTGTTTCCCCGAGGGCCAATCTCGTGTTCTCATAATGCTGTTAATCCACACAGACATGTACAGCACAGCTTTGTCTCCAAGTCAATGACAAACAAGGCTGTGAGATATAAATAAAAAATGTCTTAATGTTTAAAACACACACACGCACCAAGTTCTTATGCGTGTAATCTATTCGTGTTGGTTTATAAATCTCTAAACAACGTTAATAGCATTTTAAACATAAGCGGATTCTGAAGGGGTGTAAACCAAGAAAGAAACAAAGTAGCTATAAGATCAGAAGTAAAAGTACCAGATTTGAGATTGTACTTAAGTATCAAATCGTTTCCAAAAATGTATAGTTGAAAAACTTTTCCAAAGTAAAAACACTCTCATAAAGTACAAATATTTATAAATGTACCTGACAGTAAAAATACGTATGTCCTCCTCTGGCTAAAACTGTAAAGTAGCTCAAACATAAAAACTGTAAAGTATAACTAAAAAGCATTAAGACATTAAGCAAATACAAAATGTGTTTATCCCATAAAGTCAGCAAAATGTCCCGCAAATGTGACAGTGTGTTATAATAATGTAAATAATATGACACTATAATATAAAATTAAATTATTTTTTTAATTTGATATATACTAGCAATCAAGATAACTAAAATAATACAATACTATAAATTGCAGCAGCCCTTAATCTACAGTACAAAACACATTCTGGTTGGCATAGACCTTCACATCATTTAAAGTCTATTTACGTGTTAACAGTATGCACCTAATAGTAGTTTATTTCCGTAGCCCTGCTTTATTTTCCTTGCTGTGCACGGACCTTATCAAAACAGACCCGCGAATCAATTCTGGGTCATGACCCACCAGTCAAAACCAGCGGCGTCGATTATGTTTCTGGCTTCTGTGTGTAATTTCTGGGGGGCAGGGTGGGACGGTTAACAAGCCGTGGCGTAATTGGAATAATTAAGAGGCGGATTGATCCTCGTCTTTGGGTCAGAACCAGGCACGTGTGCTGTAACATGAATTAGTCACCCTTCAGGCCACGGTCGCTTGCATCAACATTACCCAGCATGCACCTCTGACCTCATAATGACTGAATATGTGTCACTGTTGAAGCGTATTGCAATTCAAATACGAGCGATTTAGGTTGACTTTCACACTTTTTGAAGAACACTTATATTGTTTCTCTTTGATTTATAAATGATGAGGTATTCTAACCAAGACTTGTGTATGAGTAATAGTGATGTCTGCCCGAACATACACCGGTACAAGGTGACCACATTCAGGTAAATATCTCAAAACACAAAAACTATGGCTGTTCAAGTCTTCGTTGTGATTAAAATTCTATAAATAACAACAATTCTGTACAGATTCTGCATGCATATCTAACAATCCACGCTAGATGAATGAGCCTCAAGGGCGCTCCCAACGCGGCATGTAATGAAATGATATTTATAAATGACATTTCTGAGGTTGAGAGTGGGCTTATTTTCAGACGAGCCCTCAAAACTCTTGAGTCACCTCGAGTGAAAAATACCCATAATTCATCAACGGAGGAAGAGGGATTTTTCTTCTGAATCTGCAGGTTGAAACACTGCCTATCTCTGACAGATACCCTTGAAGGAAGCTAAAATGAGAATAAGGTGGTTTTGAACAAACCCTTAAGGCTAAGTATTAAACTCACAAATGGTGTTGGATGAGTTATGTGCCATAGACATGAAACATACGACACGTCACGTGGCTTGGAGAGCAGGACGGCGGTGTTGAGGGCAGTGGAAAACTGATAGTCATGTCTGGGCCGTCTTGATTTGGAATCACCTAGAAATACCAGCAACTGCATACCAACAATCCAACTAATATCCACTCAAAACAACATTCCCACCATGTAAACGTAGATGTCACATTTGACTGTTTCAGACACAACATGCAGTGGCGTAGCGGACGGGCCCGCGTTGTGGGGGGCCCCCAAAAAAATGACTCGAATAAATAATTAAAGCGTTTTTATAACGTGAACGTATAGGACTTTTATTTTGGTAGTAATTGCAGCCTACCGTGTTTGGCGATTATGACCATATCCGTTGTCCTTGTTATCCAATCACGATTAAGAATTTCCGCAATTGTTTAGAGAGTGAAGCTTATGAGCGCAAAATGAGTAAAAGAAAATATGTCAGCGGAGCTCAAAATCGGACTAACCAACACCGAAAAGAGCAATTCAATGCAAAACTACCGAAAATGTCATCCATATTTCTTCCAAATCAGCGGGAAGGAGCTGCGAGAGCGAGCATGGGTAACGTTACTCAGGAGTTTGCTAGCAGTGTCATCACGGACACGGCTGTGGTGAATGATACGCCAGACATGGACTCAGATGCTAAAAGCGGATCTCACGGTCCAGACGATGACTGTCACAGCACTGAAAATATTACAGAGGAGGCGACAGCAAGAAGCACAGTGGCAAGTGGCGAGAGATCTTTTTCTAAACTAAAACTAATAAAAACCTGCATGCGCAGCACAATGAGCCAGGACAGACTTTCTGAACTTGCGATACTCAGCATTGAAAGCCAGCCCACGCGTCAGATGGACATAACAGACATTGTCAAGGACTTTGCGCAGAAAAATGCTACGAGAAAGGGGCGCTTTGGAGGATTTTAAAGGTAAAATATATTACCTTTATTGAATGTTAAACGTCATGAATCTTTGTCGTATACTGCAGATAGAAAAAATATTTTGACGTCATGTGCGCCCTTGCATTTTAACAAGTTAATGTAATTGCTGTTTTATTGTTGGTGTTTCTTTTATTCTTTTTTTGTGAAAATTTCTTAATAAATAAATACGAAATAATTAGATACTATTAAATTCCACAGTACTAATTCATGATTTTGAATGAAAAGGTGAATCCCCCATCTAATTATGCGGTGAGGGGCCCCGCCTCCACTCTTGCGGTTGGGCCAACACAGTTTGCGCTACGCCACTGACCATGTACACCATTTTGGAATAGTCAACAGTTCAGCTGCTGTTGTCAAAAATAAATGCCTAAAACTTTTGAGGCATATATGTATATATTTCTGTAGATACAGACGCTATTAAAGAATATAATTTGTGCATACACCTATAGATACAGCTACTAATGAGGCATCTATGTATGTTTCCATAGAAACAGCAGCAAATGAGGCATCTATGTACTGTACATACACATATACATATAGTCGACTTTGATCTGTCAATGTATATATTTGTATTGGCACAGCTGCTATTGAGGAATCCATATACAGTACATACACCTATAGATACGATGACTTTTGAGGCATCTATGTATAGGTTTCAATAGAAACAGAAGCTAATGAAGCATCGAATTGTAAGACTATAAATTCCTATATGCAGTGTAAATTAAATAAAACTCATGTATACCGTACGATACACTCTTTGTGCAAAATGTCAAGTAAAGATTCCTACAATAAAAACAGGACAGGGTTTAGGTGTAAACATTTTATAGTACTAATAAACGTCTAAATGCATCACCCTCTCGGGTACAGAGGTTTGTTAATGTCACAATAACATGAGATTATTTGCATATCCGTTTGCGCAGAACTTCATATACTGGTCAAGCTACATTCACGTCACGTACAACTGTATTAACATCACACACATGATATATTCTCTGGGGTTAAATGTATAGGATAATGCTAAAATGTATAGGATAATGCTATGTAAGTCGCTTTGGGTAAAAGCGCTGCCAAATGCCTAAATGTATATGTAAATGTAATGCATCTAGCCGCAAAATGACCCCTGGTATCACCTGTCCCCATCTAAAACAACAATGGAAAATCACAGTATTAGCCCGACGGTATGAAACAGCTGCTGTTGTGAGGGTGAACATTAGCTGACACTGGCCTCTCTCACAGCGTTATGATAGCATTGATCTCTGTGGAAAAAAAGTCAACTCATTCTTAAAAATACTGCCTGGATAAATGGCAGGCGGAGCGGCACTTTCCGTCAAGAAGCAATCTCGGCACTGGAAGGAATTTCATGCCGCAAATCCCCTGCTTAAATTGAACTAGTGTGACAGCATCAAAATTTCTCCCAGGGTGATATCACAATGATTCAGATTTCTGCCAAGTGTTTGAAGCTCTCGCATTAATGTGTGCTTGAGTCTCAGAGACCCGTTCGGCGAGGTAAACACCGCCTGCGACCGGAATTCCGGAGGACAAGATTAAGGGCGCGGCAGGGGAGAGGCGTTTCCGAACGAGAACTTTAGCACCATCTTATTATTATTAATGTTCGCCGCCCCACGCGAGGCGTTAAACAAAGCATTGAGGATGATTCTTCAAACTAGGAAATGTATGCGTCATTAAACAGAGGGGAATACGGTTCCAACAATTTAGAACTCAAAAGAAACCTCAGAGGTCGAGTTGGAGCGGATAAAAAGTTTGGGGAGCGGCGGGATGTTTTAGCATTCGATTTGCATAGTAAGTAACCTGACTGCTCTGATGAATAGGTAATACCACCCCTATGAGGAGAACAGGTTGCATTGTGGGAGAGTAGCTGCGGGGCGTGTCATTCCGGGAGAGCGCGTCCGCCTGACACTCCAATTTCATCCAAATCCTCCTGCTTTTGTCCTGGGGCAATGGGTGACAACATTTTTACGCGTGGTGGATGTATTATTTTTTATGCGTTTTTCTTTGTCAGAAACAAAACTTGCAAACATCTCAGTTCTGGCAGTTGTGTATACACAAGGGCCGCATTTCCAGGATGCAATAAAGCGTCGAGTTGCAATAAAGTTGTAGCATGTTGACATTGTTCTTCGTACCAACGCGCTGCCAGATTGGAAGCTGGACCTCTCCCAGCAGTATCATCTCATTTCAGAGCCTGAATGGTAATACAAACATGAACACAAAAGACACAAGGGATGTTAAAAGTGCCTGTATTTGTACAATGGTAAAACTATGTAACTATATATTTTTGAATTATTGGAAGTACTGACTCAATTGGCTGGCCAAGTACTGCTTCGAAACGTCTGAAAACACATCTTGGACAAAATGCCTGGCTTACTATAGCCATAAAAAATGAATACGCATCAAAACATAAATTCATCCCACTTTGCTGTCTAGTAGAACTATCTATTGTGTTGTTGTTATTAACCAAACAGAAAGAATTCAACTCTCATCTGGATGAGTTTTATAAGCCCACTTCAGTGGAACAGGAGCACAAAGTTAAGATGAAAACAAACTGTACAGATAATTTTCATCCCCGAATTTGACATCTCCATCAATATTAATGTATTACATATACATTTACATTTACATTAAGCACACGCTTTTATCCAAAGCGACATACAAATGAGGTAAACAATGAAAGCAATTTGACATCGGACATCTAGGGCCATCGATGTCGGATCTGTGTACTGTGCATATTATTTTGTATGTATAAAATCATACACATGCACACATATATTTGAGAGAAATATAAAACATAAAAAGTAATAAACGTTTATATATCATTTCAATTATTGGTAAATATAAAATATATATCTAAATATAACCTAAATACATATACATATGAATGTGCACATTTTTGTGTTTATAAATACAAAATTCATACGCACAGTATACAGACATATATTACAGACATATGCGATTAATCGTTTAACAGCCCTAATTACATTTATTTGTCATGCAATGGAAACCATGTCAATAACTTAAGAAGGTCAACTTGTTATTTGTATCTGTACGTCTTTCTGTCTCAATTGCAAATGTTTAGTTGAATACTTTATCATGCTGTGAAATATCTGCTTGGTGCCACGAAATCTGTTTCTTTGTTCGTAATTCTGCTAATTATTTACTTGTCTTGAATAATAAATAGAAAACTATGGCCGTGTTTGTTGACTTGAGAAAAACTGCATTTAAAGACTTCATTTTAATGACTTAATATACTGTATATATGAACATACCTTTTAATACGGCTATGACAAATATTTTTTATTGTGAAAACCCCTGGCTTTTTTTAACACACACCTACATTTGTCCATTTAAAGGATGATCTAACGGGGCTTCCTTAACCCAGAAACGCAGACAGAAAGTCTTCAATGGGTCAAGGACGTGGAAGAAAACACCCTCAAGATGAAGGATAGAAAATCTAGACGAGATCATTAAAGCAGAAGCATTCTAATATTCGACACACATGGTCGGTTGAGGTCGCAGAGGCCACAATTACACGAATCCTTGAAGACAAGAAAGGTGACATTGTTCTCTGTCGTTCTCCATGCGTCGCTAAACCAACGAAAGAAATGCAGAGAGCGCGGTCAAGAGATTTTTCCAGCGGCCAATGAGGTTAGTTGGTGTGAAGTTTGCAAAAACGCAGCTTGGTTTTCAAGAGGCCATCTGTTAGAAAGTCTTGGAGATGTAATTATTCTGTCTTCGCTCAGACATCATGTGCAATCATGTACAATTAGATGGCCTTCTGCTCAAATTCCCTTGTGTGATAATGTGTGATGATACAGAGCTTTCACACTTCAGTCCACTTCCCAAAAAACTCACAACCATTTAAAAGTGAATTAAGAGAAAATCTCATTTTGGTCCATTTTAGCTATGACTGCGCTGTGTTTTTAAGGAATCTGGACCATTACAATATAACATAATTTATACGTATCCATATATATCTGTCATGATTCTGCCTAATCTTGTCTTGGTTTTCTGGTCTAGGGGCAGAATCATGACAGACCCACGTGTTTTATGTGGAGAGAAACATATTATGTTCAATCAGGACATGATATGTGTTCTCTCCAGTCTCGTCATTGGCCCCGCCCCTCTCGTTCCTAGTATTGCTTTCCTCCTGTGTCTCATGACCCACACCTGCCCATTGTTAATTATCCTTTGTCTGTCTCCCTATAAAACATCCTCGTGTTCATTGTCCTGGGCTCGTTCATTGTATGTGGTACGTGTTTCCTTGGGTGTACTGATATGTCTTTCTTGTTTCCCGAGTACCTGAGCCGTCTAGAGTCAAGTCAAGTTTTAGTGTTAGTATTTGCTAGTCCTGTCGAGTGTTAGTCTTCAGTTTGTAGTGTTCGTGATTGTGTACTGTCTTTTACCCCCTCGTGGGTGTTTGTTTTCGGTTTTATTATTTATTAAAGTCTTTTGTTAACCCCTTCATCCCCGTGTCTGCCTGCACCTGGGTTCTTCCCTTACCAGTTTCCTGACAGAATGAACGAGCCAGAACAGAACCCAGCAGGCAGATTGGAGGCAAGGCGAGCAACCCAGGCTCGTCGCCTCCGGGGAGTACGTCAGGGGTACTTGGATGTGCTGGAGTATGGGGACCGCTTCTTTGAGGTGGCAGGGGAGATGGTCCACAGTGAACAGGAACAGATAGTCCTGTTCAATGGCGGCCTCAACCAACCTCTAGCGGGGGTGGGAGATGGAAATGCTGAGACCGCTGGGCTTCTCCAACCTTATCAGGTATGCCATGAACCGGCCGGAGCCCAGGGTCTCAGTCCAGCCCAGTTTTTCCCCCCCGCTGGCCGCCATCCCCGAGGGCCGTACCCTGCGAGTCGGGGCTGTGGGCCTCTCCTCACCCTCTGCACACTTTGACTCTTCGAGCACGGAGCTAGTCATGCTCCCCACTGCTTCTCCGCAACCGGCTACACCCACCTTGAGCCGGTCAAAGAAGCCGAGGAGGGGTGTAATGTCGAGCCCGATGTTCCAGCCGGAGGAGTACACCGGAAATATTTTTTCACCGGAAAAACATGGAAAATGCATTGAAGTCCAAACACATTTCTATGTTTTGCTTAACACAAAATATATTTTGAAGAACGTGTGAAACCAAAAAGTTTGGGTCACCGTAAGTCTACAGACCGTTGGTTGAACATCTGATACACTTCAGCACATTGAATGTCGTCATCTGATGAATTGAAACATGCGTGTCTCGTTCTTTAATATAAAGTCAAACATTTCCGTCACAATTTCTTTATCTCAGCACTGAAATGCGGTCACCTTATGGTTTCTTAACCTCTGTTCTCTACTTCATTCAGAACTTTAAAAGTTTCAACACTAAAGTACATCGACGCTCCATGTCCGGCCTAAGATGCTTTTACACTTCTCTAGGCAATAAACAGGCAAACAGCTGGCCTACTTTCAGTCGTCTCTGCACAGTAAGCTAGGACAGATGAAAGCGTTTTAACATCCTAAACAGCGCACACTTCAGTTTTGAGCTCAAGTAGAATTTCATCATCCTGGCATGCAAAATAAACCACGACCGTGCCGAAGCAGACGTTTGGGTTTGCATGAGCACAATGTCAGCATTTTCCCCCGCAGTTTTGGAAAAATAGGCCAGTTCTATAAACACATGGCCAAGTCATATTTCCCGACACGAAAACCTCTCCTTTCTGCTCCTTTGCTCCTAAAAGGTACCCGAGGTCTCCTGAGAGAAGGTCTTCGCAGACAACAGCTGTTTCTTCCCGATTCATAATTTTAGCTCATTTATGCTCCGTTTGCATTCATCTGCGATGGACCAACGAGGTTACTTCGCCGAAGATTTTCATTTCCAATTCAATAACGCTCTTCAGCTGCGTTAATTAAACAGTTAATATTGAATCCAGACGAAATTAGACCAGAGTCCACAAGAACCCTTTGGCTCTAACGTGAGAAAGTATCCCCAGAGAGATTATGGCAATATAATAAGGTGAAAAACAATTATTTCACGAGCTTTTCATTGGCGAGTTTGATACGCGTCGGGCGCGTTATGGAGTTTTATTGTCCCCGACTGCTGTTGTGATTGCGTTCGATGTCTCCGTAATGCTATTAAGAGTATAACAACCTTGTCTGATGTCAGGGATTGTTTGTTTAACTTTCGTCTAGCGATCTAACTTGTTTCTCATCTCATTCATTTCAATTAAAGAAGTGGGAAGACTCAATTTTGCTTGTTTATAGGTGGTCCACGGGAATCAAGTTGATGAAGATATGAAGATGTTTGATGAAATACAGAAGCTGATGCAAGGTCTTAAAGAGACGAGAGATTGGCAGGTGCGGTCTCTAAACGCTTTTCTCCTGGCTGTAGAGGCAAATACAACATTGACATTTTCAGAAAAGCCAATTAGGACGCTCAAATAGCTTTGTTAGTTAACACACACAGTATGGCTTGAAATAAAACAAGACTTTGAGAAGTACTCGTAAAGGCAGGGCTGCACGATTAATCGTATTTTAATCGTAACCGTTTATGCTTTGCACAATTAATTGAGCAAAATCATTGGGATATTAATGGTTTTTAAAGCAAGCACAATGAGCACAAATCCTGAAGGGAGTCCCGGAGGAAAAGCTTGTATTTCTTAAACTGCCACTTGGAAATAAAAAACAATACATTTCGACTCTGTATTTGTAATATTTTATAACTTTTTTTTCAAAACCCACAGACAAACACAGTGTACCTTTGGGATATGCTCGGGGGTGAATCTGACCTCAGGCTTTTACGTCCCAGTCCTCCAAAAATAATACATTTCTCTGGATGAGCAAAACCTATACTTATATCAACCTCACGCATAAAACAACATACTCCACTGTGAGATATTATGAGAGAAACTTTGAAAGACTAAGAAGTAAAACTATACAATTTAAAAATCTTTAAATTTCACATAATGAATTCATCGTAACCAACGTAAAACAAACCATAACTGAAAAGAGAAAAACACTTCCTCTAAGATCAATAATAATACCCAATCAGAATTATTGAACTCCCGTGAATGAGAGGTTTAATTTTGACCATTTCATCCCAAATCAAATTCCAGCGTCGTTATTCTGACCATCATGACTCATAAGAGTTTAATAGAGAAATTAAACATTTACCAGCTATCACTGAGATGGACCCTTCAAACTCGCCTGTGCTCCGAATGACCGGCTGCAGGTTTTTGGAATACGATTTCTACATAAATCATTGATTTACTTTCACATCCAGAGCCTATTAAGTTTAATTAAATATAAACATGGCAAATTAATGTTTGGAGACACAGTGGCCGACGCATCACCACTATGACATCACCTGTGTGTTTTTATGATGGGTCTAAGCATAGGCTTGCCAACCTATATTGTTAATCGAGAGATGAAAAACAGTCGGTAGTAAATCAAACATTTGCCTATCCAAACACCATCTCAAACCGGAGCCGGCTGTGTGGTTTGGTGGACTGAAGAGTGGAACAGAAAGGACAGAAATGAGAGACAGAGCCCTCCCTTTGTTAATTTCCTTTCTATATTACACTGAAATATCTAGCGAATGAACTAATTTACTTTGTGCAAGTAACAGCACTGCACACTAATCGAATCGGACAATGATATTGCATAATGTGGTAATCTTCCATCTCCCCCTCTGCTGTCGGAGGGCAGTTAATGGCTGCCATCAGTCATGAATTCTGCTCATTTAATGAGAAAGGGAAAGGGCCAATCGGACGGTTTGTTACCCTCTCCCACCAATCAAGACGGTGTGAAACGATGCCCATTATGATGTCATGGGGTCAGATCAAACGCCTCTCGGGCTCGTACGGCAATCTGTTGCTGCAGGACTAGATTTTTCACAGGTTCACGCAATATTTGTCTTTCTCTGGAACCTGGAAGGTTATGAATGTTACGCTTATAGCACCCTGGGTCATCTCAACCCACGGGAATAAAATGTTAAACGCTCTCAGCCCTGAACAACACGACACAATCACATAGTGATAGAGACACACTGGTTGACATTTAAAACAGAGATCTCAGAGATGGTGAAAGCTTCCTCTGTCGAGCATATTATTAAATAACTAAACGCTATTAGACGGTGAAACCCAAAGAGTCCTCCGGTTCATACTTCAGGGGGTCTGGCAAACTTCTTCAAACAGTCCTTAAACTTTTACGATGGATCAATTAAAGTGACCAAAGTAACCAAACTAGAAAAATGTGAAGGTGTCGGATATCCCTCGATATGAATCGGTGATGTAACATCAAAACAACACAACTTTTACATTTTCGAAATAAAAGTATGCAAATCACTCACGGTTCAATGAGTGATTGTTAGGGTGTTGCTATACCGAGTCTGAGTTGTGTTTTTGTGATGGGGATTGCTAGGACATTGCTAAGTGGTTGTCAAGAGCTTATCCAGAAATCAAGATCAGAACAGAAATTTATTGAAGGATAACAGAGGTGGACCCGCATGAGACTTTGAAGTGGATACGGGCTAGCTGCGCAAGATGGCGCCGGTGACCTTGACGCCAGGTTCGACAAACTAATTTCCGGTAGAACCCTATCGAGTTGTTTTGTGAAGAGGATCTGATATATTCTTTTTTAATCTAAAAAAGAGCCATATTTGCCGGCAAAGAATCCACCTTTTCCCATACAGTGTTATCCGACCGGAAATTACTCTGCCGACTCCGGCGTCCCAAAAGCTCACCAGCGTCATCTTGTTCAGCTAGCGAATTGAGGCGATAAGAATTTTGTCTACTTTGAAGCATCCCAGTGCTAATGCTTTTTTAAAATCTCTTCATTTGCTGTGATTGCTGAGTTGTGAACATGAATTTTTAAATTATTATTATAAATTATAAATATACAATTGAAATATACATTTTATGTATACCATTTCAAGATTTTACAATTTTTGAATTTACAATTTGAAATTTTCTTTCATTCTGTGACCTACTTACAATATTTATCCTAAATTTCACATAAAATATAGTTTCTATTTGCGTGTGATTGCAAAAGATGAAAACTGGAGGAATGGGTGAAAGCATGCTCTGTATTATTTCAGACCTCAAATATGGCAAAGAAAACAAGTTCATATTCACTTTTAAGAAAAACAACAATCATATTTGTACAAACTTTATTTTTTTATGCGATAACCTGGATTTTCATCACAGTTTTCATTTGTCTTGTCATGCTTTCAGTCTTTCACACTGGACTGGAATGACCACAATACATCTAGAAACACAGATTAAATGTGAATTTAAAAAGGTAAAATTAATTGTTGCATGTATTGATGTTATAACATAAAACATACCATGAATAATCGTCTCCTTATAAGAACAAATGTGTCAGCTCATCTAAAACACTCCTCGCACTACTTTCTTTTCATACATATCATTGGTTTCCACTTCATAGCCAAACCTATTTTTTACCAACTCCAAAATATTACTTGCATTCAACAGAGCAATGATGAAAGCTTTAGTGTAGAGCTCACTTCCCAGCGTCTGATAACAAATATATTCGTTTCCCATCATGTATTTACTGTATGTTTACTGCCAATAAAACAGATAAACTCATTAGACTGATCTACATTTAAAACTAGATTTAATTATTTTCTGTCATAATAAATTATATATTTCATGATCTATTTAAGCATCCGGGCATTTCTCAGTTACTCTCTTCTACTGTATAAACAGACAGTGAACACAATAACGTGTACTATTCTGAACCAAAGGTCAAACGATTGCTTGCATACAAACACGATCTGGTGGCATACAGACAGTCTCTCCAGACCAACAGCAGCAGGTCTCTTGTATTTGCTGGCTTTCCATTGATTTGTTTCAGTAATTGACTGTCTGAAGTCTCCTAACCTGAAACACACACTATCATCAGTGTGTTAGTGGGTAATTACTAACACTCGCCCCCGAGCCCTATGACTCGCCTACTTATGCAGCTTGCGTTCTTGGGTCTCCGTGGGTTTTTTCTCATCCAGAAAAGTTCCTGCTCCGCTCCGACTTAAATGACATAGGATGCGACGAGATAATTCTCAGCCGACCAGATGATTTCAAACCGATGGACCACGTGTGTAAAATGCGGTAACCGAGAAAGCTCACCTGAGGTTACAGAGCTTTGTGATTTCATCTACATCCCATTTATGAGACGTGTTTGAAAAATCCAACATTTATGAGACAGTATCTTGTTAAAAGCCACAAAAGCAAATACGCAGAAATCTTTCAGCTGTGTCAGACTTTGGATTACAAGAGCGATGAAGCTGCTTTGCTGAGTAAAGCATAATCCTCTATTTTCTATTCACGTTGGCATCACAAATGCATTGTAGTAGGACACGGCCCTGACCTTCTGCGCTCGAGTCGGGGAAATATATACAGCATCTAATCGTGTTACGGCGAAAGCAGCGCTGCTCTAGTATTCATGCTTCATTTTTATAGGAAAAAATCTCATAAAGGGTCCTTCACATGACTTGTGTTCTTCAATGCATTCAACTCTATAGAGAAAGCTACAATGCCACGCCTGGTGCAGGTCAAGTCTTCAGACATAAAGCTTCAAATTATTTAAATAAAATACAATTTTAAACTAAATTATCTGTGAGTACTGGATAGTTTGAGTGATGGTGAGGAACATGCATGCAACTTAAAGCTGCGATCCGTGTTTGAAATATAAAATTGCAGGTCGCTTTACATACTTTTCTTTGCATGGGTCTTAAGACATCAAATTGATATTTTCAATAAAACTGCACTGATTATCGCACGGAAAAGGAGACAGTATCGACAGTTTGCATTTGACTGACCTGATGAAATGACCTAAAAAAATGCAGGTGTGTTGGCTTAAGAAAGAGAGCATTTACTTGGAAAGACTCACCCCAAGATGGCTCATCGATATCTTTTGTCAACTTTTTTTTCCAGAAGAACAAATGCAAATGCATTTCAATCCACTAAAAATGCATTTCACTTCATAGACGTCCATTTGCATATAGATGACCTCAAAGCCAACACACGTGGACTAAACTCACGAGAGCATCTCTTTCTGCATTTTTTAACTCATCATTCCATTTCCTGATGAAATGGCGGCCGTGGGAAGAACGTAAATGATGATTTATACTTTAATCAAAGTAAAGCTTGGCGAATTTATGTGGAGAGAGTGCGTGACATATGGATAGCCACTGGCAGGAGGCCACGTTTCTGCAAATAACAGAATAAAACCGACAGCATTTCTGCCTTATTGTAACTCACTACAGCACCTTATGAAGGTGTGTGCTCGCCATCTGACCATCTGCTGTTCGAGTTGTAAGCTAGATACTAAAAACATATACTACACTTGATTTTTACATCGGTGCGGTGCACCATTAGGCTAGTGTTTCATAAGTGGGTGTTGGTACATTGCAGTTGCCAAGGTGGTCTGTAGGATGGCTTGTTGATCAAAGACAAAAGAGGCCACCTTCAGGTTTTAATGATATTCTGCATTTTCCCTAGATATTGCTGGTCTGTAGGATTCTTCCCCGTTTTATCATCTGCTGGTTTGTATTGTAAAAAAGTTTTTCAGAAAAATAACTTGACATAAAATCTGTGCACTGCAGAATGAGTCATCAACGGTTTTGTTTTCCCAGAGAGACAAAGACGTTAATGTGTATATCTGCTAATTGAATTTTGAAGACACTCGACTTTTTTTTACGTGAGCAAAAAACATTTAATTATTTACCTTTTTACCCTAACAAACACTTTTGATGTATTGCTGGTGGTTATTGCATTCATATCTCAACAGGCTTGATTTCCCACTTTGGGTTGAAAATGGCAGTAATTCCTGGACTTCAATTTAGTGATCGACGGCATCATTATCAAAATCCTAGCAGGGGAATTATCAGGATTTCAGTCTGACCTTTGCCTAAACGTGTCTTAATTATCTTTTCAATTATTGATGAGTTAAAGCAGCTGTGCTGCCAGAAGGATTCAGAGTAGTTGTATTCAGTCCGTAAGGAGACACTGCCACCTGCCTGCAGGTTTTATCATGACAACATTCTGTCCATCTTTGATATTAGATGTTAGTTGAATTGGATTTCAAGATATGCTTCTTTAAAGAAGACTAAATATTGGATGATACTCACAAACGCACATGCATCAGAGAAAATGTTGGGTATGCTGGTCTTGAGACCCTGCATTTTAAATTCTGCACATATTGTGTAACATGATTACACAACATTAAAATGCAGAATATCTGTGCAGTATAGCATGCACATTGGATATGTTTTCTAAGCACCTCTGAGATGACGTGTTTTAATATACGAACCCCAGAAGCGAGTTGGCATTTAAGGACTTCCGGTTCCATCGCTCCAAAGTCTAAGAGTTTTTGAAAGGGTTTTTGCCTGAAATAAGGTCTGTGGTAAACACAACCTCAGTGGTTTTATTCGATGACATAAAACACACCCATTATTGAGGTTTTTTTTAAAAAGCTTTTTGTGTCTCGAAAATTACTTAAAGCCACTACTTCCTTTGGCGGGACGTTAGACGCCATCGCGCATATAAAGCTCATAAATAATGCAACATGAGCAGAAATCTCTTAAAATGTAGGATTAATTCACGGAGTAATAACCTACCAGGGAACACATTTTTAATAAAGTTTGAAAGAGCTGTGCGAGGTGGTGACGTTAATATCGAGCGACCTTAAGTGTAGTCTGCCGATTGTTTTTCGGCTTCAAACGTAACAATTAATTTGTAAAGATAATCTTGATAGACAAAACGTGTAAACATCATAAACCTTTGATAATCACAGAGCTTATTTTTTGCGACCTTCCACAAGTTTATGCAAAAAACGCATAAACGGTCGAGGGAACCAGCGCGGCACTTACTTCTGGTTTAAAAGAGCTCTTGCTGCAAGGCTAGCGATTGTGTGTACTATTCGTTAGGAGAAATATATCTTTATGTATCTTAAAACAAATAATGGCTCTGAGCTGGACTCTTCAAGTCACTTTAAATTCAATTTATTCTTTATGATTCAATACAAATTAGTTTATAGCTACAATTTCAACAGTTTTGGTACAAATTACTACATTATCATTGCTTTATCAAGGGTTCACTCATGACCTGCAGGTAAAGATTCAAGAGGGGTTGGGCTTTCTTTTCTATAGTATATCTGTTTGTCTTTTAGGATGAAAGAGTGAGTTTTATACATGAGGCCCCCGGTCAGAGGTTGCGCGAACCTTATGTGGAATTAAATTGAGTTTGTGTGTTTCTCACACTCACTGCCTTCACTTGCTCTCGGAAGTTCGATCATTTTCAACCCGGAAGTAATTTAGTGATTATGTAGCATTTCAAATATTTAGTACTATTAAAGCGCTCATAATACTAATGATTCAGTAGCATTAAAACATCTGGTAACATTAAAAGAGCACCGTTACGTAAAATACATCATCGAATTTCCGAGAGCACGTGAAAGCGGCGTAAATTACGTGTGCACCATCTACAGCCCAGTGCTAAATGTTTAAAATATAAACGGTCGATTTAGTTGATCAGTTTCTTTTTGGTTGATCCTGAGACAACACGCGTCACACGTTTGACATTTATAAATAACCTTTAGAGAAGCCTTGGAAAAATGCAATAGTTCTCTTCTCTGTCGCACCTGGAGGCCTACCAACAATTATCATTTCCATAGCAAAAAGTCTTAGCATCTGTTTCTTAGCATCTGGGCGTTTGAGAGTATTAAAGATCTCCTGAAGAGCTCCTGAACCCAATCCTGTAATGTTCTTAAAATGTTTTTTCCTCATTTGCAGGTTAATTTAGAATCATGGTCACTAAAACGCCTAACTTTTATTTCCCACAATCCATGGCTTATAAACAGGCTCACGCACGATTACAGATATGCAGTGGAAATGCAATATGGACTTTTTCAAGAAAGAGACTCTTTGACATTTATGCAAATCCCTTGACTGGTCGCCCTTTATATTATTGTTTTGTAAATACGCTGCTGCTAATGTTTTTCAATATAATAAAAACAGAACAAAATTCATACAATATTGAATTGTTATATGCGTTGTTGTTGTCACAACAATATATTCAAGCATAGTCAGAGCATAATGTACATTTACATAGTCATTTAGCAGACGCTTTCATCCAAAGCGATTTAAAAAGAGTTCACGCAATAAGCGATATGTCATAAAAGAGCAATATTACCATAGGTGCTAATACAAAGTTAATGAAAGATCCCTGCTAACTTTATTTTGCTAGCTACGGTCGGGGTGTCTCGGAAGGCCGCGTCCTCCGCAGGTCACATTTGAAGCCTGCTACGTCATCGAGGCTGTCTCGTTTCATAATAGCAGGTATGCCGTATGCACCCTTCAAGTGCGACCTACTTTCACGACAATTCGGAGGACACATGAGGCGTATCCTTCGTCGGTAGAGATAACCCACCATTCACAAATCTATTGGAATAAACGGCAGCAGCCTTCCCTCAAATATGTGGCGTTTTTATCTTAGCAAGCATATGTAGTAAGCAAGTTTCAAAGTGTTTAGTGATTTTTAATCATTTGTTAAACTCCTTAAGCATTGTTTAGGGAGAAAGTGGTAAACGTTTTACCTCTTATAATCATGTAGAAATCATTTTGCAGTGTGTCCTACGAAGGACGTTTAGTTGAGGATCCTCCGGAGGACACGAAGACGCTTCCGATGGCGACCGCGCGTGGCCGCTGTCGAGCGTCGTGCGTGAGTCGTGACGTCACGGGAGCACGCACGCACAGCCAAGCGCGTGCGTATGCGTGGGAAATGTTTCCTGTGCGGGTCCGGTTCAGGAGCTAAACGCGAAATCAAACCACCTTCCCTCGCGCTTTTAAAACAACCATCCGTTTTATTTAGCGACCGTGTTTCTGCCGTAACCGCGTGAGAGAAAAAGACGCCCGGAATCTGCATCGAAAATAAAGAGGCCCAGGATTGATCAAATCCATCCATCCCAGCATGGACGGTACATGCAACTTTCATTTCGATTCGCTCGTGTAATGCATGCGCGGGCGTAACGCTCGTGTTATCGTGCGCGTTGAAACCAGCCCGGTTTGCGCGATGCCATGTTAAGCGAATTCTTTGTTTTCGTGTTGCTGTGAATTGCATATGATGCTACTGATATGGAAATGATGTCCCACCTCTGTCCTCGTGTATGCATGTCATTACATCGGCTCGCAGTGTTTGGGCTCGGTCCTAAACAACCGCTCTCCTTCAAAGCTGTGCTCTGTGTTATTTTAGTTAAAGATTTTACTGTCGATTTCTGACTGTTCGAACGCCATTGTCGGGGACGCGTTTGTTTTGGTGGATAAGTAAATGTGGTCTTCCTGTTGGACGTACGGTGTCAATCTGTCTTCGGTTTCAGGAGATGGAGATGGTCAGAGCCGGTGGTGTCTGTCCCAGGTCAAAGGTGCCGTTGACGATGACGTAGCTGAAGGTAAGACGCATACCTGCTTCAACACGAGATTTCCACAGGTTCAATTCACCTGGGACCAGTCCTCGCGAGCTTTCAGTAACGTAACGTGATTAAGTTCTTTGTTTACAGTGTTTTGCGTGGTAGGTATACCGTGTTTTACCGTAGTGATGACCCTGGTATGGTTTGCAATATGTTTATATAAGTATAAATGATGAGTCCCGATTCCAGTCATCTTAAATGACGTGTTTTTGGGAAAGCCTGTTAAAACCTGTTCCGTGTATAACAAACTTGAGTCCGGAAACTTTCACATGCATGAGTTATGAGAGTAAATTCAAATTGCGGCTGCTGTGTACATAAAGGGTCTGTTCTTCAGCCCCCCGTATTAAGTCAGAACATGGCACTGCCCAGCACCACGCTGCTGCCCGCCACAATACCACGAGAGGCGGACGGACAGACAGATAGATAGATAGACAGACAGACAGAGGAGAGAGATTGTTGTTGTGAGAGAGCGTAAGGGTGGGGGATGTCGCATGGTACTGTGCGTGCAGATGCCCGAGATGCCAGGCTCTGCGTTTGCCCACCCACACACACGCACACAAGTCTCTTATTATCTGAAAAACATTCAGTGTAACAATATGGTCGCATAGATGATCTTTTTAATAATTCAGTCTGTCTCTGTGTGTGTTTGTCCAGCTGACATCATCTCTGCGGTGGAGTTCAATCATTCCGGGGAGCTGTTGGCCACTGGAGACCGGGGTGGGAGAATAGTCATCTTCCAGCAAGAACAAGAGGTTCGACAACAGCTAACTGTTAAAGGAACAGTGCTTGTCTAAATTCGTCTTTTCACACCTATATTTTATTTCACGTAACAGTAGTGGACATTTTATTTGTTAACGGTTCATTAAAGCCGTGGGTTGTCACCTGCTGTGATTCTTGTGTTTATAACTAACACTAAACGGTTTCTAGGTTTCGTTTAAATTTTATTATGCAAACTGTAATTACATGTTTAACAGTGACATCCCTGTGTCTCTCGGCAGAGTAAGAACATTCCGCAGTGTCGTGCGGAGTATAACGTCTACAGCACGTTCCAGAGTCACGAGCCGGAGTTTGACTATCTGAAGAGTTTGGAAATTGAAGAGAAGATCAATAAGATCCGCTGGCTTCCACAGAAGAACGCTGCACACTTTCTGTTGTCAACAAATGGTGAGACGATGAGCATGTGTACATGCACTTTAAGAGCAAAGTTTCAGAGTAAGATCATCTATTTTAAGGTCACCGTGGATTCAAAACCGACAAATATATGATTTTGTTTTATGCTACAGATGTTTAAATAAAAAATGCAGCAGTGCATGTCATATATTTTTGTCAGTATGTTGACTCTCTAATAGTCAGGCCTGGCCTACAACTTTTAAGCATCAAATTGATTCCTGAAAAACAAAGTTGAGTCTGAACCTGAAAATGTTTTCTCTATATGTCTATAACAACAGGGTGGAAAACACCATTACAACGTCGGTCATGACTGCTTTAAAGCTCAGATTAGTGTGATATCTACTAGGCCTGAAGAATTTGATAACTGTTTGGCTTTGAATAAATCAAGTCACCGTTTTCAAGCTTAACGAAAAGAAAGTCGTTTGCTTTGCGATTAACAATGTAACCCTTAAAATGAACATATTTGCAACTATTATGGTTGTCGAGCATAATTTTCTCTACTTTCATTACTTGCACGTAGATAAAACCATCAAGCTTTGGAAGATCAGCGAGAGAGACAAGAGACCTGAAGGTTATAATCTAAAAGAGGAAGATGGCCGTTACCGACATCCATCTTCTCTGACGACACTACGGGTGCGTGGAGATTCAATCATATCGCTCTTTTGAAATGTGATGTTTTCTCTGACGTGATTTGCTCCTCGCAGGTTCCGGTGTTTCAGCCTATGGATCTGATGGTGGAAGCGAGTCCGAGGCGGGTGTACGCCAACGCTCACACGTACCACATCAACTCCATCTCGGTCAACAGTGACAACGAGACATATCTGTCTGCTGATGATCTCAGGATCAATCTGTGGCACCTGGACTTCACCGACCGAAGCTTCAGTATCCTATTCGCCCACCTGTTTGTGTGTTTATCAACATCTTTTTGATCTCTTTTCATGGAGTATCCACATCAGAGTAAAATAAGTATGGAACACGTCACCGGTTTCTCAGTAAATATATTTTGCAAATTTTCACCAGATGTCGTTTACAATCCAAATAATCAATACATACAAAGAAAACAAAACAAATTAAGTTACATTTAATAAAATGGCATGGAAAGCCGAGAAACCAAGGTGCCATTTCATAATGGGTAAAAGCAAAGGGCTCTCTCAAGACCTTCGCAACCTTATTGTTGCGAAATATACTGATGGCATTGGTTATAGAAGGATTGCTAAACTTCTGAATGTTCCAGTAAGCCGGTCAGATGAGACCAATATTGAACTGTTTGGATGCCATAATGCCCACAATTTTTGGAGTTCACATGGCACTGCACATCACCCCAAAAACACCACATCAACAGTGAAGTTTGGAAGTGGGCACATGATGGTGTGGGGCTGTTTTCAGCATTCGGCACGGGCAAACTTTATATTATTGAAGGAAGGGTGAATGGACACATTCTTGATAAAAATCTGCTGCCATCTACCAGAAGGATGAAGATGAATAAGGGTGGACATTTCAGCAAGGCAATGATTCCAAAAACACAGCCAAGGGAACTCTCAATTGGTAATAAAGCTGCTAGGATGGCCCAGCCAATCACCTGACTTGAATCCAATAGAAAATCTATGGAAAGAACTAAAGATCAGAGTTCATAGAAGAGGCCCACGGAACCTTCAAGATTTAAAGCAATACCAAAATCACACCTGAGCAATGCATGCGACTCATCTCTCCATACAGGAGGCGTCTTGAAGCTGTCATTACAAACAAAGGCTTTTGTACAAAGTACTAAATACATTTCTGTAAGGATGTTCAATACATTTCCCCTGTGTCATTCTAGTTTATTACATAAAACTTAATTTGTGAACACATTTGTTTTCTTTGTATGTGTGGATTATTTGGGATGTTAACGACATCTGGTGAAAATGTCATTTCTACAGCACCTTGAGAAAATACAGAGACAAATGGTGACGTGTTCAATATTTATTTTACCTGCTGTTTCTGAGCTTTTCTCAGTTTATCAGTGTATTTTATTTTCCTTGGACAAATTTGTCTGCAAAAGGAATGAATAGATGTAAATGTATTTATAAGTTTATCTCTTAACCACCGACCGCTCTCAGACATCGTGGATATCAAGCCATCTAACATGGAGGAGCTAACCGAAGTGATCACAGCGTCAGAGTTTCATCCGCTCCAGTGCAACACGTTTGTGTACGGCAGCAGTAAAGGCAGTGTCCGGCTGTGCGACATGAGAGCCTCTGCCCTGTGTGACCAACACTCTAAATGTAAGTAGCATAATTCAATCAGCTCTTTTTGGGTTAATACATTGAACAAGACGCACATTTCTTCAATTGTTGGTGTGTTTGTTATGGTAGTGTTTGAAGAACCTGAGGACCCCAGCACACGGTCCTTCTTCTCCGAAATCATCTCGTCCATCTCTGATGTCAAGTTCAGTCACAGCGGGCGTTACATGATGACCAGAGACTATCTGACCTTGAAGATCTGGGACCTTCACATGGAGAGCCAACCGGTGGAAACTTATCAGGTATAATGCTACCACTGTCACTGTGAGATGTTTGTTGTTTGCGCTTAAAAGTAACATAAGATAATAAATGTACACTGAAAACAAAGCTGTTTCGTCAGACTTGACCATTAGGGAGAGACTGGAATCTCTTTATTGATGTTTTATTGCATGATGTAATGATGGTTTTTCAGTGTAGAATGATGTTTCAGACATTGCAGATTTGGAAAGACAAAGATTCAGCTCAAAATGTTAAAGAAAGCCTGAAATCAAGTAACAACCCATTGAGCTTTTGGAAATGTTATGGTTTATAGGGAAGCACATCAGTAGAATCAAAAAGCATTGCATTTTATTAGGAATTGTTAAACATTCTGAGAGAAATATGTAAACTGTGTATTTATAAAATAAAGCTGAGGAGTTTTCTCTGCCTCTCCTCTGAATGTTATCCTGATGTGCTCGTATCTCTCCGCAGGTTCACGGTTTTCTCAGGAGTAAATTGTGCTCGCTCTACGAGAACGACTGTATTTTTGACAAGTTTGAATGCTGCTGGAAGGGAGATGACAGGTGAGATTATGTTTGTGGATGTCATTAATGCTCCGTGATGGTGTAAAGATGTGAGCTTGGCATGTTGCTGTTCGTGTTTGGATACACATTTTGTTAATGATCCGCTCGGCTGAAAACATCTGCGCTCACATCAGTGACATCACAGTTGATGATAAAAGCGAACTCCGTGTGTGGATGAGAGAGATGGTCTATACGATTTGATCACTCTGACAACATGGATCTGATGGTTTAATAGAATCACATACTGCTGACATATACAGACACATGCTAGTGTTTGTTTTCCCTTCCTAGTATATGACATTTTGGTTCCTTTTTATGTTCTTATAGTAATGGGAAGAGTGTCATTTCAGTTGATCTCATTATCCATCATTTTAGCAGCTGCTAGAGATTAGAGGTCACCCAAAAATAAAACTCGAGTCATTTATTCATCCTCAAGTGGTTCAAAACCTGTTCTTGTATAACTGAATGAAGTCAATGAGGGTCAATGTTGTTTGGTTGCCAACTTTCTTCGTTCTGCAGAAGAAAGAAAGTCACACAGGCTTGAAAAGACACTAGGTGTCCAATGATGAAATAATAATTTATCTCTTGAATACTAGTTGCTCAAAAGTTGAAAGTTTTACACATCATTTACACGCACTTTCCTCTTTGTTACAGTGAGGTAATGACAGGCTCCTATAACAACTTCTTCCGGATGTTTAATCGCGACGCCCAGCAAGACGTGACACTGGAGGCCTCCTGGGAAAACTGCTCCCCTGGCTACCCCCTCAAGACCTGGCGGGTGTGCGCGGGAAGCAGGCGTAAGAGGAACGAGATCGGGGTGGACTGCCTGGACTTCAGCCGAAAGATCCTCTACACCTCCTGGCATCCTCAGGATAATATTGTTGCCTTGGCAACAGTCAATAACCTTTACGTATTCCAGGAGAAACTGAATCCGGAATTTTAAACTGGTTAATCTCCAGCTTCAGGAGATAAATGGGATTCGTTTCAATCTTGTATCCATGCACAAACTCTCCTGAAACACATACATAGTCTTACTGTTATTAACCACTGTAGTCTGAGAAAAGAAAACGTTGGATTGTGTTAATTGATACACTGTAGACTGGAAGAAGGTTTTTTTTTAGTTGCATTACTGTTTTCTTTTTTGCTTATTTCTTTTGGCACATTGTTGAGCTGTCATATAGCTTTAAACATAAAGTCATCATCAAATTCATCGCTCATTTAATCTGAAACACGCAAACTGACCATCACGTGACCTGCGGAATCCAACATAATACATTGTCATACTCATAACACAGAATCAATTCCTGTAGCAAGGTTTGTCAAATTCCTCATGCACTAATCGCCCCTTTCTGAACTCAGGCCCGGTGTACCCAAAACTCTGTCTAATGCCTGAACACGTCCACAAGTGCAATTGACTTGAAGCAGGGTTCCTGAACAGCTACATCCTTTCTGACGAAGTCCCTAATGGGCAAACTAATCGTGGCATTATTTTATGCAATATCGTAGTGTTTGTGAAATAGAGACTTGTTAATTGGTCTCTTTCATCGTTTTATAGGGAGACCCAAATGTTTTGAGACTCAAGTAAATGTTCGTGCAGATGCGCATGTTTTATAACGTCATATGATTTTGGCATCTTGTGTGTCATTTTCTTTGCAGCCTTTTAATACGGAGTGGTTCCTGGGAGGTGAAGAGAATGCTCTAGATATTTTTATATGAATTTTCAAAATCTAAATATTCTCCTTAACAGTATTTAGTGAATTTTATGCAGTCGTGTTACTGTCTACGAGCTGTTGATCGGTGCAGAATGATTCTGTATAATTGAGTGTTTACATGGATATCAGACCTGCTGTATATGAACAAACCCTCAAGTGTGTTCCATTTTATCCTAATAGTTGTCAAACCCAAATAGTAAAAAATAAAACTGAATTTTAAGACCGAAAAATTCCATCTTGTTGGGATCATTTTTACATTTAGAGGTCGGATCTTTCGTTATTATAAAGCTGATTTCGGTCAAATTAAAGTCAAACCGAACGATGTTGTGAATGTGATGACGTCACGAGGACGCTCATGTGGGGCCATTCAGGGGCTGTGGATGCGTGTGCGCGTGCTCGCCGTGTTGACGGACGCGAGTGACTGAAGAGGCAACATGTCCACCGCAGCCGCCGCGCAACTGAACAACAATGAAGAACCGGGACTCCACGGTAAAACATTTCTCCTCGGGACGACTAGCCGCGGCTTTAAAGCGGCTGTTTGTGTGGCTTTTAATTTTCTCGGCGGCTTTAAAACGCTGTTATGCAACATCTATTGTTTCATTTTGCTCAATGGCAGGAATTTCGCGGGGAGGGGCTTGAGGGGCGGGAACGTGTTATGGCGTCCTAACGTGAGCGCCAATGCAAACGACGTAAAGTCGCACTCGTTTCCGCGTCGCGTAGCAACTGGGAGTGATTGACGGAGCTCGAGCCAATCGCTAGTTTTGCAGTACGCCCGTCTGAAGCGGAGGCGGGGCTTAGTCGATGTCAAAACAAGGCGAAGATGCTGCTCGGAAAAATGGAGACTGGTGGGCTAAATAAATCAAACCTAACTCGAGTGTATTAATCGACTTATGGCGACATATTTTAATAATCTTGTTTGTTTTTGTTGTGGTTGATTGTGAGTCTTTGTTTTACTAACCAGAGATTTCTAAACTTCAGGGGGGAGAAAACATACCAAAAGCTTCAGGGCCTTCATTGTTTGTCTTGGGAGTCAAATATATATTAAAAGAATCCTGATAAATATATATTTATATTTCTTTGGTCAAGGTCTGAATATTGTTATTTTGTGTCACGTTAAGTGTTTGTTCATGTACATTATGTAATTTCTCGTTGATCTCTGATGGAATTATTTCTTATTTGATGTCCTTTTTAATAAAACAGGGCTGAATGTTACTATTTTTGTTATTTTTATATTATTGTTTGTTTGTTACTTTGTTTTTGTCTGTAAGGTGTGCTTAACCTTAATAATTGAAAGCACATCAGAAAAACAGACTGTTTTACTTCATCAGAGCCATTTTTGTCTAAAGAAAAAGAAATCGTATGTTTAAAATGACATTTGTCTTTAAATACATTATGAATCAAATCTTTAGACATCTAGAGCCAAGAATAAACTGCATTGACACTATTCTTATCGCAATTATTCTGTCATAGTACAATATATCATATTTTATTGTCAATATGTGAAAACAGCCATCAGACATATTAGCATACTGTTAAAAGTGATGTCCAGACTGGCCTTTGTCTTTACCGCATTCGCTTTCCGAGAGCTTTCAGAAGGTGTAAACTCGTGGCAGTGCTAGACATTCAGTGCTGTAGGTTTATGAGCGTCTGTGGCACACACACAGATCTGGGTTACGGTCACAGCGGGTGGACGAGAGAGTGAAAAGCAGAGGGCGGATTGATGTGCTACACATTACATAATGCCCCCTCCACCTCCCGAACCCCTCGCTCCTGCGGTGCAGTCCATTAAAGCTGCTCTAGGATCAGTGCATTCGCACAACTGCAGCCGCAGATTGCGTAACTAGACCAGTGACCTGGTGTGATATCCGTGGATTGTGTTTAATATCATATCACACTGATGTCGTACAGAAATATTATGATCAGTGGCCAAGATGATGAAACAACTAGTACTTATATTGTTTCATGATTCAAGGGTGTTGCTGTGTGGTTGTTCATGCTCATCCCAAATCTCTATTTTATAGATTTGCTTGCTTCTAGTTATGACTTGTTCCTCTGTTAGTGTATTCTGGAGTGTTTTGTGTTATCATCAAGCAGGCCAACATAACATTATTTGCTCAATTTGCGATAACATTAAAGGCACTTTGAACTGTCAATACTTATTTTGTGGAATATTGCAGTTTGATTTATTGATTTATTGCAGGTCACTATTTCTTTGAATTCACGTGCCCTTATAATCTTAAACAAAGCGGCCATAACTCAGACCGTTTCTGTAGATCTCAGGTTAATCTTGAGTACTTACAGAATAGTATCGCATCCTTCAAATATCCGAGATATATTTGAAGGGTGCGATACTTGGCACACATTGCCAAGAAAACACAGACATCAGTTTCACTTACCGCGTGCGGTTCATGTCCAGAATCTTTTAGCGCTGAGACCGCCGGTCCGTCGATCAGTTTTAAACAATCTCCAAATCCAGCGTTTTATCCACCGTTTATACAACATTCATCACCCAAATGCAGTGAACAAACCACACAGCTGAACTTCACGAACATCTCTCTCTCTCTCCTGCACACATGTGAAAGTGATTTGTGCACATGCTCCTTCTCCCACCCTTCACGGTTGACGCGTGGGCATGCTTTTCCGTGAGCATTGTCCAATGGACTAAGAAAAGTTGTTACGTAACGATTTTTCATGTTCGAACAAAACTTTCCCAAACCTGTACGAATGTGGGGGGTTGTATCGAGCACAGAAATACTACGTCATACGTCCAACTTGTTTTTTGACAAGTTGACCATGTTAAGTATGAGAAGACAGCACGTTTAACATTGTATAGAAGTCAGAATGCCTGATACACTGTTGCACAACCCCTTTAAATAAAAACATTAATCTCAACCTCCAAATATCTCTTCTCTGCATGACGTCCATGTGCAAAGACGGGACTATATTGACTATCCAGTGGCCAGACTTCCAACGATCCAATGAATTCCTGAAGAACGATGCTCTACTCACTGTGCTACAGAAAATCCTTCATTATAATTCATCTAGTTACTGTAGTCATTCACCTCAATTAACAAGCAGATGCTTTTGGATATATCAAAGCACTTCAGATTGTAGCACTTGTTATGGTTCAGCTCTTCGGCGAGTCTCGGCAGTCCGTTTTCAGCCCTGAGATTTGTATAGTTTTGATGCATCAGATGCCTCTCTGAGTTCAAGCCATGGGAATGCCGGAGTAAAGCATTGCCATGCCAACAGCCCCTGTAAGGCAAATACAGAAGTTTAGTGTTGTGTGCTATGAGGGGTAAGACTTTAGTTTTATAAAAATGATCAAATATACTTGTTTAGGGTGTCGGTGACTACTTGTTCATTCTTGTGCTCATTGGATGGGCTTTTTTGAATAGGCCGTCCTAGCATCATGTTCTCATCCACAGCATAGCACATTTTGGACGTCGCCCTTATTTAACACATCTGAGAATTCTTGGTCAGGTCTTCATTTCACCACTAAACCAAACTAAGCATCCATCACACCAGATCATGTCATTAAAGCATCATGGGACCTGTCTGTGAATCTGTGTTTCCTAGCAACAGAGAGGGTCAGACAGCATTTACATGTGTGTTATGTTTGCACCAGGTCAACAGAGAAACGTGTGCTCTTAGTGCTCATTTCTACTCACAGGGAGAACGGCTGTCTTTTAGTTCTCCTGACTCTGACTCTTTTCTTTATCTCTCAATCTGTTTGTGTTTCAGGGTCCTGGGTGGAGCTGGAAATGAATGGAAACACTCAACAGCAGAACCTCAGTTTGCCGTCGCTGCTTGGGAACGGGAATGAAGGCGAGTCGCAGGCTTCACAGGCCCTGCAGGCCATTGAGGAGGAAGCGGTGGTGTTAACGGGAGGACTCGAGCACGTCCCATCATCCTCCTCTATTCATAATGGAGACATGGAGAAAATATTGCTGGACGCCCAGCATGAGTCCAGCCCCAGCACCTCCTCCTGCAACAGGTACGAACCCAGAGAAGATGTCGTTGCTTAGAGTTTGCTCGGCTTAGGAGATCACAGTTGTGTTTCATTTAAATATTAACTTAGTCTCAGATGTTTCTTCTAAAATTGTACGGAAAATAAAAAGAGAAACAAATGAGAGCATAATCACACGTAGAGTATGGAGGTGTAAAATGAATGTAGATTGTAGTGGTAAAATAATCTGTTTGTTGAGAAATGTTTGAGTTCAAATTAAAATCTTCGGTAATGTTGACTTGAGACATCGTTGACATCTCTTCTGAAACTCTGACGACAGAGACATTTGTGTGTTTGCGACTCTTTTTCTCAGGATGAATATCTGAGACGCATGTACATTTGTTCTCAATGAGTTTTGTCCACATGCGCAGATTGCGGTTCAGTCAATAAACTCTTGTTTTCTGATGTGTATAATGTGACATTGCATTTGAAATGTGTTTTCACAGCCCACCACGACCACACAGTCCAGAGCAAGATGAGGGACAGATCATGTTTGATGTGGAGATGCCCAGCGAGAGAGACTGTCAGGTGAATATATGAATCCACAGCAGCAAACACTGTAGAATATTAAACATTAAAGCTTCCCAATGCTGATATGAATGTGATTTTTAGTGTGCTTGAGGTTAACTTTGATCTAAAACCTTCCGAGCTGCCTAACTATAAAAGATTTTAAGGTATCAAACGGTGGAAGATCACAAGGTTTAGGGAACACAGTCTGTGTCTTGTCTCGTCTTCATCGTATCCCATCTCTCCTTATCCCTTACAGTCAGAGGATGATGGTTCGGAGAAGGACAGAGATGATGACATCCTCATGAATAAAGGGGAGAGTTGGGTGTCAGACTGGTCCAGTCGACCTGAAAACATTCCCCCAAAGTAAGTAATTGTATGCCGAGTGATGCTCTATGCGTGTCTTTACACCATAAAACACTCTTAATGCATCTCCCAAATGCATTCGTGTGAATTAAATCTACGAAATCTGTGAAAAGACCATTACAAATGTTCTTTAAAAAAACGAAATATACATTTGTACAATGTTCATCATTGAATGACTTATAGGGAGTTCCACTTCCGCCACCCGAAGCGCTCTGGATCCGTGTCTCTCAGCATGAGGAAGACGGGCGCTATGAAGAAAGGTGGCATGTTTTCTGCAGAGTTCATCAAAGTCTTCATGCCGTCATTGCTGCTCACTCACATCCTCGCCCTGGGACTGGGGTGAGTGCCGCGTCTCAGCTGACCAATCAGAATCTACAATCGAAACTGGTTTATTGTATTCACACTTCAATAAATATAGATGCAGACACAGATGTCTAGTTACATGTCTGTGATGTTTTATTCAGGATCTACATTGGAAAAAGGTTGAGCGCACCTTCCACCAGCTCGTTCTAAACCTGATCAGACCCCAGTGCCTGGACGTCTCGTCTCGAGTGGAGAAAAATAAGTGGCCAAACATGTGTGATAAATCTCTCTCTCTCTCTCTCTCTCTCTCTCTCATCCACCCACCCCGCTGTCATCTAGTGTTTGATTCCGTGGTCCTGGTTCCACCGGTTCACCTGCTGCTTCTTGCTCTCTGATGCCGTGACTTCTTTACTTATTGATGCAGATGTTTTTCCCCCTTTTTAATTTGCAAAGGTACTACATTTTTCATTGAACCTCTGTATACGCTGTTTAAACACGTTTGAGATAGCTGTCTAGTCTAGATATCTATCCATCACTACATCCAGACATTTATTTAAGCGTGCTGCACTTCAAAGGCCGCAGTCTGCAGTGGGTGAACAGCCAGAACATTCACCATCTCATTTACTCTGTTAGGTACCACATGACAGAAACACAGTATTCGGCAGTATTAAAGTGAATTGGCTCTTATTAAGAAATCTGACGTTTAATTCGAATTCAGATTTATTTTCTTTAAATATATTATAAGCTTGATTTATTATTATTTATTTAGTGTATTATGAGAATGAAAGCATTGTTTAAAGATACTTAGACCTACTTTGCATAGAAGGTAAACTTGGAAACTTTACAGTTCTCAAGCCGTCAGCTTCCAGTACGAAATATATAAACTCCAAACATTTCAAAACCTGTGGTTTATAAACGACAAACTAAGGAACTGATGAATAAATTGAATAATTGATCCAGATAACTTTCTGATCAGATGGCTGTACATATCCAGCCCTTCTGTCGATGTGGTTAAGGAAGTTGGCGTTAAGGTTAATATAACAGCAACACAAACACACACTTATTTGCCTCGATGCATATCCTGCTGTTTCACACGGGGCTCACGGCCGTCTCTGACTGTGTATCTCTGTGTCAAAGTGTTTCCACTGTGATAGTACATCTGCCAACCCAACACGAGTTTCCATGCACCTCGTGCGGATAAGTTTTAAAGATGATCGCTGCAGACTCTGTTTAACTGTTTATTTGTCCCGCGTTATAACAACACCGTACAGTCTTTGGTTTTACTGTGAACTGGTGATATAACTTTATGAAAGTACCATAGGTGTGCATTATAGGCTAATTTATGTACATTTGTCATGAGAGTAGAGACAATACCCCATTGTATTCCATACCCCGTGTACATATGTTTATGCAATGTAGTGTAGCTTAACAGATAACAGATTCCTCATCATGTCAAAGTCATATTTCCCACCGAGATCAAAAATAAAGTCATAATGCTTAAATATAGAGAGGTTTTGGTTTGAGGTAAATTGTGACCTCAGTGTTCTTGGCAGGCTTTGTAAGCTTCACTCGTATGTACTTTAGTAACACTTTAAAAACCAAGTTCTACGTTTTATGAAGCAGATTTTTTGCACCCAGATCTTGTGCCACGTTTCTCACCTTATGCTTTAACTATCTCAGAGAGGGAGTGGATTTTGCGTTACTTTAACTGAGCACCTGTTTTGAGCCGCATTGCATGTGTGTGTTATGATGTGGGAGGTGAAACTGACCCCTGCGCGGGACAGAAGAAGAACTGTGAATGCAGAAGTTGTCGTTCAAGTCATTAATGATAAACTAGCCCCGCCCTGTATGTGTGGGGTGGGATCACGATCGTATATGTTTTACGCCCATTATTATGTTTTCTCTCTCTGTTATATGTTTTTTGTTGTTTTTCTTTTTTGCTTGAATTATGAGTGTGGATTCTGGAGGGCGGGGCCCTTGTGACTGACAGCTCCTGGATGTGTTTCCTTTTGATAGCGACTGGAGCGATGAAGCAACGATTATGTCGTTTATTTTCATTTGTCAGATGGAGGAAAGCTGAATAATATTAAAATAGCAAATATAACCTGACATTCTTGAGACGTCATCTTTTTCTTTTGTTCTCATTTCATTATTGGTTTGAGCGCCAATGCTAAATGTTTAGAAAGATATTAAAATCGATTTAAAAAAGCATGCTCTTGTTTTCACATTCATACTGTATTTATTGAAATTATTTATTGGAAGTAAATAAAAACGAAACTAGAACTTAAATTACTAAAGCAATATTAAAAATAAATAAAGAATTAACATATAACAAAATTGATAATTTTTTTTTAACAAATTCAAAATTAGTAATAAAACTAAGGACACGGTGACTTTAACCTATTTAAAGTATAGCGGTACACTGTAAAGAATATCTGTAGAAATTACAGCAGTTTGCCAGTAACTTACTGTAGATTTACAGTAGCAAAGCATTCTGGGAACCTTTTTCTGTTTTCTTTTCTAATTTTGGTTCCCAGAATGCTTTGCATGAGGCTGTTATTTTATTGTATTTTTTGTAAAGATAAAGACTTCGTGTTTAATGTTCATTTATCTTTGAACAAACTGTTGCCAATAAATAAGATCAATATAAATCTACAGTAAGTTACTGGAAACTACCTGCATAACTACAGAAAAAACAATTACAGAGTATGGCCTCAATATTGTTTTTCTAAATAAATTTTTCCATGTAACTTTGTAATATTAAAAATGAAATAAAATTTAAAAGACTATATTATAATCGCTTGTTTCTAGTTTTAACATTTTAAGGGCTACATAGTATAAAGCAGTGGTTCTCCTTCACATTTTGGATTTGTTCTTAACACATAATAAGCAGAGAGTTATAATTCTCATGTGAGCACATTATTTACCTTCCAGCGCTCAGGGCCATAATATAATCATTAATAGCAATGAATCATATATTATTGGATAAATATGGACACAGAAAAAATGTTTAAATTTCGACATGCTAACGTCAACTTGTTTATTTTTCATGCTTTTTTGCATAAACGGGGTGCCGCCTGAATAGCTTTTGTGTCATGTCAATCTTACCAGTGGGGAAAACATCACAACAGTTTTCATTCTTCATTGACTTACTTCATATTCATCCATTTCTCTTGACAAAGGTTGCTCGTGTAAGGTGAAAGTGGGCTTGTGGCTAATCTGCAGTCTGCATGAGTGTGTGTGCTATTTGATACTGTAAAGGGAGTGTCCGCTGACTGAATGCATGACTCTTTCGAGCACTGTGAATGCAGGGTTTTGTATTTTTATGGTCTGTTATTTCCGCAGACAGGCAAGCATGTGACCTGCGGTCTGAAGGTGGTCTCTCGTGTCCTCATGCATGTTAGAAAGCGCATACAGGAGACACTTTAAACGTGGAATGCTTTTCAAATGTACTTCAGTAATGATCGGCTGTGCTCAGGAACAGATAAAAGCATGAAAGTTAAAATCCTGTCATTTTTTGTATTCGCCCTGGTTTCAAAACGGTATGAAAATATTGTATCCTTGGAAGATCAAAAGGATAAATGAATCTTCACACTCCTTATTTAATACAATCAACCGTTTATAATGACTAATGTTGTAGGAATGACACGTGGGTGAATAAATGATGACAGAATTGTCATTTAAAGTGAACTATTCTTTTGAAGGTTTTGTCTACATGGATCAGTGTTTGATCTGCGATGCTCATATCTCACTTCATGAAGGATTCTGAATCTGGAGAGAAATGTCAGTCTGTTCAAAGAATGTGAAACATTTTTGGTGTGGTTTTTGTCTTTTATTTTTACTTGTACAGGTCTCTGTTATGCACTACCAAAAATATCAATTTTCCTTCACTTGCCTTAATTATTGCATGGTTAACTATCGTCCTTTGACCGACTGTGAATGGTTTTATTCTAACACACACTGTAAAACTTCGCTGTAATTTCGCAGCAGGTTTGGCAGTAAATTACTGTAGATTTAATGTGCAATTTAGTTTAAAGCATAAACTTACCTAGTTATATATTTTTCTTTCATAAAACAGGACTAAATGTCTTGGGTCACTTTTCTTGTATAAATGTAAATGTATCGTAATTTAAAAAACTCAAAGTGTTTTAATGTTGATTAAAGTAATTGAAAACGGTACCAATTTGGAATGTATATTAAGTAGTAACTAAATCTACAGTAAGTTACTGGCAAACCTGCTGCAAAAACTACAGCAAAGTTTTACGGTGCACATACAGTAAACATCAGCACACGCATACGGTTATTTGATTCGCAACAAAAGCTTGAACAGTATCTGTTTCGTGGTGTTTAGTCTGTGATCCTTCACAAAAAACATCTATTTTGGTTCGAAGTTGTCCTTTTCCGTCCTGAAATCTTGTTCGTAGGTCGACATGCAGATGTACGTTTTCTTTTGCCAAAGCATTTTTAGCCGACATTTGTAAGTTATGTATTGGCTGTTTCACAACCCTTGTGTAAATGATGTCTTGTGTTTTGTTTGCACTTAAGATAAATGATTAAGAAATCGTTATGTTGTCTAAGAATGTTTTCTGGAATCAAAAAGTCCAGTGCGTTTGTGTAGATACACATTTTCTTGTACGCGTTTCATAGTTTAAGTATGTACAGTATATTACAGGATTGGTAAGAGTGCCTCCTAATGGCTACACAGTGAGAGAATTCAAGTCTGTACACATCACACAATGTTGGCAATACATAACCTAACATCATGTTTTGTGATCTTACAATCACATCTCCACGGTGGTGATGTCCTAAATATAACTCCATCAGTTAGACTGTTGAATGTGCCTTTTATAATTGTTGCATTTAAGTGGTTCTTTTAGAAACCGGTCATCAGAGCACCAACTCGCATATTATTTGTTATATATAATGCAATCGTTTATGTGACTCCAAATATATTCTGTGCTCTCCTCATTCCATCTCGGGACAAATTGGTCCCATTAATAAAGAACGATTAGTTGTGCCAAGAGAGTCTGGCCATGAAATATCAAATTATCCCACACAAGAGAAGGAACTCATTGTGTCGGTTCATTGATGGAAGGCATGGAGGATCATCCTACCCTAGAGCCATGGCAACCAATGGGAGGAGCTTGTGGGCTTCCCTTCGCGTGATTGGCTGCTGGCAGGTGTTCTGAGGTTGCATGTGCAGAAGTGGTGGGGTTCTGTGTGTGGATGTATTGCGTGCGTGCGTCTGTTAAACCTTTATCCATCAATTTAGTTAGGGTCATTACATTTAAGAGATCGTGTTCGTTCACCATTTTATGGTCATTAAACATTCTTCATTGTTTAAAGAATCTTTATTAGATAACAAATATATAATAATTTACTTATTTATTAAAAAAAAGGAAAGGAATCTCTCCCTGCAAATCAGCAAAAACATGACATAGGTCGTTTAAGTCGAAATCTCATTGTTCTTATTTCCAGTGTTCATATTTTATAGTCAAAGTAATTGTGCTGTTCTTAAATAAATGATATAAAATGATATCTTCGTACATTTTAAGTCAGAAATTGGTTGGGTTTGTTTTCATCATATGTTTTATCAATGTATCCGTGTACATATTAGAGCGCTCGCATGCGTGTGTGTTGTGCGTGCGTGCGTCAGGGCGGGGCGTTGCGCATGCACTGTGGCGTCGGACGCGTAAATCTCTTTCCATCGGCTTTCTGGTGGCGTGTTGCACGGCGAGGCTGTCATTTTACACACTGGGGATTTTTCTGTATCCTCTTCCATCTTTGGGTTTATCGTAAGCACCTTCATCGGCTGCATTCGGGCGGGTTCGTTCAAACGCGGCGGGTGTCATTGAGTTGAGGGGCGTCGGTTCTCCAAAAGCGCATCCAGAACAATTACGCACGGATCTCCAGCTATCAGATCAGCGACGAGATGTCCGGATACCAGGGCAAGAAAAACATCCCTCGCATCACTGTGAGTATGAAAATGAACGATGGTCTTAGAATACTCGCACTGTGGATTAAACACTCGAGGAATCGGTCCTGAAATGACAGCGCCTTCCAGTGCAACACCGTTGATTGTTATAATGCCGTTTCATAGGTCGCTTGATACAAAAATGATCAGATGACATGCATTCAGACTCAGTGTTGTCCAGTTATGTCAATAGTATTGCTATTCTCTCTATGAAAATCGAATCATGATGTGGTCAGGCCCACTTTCAAATGTGTTTCTTTGTGGGTCATTGCCTGTACTCTATACGCCATAGGTCACAGTGGATGTGTGCCAGTACACAGTTTGCAAACTGGTGTAGATTAAATTCTGAATTTGTTTTTTGTCGAGATTGAACACATTCCAGGAAAAAACATCAAGCTTGTGTGCATGCATTAAAAAACGTGACATTGCACTGTCAACAATGCATTTAATTTTTCTTCTGAAAACTAGCTGGTGGAAAGCTGTCAAGCATGCAAACATCATTATAACACACCCAGAGCCCAATGCACGACCTCAAATGTCTCCCGCAGAACCTTCATTTTTATTTATTTCTGATATAGTGCTTCTCGTAATATGTGCATTTTGTTCTCAACAAAAACAAGGCGGTCAATTGATGCAACACAAGCGTGAATGATGCTGTAAAATGAATAAAAAAATACCTTCGATTGAGTAAAAACCAGCTTGAGTTGCCCTCAGTACCCACCCCCGCTGAGAGCCTGTTTTATAGTCAAGCTAAATGCAGAGACCCGTCTCCGGAGGAAGTGAATGAAAATCCTCTTCTGAAAAGTAGGTCAGTTGGATGCAAATGTCACCGTATTGGTACTGTACATTCAGGGCTGTAGATACATGCAAAACCCTCCAGTGAACAGCGAACTCATACCTCGCTGTGTTTTTGGAGAGGCGGCACGGATGTGTGATGTGTGCGGGCCTGCAGGAATGAACAGAACTGGGACAGGAAGGAGAACACTGAAAACGGTCAGGAAGACTCTCTTTGCCGTTGCTGGAAGATGTTTAGCTCTCAGATTTCAGCTTAGCTTCAGCCATCTTAAGGCATTGCGCTAAGACTGCCAGTGGGTGGCAAACGCTGACACTGTCTGCACACCCCAGGACCTTAATGCACTGACTAAATGAAATGTGTTGACTGTATAAGTGTGGATTCAGATTGGAAACGTGCACACGGGAAAGATCAGATCATGTTTAACCCATTATATATGTTGTGAAGTTATTATCATCTCAGCAACATCCAAAGAAATGACGTAAAATCAAGAAACAGTCAATGAGATTGAAAGGAGAGCAAGTGGAAACATTTGCTTAAATCTCATCTGTGTCTCATACATTTATCCTGAGAAAAACATCCATAAATCTCATAAATGTCTCCATTAGAGTTTCAGAAGAGATGTCAACAGTATTTCAAACTGAGCTCAGATTTGCAATTAAAAGTCAATATTATTGAAGATCTCAATTTGAACTCAAACATTTCTCAAATGTTCTCAAATCCTGACTTTAGGATTTTTGGATGATAAAGCATTATGCATCTCTCTAATCTCAGCATTATCACCACAACTCGCGAACACACACACACACACACACACACACACACTCACGCCCCAGTTCTAGGCGTGTTTTCTGCATCAGTCATGACAATGAACTGCTTCCTGTAGATGGGTCTGCTGCTGTGGTGCTGTGGTTTCTCTGTGTCTCTTAATGGAACTCATTGATTAGATAAAAGTGCAATGCTGTACTCGGTTTGACCTCGCTCTGAATGACACAGCAGTGAAGTTTACTTTAAAATAACTCATGGACTGTTCATGTCAACCAAACAGCAACAAAATATATCTTTTGTAAAACTTCAAGGAGAAACAAACGAGATCTAAGAGATTTATTTATTTACGTACGGTCATAAAGATTAAAAAAATGTATGTGGACAGTTCGAGTGTATGACATTTTGGGGGATCTAGTGGTGAGGTTGTGAATTGCAACAAATGGCTCACTCCACCAGTGATGCCCTCTTTTATGAAATGTTTTGCCCCGCACCACTGTATCTATTTTTACAACCCGCCCTGCACCCGGGACCATTAAATAGACATACTAGGCATTGTAATGTAAATGCAAACAGACTTTATTCAGCCTGAAAGTGCTTGGAAACAGCCATTAGATTACATCGCAACAACACACGCTTATAGACGCCAAAGAAACTTGCACATCACGTAGCCGATATACTGCTGTTGTGTCCTGCTGCAACTCTTTCTGAGAACCGGTGCCAAACATTAGATGTAGCAGCTTGACATTCTTCTCTTTTAATTATGTAAATTCCCGACATTAATTTCTACCGCCCCTCGTCTTCCATCTTCCCTTTTATTTCTCCGATTGTTTTGTTGTTCTGGCTGGCGGCGGAAGCTGCTTGGCACTTTCGTGACGTGTTTGGTTTGGGGACATCGCAAAAGTTACGTCGCTACGTAGGCCTACGCATTGTAACCTTATAAAATAACCTAATACAAATATTTAATATAGGCTATAGGGAATTGCACGCAACACATGTTTTTGGTTATTTCGTTTTTAATTTGATTTTGAGGATTTTCCTTGACAGTTGAATGTTTGCTCAGAACCAAGAGAATTGGTCTGATTTGAAGCAGAACCCACGGCTCAAGCACAGACTCAGAGTTTCCAGTTAAAACAGTCATTGACCTCATGTGTATGAATACAGCAAACACAGACTGAAGGTTTCCATCAAAACTGACCTCCATTAGCCTCTCATGCTGTTTCTGACAGACTGGCTGAATGCTTCATGGATCAAGTAATGCTTAGTTGGAGAGAGATACATTTAAATACTTTTAGTTTATTAAAAAAGAAAAAGCCCACAGAATGTTTGTTATTTTTGGGATAGCTCTCTTCTGTTTTAGCGAGACATGAATCTGACATCGCTTGACCAACTAACAGAACCCACGGTTTCCCTGCTCAGCAGAACATTGACAGATATTAAAAGACTATTTTTGCTTGTGCATTAAAGATAATAACTCACTCTGTCCAGTGACCATTACAGCTTAATATGGATTGATTCTAGGGCCAACAATTGAGAACACACCTGCTGGAATTGCACACAATTGTATTAATTAACTGTAAGTACTGTAAATATACCCTACACTTTAAAAATGTAGTTTTGTAGAGGTTTTGAGTCATTTGATGAGAAATGTTTGAGTTCACATTCAGATCTTCAATAATATTGACTTTTGATTGCAGATTTGACAAATCTGAGCTCAGTTTGACACATCATTGACATCTCTTTTCAAACACTAAAGACATCAGTGAGATTTCTGACTCAGAAATATTTGAGACGCAGTAGATTTAAGCAAACGTTTCCATTATCTCTCCAATTAAACTCATTTATGTTTTCGGAGAAATAAAAGATCGCATTTGTGTTTTTTCATATGACACTTAAAAAAAAAGCAGACAATAAATGTTATTCCTTTAAACAAAATAATGCGATTGTAACAACGTTCAATAAAAGGAAAGAAGGAAGCGGGAACCGGCGAACGTAAAACAATCTTTTAATAAATTAAACAAAGTAAAATGTCAAATGCCACACAAACATCATAAATCACAACGTAAAGTCCAGGCTCTCACGGCTCTCGTGATTGCCCGTTGCCCGTTACAGCGATAAAATACTTTTTTTTACTAAAAACCTTTCTAAATGTAAAAATAAATACACATGTAAAAAAACATATTTAAAGGTGCAGTTTGTAACAATTTTGCAGTAAAATATCCAACAACTACTAGGCCAGTCTTATATATTTTGTTCAGATGGGTACTTAAAATATCGCAAATGTTTCCAACTAGTTGTAAATCATGAAAAGTTCGCCATTCTAAACAGTGACACGGGGCTGTGCAGTCGCCTGTCAATGGCGTCATATCCGCGTTACCCTTTGTTACCGCCTTTACTGACGTAGAAACCGCATGACAACAGTGTCGTGGACAAATGCGGAAGTAGTATCTAGCGTCAAGCAAGCCACTAGCTTGTTTTGACCAGTCACTTATTTATGGACCACAATTATACGCAACATTAATACAACTTTATTACTTTAACCTCGTCCGCTAACATGATTTCTCGTTCCCGTCTGTTTGACGGCCATCAACGGTGAAGTTGAAGACAACAGGTCCCATCATTCCCATCACTCTTTCACATTAAGCTACGCCGTTGTTGCTTTGATCGTGCGCCCTCTAGCGGTGGTTTTACCAACAGTATCTTTAAGTAATTTTTGTTCAAATTAAGTTAAAAAAGTTTGACAACTGTGAACCGTTCTATTAAATGCATTTAAATTAGCTACCGAAGATTATCAAAATCTATCACATCGATCGAATTACTTAAGCAGATTGATTTTAAGAGTTTTTCCTTCCAGACTTTTAAACATTTAAATAGCACACAATGCCTTATAAGTGGAAACAGCTAGCTAGGTTTGTGGAGGGATTGCCTAAAAAATCCACAGATATATGGATTGTCTCAACATGAGACCTAGAAACCATGACTTGAGCTAGAAATGGGACTGTGTTATGTTATGATCTATTAAATCCATTCTTAAACTTTACTGTGGATTATTGCCATCAATATCATAATTATCAGCTTCACTGATGAAAAAACTATTTGATTTGTGGTTCATTTTTGGTGGCAAAAAGATGATAAAACTCCTGGACTGCCATTAGGAGTGTGTCTTTCAAGAGAGCGTGTTCCACTTCATTAAAATGGATGTAAACAGATCGATCTCTCTGAGTTTAATGAATGAATTTCATCTCAAATGTTAAGTAACGAACAGGCATTACATGAACAGAAGTATAGCAGTTAAGTCACGTGATCATCTGCGCTCGCTGATCTGAGACGGGGACAAAGGTTAAGATGGTTTGAATTTTTGTGAGTTTTCGGCCAGCAGCATCTCTCTCTCTCTCTCTCTCTCTCTCTCTGTGTGTGTGTGTGTGTGTGTGTTTTTGTGTGTTCGTGTTGTAAAGCAGTGAACAGAGAGGTTTTGTCTCTGTAATGGAACTTATCACCGCTTTCTTTGGCCCGCCCATTAGGGCCCGCCCATTAGGCCATATGACAGGTAAAGCAATCAATCACGTTTCGTCTTGAGCCGCGTTAATCTTTAGAGGCGTGAAATGTCCCCGCAGTAACAGCCTGGTGTAAATTCACAAACCTGTGAAAAGGTTAACAGCAACAAAATGATTATAAGTTTATGCCGTGAACCTTGCATACTTTTAAGAATTAAGCGTTTATTAGGTCGTGATGAATTCTTATAGCAACTGTTGTAAACGCTAATTTCTTAGATCAAACGGCTTCGTGTTGTTTCCAGGTCGTACTTTAAAGAACGCGACACACACATCTACCGGAAATCCTGTGAAATGTAACCAATCAGATGACGACTTCGAACGTGCTGAAGTGTCTGTTATGAGGTATGGACAGAACCCAAGCACAGGCAGCGGTTTGCTAAATAATACAACTTTATTTAAACAAAGACCCTCGATGGGGAAAACATGAACAAAAACAAGACAAGACTGAAAACTAAAACTTCCCACAAGGGGGAACAAAACAAACGAGGTAATAAGAATAAGTCCACAAACTTTGAAACAGCAACAAGGTAACTCTAATGGAAGGCAGGGTATCGACGAAGGTGGGTAAACGTGCAAAATGAACCGACAAGAGACAGAGGGAAACTGGGGCTTGAAAAAGGGAAACACTAACGAGGACTGATGACACAGGGAGAGTGGCAGCAGGTGACATGGATGAAACACTAAGGGAAAGGCTGAGACTAGGTTTACACCAATCGCATTCCACGCTCTTTATGACACTGCGTTCACACCAAACTCGTAACAGTTGCGTTTCACGCTCTTTATAACACTGGGTTCACACCAAATGCGAACACTGACCTCCTTTATAACACTGCGATTGCCGCGAACGCACAACAAAAATCTCCTCTTCCGCAATGTTGAAAATATTTGTCAGATCACTTCACTCACGCAAAGATAACGCACTTATCCCACGAGTAACAAGGAGCGTGGAGGCGATTGTTTGCGTTTGGTAGAGTATGAACCCAGCATTAGGATGTGGTTTCATCATTAATGTCTTTTTTTCCATTTGGAAGTTTCCATTTGGATCGACCTATGCTTGTGGGATTTGATGTCCTTACTTTGATAAATTATTTACGTGTTGTAAGTGGAATTCTGGTATGCGCAGTATGTTAAAATGAGAGTGGAAATAGGCCAGAGGAAGATTGAGAAAGTGATTTGGTGATGTACAACAGCTCAATTCCCCTTTACATTCTACAGTTTCTTTACTGGTAAACTCGACAATTATTCCATCAGGTCTCTAATTACAGAGAACAATAATCCCACCTCTCACCATTCCCATCATGCTCTTGGTTTAAGGGATAGGTCACCCATACATAGAAATTCTGTCATCACCAATTTATCTTCATGCAAAACCTGTATATGACTCTTTTTGAGAAATGGAACAAATTAACTCATACAGGTTTGCAAAGACATGAGATTGAGTAAATGGTTAAATTAGCTAGATTAAGGTATTGGTTGAAAATGACATTACAGGTCGAATTTTCCTCTTTATTTAAAATAGTATGTTCCTCACACAGAGTGATCGTCTTCTCATCAAAGGAGCGAAGATAGTGAATGATGATCAGTCGTTCCATGCGGACATCTACATGGAGGATGGTGTCATCAAGCAAGTTTTTCCTTAATTCTCTCATTATTGACAGACTGTATAGATGACCTCTCGGTTGCTTATGTCTGTGTCTCCCGCTGTTTCTCACTCCAGGCAAATCGGTGAGAACCTCATCGTTCCTGGTGGGGTGAAGACCATCGATGCCCACGGCAGGATGCTGATACCAGGTGGCATTGACGTTCACACCCGCTTCCAGATGCCCGACCGGGGCATGACAGCGGCAGATGATTTCTACCAGGGCACTCGAGCCGCTCTCGCTGGAGGCACCACAATGATCAGTACGTCAATATGGAATGCAATATCATACAAGACCGGTGTCATCCACCACCTCCCCAAACAGCCAGAACAACATCATTGTTTATACTAACAAACTCTTCGGCGTCTCTTGTGGCTGCAGTGAGTGTGTGGTGTGTGTGGGAGTCCAGCTGATGTCCCGTCAGGGTTGTGATCTTGAGAGATGAGATGTGTGGGTCCGTCGCATCAGGCATGTGCAGAATGTGTGCGTGTGTGTTTTTTCAAATCTAAAAATCCAAAACGTTGCCCATGATCTTTAGGTTTAAGGGGTCAAATATACAGTTTGTACAGTATAAAAATCCTAACGCCTTTGGACTGTCCCCACAGAGATAACAAACCAGACATGTGTGTGTGTGTTTTAGTTGATCATGTGGTCCCCGAGCCCGGCGCCAGTCTGATCGCTGCTTTTAACCAGTGGAAGGAGTGGGCCGATCATAAATCCTGCTGTGATTATTCTCTTCATGTGGACATCACGGAGTGGCACGGAGGAACGAAGGAGGAGATTGAAGCGCTGGTGAAAGATCACGGTATGATTTCACTGCATCAGACCTTCAATTCCATTCAATCGCTTTACTGGAACAACAAGCCGAACATTTCTACTGCAAATGCATGAAAAAATGATGAATATGACAAGTTAAAGGAAAGTGGATTAAAACTCAGTCGATTGTATTTGTTTTGTTCTGTCAATGACCTCAGAAAAAACTCATTTCTTTACTTGAATTACGGACACCACTGTCCCCTGGAGACGCTGGAGACAGGGGCGCCACCAGGAATTTTGGGCCCCATGACAAAAAGATCGAATTGGGCCCCCTCGGTGCAGCTGTTGCCACCACATCTCTAGGACCTCACTGTCCAATCAAAAGCTTTAAATAACTCTAATCAAAGGCTTGCAACTGTCTTGCTTCTTGTAGTTCAATAATAGTACAAGCAAAATATTAACTGCTGGTGATCTGTAAATGCAAGTCTGCATACAGTTTGCAGTTCACTATTTGATGCAAGATTAAAAGCCACCATACAATGTCCATTCTCAATGTAATTTTACTGTAAAAATATTGACAGATATTTAGATTGACAAAACCTAAATATATATTAACTTTTGAATCAAAATTAATTAACATCATCATCTCAAAACAATGAAAACAGCTGATTTTTTAACTTAACTGCACATATATGCCAACAACAAAATAAAGTTGACGTGTAAAACGGATTATCCACATCAGGGTTATTATAGCGCTAGAAAAAAGATCAAGTGATCACTAAATCAATAGGTTTTTTAGGTTGGGAATATGGTCATAACAAAACTAACAGTACTAGTGACATTAAAAGGTAAGTTAACATGGTACAAATAAGAACAATGGAAATATATGCCAATAAATGACACTAACACTACAGAACATTGACCCAAATTACCTATAGTTCTGTATTATCATCACTTGATTACATACATTAGATATGATAGATTTGTGTGTGTGTGTGTGTGTGTGTGCGAGCAAGCACGCTTCTCAAATAAATTGGACTTCATGATGGGAATAATAAGGTCTTTATCTATAGATGTAATTTAACGGCCAAAATTCAGTCTGAATGAACGCATCAAACTGGATTATTTTAATATTGTCAGTAACTTACATGCAGGTTGAGGTAAACTACTCATTGTTTCTAAATGCATCTAATACAGACAAGAGGTTCGTTTTTTTTCTTTTTTTATGTCATTATGGTCATACTGTGAGAAAATAATTTGTGTTTGATTTCTGTCATTAATGAATATTCCACTTTCTTTTTTGTCATGGTAAAAAGAGCAAGAGAGACAGAGAACCCCACACAGACTCACTGGAATGATGTTAAGTCATTAACACAAAGTTGCTCACCTTCTTCACTGGGACAGGCAGGGGCGCAGTTATGGGGAGACTGGGGTGCTGCTGACTCATCTGTTGTTAAGTCTGCTAAAATGGGCATGGAGTCATGGACAAGGATTTCATATAAATATCTTGCTAAACGTTTACCTGCACTGATTAAATGTTGATGAAATGTAGGTTGACACTAGCCGGCAGCTAGTTAGCTTATATCACTATGGACAACAGGTTAATGCCACTCTACCCACCTTTCTTGGTGAAAAACTGGGTTAGAGATTGACACCCTTTCTTTTGTCTCTCCTCTCTCCATTTTCTTTCTTTTTCTTTTTTGAAAACCAGATTTTTTACTGAGGATACAGGGGGGTGCTCGGTCAATATGGATGTTAACTTTTTGGTCATTTGAGGATCTTTTATTGCCAAAATAAGTCAAATAAAAGACATCGTCATTTTATTATTATTTGAAATATACTAAATGATGATGATTTATATAGTGTATAATATCATATATTTTTTTTAGTTTTTACCTATTTGTTGGGGCCCCTGTCAGTCAAGGGCCCTTGGAATTGTCCTAACTGTTCCCCCCTATACGGCGCCCATGGCTGGAGACTTAACTCTCTTAACTTAATCGCAGTTTGAACTGATTGAACAGACTTCACAAATTTCCAAAGAGGCATTTTTTTCAAGATGACTTAAATCGCGGCAATCGAATCGCCCCGTTTCGCGTCATTCGCACAGCCTGCTCCGAGTTCGCATCTTTGCATTGACTTTGTATGTAATGTACTTGCGCCAAACGCTTAATTTGCGTTTGGTGTGAACCCAGTATTATAAATAGCTTTCCTGTATCTCAGTGGTAAGAGCATTGTGTTAACATCGCAGGGTTGTGGGTTTGATCCCAGGGGATTGCAGACACCTATGTATAAATGTATAGGATAATGCAATGTAAGTCGCTTTGGATAAAAGCATCTGCCAAATGCATAAATGTAAATGTAAATAAACTCATAACGGTTCTTACCGAAGCTAAACCTGACGTGAAGAATCAACTTTAAAGTAACGCTGCTTTGAAACAATCTTTATTGTAAAACGTGTTATGAATAAACTGACATTACTGTTCATTTTAAAAATGAATGTATAGATTAGCTCAAATGATTTTCATTACTCCACAGATGTTTCATTAACAATAGAATAACAATATTAAAAGAAAAACATGAAATAACGCTTTGTTTCATGCATGTCTGGCACCTGTTTTTGAAGCTGGAGAAATCATCTGTCTGATCTCTTGCATCTTTCTCTTTTCTGTGTCTTCTGTGTCTCTGCAGGCGTCAATTCTTTCTTGGTTTACTTGGCTTACAAGGATGTTTTCCAGCTAAATGACTCTCAGGTGAAATAATAAATCATGATGATATATACATCATGTCTTCAATTGTAATTATTGATGAACAGAGTTGAACGATTTGGCATTAATTCCGGGTTTTGACTTGCATACATTGCTATCTATAGTGTCTAAACCACCTATGTTAAGTATTATCGTTTAATAAAGAAAGTTTCTGAGTTCTTTATGTATTGGTGTGATTTGAACCTGCGATGGTTCTGTAAGCCATTTTCTGTACCTGCCTATTCATATCGCCTAAAACACACCAATTGCAAAATCACACCCGGCTTTATGTTTTTCCTCTCTGTTCCAGATGTATGAGGTGTTCAGTGTCATCAGAGATGTGGGAGCCATCGCCCAGGTGCACGCAGAGAATGGTGACATCATCGCTGAAGTAAGCACACCTTTCCTCTCATTTTAACAGCGTGTCCCAACCAAATCTGATGTGATAAAGCATCAAGTGATGAAGCAACACATCCCTGTGTAGTATACGAAACAAAAAACCCTTCTTTTCTGTAATGAAAATAAATGATACGTGATTGTGTTAATATAGTGACGTTCCGTTTTCAGGAGCAGAAGAGGATTCTGGGATTGGGTATCACTGGTCCAGAGGGACATGTTATGAGTCGCCCAGAGGAGGTAGTACACTTCACAGTACTTTATTCTAGTGTAATGTAGTGCACTCACGGACCGAAAGGACAGCAGCACTACACCAAATACTGTACATGCATCATAACTACTGAACACTGGCCAGCATTTTACATTTAGTCATTTAGCAGACGCTTTTATCCGAAGCGAGTTACAGATGAGGAAGCATTGGAAGCAATTATAACCACATAGGCAGCAAAATACATAAGTGCATCAAACTTGAGTACGTTTTGACTTAACTTCACATCATTTTTATTCTTTGAATTAATAACAATGTTCCTATTTAGACATTATTTTATTCTTGAAATATGACTTTTTAACTGTACTGTAAGTCGATTTGATGTAAATTCATATTAGTGTCGGTGTGTACAAAGAATATGCTTTTTTTATTTGTTCATAAGCTGACATACATAAGAAGGTTTTTGAAAAGTACATAAGAATAGACTTAAAGTGTCCTTTGAAATGACAAAGAAGTAAATTAGTTAGGGATGCATGATAAATGATCGGCCATATCTGTATCGGTTGATAAATGGTCATTTTTAACCTTATTGGTATCAGCCGATAATAACATTTGGGCCGATATATTTTAGCGGACAAATTATGAATCATTTCCTCTAGTTGAACCACTTCAGCTGCACGCCGCTCACAGTTAAAATCCAGTACAGTGCTGTCTTTCTGTCTCGATCATTCACTTACTGATATTTGCAAAACATTGTTGATGTAGTTTGTAGATATTTATGAATGTGTAAATTATAGGAACAAAAGCATATGGTTTAAATCAGACTGCTGTCTGAATGCTTTCTGTCTTGAGATCTGTTAGACTCGTGGCTATTGAGAACATTTGTCTGGGCTGCTCGGGAAGAACATCTATCGTGTGTTTGTTGTTGAATAAAAAATATACCAGAAACGTTTAAAGTTAAAGAATCTTTCATTATTGTAAGGTAGGCTTTGTACAGGATTTCACAGAAAATGTTTTATTAAAATTAAGATAATGTATATCGGCCAATATATCGGTTATCAGCCTACAACGTCGAAGAATTATCGGTTATCGTTATCGACAAATATTTACATATCGGTGCATCCCTAATATTAATAGCACACATTTAGGGAATCATCGGAGATTATAAAGAGATTTAATTTACAGTCGTTGATCATTATTTTACACAAATCAACCTTTCAGAAAGTTTAAGTCGAGTCTGTTGGCTTATATAAAGTGCAGTCAGCGTTAAAAAATAGATAAACGTTACAGTGAATGCGTCAGTAATTTCATCTGAAGGTCAGTGTGTATCTGCTCTCGTGATGTAGGTGGAGGCTGAGGCGGTCAATCGGGCCATAACTGTGGCCAATCAGACCAACTGTCCCCTTTACGTCACCAAGGTGATGAGCAAGAGTGCTGCTGATGTCATCGCCCAGGCCAGGAAAAAAGGTACAAGTTTCGATCTCCCACAAATCAGCCAGAAGTGGCAACATGGCCGTCTCTGTTTTCTCGGCTCAAACGTGTGCACTAAATAGTGTAGAGGGTTTGTAGCTTGACCCTGCTGTTCTCCACCTGTCCTGCAGGTACTGTGGTGTACGGAGAGCCCATCTCCGCCAGCTTGGGTACGGACGGCACTCACTATTGGAGCAAGAACTGGGCCAAGGCTGCGGCTTACGTCACCTCTCCCCCCCTCAGCTCTGACCCCACCACCCCGGACTATCTCAACTCCCTGCTGGCCTGGTATGTGTCCGCAGCTGTGTTCAAATATATTTTGACATCGACTTGTGAACACTAGAGGGTGCCATTACACACAGAATGTTTAACCATTAATAATCAAATCTGCAATAATACACTAATGTTACATACTTGTCAAAGATAATATACAAATAAAAAGATACAAATACAAAATAAAAGGTGTAAAAAAACAATAAACTGTTTAACTAACGTAAATATTTTAACCCCTTGTCAGTGACAATTATATGTAGATTTCCACAATAAATCTACCAAAAAATGTGTGAATGTATAATTATATTAGCTATTATAAATTCATACAAATATGATTGTATTAGTGTAAATATGATTATTAAGATTAGTAAACAAGATTTAATGTAAATATAAAACAATGCATCACATATGATGTATTAAGTCTCTCATCTTCTGTAACCCAATAATAATAAAAATGGTAATTCTGCTACCAATACATTTATATATTTCAAAATATAAAATTAGCTAAGTTCATAAATATGTCTTATTATATGGCATTTTCTTTTAGTGTGTTTTTATGTGCAACAACAGAGGCAAGAAAATCTGACCTTTTGAAAAATGTCACAAATTTTCTTACACTGACGTAGAACTGGACATGAATATTAATATTTCTATTTCGGGTTACTTCATAACACCATTTTTCCTTCCTGAAAATCTTAGTGGTGACCTGCAGGTGACCGGCAGCGGCCACTGCACCTTCAACACCTCCCAGAGAGCCGTCGGCAAAGATGATTTTACTCTCATTCCAGAAGGAACTAACGGCACCGAGGAGAGGATGTCAATCATCTGGGACAAATGTGTGGTAAGAGACAGCTGTTCACAACAATCGTATCGTGATGGGTTTATGTGTTACTCAAGCATCAATAGCACTGCTGATTAATATTATATTATATAATATGATTTAAAAATAATCTGTGTAATAGAATTAAATCGAAAATTATTTATAAGTATTTTGAAGCATTTCAGAGTGAAATGAAATTTCTAATGAGAAAAATAGTGGGCGTGGCTTTCATCTTTCTCTGCGATTTGATGTATGAAAACAGCTGTTGCATTTGGAAATTTAACTGGAAGCAGACTGACAGTTGAAGGGGAGGAGTAAACGTATGCTCCGCCCAAGCCGTCTAACATGCGTCATTTAAGACGGATAGTCACTACAGGACGGAAGTGCATATTCAGATTTTAACTTATGATTTTGCGGGCACATGAATTTTAAAAAGAGAATGACCCACATTGATAAACTATTTACAATAAACACTGTAATATTTCATGAAAATAGGCATTGTCATTTTATTTTCACTGGGACTTTAAGGTAATTTTTTCACTGGGTTCAAGGTTCACTGGGACTTTAAGATCAATAATCATTTTTATGGCACTACTTCTATTGGCTGGCCTTATTGTATCCAAAACAGCTTTTTATGAGACATTTCCATTAGGTATGCAATTAAAAACTAACTAATGAGAGACTAATAACCTTTTAATAATACATGTAAATGCAAACGTACTGCCCTTAACCTCGGTAGGATTACTTTTGTTTATTGCTCACTGCTTCACTTGTGAAAAGTTTTGTTTCTCAAAGATGGATGTTCGCCTCACAGGTGACAGGCAAGATGGATGAAAATCAGTTTGTGGCCGTGACAAGCACCAACGCTGCCAAGATCTATAACCTGTACCCACGCAAGGGCCGCATCGCTGTGGGCTCCGACGGTGACCTGGTGCTGTGGGACCCAGACGCGTCCAAGATCATCTCTGCTAAGAACCACCACTCGGTAACCCTCTAAATTGAACTTGCTCATTTGTTCAGCCGCTTTTAATTGTTCACATGAATTTCCATGAACGCGAGAGTCTAATTACTCTCATCGCATCTCACGGTTCTCTTTGTTCCGCACCATGTGCGTTGCATCTTAAGATGCATCTTTCGACCCCTGCGTACAGTTCCATTCTGTCTCGCTATATTAATCCGTCTCCGAACGCAGAATGAGTCTGATCTGAATTGAAGGGATAGGTCTTACGTGTTCCACTGAAGAAAGAGTCATACAAAAAAACAAAGGGTGAATATTCTGGGTGTACCTCAAAATCAGCTAACCCTCCGACAATTGTGTCGTTTTGATTGATACGACCCCTGTAAAGGACGAGCAGGCTGTCAGTGTATCGAGGTTTTTTAACAAGCCATTATACGAGTGACATGATTAACTTTGGACCGTCTCTGACTCCCATGATCCTTTGCTTCGCTCCGAGCTGTTTCAGCGTTCTGCTGACTCGCTCTCTGTCCGTTCCTGTTTGTCAATGAAGCCGATGCGGCTCACCGTACTGATTTCATTCAGATAGAATCACTGATGCGGTCAAACGTGGATGGAGAATAAAACACATTAAAGCCACATACAAACTTAATGTTTAAGTCCTGTCACGTCTTAGGTCCATCACTGATTTCCCACAATCCTGTGCAATCCAGTTGAATTACTTGAGGGACGAACAAAACTACCTCATTTACAAAATCAGTAAGTCGGTCTTAAAGGAACAGTTCACCAAATATGAAAGTTCATTATTTATTCACCCTCGTGCCATCCCAGACGTACATGACTGCACTTCTTCAGTTAAACACAGACGAATAGTTTCATATTAAATACGCTGTCACGTTATCTTTTTACCTGTATACTTATCATAGTGAAGCTCCAAAAGCAGATTTATCCATTCGTATGTTGCCTTTTTTCATTCTCGCTCTCAGGCGGTGGAGTATAACATCTTTGAGGGAATTGAAGTACGTGGAGCTCCTCTGATCGTCATCAGCCAAGGGAAGATCACAATGGAGGAAGGGACCCTTCACACCACCGAGGGATCTGGACGATACATCACCCGTAAACCCTTCCCCGATTACGTCTATAAGAGGATAAAGGCCCGTAGCTGGGTACGCGTATCCATATATAAACACTGCAGTCTAATATTTAAGATTGATATACACACTTAAGGTTTAACACTAGAGCTGTAAGATAAGAAATGACATGAAGAACGTAAACCTTGACCATTAAACCACTAAAACTTAAGTTTATTTCCAAAAAGAGACGTTTTCAAAAATCATGTTTTTTCTATTGTGCATTAATGTAAATGTAATGTAAACTGCAGTTGGTTTGTTTTGATTTAAGCCATAATAACTACAAAAATACACAATATTTTGAATTAACGAAAACACAATAAAGACTTTTGAACAATTTAAGAAATCAAATAGAGTTGGAATCTCTATTTGGAAATAAACTCTTCATTTATTATTGTTAATAGTTAGAATAAATAATGCAAGTAATCGGTCATTTGACTAAAGGACAGTATATTGTGTATCAGGTCAATTGTGGGTTGATCCATGCTGGAAAAGAAAATATATACTGTATGTAGGTACATTGCATTTTGGGAAATGATGGATTTTCCAACCCATCGCTGGGTCAAATATGGACAAACCTTTATCCGAGAGTGGGATGTAAGGATTGCTTTGAATGTGACTCAACCCACCATACTTGAAAGAAAGAACAATCTGTTTCACCATTGTTTATTCCGTTATGATACACATGAGAGTCTAAGTGCGGTTGGAGTGAGTCAGTAGTACTTGAAAGTCACAATGTCAGAATTTGATGGCCGTTATGATTCTCTGATTCATTGTACTTAAAGAACGACGGTGATCTTTCAAAATAGTATCATGTACAGAACGTCCATTTTCTCGTGTCGTTCATATTTAACGTGTTTTGTGTCGTAGATGGCAGACCTGCGTGGAGTTCCACGTGGTCTGTATGACGGCCCGGTCTGTGAGGTCACTGTAACACCCAAGGTCACGACCGCTGTCCCTTCTGGTAAGACTTCTCCGGTCAGATCTGCTCCTCAGCCGGCTCGCAACCTGCACCAGTCTGGTTTCAGTCTGTCTGGTGAGTGCAGTCTGTACCCAGATGACCTGTTACGTTATCAAAAGTTGTAGTATGCATGCAAGTCTCTCTTATCAATATAATTTTTTCACCGTTTCACAGGGGCTCAAATTGACGACAACATTCCTCGTCGTACCACTCAACGCATTGTGGCGCCCCCTGGTGGCAGGGCAAATATTACCTCCCTGGGATAAAGGCAGGAAAAAACATGGGCTTAAAGAAACATGGGCTTTTTTCTTGGACCAATCCGACCATCTGGTGTTTGAACAAGCACACCTTCACTTTCCCCCTTGCATTTCATGTTTCCCAAACTCCTGGTTCCTGTTATTTATATGTGGCTTACTTGGTGTTTCAGGATAACATCAAGGAAATCAGCTGGAATAGTTGGCATGACAGCAAACTTCAGTTTGGCTATCGGTGGGATAGCATACTAGTCTTGCATTTGGTGCTTAGTATTGTTTGCCATGATGCAATACGCCTCCATTTTGCATATGACAGCTGAACCCGGAATTAATGTACTAGTTGCTTCGTTTATGGATCTTATTTGTGTATTTTGCAGATGCTTTTATTTAAAGCGAAATGCAAAGCTTTACCAGTTAAACAGCACTTGAAATATTTTCCTTGATTCATAAGACAATTGTTATCAAGTTTTATTTCAATTAAATTGACAAAAACGTACAAATGCATACTGTACGCTAGTGCTCCATTCCAAACACAGCCCATTTTTTAAATCTGGTGTAAAATCCTAGTTTTTATCGTCCTGAAATGAATACTAATAACTAATAAGTACGCTGCATTTAAAGAACTGGAACCAGTATTGTCCATCATCTGCCTCTATCCGTTTTTAAAGTTTTTATTTATTTATTTGTTAACGTTTTATACAGCACAACACTATCGCCTGTGTGGTTTAGCATCCCAACGTGCTGTTGCAATATCGCTTTGTTATTTTTCCTTGTAGGAAGAGTCAATGAGTTACGTATTGTTTCAAAATTATGTTTTGCAAAAGTGTCAACTCTTCCACAAAAGCCTGATTTATGGTTTAAGGTTTGTAGAGTGTTGTTTTATAATGAACTTTATTGAATTGCTGTCATGATTTAGGTTTCAGGTCAGTGCTTTTACTGTAAACGCTTCTTGAAAAATCCCTCACGTTTGTCTTCCTCTCAGTTTGCACTTCTCTTGTTTATCTCGGTTTTATTTACTTGTTGTTTTCAAAGCAAAAAAAAAACGAAGTGAAGAGACTTACCGTGGTGTTTTGGCCGTCGTGCACAGTCCTGTGGGGTTTTGCTGTGATTTGAATTCACTTATTTTTATGCTGTAAATGTCAAGCTGTCCGTCCTACTCGTCCTGCAGTTCACATTACTGGGGATCCCACCAGAAAGAATATAACACATTTAAGAAATAAACTCAAACAGCTCTTTTTGGCCTTTCATTACCCCAGTTGTATTACTCCCTCCGTTTCTTACAGTCTTGTTACCATAGTAATAGGTCTCCATCACTTGTCATGGCTGTTGATTAGAAACGACAGTCGTGCAGGGTTGGACTGCCCGGGTCTGACCTCCTCACACCAGGTGCTTTATTCATGCTGTGGATCTGGACACGGTTTCATTCATTTACCTGTGACATCACCGGAGTTCATCTTCACCGCCGCACCATGGGGCAGCTACTCACCCCACCAAACCCCTGACCAAACTGACTTTCACCTTTATCACAAGGACATTTTGCAGGTTGCAGTGACGGTGTTTATCTGAAATGGATTGTGTCCGGCATGTGTAGGGTTGATCTTGTGGAGATTCAGTGTTACGTTTTGCAAATTTGTTTTTTACTTGACTTGCCTGCCTATTCACCAAGTGATACAGTTCTCAATGTCTGTGAATATTGTTATGACAAGTTGAACATTTCCCGTGGAAGATATGTACAGAATTCATTCTTCATGTCTTTGACTGTTACTATAAAATGCAGTTGTGTGTCATAGTACCATGGTTCATTTTAATACGTAATAAATGATGTACGATCTTGTTCTCGGAGTTCTGAAATGTTCCCATTGATTGACCGCAAGCCTTCAGAACAATGAAATTACATTTAAAAGTTTTGTGCGTTCGTGTACGGTACTGATTTCATTTTGTGGCTGATAATGAAATTTTTTTTTTGTTTTTAGTAATCGCTCACGTTTTGTGTAAGACAAACAACGAGAGCCGTTTGATTCACGTACAAGAACTCTTACGAGAAGCCGGGTTTCCATTGCAGATTTGCGCAAAATTTAAGCAATATCGCGGAATGACTGCATTTCCATTCAATTATGCGATTCAATTATATTTAAAATTTTCCTGCGATTAGTCAGCCGTACTTCTTCTTTGTTCAATTTATGGCAGGTTGCAAACTAACTTTAGTGCATAGAGCGACCTACTGTGATGAAAGAGTGAGGAGAAATGTCTGTATTTCCTTGTACATTTTTAAATATTACCTCACTGTTCCTAATAAATCTTTATACTTCACTCGCTCATTTTCCTGCATTTGGGCCATCATATAAGATATTATTACTTGAATGTGAATTCCTTACAGCCTATCTTACCAAATTTTCTCCCATGTGCCATTTTTACACACCACGTGACTTGTTAATACGACAATAGTGTTTCAATTGCAGTTTTGCGAAATATACCTTTATCGTATTGCCTGAAAAAAAACTAATGCGGGCGTAAGATTTGACGTGTTTCCATTGGGCGTAGTTTCAAGCTTTTTCGATTTATAATGTAATGGAAACCTGGCTAATAAATGCTTCCAGGATTTCTCGACACAACCTCCAAAGCCTCGGGAGTGTTGGCACAAAACCTAACATCACTACCAATAATGTTAATTAACAACATCATATATGATATTAAAACACAGAAATGACCTTTTTGGTGAATTACATACTTTTATTTAACTTAAGTTTTGAATGATTGTTCAAAAATGTCCAGCCGTTACAGGCGCGCAATGCATCTCGGGAAAGCCAACGCTGGGAAGGACACGTTCTATCGTTAAAAACCAGCGGAAATAAGGTCGCATTTTGTGGGCTGAATTTGAATCGGCTCGTTTTTTTGACGTGCCTCTGACAGGATTTTTTAAAGATCGACAAAAAGTCTTCACATCACTGTAGTGTCATATCAATACGTATAACGTTTAACTTAAAGCCGTTAACGTTATACTTTTGCTAATAGCTATGAACGCCAATTTGAATTTGGATCATACAGGTTATCCATTTAGCATATAGCATAATATGTAGCAGATTCATCTTTATATTTGAATAATTTGCTAATTTCAAATAAATTCAAGTGACTCTTATTAGCCTATTAGGTCCATTGAAATGATGAAAATACTCATTATTTAAGAAACACACTTAATTAATTTGTTACATTTATATAGCGCTTTACTAGGCACTCAAAGCGCTTCATATGGAAGCGGGGAATTCATCCACCGCCAATGTGCAGCATCCACCTGGATGTTGCGACGGCAGCCATATTGCGTCAGAACACCCACCACACACCAGCTTATTGGTGGAGAGGAGACGGAGTATATATGTCATACTAGTTTGTATGGGGATTGTCAGTATTAGGAGGTCATGATGTATAGAGGTGAATTTGGCCAGGATACCGGGGTTGCTTACACCCCTACTCTTTTGGATTTTTAATGACCACAGAGAGTAATAGTGGGAATTGTATCGGCTGTAATGGACATCGTAATTGTCTCTGTGGGACTCTATTGGTAATGTGTTGAGTTCTGGTGAGAAGTTATTTGGCAGATGGGAAACAATAGAAAACGATAATGTTCAACTGAAATAAGCCCCAAACGACAAAACAAAAAGGCATCTTGTAATTGTTTTAATGGTGAACAGCTGATGTTTCATTAGTTTCTGTTGATCTTTTCTGCTGGGAAACACACACCCGGACCAGCACATGAAGTCCTCTCGAAAACCACTTGGGGTTAAAAGCCTGTAAGGAAGTGTGACTAGATGACCAAAATATTCCAAGTGTATTTTGGGCTGATGTTCTCTTCTTAAACATTGAAACGGAAGGATGCCCTCCCTCGAGTTTGACAAACACCCATAAAGTAAAAGTTCATCTCAAAATCTATATTGTGTTATTTTGTACTCATCCACAAGACGTTCGACATGTTTTCAGACCTCCGGGCGTCATCGGAACACAACTATGCCATAGTTATACCTTATACCATAGTTAAGATTTCCAGGCCTCCTCATATACATCATGGTGATAGTTGGTGTCAAGGTCAAGAAAAGTATCGTTAAATTGGTCCATCCGCTCACGAGAGCACTTTGACTCATGTGCATTCGGTTGGGCAAAAAAGTGCAAGTCTTTCTCAATATAGAAATCATCACACATACTGCAAAAATCAGCTTATATACAGCGTGCGCCTGCATGTAAACACAGAGTTGCGCCTCCGTGTTGTCAGTCAAAACGCACGTGTCTGCCCCCACCGAATGCGCATGCGTCGAAGCTCTCGTGGACGCGCTCCATGTGATGAGACAGAGGAGAATATATAGATTCAAGTCGTTATTTGTGTTTGTTCTTCACACAGTAAGTATTGTCGTCGCTCCCAAAAAAATCATTTGAGTTACTACGAGCGGATGGACCAATTTAACGATGTCTTTAATACTTTTCTTGACCTTGACAACAACTATCACCATGATGTCTTTGATCTTCATTTGTGCTCCGAAGATGCCATGAGATCTTAACATGTTGAACGTCATGTGGGCGAGTAATAAAGAACACAATTTTGATTTTGAGATGAACTTTTCCCTTCATGAGGGCCAATTAGTAGCTACTGCTCAACCAAATCCCACCCGAATTACCTGTATGTCCATTAACCCCTTGTGTAGTTTACTATAAAATGTGGATTTTAGAGTAAGTTCGTAAAAATGTTTGTATTTTTCAGCTTTTTAGTCTTTCCTTTTTTAATGGTGTGTTCTTGCTTGAAGGTGTCGTATGAAGGTATGTAGAGAGACTCGAGATGGGGCAAAAGGTGATTAAAAACTCCCACACATGTGAGAACAGCTGAAATTGGTACAAGAAGAGCACATACAGTATGTGAGGTTTCTATCAGATCACGTCTTCCCCCGCATCACCAAAGACAGGTTTATAAAATCTCCTACGCTGTCCTGCGGCGAGGGCTGTTGGACATCATTACATGACCGTCTTGTGTCTGATCTACTAACCGATTCTATGTTTTTAGCAGTGGGTGTGCGGCAGCGTCAGAATAAACGTTTTAATAATGCCCGAGATTTTCCCCCAGGAAATGTTTTTCAGGGTAATTTTTTTTTGACCCCTGTTGTTTATTCATGTCAACTGATTAAATTAGTTCAGCACACATGCATTCGTTTTCTCACCCGCTTCTGACCTTGGTGTATTTTACACTTTAAAGTCTTAAGTCATTTGGAAGACGCTAAAGCATCAATCTCAGATTCCATCACACATTAACGTGTAGCGTGCATGAACAACCTGCACCACATCACTTGACAAGGCCGTGATCATCAACATGGAGGTAATTTGGCTCTGCTGCGTCGAGTCAGAGCTGGAATTTAGGGTTAGAAACATGTTGCCATGATTCTATGGGCCGACGGCTTTCTCATGTGCTCTATGTTTGGAGCGACTCTCACGGAGGCCTTTAATAAAGTGTATCTCAATCCCGTGAGAACGCGTGTCAATCCAATGACAAATTCAAGACAGACCCGTATGATATGGGAAAACTCTAGCTTTTTTCTTCAGACATGAAGTGGATGCTTTCTCTCCCCCAGAGACCTTGAGACGTTAACCTCTGTTTGAGAAAATAATTTCATTAAATGTGATTATATTAACATTTAAAGAAACACGCACCCACTTCATTCCAAAGAAAAATGTCCTCGTCCATAGCGATCTGGATAAAGTCTGTGAAAACCAAACCCTATATGATGAACATTTTGCCTGTCCCCAAATAAACCTGCATTTAAATTTAATGCCGAGTTACCAAGAAATTTATTGCTTTTGTATTATTAGAAGCGTCCCCTGAGTCTGACCTTCTGCGCCTCTCTGATGTATTAGCTTGTGCTCAACCGCATTTACATTGGTTAGTAAAATTTTGTCCGGTTGCCAAAGAGACAACGAGACAGACTGCGATTCACATTCACATGTGTGCGAAGCGTCTACCCGAGTATAAGTGGTCAAATCTGACGTCAAAGCACCGCTTACCAACCGAAGAGCCGCTCTGAAGTATTCTCATGGCAATTTCAGATGCTCTCTGTGTCTCTGTCATCTGAACGCTGCGAGCGATGCTGATGGGATAGAGAGGATGTAGGAGAGGGTGTTCAGACTAGTCGTAACTGGAGGGCACTTGCGCTAAAAATAACCTTTCCCAAATGTCTTCTGTATACAGACTCTATAAATCAATAATGGTCAATGTCGAGACGTCACAACTAACCACTTTTGTGAAGGGTGTTTTAAACCATAGTGACAATGACGGATGAGATGTGTTTTATATCTTTTTTGTGTATTTTATTCTTCTGTTATTGAATGTAGAGCAAATGGAAACTTTTGGTCAATTCTCATCTGCAATCGAAGGCCAATATTCTTGAAGATTTCAATGTGATTTCCCCAAATTCTGATGATTTTATCTCTTCAATAAGCATTGATTTTACACCTCCATATTCTTCATGAGGTTCAACAATCGTCTCATTGGTTTCAATTTTTATTTCTACGATTTTCACGGATGCTTACGCGAAAGACAACTGAGAACTCTGTCAAATCTCCTGAGCAATAACATCTTCCTCTGTCATCAGTATTATTTCAGTTTTGTTTACTTGAATGTAAATGATAACTCAAATTGTGCGGCTTTTCTCAAAGAGGGATGTGCATTCCTATTCTTAACATTACAGCTTTTAACCTGGTGGAATATAAAACAAATCACAATTGGGATGTGCCTTAAACTAGGGCCAGTAAGTATATACTACATCGGTTTTTCAACTAAAGTAAAGGAGCTCAGATCTTTGGGGCCCACGGGATATACGCTAAGAGTCACATCCGTAACACTGACATAAAACCAGTATACACATACTTCTGATTTATTTTCTCATATTCGATAACGCATGATGAAACGTTTCTCTGAAATAAGGAATAGCCGGTCTCTTGGGGAATAAGATCTGTGTCTGTGTCAACAAAGTAACCGTGACGGGTTCTCACAGTGGAAACAAACCAGCATGATTTATTGGATAAAAATCAGATTGGAATCACAAACATATATTTACAGTATATGACAAACAATAAACACAATAACAGAAGTGACGTTTGTTATAAGGCATTAAGGCAAAATAATAAAAGACACTTCTGTCAATCAAAAGAATTGCTGGTATTTATACTCATTTATACCATAGTTAAATCATGGCAAGCAGAAATGTACCATGGCTCTGCTACAGTAACCATAATGTAATGAAATTTGTATTAAAACTGGTTATACAAATGATAATCAATCTGCCAAAAACATGGTTAATACACTTTTACTATAGTAAAACCCTGTTTAATTTCTCCTCACTGTGGTTTTTCCTAAAGTAAACAAGGTTGTATTTGTGGTAAAACTGTGGTTATACAAATGGTTATCAATCTGCCGAAAAACATGGTTAATGCACCTTCACCATGGTCAATTATTTTACTCAATTTTAATACGGTAAAAACCATGGTAAATTTACGTAAGGGAAAACAAGTGTGGTTGTGAATGACTTCTTTGGTGCTTTATTTATCATGGAGTTGTCATTTTTTGGAGCTTGACAGCCACCGTCATTTCGAAGTATGGATAAAAAAAGAAAAGCATACAGAACATATGAAAGAATAAATAACGTCTGGGTTTATTTTCAGAGTGACCTACAGTTTTGCTTTAATGGCCATCAACACAATAGCAGGGTCGCAGCAGACACTTAGATTGTCAGCTTGTGTTCTCCAATCCGAGACACCATCAAGTGGCAAACGGCATCGCACGCAGCGCCGGTCTCTTTACAGCAATTCCCCGGCGACTTTATTCACACTGCATCCCCGTCTTCACACAGCGAGAGCTGATGGATTTTGATGACGGGAAGAGAGTTCTGCGTGGGCGCCTCCGGCTGAGGGGAATCTGTTCTCACGGCACAGCAAGTCCTCAGCAGGTTCTTACCGCACATTCCCGCCACTTTAGCTCCCACGCTCACCCCGGCACCGACCCCCGTGGTCCCCGCTGACGAGGTCCGGGAAGGGGCTTGCCACTCCCGGGAGGAAGGGCTGCGGGACAGAGCGATGGAGGAGGAGGGGCTCAGACGGGAAGTGTTGCCAGTGAGGCCGAGGAGCTGCGACTGGGCTTGCCTTGGACTGTGACCCTGGTAGAGAGGGTGGGTCGGCGTGGATCTCTTACGGAGACAGTGAGCGCCCAACACGCTGAGGAAGGCTTTCTTGAACTCCTGACTGGAGCACGGGTAGATGATGGGGTTGATACAGCTGTTGAAATAGCCGAGCCAAAAGGTTATCTTAAACACCGTTTCCGAAGGCTTGTGTGTCGGGAAGATGGAACCTAGATGAAGATGCACAGAAAACGCTCACATTACTTTATAAATCTAAAAAGCAATCAACTTTAGTGCATTTTATGCTGTGAAGAATGAAACTAATGACTAGTGATAGACCAATAGATATCACCCAAGCCATGCTTTATAAAGATTTGAATAGGATTGTATTTAATGCACGTAAACTGTCAGGTTCAACTCCATACGAGTCATCTGAGAATACGATCAGATAAAAAGGTGCTTTTGATTGAATTTCACTCACTAGACCGTGCGTCTCAGGTTCTCTCTATGACAAAGATCGAATACTCATCTCTCAAAAAGAAGCGGAAAGATTAATGACACTTGAAATGAATCAAGGTCAGAAAATGAGAAATGTTACGGCCAGATACGTCTGGAAAAGAAAGAAACGTACTGTATGCCCGGCGACACCGCGGCCGCTGCGTGACGGGACAGATAACCACGTCATGCGTCTCAATACCGGCCAAGTCTTTTTATAGCATCCGCTTGGATCTGTACGCTGGAACGTTCCTCTGTTAATCAAGGTTAATAGTTCTATTCAAATCGCTGACATAAATTCACTTCAATATGATCAGCGAAGAGCTCTTTGGAGTAAAGGAATCGTTCTGTGGAGGGCACCGGGTTAGAAAACGGAAGAGTCACATATTGGTCAAACATACAATGAGTTTATTTAATAGCACATTGGCAATGGCATTAAAATAATTAAAAGTGTTTCATTGAGATGGAGGATCTGGCCGTCTCATAACACACTTTAAAAAGGGAGTCTAGAGGGGCTTTTGGACACGCAGGATAAAAGATCAAGAGATCATAGAGAGAGAGAGAGAGAGAAATGAAAGAGTTGTGCCTTCAAGCACCACAATTTAATCCTTGATTTCCACAGACTGGACCGGAGCAAGAGATTAAACTGAGGTTTTCACCAATTCGGTTACAGCCAGACGAATCTCAGAAACCCCATAATTCTTAATAAAGAAAAACAACCATCATGTGTAAATAATGAAGAATATAATATCCTACATTTTAGACTTTACAGCATGTCATGAAGATTGCTTGTAGAGACATAGCTGTAGGTGAGCACAACCTAATATAGAGAATATTTTATTATGTTAACATATTTTTATTGTGTTTGTAAGCTGTATCAAAACCAACGGCAGTTTAATTGATATTAACTGATCCATTAATTGGATTTTTGACAAAATCTATTATTTGAACCAAACTCTTCACATAGATATGTACATACATACAGCCGCGGAAAACAGAAAGAGATCTTTCCAGTTGTTCATTTCAAATCAGCATTTCTGAACTTTTCCTAAATACTGACTGTTGTGTTGCTTGAAAGTGAAACTGAACTTCTTTTCTTTGCAGTATTTGAGGTCTGAACGAATACAGAGCCTCTTTCTGCTATTGTCACCGGTTTCCCCAGTTTTCATTTCCTGCAAATAAATGCTAATAGAAACAATATTTTTTAAATTGAAATTTGGGAGAAATATTGTTAGTAGCTCACAGAAGGAAACAAAAATGATAATTTGACCAAATCACATACCTTTACATTGTACAGAAAAAAATCAATCTCTGAATGGTCTCTTAATTTTTTCTGCGGCTGTATATACACATGTGTGTGTGTGCGTACGTACATGAGAGAGAGAGAGATAGACATAGTGGCCAGAAGAGATAGAAGTGCACATTTGAAAACCTTTCCCTTGTAATGCCCCTTAGGTTTGAATAAACCATCAAAATATGAGGTTTTAAGGAATTTGACAAAATTATTTGGCAAAATAAAAGGAAAGTGTACCAGGAAAAGGGTTTTATTCTCATATATAAAAACTACATAGAAGAGCAAAAAGCTGACATCTCTCAATATGCTTTGCTCACGAGTTTGCGAACTTTCACATGTACTTCTCCCAGCTGAGCATCCGTTTACACTCCAACCACACATCACAACGAACATTTTAAATATTTCTTTATAAAATGACGGTATATTTTTGTCCATCTATCTATGTGTGTGTAAATATACCTGTACTGAGACCGAGAGAAAGCGAGAGAGGGACGGTTCGATCAATATTCATTTGCGTATCAGTCTCTCTGGAAAAGTCCCCCAAGGACCGCCACTGTCACAACACACTGTGATGTGTATAGAGGAACATTAAATTACTGATGTTCCGACATCTATTCTGAATTCGGTGCCAAAATATAAATAGTGGATCCGAGTTAATGATGCATTAAATTGAAACCAAAATGAGAAACAAAAAACAATTTCCCATTATGATAATGACAAAAGTGACGACTTGAGTCTTTCTACCCTGCTCATTTTCCAGGGATGCTACAGAAAACGGCGCTCATCAAAAGCGTGTATTTTCTATTGTATCAGATTGGATTGAAGGCTGTGTCCAGTCTCATCGAGGTGTGTTTTAAAACCCATTTACAGGATGGAAATAAACAACGCCGCATACACCCGACCCTAAATCAAGCAACCGGGTCCTTGTTGACAGATCACATTGAATATGCACGACTGTAAAATCAACGATGTCCTTGACTGAGGGCTTTGCTGGAGTGCTTCTGTTGGTCATCATTAAAGGGTGAATGAGCGTATATGATGTCAGCACAAATTCCAGTACACAAGAACCTCTGACAGTCAGACAGGAAGTGAACGGGTCGTTCACAGCAAACCATGCCAATGACAAGAAATGATAGACAGACAGATCGATAGATGACAAGAATGGGATAGATAAATACATGCCAGACAAAATGATTGCTGCCTTAACATTTTGCTATACTAAAAGTTAACTTACTATTAAAAAACGATTTATTTAGTTTATACGTTGTTGTTTTTCCGCGGCGCAGCTACGGTAGTAAAACCGTCAAGGGATCAGTGAAAGATTTACACGAGAGAATGTCGGTCTGAGAGGAAAATATTTCATATTAATCCATGTTTGTCAGATAAATCCCCTCAATATTTCACCCCACAGTGTTTATATAAAGCCCTGCGTGTTCCTGCGGTCGATCAGTTTCTAGGTTTCAAAAAGTCATCACATTGCTTTACTAGCAAAACAATTACTTTGTTGCTTTTAATTATTATAGATTGAACACAGACTTCATTATGAATTCAAGATATTGAACGTCTCGGCACCGCAGTAAGATTGAAATCACATTGACCAGTGTTCCGGTCAACTTTCTGTGGCTTGTGTGTTGGTTTCAGACCGAGGCATACTGATAAGGTCGATGATTCCCTGGAGATTTATTAAACCGTCTCTGACGTGCCATTTCATTCTAGTTAATAAGCAAGGGTTTCTTAAAAAATGTTCGCACACGGAAGTCCACCAGTTGCGGCCGAAAATGATGTCCAGCTTTGTAAAATTGTTTTTTTCGTTGTTTATTACAACATATTATTGTAAGATGTTTTGAAAATGTTGTATGTAGAGAGGCTTGGCAAAACATGACACACGACAGATCCAGGAAAATTACTAATGTTGTCAAAAACAGCGACAAACTAAATATGAATAACTGTACTTAACTTTGCTTTATTTCCATTGAGCTTTACCTCTATGTGTATTTTGTGTATATCTACATATAATATTTAAGTAGTATTGATTTTATCAAACCTCTTAAGTTTTCTTTTTTAGTTCATTTTGTGTCGTACACCTCATATTTTGGTGTAATTTAACTTGAGGAGGCATTCAAAGCAAATACTGTATAAATCTGCCCTCCGGACATGATAAAAAAAGATGCTTCGAGAAGAACCTTTTGGTTCCCTAAAGAACCTTTAACATCTGAAGAACCGTTCTGTTTCACAAAAGGGTCTTCAGATGATAAAAAAGCAAGAAAGAGATGGTTCTTTGACTGAATGTGGAACCAAAAATGGTCCTTCTATTCTATAACATCTACATTTCATATCTGGGGTATACCAAAGAAGTTTGCTTTGAGCTTTGAGAAATTACAAACTGTTCTGACTCTTTGTGAAACTCATCTCTGGAGCCAAACATACTGTTGTCTTAAAACTCTCTAAACGACGGTTTAAACAAACATCTTTCCAGCCATTGGTACACCAAACCTGCTGGAAGATAGCAGGTCTCCAAGCAGGCAAAACTACTTGAGTTGTGAGATCAAGGATATAGATTTCTTTCTTTAGTGAAACACAAGAGAAGATATTTTGAGAAATGTCTCAGTGGTTTTGTGTCCATACAATGGAAGTCAATGGGGTTCAGTGTTGATTGGTTATCAACGTTCTTCAAAATGTCTTCTTTTCTGTTCCGCAGAAGAATTCATAGGTTTAAAATGGTATTTGGGGGTACACGATGAAAAAAACAAATTTTTAGGGTGAGTTATCGCAAACCACTGCAACAAACACATTTGAGAAATTTAAATATATTGTGAAGACATCAAATGATTAATGGCCACAAGCAAGAAAAATCTGTTGACATACACGCACTACATTTGCAGGATACAAATCCTGTTTGGATCTAAATATTTTACTGATCTTTTACATTAACCACATGGCAGCATACAAGTACATTATTTTTCAATCTCCCCTGTCATTTAAAAGCAATTCTCATGCAACACTTAGTCCAACTAAAATGTCTCTATTTTTGTCTACGACAAAAGAAAATGGAAAGATGAGAAGACAAAAATCATAAAAAAGAGACTTTTAAGGTTAGTAACGTGCATTCTGCAGCAGGGCAACAGACAGCCGGTGACTCATTTTACCTTTACAACAAAACCCCTTTTTGTCATATTGTGCTTTATAAGTTTTATATTTTTTTTTTATGTCAACTAGATTAAAAAGAACTCTTGAAAAACACACACAAGATATTTGATATCACTCACCGATAGGAAGAACCAGGAAAAATGGAAACCAGCACAGAATGAAGCATCCGACCACGATGCTCAGTGTCTTAGCCGCCTTTTTTTCGCGTGAGAACTTGAGCAGGCGCACAGCGAAGTGGGTCCTGTTTCTCAACGCCTCGTCCTCAGTTGCCATCTTGTTGCCACGGTGTATCCTCAAAGTCACAGCCTCAGAGGCGTGATCCGATTTCTCCGTTTTACGTCCACTAATCAGTCCACACGTCTCCCTCCTGGCCACCACGTAGACACGGCAGTACATGGTCAAGATGACCACCAGAGGGAGGTAGAAAGACCCCAAGGCTGAGAAGATGGCATATCCCGGTTCCTCTGTTATCTTGCATTTGGTCTCGTCCTCCGGTGCCGGTTCCTTCCAGCCGAACAGAGGCCCGATAGAAATGGTGACGGATAGAGCCCACAACGCAACCAGTGCTAGCCACGCCCGTCGCTCCGTCATGATGGAAGGGTACTGCAGCGGATAGCTAACGCCAATACATCTGTCCACCGAAATCACACATAAGCTCATGATAGATGCCGTGCAGCACAGAACATCCATAGCCGCCCAAATGTCACAAAAGGGTCGACCAAAGACCCAACGTCCTAACATCTCCAAGACGGCAGAGAAGGGAAGCACCGTGGAACTTAGTAGAAGGTCCGCTACGGCCAAATTCACGATGAAGTAATGGGTAACTGTGCGTAGGTTACGATGGCAAACCACTGACAGGATAACAAGGATGTTGCCCAGAACTCCAAAAATGATAAAGACGGCAATCAGCATGCCCAACACGACAACCTTCATAACGTTCAGCTCCGGGACGAGAACCTGGCTGCAGTTTGTGCAATTTTTAGCCAAGGATTCTGGGATCATGTTGTTTTGGAGGGGAGGCATTTAAAGACTGTTAGATGATTTGTGACATCCAGCGATGCCCTCAGTTCAGTTAGTACCTCAATACTGGATTCTCCGCAGTGGTCTGAGAATCTGGTTTTGCGCTGGACGCAACACAAGAACATTGCAGTATTTCCATTGAAGTGTCCGTTTTAGAGAGCATAATGAAATTTGGCCTATTCTAGATGGACTTTTAATGATAGACTTTTATGGAAAATAGCGAAAATAAACAGCATGAAGTCAACATTTTGTCCTGCAGAAAAAGTCTCGTTCTTCTGTCATGAAGAATCATAAATTAAAAAAGATTGTTTAGACAAGCTCGTAACCATGTGCAGTTGATTAAATGGAACAGAAACGGATCCGATTGAAGAAAACAAAATTGCGTGTTTTATTTTGGTACAAGCGGAGGCAAATCGCAATTCTGCTTAATGGAGGATCTCCACATCGATGGATGTGAAGATGTTAACCGCTCTAAATCTGCTAATCTCTCCACAGGTTTTCAGCAGATTATTTAAACAGTTTCTCCTTTAGAAAACCTGTGATGGTTGGAAACTGTCCACGTGATGTAGATATTCTTTAGTAGTTGAGTCTCTGCTGCGCATCTCAGCGCTGATTCACATTAAAAGTCACGGCACAGCACCGCATGATGTCATCGATGTGGAGGTTGAAAGAATAAGGACAAAGATAAAAGCTCTTTGGCATCCAGCGAGCGGATTATTCTGGCTGAAGAGCGACTTGTGCCACTTTCATTTGAAGACTCCCGGCTCCTGAAAAACACAGAGAAAGTGAAATGAAACCGGGACAATCATCCAACAATTTCTCAGTTTTCCACTATTTATTCATGCATGCAAATGAAGCGTGAAATGAATCCTCTTCTGATCGGCGGATGAGCGCATGACATGACATTAGGAGCTGGTGGATATTGTTTTACACGTTGGTTCATCTCACAGCCAGTGCTTCTCATGCGATCTATTTATGCATTCCCCTGGGCCGGAATTATTCATTTATCACGTCAAACACAAGATCAATGCAGACGAAATAAAATAAACGCTCGATCGGTTCTTATGCATCTCTAATGGAGTGCTCACTACCTAGTGCGCACAAATCACACTACATGTCGATCAGGAAGGTTGGCCGCATGCGTTAAAGAAATCAAGGAAGTATGCTAAGGATGTAGTCAAGACACATTTTAAGGGGATAAGCAAGGAATACAAAATTGTATTCAGAGATGCTCTAGCATTCATAACTCCCTCTGGTTATATCACTATCATGATGTCATTTAAATACGAATGGCCAGATTTACAATTTCTTGCCTATTACCTAACATTACCCTTTTCAATCATAACAGATTGGCAATAGTTTAGTCAGAGAAAGAGAGAGAATGTTCAACAAATATGGTGCACCAGCGGTGCCGTCTCTGACCCTTCAAAAACAATCAATTGCCTTATTCTGTACAAAAACACAGGAACGTTCGCAATGATTCATCCCAGCACAGGACACCAATAAATGTGCACATCATACAAATCCAGTTAAGCGTGAATCAGGCGGGCATTTTTAGAAACAATAACTATTAGACAACGAAAGATACTGTAAAGTGTGTCATCTTTATAAGTAAATAGTTAACCAACAAATCAAGCACAAAACGTCAAGTAATATCATCGCTTTCTTTCAAAGATCTTTAAAATCTGCCATACAAAAAAAAAAAGTTCATTTTGGAAATAAGTCAGATCATCTTTCAGCTGTGTGAAGTTCACAATTTCGCCTTGCAGCTAATCGACTGGGACGGATAGTAGGCGCGTTCGGTGTGCTGTCCTGGGACGAGGGCTCAGAGCTCGGAGCACCTGCCCCTTGCCGGGGAGAGGGCCTCGGATCATCCCGGTGCTGAGGTGCTGTTCGGGATGTTCCGAAACGTCCGAGAGAACGGTGGTGAGGTGGCTTGACTACCTATAGGCTGTCAGGATGATTGTTTATCGAAAGGCATCCGAGTTAACTATCTGCACGTGCTCCTCCCAAACCTTGCTCGTAAAACATCATTTGTCTGCAGCTTCTCTATCAAACTCTGTCATCAACAAATTCACATTTTACTCTGATCTTTCACTGAACTGTCATTTATTTAACTAACAAAATTAAAAGCAGTACTAATCATAAAGAGCTGTTTATTTTATGTTTTAAACAAACAATACAAACCCTGTAGACTTGATGGAAACATCTTCATCATCATAGAGATTTGAACCCATACGCAACAACCCAAAAGACTCTAGCACCGTGTCAGACGTGTTTTCCAGACAATAGAAAACAACATGGCACAAGCGTTTTAACAAGGTTGGTTCCTGTTAAGCTCTGCCCGCTTTAGAATGAAGCAACAACACATCTTTCCTTCACATTGGTGAAAAATGCACACACTGGGCAAAACTACAAAGCTGCCTCGAAATCAAAGAATATTTTTTTCATTGTTTTCTAAGCTCTCTAATTCCCCCTTCAGTCAAGCCTATTGCACGCTGTAAATTCAGCAAACATCATCAAACATCCCATGCTTTCAGGCAAATCTGCCGGTTGCCAAACAAACACCATTTATTTTGTTGACAAAGACATATTGTTGAGTTTATTTTTGAGATTGCTGACTACCTGACCTTCATCAAATTGAAATCTTTTCTTCTGTTCTGTTTTTTTTGCGCCTAAACAAATGTTCTGCCAAACGACACAATGCCTGACGGAATGAGACGGATGGGAAGGACTTTTGTGCTGTCTGCTATATTTACAATGCCATCGAAATCATTTCCAAGCGTGCAAACAAAAGACAACGACACCGGAAAGCTGTGTGCACCCTTCATTTATTTCAGGAAAACAAGAAGATCTTTGGCTTGACTACGGCATTATTTCTCCCGATCGACACTAATCATAGCTAATGAGATCGACCACCGTTCGTTTCTCCGTCTATCAATTAACATTGAAGGCAGAAATGCATGCAAGATTAACACTCCTACTCGAACGCTCTGGCGTTTCCGACATCCGTGGAAATATTGATTTGATTTCAGGCTTAATGAGGCGCAGAGGTGACTCCTGCACCGGCTGGACAGACCAGAGGTGTTAGGACACAAAATGACTCCATACTCAACTGGGAATAGCGATTCAGAGAGAAGGAGCTTTTAGGATACCGGTGACGCACAAGAAGACACACACACAAAAAACGAACACAATTTTCCACTATATATATGTTTCATTTAAGTATCAACATAGATGTTTCTCCTAAAATTGCTCAGAGAGAGTAATCGTCGAAACACATGGAGAGCACGGAGGTGTCAATGAATGTCAATTATAGATAAAAATAATCTGGATTAGAGAAAATAAGATTAGAAATGTTTGAGTTCATACTGAGAGCTTCACTAATATTGACTTTTGATTGCAGACGAGACAAATCTGAGCTCAGTTTGACACATTCTTGACATCTCTTCTCAAACTCTTACGACAGAGATTTCTGACTCTTTTTCTAGTAGAAAATCTTAAAATACTTAAGCAAGCATTTCCATTTGCTCTCCGTTTAATCTCACTGATGTGTAGGAGAAATAGTTGAAATCTCATATGTGATAGTTTGTGGCATCCTAAATGTGAAATCCATACAGAAGTCCTAATGAAAATGTTGAAAACATTGCAAGGTAATCCTAAAAAAGTGAGCAAATATATTATTTAATATTGGTTTTCTCCACTCACAAAGTTCTGGTTGGATCCACAAAAACGTTGCCTGAAAGAGATACCGAGAAGGTTATTAAAAAAAACCCTCTATATTAGATGAGTCACGCACAATAAACCATAGAGACTTACTAAAAATAAACAGGGTATTTTTCATTTTAGCGCAAATTACCAGTCACGATTTGCCTCTCCGTGTCGACATTCATTTCCTCTCAGTCTGCTCTATGAACTCATTCTTTCCTTTTGAAAGCACAGGCGAGAGAAACAGAATCCTGTCTACGGTTCACCGATCGTGCTGTGTTAATAATAGTCCAAGGACAGAGATCGCGGAATTCAGCGGTCTCTGATCTCCCCATCACGACATCAACCGGTGTCTGACCTTTGGGCCTCTCTGGCGCGCGAGTGGAACTCCATGCTGACACGCCAGCTGCTCTGAACCTCAGCTGGCTGAACCCACCGCGGCACATCAGCCCTCCCGCCTGCACAACACCATCCACCCGCACGCCGCTAGCGACGATCTTCAACAGATTGGTTAAGTTTGGTTATACATAATAAAGAGATCCGATCGGTCTCCAAACGCACAAGACTCTTCAAATTGGCCACCGGTGAGAGAGCGTTCGCTGTGTCAGTCCTCCAGCAAATTGTAAATAAAAGTGACGGCCGGATTCTCTTCACCAACATTAGTGAGAGACCTTGAGGTTTGCCAGACTGGCATCCATATGGCTGCTCGCATAAAAATGACAGAATGTGGGATATCTCAACAATTCAGCGAGAGGGAGAAAGCAAAGTCTGGTGAGAGAACTCGCTCATGAATAAGACCCTTAAAGGCACAGTTCACCTAAAAGAATGGTAATGATGTCATCGTTTACTGAAATCCACTTCCTTTCAACGAATGTTGCATGGACACAAAATGCAAGTGAATGGGGTGCCATCGCCGTTCGGTTACCAACATTCTTCAAAATAACTTCTTTTGTGTTCTGCGGAAGAAAGTCATGTCCGTAAATGATGACAGAATTACCATTTTTTAGGTGAACCGTCCCTTTAATTCACTCATAAAGGAAAATTCAGCGATCATTTGCTCACTCTCTTGTCATCCTAAACCTGAATTCTGTTTTGTGAGCAAAGAAAGACATTGTAACCTCTTTTCTATATGCTTGTGAAAATAAACCATGGTTTGATTATAGTACGTGTGGTAACCAATTTTGTGTGCAGTCTGGTTTCCATTTGTAAAACGATGGTTCACTTTTGTTCGGACCGTCTGTTCAAAAACTTCTGAAAGAACCATAAAAGAAGAAGTCTACATGTGCTTTCATTAAAACAATGATTTTATTATTTCTGTGTTCTCTTATAGATGTGGTCACCAAATGCTTTGCTGTATTGACCTCTCTTCAAGTTCTTCATATTGAAAAAAGACACGCGGGGTTGAGTAAATCAGTCTTCTTTAAAGTCTCTACTGTTCATTAACAAACTGTCAAAATGGCAAAGAACACCTGCGGGGAGTTAGAAAGTCACTCATTACAGAGACACTCCATCAGTTGGGTTTCGGCTTGGCGGCCCCTTCGTAGCCCGGGGGCCACACTCCGTCTGACGGAGATTAAATCACAATTATTGGTCTTCTTTGCCTAGTATTTATCACAGCCCTGCAGCGGCACGCAATAACCGGAGCTCCGTCTGTAATCGCCAGAGCCGGCTGTAAAATTAATGGAAACGCTTGACTTCTTTTACATAAAGAGAGGTAAATATTTAGACCTAAGCAGTGAAAGGTAATGACTGTTGATGCACACGGGCTTCTGAAGGGCAGAAATGAATTCCGACACTGGGACTCAGAGACACTGAATCTAGCGTGTTTATGCATCATCAAAGCTGAGGGACCACGGCACACGGATGAGAGGTCATGCGGACAGCGCAGCATCTCTCCTGATTAAGAGCTCGGGTCTCCGGCTTTCCGGAAGATTCTCTCTTCAGAGGAGCCGAGACCCTGAGTCACTGTGATGAGCACATATTATTCTGCTCTTTCCGTCACGTCAATGAGGAGAAATATGAAAGATTACAGAATGACTGAAACAGAGAAAATGTCTTGAAGCCTTTCAATAAAAGAACCAATTATATAACTGAGGAAATTAAATTTGCTCAGACAAAATGCATCTATTTGATTAAAAAATATTTAAAAAAATTATGATTTAGAATCTAAGATATACACTTCTAAGAGTCTAAACGTGCAGCGTTGTTCCTCCCCCTGGTTAGGACAAACATTGACAATTTCAAGGTTCATTTAAACCAGGTTCATTGGGTACGTCTATGTTTTGCCTGATCATGGAAACAACCCAACATTTCTATAATAAATTGTGCCCAAAGATAAAATGCTTTTCAATCAAAGCTTGGACATGCATTAGCTACCAATTAAAATAATCGAATTAAAAAAATACAATTGCTTAGTTGAATCCTGCATTTACCAATCGCAAATTTGCCTGTTATTTAAGCAGTGACTGGTTCATATCTTGATATATTCATAAATGCAAAACAGCAAATTTTGTGTGTCTGTATGATTGTTTTCAGAAATAGCACACCACCAAGCAGAGCTCAGATTTGTTCCGATTCAACGGTTTGGAAACAGGGGTGATGTGGAAAGTCTGCCTTGCAATCAAACTATTTCAGGCAGATTCAATATAAAGCAAGAGTAACCTTTTCAGCCAGTCCGTCGCGCATAAATCATCCTGACAGCAGAGAGAGGACGCGGATACCTCCAACACACACAGCTCATCAATGCACTACATCAGCATGCGACAAACACATCCAACACATGAACTCATTCAATCCAAACACCACAAACCCGTTTATACACCAGATCTACAGTTTCTCATCGCATCAACTGAAGCAACACGTTAACTGTTTACGTAATGATGCCAATGCCACTGCAATTCCACGCCAATGCATCTTTTAGGGTACATATATATGAAATGCAACAATGTCGCATAACGATTGTACATGTTTAATGCATATCAGTTGAAGAGTTTGGTTCCAAAATGAGATAACTATAAATCAAATCTTTTTATTGTGCATTCCAATTCATATCAATCAAACTGCAGTTGGTTTCCATGATTTGAGCCATAATAACTCAAAAAATACAGCTAACACATAAACAACAACATGTTAACATAATAAATAACATGATTCAGCAGTTGTATCCGCACTCACCTCAGTTTCACGTTATTGCACGCAGGTACTCGGATCCTCGGCTGTTCGAGCGAGCGTTTCTTCGTCTCCTCCGATTGCTGTGGAAACGATAGCGCTCAAGTTCAGCGAGTTAAGTGCACTTGGGTGTTTCCACACACACACATATACACGATGCGATGCTCGGGACGTCAGTATGTCTCCGTGGACGGTGACTGACGTGAGTCATGGCTCCCCACGCCGCGACGCGCCGCCTCCTTTACGCACACAAACTTTGGCGCTGCGCTCTGCGCGCTGGGCATGTGAACGTGGCCATTGGTTGCGCATCGTTTCTCACGGTATATGAATCAACTGGTGACGTGTTCAATAGCTCCAGACGTCCCGTGCTGTGTGTAAAAACGGGTGGGAAACGAGTCTAACAATTGGGTGAGATGGCTGGCGTTTCTATGGGGAGCGGTTGGGAGGATGTTTGGTTTATAGTGGTTACACTTTCTAACAGCGAATGTTCTTTAGGGATAACTTTAGAATTCTCTCTAGCCCCAAACAAGTATTTTACTAAGTTTTATTTAATTAATATGATAATCCTCTCTCCATTATCTTAAATGTGGGATTCTCAGTGATAACCACTTTGCGTGTGTGCGTGTCCGTCTGTGTGCGCAATTGTGTGTGTGGCGTGTTTTGTTTGTCTTGTGTGTCTTGTGTGTTTTCACCTTTTTTGTTCTTACTTGAATTACTTTATATGTTTTGGTTATAGTCAATATGTTTCATGCACAGCTGCTGTGTAACACTGAAAATGGTCAAAAGCGCAATATAAATACATTTGACTTGACTTGTTCGATTCTTAGTTGAAAATATACATTGACATTTTGCTGATATCGTTTTAACAAATGCAGACAAAACGTTTTTAGACAGTACAATCTAACAAGATTATCTGATGATAGACTTTTAAGGGAAATTGAAAAACGTTAACAAAATTTACCTTGACACTGTTGGAAAATGACTTTGAAAAATGACTTTGAAAGCTCTAGCATTGTGTTTCCAAATGCCACTTCTATTATTTTGAAATCAAATACCGTGACATTTAGACATGATAATATTATATAATTTCCAAATGTATATAAAACAAATATAACGCGTGGGGACAGCTATGAACTGTGTTCATAATAAACGCATTTCCAGCGCCAAAGCAGATGCCATCTGGAATATATTTGATTAAAATGCCTTTGTCTTGGATACAATCCAAAATTAACAACTAACTTCAAAATCACATATATGAGTTGTTTTATCATTTTAAACCTATAACTCTTTCCGGTGTGAACCTGCAATATCTTCAGGTTGCTTCATAGAGAACTGTGTGTGTAATAAGTCAGAGTTTATTTTCAGCTCTGCCTCCACAAAACAATTGAATTAAAAGGGTAATACAATAACATGTGCTGAAAATCAATCAGGACAACTGAATTAAAACACAAAAGGCATAAAAAAGCTTTTTGGCTGTCTGCTTTGTTCAGTGTTAAGCTTGGGAATAACTCCCATATCTCAAAGCATTCGTTCTGGTTGTGGTGTTTTTGGAATTGTGCGCTATAAGTATAAAGTGCAATGCTTACAAGAATTCATTCAACTGTATATATATAACACAAGTTCCAAATCAGCTTCAAATTGCAATGCAGTCCACCGAGAATAAAACAACGGCCGGAACAAACGGTACAGATGTTGAGAAACATTTCTCGAAAGTTTAGGAAACATCTCTGTGGAAATAAACAAAAGAAATCAGGTCAGGCTGGCAAATTTAAACTAATCTGTATAAAAACACATACAGTATATAACCAGATGTTCTTCGACCAAATCAGTTCATGGATTTGACTTTTTTGGTTCAGTTGTGTTTACTGTCTGTTTTCTCACAATGTCGTACCTACAGCACCCATTCTTAAATCTGCTCTTGTTTCTGTGTGTCTTTAATAGGCTACTAAAAGAAGTGGATAACATTGTTGACCACAGTGGAACTAAGAATTTTTGGGCATTTCCCGATTCCATCCATTACAAAAATGAACTTTAAACACCAAAAAACATGGTTTACTACAGTTAAGCAAAAAAAAACATTGTTAGTAAAACCGTGTTAACATCAAAATAACCATTTTAAAAACCAATGGTGATCAATGCACCAAAAACCATGTTTACTACACTTTGGTTAATATTGGTCAGGGATGTGATTCGTATTTTATAGGTATGTATTCTTAAATGCAATAATTGATGTCTGTTTAAATCCCTGGATATTCACCATTATATCGGGAGTATGGGCGGTATTTTTCTGTTCTTTTCTACCCTTCCCATCACAACCGTGTGCTGCTGAGCGGTTCTGAGTTTCTAAAATCATCTGGTCTGCAGATGCAGTATGACTCTGTACTCTCCTTCAGTGCTTGGGATTTTTATCACAGGATTTATCCTGCACCTTTCAAAAATCCCATAAAGGTAATGCTTTTCAACAAGCATGTCCTTATCACAAACGGCAATCAGGGTTAATGGTTTGTTTATATCAATTAACAGCAGTATGAGCAACATGCATGATACTTTGAAATATCTTGTCGCCGTGTTGCTTGCCTGAGCTACACAGATGCTGATGTGCTGTCCACCCACTCCGGAACTGGCTGAAGCTGTCTTCCAAACGAAATCTGCTGCCTACCTAGACGGTATTTTCAGCATCATAGACGTGCATAATTAAGCTGACCAGAATCTAACGTATGTCACACCGCCAGGGACTTTTGTCACTGTGTCGTCCGTCTCTTTCTGTGTGGTAGTTGGGAGGCGTTCCTGCTTCTGGTTGTCTTAGTAACAGTGGTGAACATCACTGCTCACTGACTTCAGATCAGTTTTGGATCATTTAAAATGTTTTATACAAACTTGAACGGTGAGTTATATTAAATATAATTAGGGATCAACGCATGCTCTGTCTGTGCATGCATCATTTGCAAACGGTGGATTATTGCCACCCGAGTAGCTGACAAGAGACTGATGACATGAGCTCAACACCCGTTAAAAATACATCACGTTACATTCAGATGATTTTTCTATAATAAGTAGCAAAATATTCTAATTGAATCTATTTTACTATTGCGTCAGTGATCCACTACACTGTTTTTGCTTTTTTAACATTTACACATTTTTTCATCGAAAGTAACTGAAAGTAGACCCAAGCTATGTAGATGTTATGATTTTGATTTTATAGTATATTTATATCAATCTTGATATGAAGGCAAGCTCAGGTCTTCAGATGTCACATGTCAGATGAAATCATATTTCTTTCTTTGAGGTACAGGTGAGCGCCGAACTCCCAGGTGGACTCACAAAGCCTCTTTCTGAGAGACGTGCCGCTGGACTATATTAGCAGGCATGTGTTTATCTGACGGATCGACTCTTTTGTCCTTCTTCCTTTCATACTCTCACAGACACACACATACATTTATCATTCTCATATTATGGTGCACAGCTCATGATGCTCCGTCTGTATTTGTCTCACAGTTCCGGACATTATCATGCCCCCCAGCGATGGCGTTTCCAGTCTCTCATCCACATCTTTGTCTTTCATCGTACACTCCTCCCCTGCCTCAGAAAGGTATTGCCTTATCTCCACCTCCTGAGTCTAAATCACCATGACAACTCTAAGGTTGTATTTATCTCCTAAATCACTGCTCGGAAATAGCTTTAGATGTGAGAAGAGAGGGGGGAGAGCATCTTAGGAAAATGATTGCTCTTGGGGGCCTCGGTGCAATCGACACACACCCCGATCTGTGTGGATATCCATCAACATCATTCAACAGTCGAGCAAAAGATGGCAGCGAGGAAACGGCGCAGAGTGATTTGAATAAATAAACGTAAGGTATCATCCGCAGAATAAGAAAGAAGATGAAAATAAGAAAGGGCCAAAAGCTACATTTCTAATTTATTCACGCAGCGTATGACTCTCTTCTGTGGAGTTTTTAAATTGAGCTCAACGACAACTGTAGGCTTTCCTAATATAGAGAAGCAGTGAAAATATTCTTTAAAAAGCCTCATTTTGTGTCTTACAACGTCAAGGGATGGTAAAAAGCTGACCATTTACAGTATATTTTATGTAAATAAGCCATTTAAATTAATTTAAATTATCCCTCATTTGCATTTATATACAAAGACTCAAGATGGCATGGCATGACGGGATGAGCCGTGATACCCTGATAGCACACGTACATCTGCTGGCAGATGCTGTTTGCTCATCCGCCCCACATCTCTGAAACGTCTGCTGTCAGATGTCATATAGACCTCTAGAAGATGTCTGTGAGGTGTGTATGATTTAGTAAGATGTTTAGCAGATGTTTTTACATAGCTCTTACAGATGTACCTGTCCTATCTGGGTAGGACCTTTACTTTGTAAAATGAAACTGCCCCGACTGTGACCTGTACAGTCTGTCTATTCTTACAGAGACCTTTCTACCCCAGTATTGTTTAGTTTACTATCCCCTAAAGAATACCGGACGTTTACCGAGCCAGAGAAATCAGCGAGGTTCATCCCGAGCGGTGAGATCCTCCAACCTGATATTTTGAAATTCATTTATTTTCAGATGAACGCGAGAGGAAGGCAACAGGAATGTTGATGTGCACGTACAACACGCTCAGCCCTTTTCCAAAAATCTCCACTCCTGAGATGCTTGTCAGATGAGCAATTATCTGAGGTTGAGGTGACTTCGGAAGAACAGGTGAAGGCAGAACACGGAGAATCATTTTTCACGGGACGTCTCTCCGTTTAAAGTTAATGAAGGGAAAAGCATGCGCCTCATGCAAATGTTGCTGAAACAATGAATGATGTGGAAATGTTTTCTTTTGTGACCCGTACAGTAACCTGCATGTTCCTGAGTTCCTGTCACAAATTAACCTTTAGATATTGACTAAACCCACACTATTCCTGCTTTCTCTCTGGCAAAACCATCTGGCTACAAATCAGGCAATACTAGAATTTTGTTGTTGCATGTTTTTAATGTAATTTTTTGAAAGGATAGTTCACCCCCCACAAATAATAGAGGGGCACATTGTATGGACACAAAACCATTGAGACATTTCTCAAAATATCTCGAATAAATGATGACCAAATGTTTATTTTGGGGCGAACCATCACACAAACATATATTTGATGTTGTAAATTACTCACAATGACGTTGTTAACTTTTCCTCACCGAGTCAACAGCATTCATTTCCAAATAGTTTCATTATGGACGGTTTCAGCTGTAACAACATAAACAAAAGTTATGTGGCCCAAACATGTGTTCCGGTAAATGTCCGCAAAGAATCAATAACTGATAAGTCGTTTTATTTTAATTCAACGCATATAACACAAAATAATATATGAATATAAAGTCATATTAATATAAATGAAAATGAAAAATAATTGTTATATTATAACCAAACACAGACCAGGAGTTCACTTTCTGTTAACTGTCTTTTTAAATGTATATTCTCTAAATGGATCAGGATGTAAAGGATTATTCAATATTTCCAAGTCACAAGTGACTGTTATCACTATCTCTGAAAGCAACCGATTTGATAATGTACAGTACGGTCACAAAAAAAAGACACAGAGCGAATTGCAAGCTGTTATGTTCAGAAAGTTTTCTGTACTTCAGTGAGGCAATTTTGGCTCTCATAGGCACAACATCACACATTTGGCCAATGTCACTGTGCAACACATCCGAACTCCTCCAGAGAAAAAAGAGAAACAATAGACACATTTGGTAAAAACAACCCATCCAATTACCAATCCAATACCACAGCTTTTATTGCAATCCTACAGAGCGATTCTTTTATTCATGGTGCAGTGTGCGTTTATCGTTTTGCTAAAATGAATGACTTTAAATTGAGAAAATAACGTGCAAATGCATTATAGTTGAGTTGACTGAACAAAACAAAGTCACAGTTTAGCTTTGAAATTCATAAATAATAATGTCAGTGAACTCTGTGAGTTTGGGCAGGAGTTTTACATGAGCTAGCGTACTGTGCTTTAATAAATACACCTGGCCGGTGTATCACGGATAAAACAGACAATGGAAGTTCAAAGACGCTGCATAGCAACGCTCTTACAGGTGCTCACAGAACACATAGATGCATTCAGGCATAAAATAATGACAATAATAAAACAATGAAAAATAGTGCCCTGCCCACTCCCTCACTCTTCTTCTCGCAGCATTTACGGCCATTTTAGTTGCATTTTGCAAAACGACTGTAACTGAAAGAGAGGGTTTCATGACCTTTTAAAGGAATTCAATTCAATTTTATTTATACAGCGCTTTTCACAATGTGCATTGTTCCAGAGCAGCTTTACAGGAGAAAATAAGAAAAACAGAAAAGCACACAAAAGGTAAAACACAGCACAGTACATGGTGTTTATAGAACAAGCTAATTTATTCTAGTAAATAATATCTAATGTCAGCCGTCTCCCGGTGGTTTATTAAGCATTTTTGCATTAAGTGAATGCTTGGCAGAACAGATGTGTCTTTAATCTAGATTTAAACGGGGCGAGTGTGTCTGACCCTGGAATAGTGTCAGGAAAGCTCGAACCCCTTTGGTGGATTTAGTTATTCTAGGTGTTATCAAAAGTCCTGAGCTTTGAGATCTTAGAGAGCGTGACGGGTTGTAGCTCTGTTATGTAGGTGCTAAACGGTTTAAAAGAACTTTAAAGTCGATATCACATCAAGCAGTTGTGCCAGGTTGGTGTAAAGACAGTGAGTGTGGCATTTGTTTAGATACGTGTTTAAAATGAATGTTATAAAGAACTGTCCTCTTTGGAAGATATAGTGTCCAAGGAAGTGTCCCACATAAAAATGACAAAGGAAATCTCTTTAATCTCAATAATATTTAAAATGGAATTATTATTGAGATTATGTTTGCAAATTGAAATGTTTGCTTGAGTCTCATCTGCGTCTCAGATATTTCTCTCGAGAAAAAGAGTCAGAAATCTCGCAAATGTCTGAGATCGAATTTGTCAAGTCTGCAATCAAAAGTCAACATTATTGAAGATCTCAATATGAACTCAAACATTTCTCATCAAATTTACAAAAATCCAAATTATTTGCCCTCTACAATTTACATTCATTTACACATCCATATCTGTTTGTTTTAACAATTACACTCATCATTACATTCATTCAATTGGCAGATGCTTTTATCAAAAAAAAATGTAAGGTTATAAACATTTTGTCAACACGCTAAACAGTACCGTTAGTTTACATCCATGCTCACAGACAGAATTTATTTTGACACCATCAGTTTAGGAACACCTGCGGTGATTTCATTTCATTCAGTGTGTGTAAATACCCCTTTAATGGACTTCTCTGTTATGTTTCTAAGCATCAATTTGTCACCTCAGAGATTGCTTCAGAATAATAGAAAAATTCCTTTGGAGAAAAATAATAGCCAATTTATACATACAGTACAGGAATATATATTAAGTCATTTAGCAGACGCTTTTATCCAAAGGGACGTACAAATGAGCTAAACAATTGGAACAACACAAGGACCACAAAAAGCATAAGTGCAATAAATCTGGTCTCATATACCACAGTACTATGTGCATAATTCAGATCATTCGGTTTTGGATGAATTTTATGGCAAATTTCACGCCGAGATTATATCTGGCAAATCTGAGCACATTTTGAGACAGTCTGAGATCTTCTGAAACTCCAGAAGAGACTGGTTAGATTACTGGAATCTCCATTTGCTCTCGATGTATTCCTATTCTGAAGTCTAATAATGTTTTAACCCATGGTTGGGTAAAATATGGACAAATTATTGGTTAAATTAGTTAAATCCATAATTTTAGCCAGCTGTTTTTTCTAGCATGTGCAGAGAAACAATCATGACATTGAAAAGATTTTATCAGTGTATTTTCTCCCCACTTTAAAAAAAAACAAGTTTTTTGACAGATTTGCAACGTATAATGTTGAAAAACTGAATTTGAATGTGATTTTTTAACGAATTTTTGAAAAGCGGTAAAATGACAGGAAAAGACAACAAGAAAAAAGGGGAAAACATGTAATTTTACAGGAAACTTTTTATTTTACAGTTAATTCATATCGTCACACACTGTAAAAAATTCCTGTTAACTTACCATGAGGATAGAAAAATCATAAGTTGGCTTTATTTGTTTTTTATTCACAAATATAAAATGCAGGGTATGATAGTATTACAATCAAAATAAGTTGTGACTAGTATGTAAATTCACAGCTATATGCTGCCAAATAACATTAGTATGCTGTGCCTAAAACAGTATCAGGCTGCTAAATAACAGTTGTATAAAACAGTATAATGCTGTTATTTCAAAAAACAGTAACCTGCTGTTATTTAACTGTACAAAGCTGGCAACCACAGCTGCCAGTAGATTACCGTTTTTTTACAGGATAATGTTTTACAGTGCATCTGCCGTCTTTTTAACAGGTTTTGTTTTTACAGCTCGCCTGGGGACTTTCCAACTCGTCACCTTATTCTCCTTCGGTTTTCTCTAGAGCTACTCATTGCTGTTTAATAAACTAAATTACTGAACGGGTTCTACAGAACCCTGACCTATTGTTAAGCGCCCTGCGGGAACGTGCGTGTGTTTGTATCTATCTAGTTCTTTAACCGAAAACATCAAAGTAGCAGCGTGATGACCTTGCGATGCTTTTATAAACTGCTCTTGCTAATGATGACAAATCCTTTAGACAAACCCATAAAAACAGCATTTAAAATGAAAGCGCCTCAGCAATTATAAAACACTTTGCCAAACCAACCTGTACCTGCTTTTGCCGCATTGCTCTAAATCTTCAAGGGAAAGCGAAATGGAAATGGATCATTTTTGCCGGGTAGACAGTGCAGAGAACGTCGACAGCATCTTCAAAACAAACCATTGAGATCCGGTCACGTGAAGAGACGCTGTCTTCTGCCATGAACATAAGATTTAAAAGCTTTCTTAAAGCTTCTTTCATAACCTCTGTTACGATCTCCGTGAAGCCATTTGGATTTCCTCCACCGACCAATGAAGTTAATGAAATAAGCTGTGTGCCCCAATGTATGTCACTTAAATAAAACCAAGTCACCTGGTTACTGTAGTTCAACTATGACGCTAAGCGTCATGCCTGTAGGGGGCGCTCTATGTGTCAGGGTGGCAGGCTTATATTCTCAGCAGTGATGGGCAGTATTAGAGATTCAATACAGTATGTGTGTGGCATTACGACAGTTTCTTGGCTTGTATAAATTATTTAGCACAGCGGGGAAAGTTATATGGAGCATGGGATTAACTTTTTTCCTGCTGTTTTTATTGCAGACCGCACAGACATATAGACTCATTTATTCTTGAACACACACACATAAAAACAGGGTGTTGAGGAGACCAGAAGAGGTCTAACCGCAGTAACATGGCACAATAGTCCACTGTATAATGCTTCGGCTATTAAGCAATAGTCGTTTGCCGTTCTCTATGTTACATGGCATAAAAGTCGTCCGAATGAAATTATCGTGACCTCAACCCTGCAGCCGCTAGTGCACGAAAATATAATCTAAAAAATGCTGAACGCTCACAAATAGCTATTACTTACACTGAAGGTTATTTTCATTTTCCTGCGTTGATGAAATGGAGGACGCCGTGTGCAGAAAGAGATGATGTGACTTTATAAAACGCAATAGGAAATAATGACAGCCAATACTATTATTTTGTTTTCATATGCATTAAACATACAAACACTCTCACAAAGCCGTGTTCACGTCATATTTTATCCCAAATAACATTTTTTCCTGACAGTTAAGCACAAATCAATACCATAACAAATCTCATTTATTGTAAAGTAAACATTACATACATTTTAAAATATTTATTTAAACATGATGGCCATGCTTGTTCTAATGTTTTTAATGCTGATTTGAATAAAAATAAATGATATTTTTACAGTGTCTGAAAAAGAGGTAGGATGACATCACATCAATGTTTGCTAAAATACGTTTCTTATATACTTGTCTGTATATAAATATATTGAAAATATCACTGTTTTCATCATCTTACTTGTATTTTACTTTGCACTGTGTATATTGTACTGCTGTAAAATGTCTAAGATTCATATCAAACATGATTTTGTACTCGAGAAATTAAGTGTTTCAGAGATCTCTGACGGCAGCATGTAAGAAGAAAATCAAGTAAACGTCACACCGGCATCTACATCATGAAGCTAATTACGTAGATGATGTGAACGGCCAAAAAATCATTTGGACCCTTTTCTTTCAATCGACTTCTGAGATAAGTGACTGATGCTTATCAGAGGGCCCTCTGTATGACCTCTGAAAAAATGTCATGTTAGAAAATACTTATCTAGGCACTTAATTTCATCCCTATCTGATTACTTTTGACTACCCACAAACATTCACCAAAGCGTTAGACGCGGTCAAGACAACAGGCACGACTGAAAATCCCAGAGCACAGACAACGCCCACGGTGAAAGATGTGATGGATCAGTGGTTTAGCATCTAAATCGATACCCTCCAGCCCTCTGTTTCACAGTCTTAAAATAAGACCACCGACCTCCATCACAATCCATATATTGACCTCTGTTGTGAAAGTGAACTTTTTCCCCCGTTCTGCCGCCTCATGGTGCAGTGGAGCGTGTCGGGGTGACAGAGAGATGGTGTAAATAACACTAATGTACCAGTGTGGAGTGAGGCTATTACCAAACTCATCGCTGACGTCAGGTGTTATGAAATGATCTGTCGAGCAGGACCTTGAATTAACTCTCCTTATCCTTGAGAGAACAAATGGTTGAAATCTGTACATTTTTATGGGGTAAACTTCATCCCTCACAGTCAGCGGTTCTAAACAAGTTTGCATCAGGTCTCAGATTTGACATTGGTCATGAATTGACCAAAATTGTTTATCATACAAAATTGAACGTTGACAGCTTCGTGCTGTTGGCAGTCGATAAATCACAGCAGAAGACACATTGTTGGCACACACCATACTTGTCAATCTGTTTTTAATAAAGCATGGGTCGTGTATCCTTTGACTTTGTGTTCATGTGTTTTTAGAAGTGAGGTGATTTATTTAATACGTTAAAAAATGATGCTATTGTGTATATGATGTATGCAGTTATGCTAATTGGTGGAGCTTGTTAGAAGGGGGTGTTCCCTCGATTTGATTTTTTCCTGCAAGCTTCATGTCGGGTCTTCAATCTGACGACAATGAGTCATTTCTTTACGTTCTCTCAATCCCACTAAGTAACCTTCAACACAGATAAACACGCATGAGGAAAACAAAGAAATGAATCTGCCATTGTACAACACCGTTAAAGCAAACCAGCCGTCTTATGATTTCAGTGACAGAAACCACTGGAATAAGAAGCAAACAATGTGTCATGGGAACAGTATACAATGTTGTTGCTTTTTTACACGCATATTTGGGTTGGCACTTTTGGGTATGTGTCAAAAGGTTGTGATGTGCAATGCAATGCAACCACTTTAATTCCCAACTCTGCATCATGATCATATATAATGCATATTTACACAACCACAGTGGATATTTAAGTGGTAACTGGGTGGTAAAAAAATTTAAATATAAAGACATTGATCATCAAAAATATGTAAACAATCACATATTTTAATATTCCGTGATAGTATTATATTGAGCAGAAGTTACACATAGAAAGCTTATTTTTTAACTCTGTATTTGAACTCGCCCTTATGTCCTAAATGTAGAAGAGCGTGTTAAGAGTTTGGTTTCAAAATGAGATTACTCCGCTTTTACGAGTTTTTACTGTGCATTCCAATGAATATCAATTAAACAGAAGTTGGTTGGTTTTTTATTTAAGCCACGATAACTAAAAATACAGCTGACTAACACAATAAACACCCGATAACAAAATAAAAACATGATTTTCAAAAACACAATTGATATTTATCTCATTTTGGAACCAAACTCTTCATGTAGAAGTCTCATTCATACTAATTAATTGTTATATTAAAGTTTTTAAAATTGCTACATTGCTAATTTCTGAAGTTTCCATTTGGTGATGTTCATTGCATCACCGATCAATTGTTTATAGGCCTATTATTACGCAGTTTTGATGACTCTTGCTCTAACGCTGAACCCCAAAGTTCTTTATTTATCATGTAAACAGACCAACTGAGTTTGTCAATTTTTAGTTAAATTATAGATATCAGTCGCACACTATTTTAATTAACGAGTACACTGTGTTCTGTTATGGAGCTCCCTCGTGTGGCGTTGTGTCGTAAACGTCATCAAAACGCATGCGCGCGATACGTCGGAGGACTGCGGAGAGGCGCGTGCGCGACTTCAAACCCGGAAGCGTTCGCGTTGTAAACAAAAGTGTTGTTTGTTTCTGTCACATGCAGTCGAAAGATGACAGTTACATGATAGTTTAGTTTTGATGGATTTCGTTGATTTGAAAGGCACATACTAAACTATTTCCTTGTTGCTACGTCGTGTGAAATTGACGCTTTTGACGCAGCTACTTCAGAATTAAGGTAATTGAGGATTCAAAACAGTTAAAGATAACCGATTCATAATACCTTCGCATACAATTGTAAAGTGTAATATTATTTCTGTGTCTGGCTAGATGTTATAGACTAGTGACTAGTCTGAAAAGTGCTTGTAATATGAACTCAGGAGGAAAGATGGCACCTCGAAACATGACGAACACTGGGGTGAGATACTCCAAACTGGCGAGTGATGATGATGGATACATTGATCTCCAGGTGAGAGAGAGAGAGAGAGAGAGAGAGAGAGAGAGAGAGAGAGAGAGAGAGAGAGAGAGAGAGAGAGAGAGAGGGGCTTTTATTGCTCTTGAGTGTGATTTATTTGAACATGAATCCATTTCAGAGAGTCATTAGTATGCTTGTCTGTCTGTCTGACATCAAACTTGGAGCTGTTTTTCTAGTGCACATTGCTTTGTGTTTCTCTAATCACGTATAAGTTCTGAAACGACCGTCTGCTCGTCTGTGTGTCTAAACTATATCACACTTAAATCACGCAGTAACTAATTTCGTGCAATGCTATTTCTCTTTTCTCAGTTTAAGAGGAGTCCACCTAAAGTCCCTTATAAAGCAATCGCCCTGGCAACAGGCCTCTTCCTCATCGGCACCATACTGATCATCATCGGCTCTCTCCTGTTAGCAGGATACTTTGAAGTGAACGATGTGAGTGTCACACCACGTTTTAAGTTTTCCTCTCATGATCTGATATTGTTGAGATCATGTCACTGTATCTGTCTTTTGAGGTGTGATTTCTATTTAAACAGTCCAGAGTAGGTGCTTGTAGTCTATTTTAAAAAGAAAAACTTCTGGTTACATTGTCAGCTGGTTTTACGTACATTTACAAGCACTACAAACACCTAAAATGTCAGGCGCACACCTGACGCATGGGTTTATCCCCATAAGGTGTTCAGATTTAGTAACGGAGCTTTTAGGATGCCTCCACCCCCTCAGTCTGCCCTATTTCCTGAGTAAGTCCCAAAAATAGCGTTCAACGGAAGAGTATTGTTCCATCTAGAACACAACCAAGTCATTTATTTTGAGATATTTGTATTTACTTAGATATGTGTGTTCAGCTACATGGGAACTCGGGAATTCTGTTTAAATAGATATTTTGAGTTGTGTTGTGAATGTTAATGGAGTTTGATTTCTGGAATTAAGAAGAAGGAAAGGTTGGAAATTGAAAAGGTTTGTTTTTATGATCTGTCCAGCAGCTACACATTCACTTCACATTTGTGTCTTTCTTATAACTCGCAGCATCGCGATCGCACCATCCCCGTCCTGATCATCGGAATCCTTGTTTTCCTCCCTGGATTTTACCACCTGCGCATCGCCTACTACGCTTCCAAAGGTTACCGCGGTTACTCCTACGATGACATCCCAGACTTTGATGACTGAAGACAGCGGGGCACGGTGTCACAGATTTGAGCTCGGTTTAGATGCAGTGGGACGCACCTGCCTCCTGCTGATGTGTGCTGAATTAAAATGACTTTTTATTTCTACTTCATAGACTGAGAATGTAGTTTGCATTCATGAAGCAGTATGATTATTCATGTGATAAAAAGCATTTTATATCAGAGAGAATGAATCTTCATTATATTATAGAGTTCACTGCTATATTAGTATTCTGTGATATATTTAACAGAAATGCAATTTATTTGCAGGTCTAGGTTGAAATCTGCTATAAATCCCTGGGTTTCTTTTTTTTATGGATTAGTCTGAACATGTTGATGCTTCAAAACAAACTCTAGAAATAAATAAAGTACTATAAAACAAATAGACTTGGCACAAACGTCCCTGTGGTTTCTTTCAATCTAAAACAGAAGTGGTACATGTTTGTAATTTTCTTAAATCAATCGCAGCCCAGGGTATGATGTTTAGTTGTCGTGCCACTGGATCTTAATAATTTTCCATGATGTGAATTTCCTCACTGCAGGGAAGGCTCTGATGAAAACATCATAGTGAATCTGTCTGAGGTGTTTTTGAGTTCTGTGGTCCCCGTGTGGCCGATGAATGAATTGGCGCACAAAAAATCACACCTTAAAGATGGGTAGTAAACAGGTTATTTTTAACCTGTATACATTTATTTTTTTGTTGAATGTTAGAAATATTCAGTTCTAGGACATCATGCAACACCATAGGAAAACAATATTGTAGTTTTTTTTGTTCTGTTTAACACAAAATTAGATATTTTGAAGAATTAAGGAAAACAAACACAACAATGTCCCGGGACTGAAATGTACATTCTCTTTCTTAGTAAGAGTAAGTGTATACGTGTATAAAATTTACACGAGGGTGCGTAGAAGACCAAGTCTTGTCTGTAGACAAAATAAATAACACTCAAATGCATTTCAAGTGTAGCACGTAAAAATAATCGTTCATAAATGAACCTTGAACAACCTTGTGCATTACTTTATTTCAAACCTTAACTTATAGAGAGACAGAGAGACAGACAGACAGACAGAGAGAGAGAGAGAGAGAGAGAGAAACAGACAGACAGACAGACAGAGAGAGAGAGAGAGAGAGAGAGAGAGAGAGAGAGAGAAACAGACAGACAGACAGACAGAGAGAGAGAGAGAGAGAGAGAGGGAGAGAGAGAGAGAGAGAGGAGAGAGAGAGAGAGAGAGAGAGAGAGAGAGAGAGAGAGACAGAGAGAGAGAGAGAGAGAGAGAGAGAGAGAGAGAGAGAGAGAGAGAGAGAGAGAGAGAGAGAGACGGAGAGAGAGAGAGAGAGAGAGACGGAGAGAGAGAAAGAGAGAGAGACGGAGAGAGAGAGAGAGAGAGAGAGAGAGAGAGACAAAACTACAAACAAAAACGGATTACAACTTCTCCATCTGTGTCGTACACTGGGTCTGTACATAGTCAATGGCAGACTGCGCGGAGACTCATATGGTAGGTATACTTATAGTTCCAAGATGGGTAACAGTTCAGTAGACTACTTCATCACCGATCTAAATCCAAATTCTCTCAGAGCGTTTACGGTTAGCACACTAACCCCCTTATCAGACCACAGTAAAATTACTCTTTACCTAAAACAGATCTAAACCTAACACTGAGGCACCAAATCAAACTCAACTCCATAGCCTTAAACACGCATACAGATGGAAACAAAATAGTGAAGATATATACCAAAAGCGTAATATGTGAACCAAAAATTCAAAACCTACTTAATAAATTCCTAGATACGCCATTTCCACACAATAACGAAGGCGTAAACTTAGCAGTAGACAGAATTAACAATATATTTACAATATCTGCAAACACTAGCCAACCTAAAATCAACAAATACGAAAACAAAAAAGAGACCTGCCAATGAGAAATGGTTCGACAATGAGTGTAAAAACCTTAGAAAAAGAAGTACGAATTCTGTCAAATCGGAAACACAGAGATGCGGATAATGTAAACACACGCCAACTCTACCATGAAAAACTTAAAGAATATAAAGACACCCTAAGGACAAAAAAGAAACAAGATATACAAAATCAGCTAAGAGCAATTGAACAATCTCTAGAAACTAACCGCTTCTGGGAACATTGGAACGCACTTAATAAATCTCACCATGAAGAACTACCCATTCAGAACAGAGATGTATGGATAAACCACTTCTCTAACCTCTTTAGTAATATAAACAACAACCACAAACAAACTACCCTTGAAGACAAACTAAGCACCCTAGAATCAACTATTAAAGATTACCAAAACCCTTTAGATTACCAAATTACAATAGAGGAACTATGCGATAATATATGCAAACTTAAATCCAGAAAAGCAAGCGGAATTGATGGCATTCTTAATGAGATGATTAAAAACACGGACCAAAAATTCAAACTTGCCATCCTCAAACTGTTAAAACACCATCCTTAATACAGGTATATTCCCCAGCATCTGGAACCGAGGTCTTATTACCCCAATCCATAAAAGCGGAGACAAATTCGACCCAAATAACTACCGCGGAATATGCGTAAACAGCAACTTAGGCAAACTCTTCTGTAACATCCTAAACAGCCGACTCACCAACTTTCTAAATGACAGAAACATTCTGAGAAAATGCCAAATCGGTTTCCAACCAAAATACCGCACATCGGATCATATTTATACCCTTCATACTCTAATCGACCAAGAAATTAACCAAAATAAAGGAAAACTCTTCTCATGCTTTGTTGACTTTAAAAAAGCTTTTGACTCAATCTGGCATGAGGGGCTTTTCTTTCAGCTTATTCAATGCGGCATTGGAGGAAAAACCTACGACATCATCAAATCAATGTACACGGATAACAAATTTGCAGTTAAAATAGGCAACAAGCACACAGACTTCCTCTCCCAGAGTCGTGGAGTAAGACAGGGCTGTAGTCTGAGTCCGACTCTATTTAACATCTACATTAATGAATTAGCTCGAGCTTTAGAACAGTCACCAGCACCCGGTCCCATCCTACTAGACACTGAAGTGAAATGCCTTCTGTTTGCAGATGATCTGGTGCTGCTGTCACCCACAAAAGAGGGTCTACAGCAACATCTAGACATCCTGCACACTTTCTGTCAAACATGGGCGCTATCAGTGAACCTTAAAAAGACCAAAGTTATGATATTCCAGAAAAGGCATAGTCGACAAAACCAACATCACAACTTTAAACTCAACAACGTGCCTTTAGAGCAAACCCAAAACTACACATATCTCGGTATAAACATCAGTAACACCGGAAACTTAAACAAGGCAGTGAACGACCTGAGAGACAAGGCACGAAGAGCTTTTTACGCTATCAAAAGGAATATAAAAATCCACATCCCAGCTGGAATTTGGCTTAAAATAATCCAATCCGTTATAGAACCAATAGCACTTTATGGATGTGAGGTTTGGGGTCCCCTCACCAACCAAGAGTTCACCAAATGGGACAAACACCCAACTGAGACTCTGCAAACAGAAATGTGTAAAAACATTCTACGGGTACAACGCAAAACCCCAAACAACGCCTGCAGAGCAGAATTAGGACTATATCCTCTAATAATTAAAATACAAAAAAGAGCGATTAAATTCTATAACCACCTTAAGAACAGCGATACAGAAACACTCCATCACAAAGCCTTACGTCATCAGGAGCTGAACCCAGAGAAAAGTTGTCTCATCCAACTGATCTCAGAACTAACTCTAAAACCCCAAACGTGTCCAACTGAACCCCAAACTCCAGCCAGAATTAACCAAATGATAAAAACACAAAAAGAAAAATATCTCAAACACTGGACAGAAGCAACAGCTCAGCAAAGTAAACTTGAATGCTATCGGTCATTAAACAGAGAATATAAAGCGGCAGAATACCTCAAAAGCGTATCAGACCCTAAACTTAGAAAAGTGTTGACCATGTACAGACTCCGTGAACACAAGCTCACTGTGGAGACGGGCCGACACAGACAGACATGGACTCCAAGAGAAGAGCGACTGTGTCCACACTGCACACAGAGACAAGTGGAAACAGAGCTGCACTTCTTAACCTCGTGTCCAAACTATACGGACATCAGAGAAACATTCTTCCCCCAGTTCACAAACTTCCACAAAGACTTCAACCAGTTTCTATAACAGGACAAGATCTCATACATACTGGGAGAAAAGCCCATCAGCTCAAACCTGACGGCCAGATACGTCAAGTCCTGTCACGACAGAAGAGCAACAACCAGCACAACACACACAACACAGACACAACACACACAACACTGACACAACACACACAACACTGACACAACACACACAACAACAGGACAAGATCTCATACATACTGGGAGAAAAGCCCATCAGCTCAAACCTGGCGGCGAGATACGTCAAGTCCTGTCACGACAGATGAGCAACAACCAGCACAACACACACAACACAGACACAACACACACAACACTGACACAACACACACAACACTGACACAACACACACAACAACAGGACAAGATCTCATACATACTGGGAGAAAAGCCCATCAGCTCAAACCTGGCGGCGAGATACGTCAAGTCCTGTCACGACAGATGAGCAACAACCAGCACAACACACACAACACAGACACAACACAGACACAACACACACACAACACAACACACACAACACTGACACAACACAACACAACACACAACACAACACAACACAACACAACACACACAACACTGACACAACACACACAACACTGACACAACACAACACACACAACACAACACACACAACACTGACACAACACACACAACACTGACACAACACACACAAACTGACACTTATGACAGGATCCTGTCACTTTCACTAAGAACTTTTGTCAATACTTTGCACTTTTATGTCTGTATTGATGTGTACATATTGTTTCTTATATAGGATACTCTTATTTTATTTTATACAGAATGTTTATATTTAATCTTCCTGCTTTGGCAATGTAAAACACTTTTTTATCATGCCAATAAAGCTTTTTTGAATCTTGAATCTTGAGAGACGGAGAGAGAGAGACGGAGAGAGAGAGAGACGGAGAGAGAGAGAGACGGAGAGAGAGAGAGACGGAGAGAGAGAGAGACGGAGAGAGAGAGAGACGGAGAGAGAGAGAGACGGAGAGAGAGAGAGACGGAGAGAGAGAGAGACGGAGAGAGAGAGAGACGGAGAGAGAGAGAGACGGAGAGAGAGAGAGACGGAGAGAGAGAGAGACGGAGAGAGAGAGACGGAGAGAGAGAGACGGAGAGAGAGAGACGGAGAGAGAGAGACGGAGAGAGAGAGGGGTGTGTGTGTGTGTGTGTGTGTGTGTTTACTGTGTGAGTCCCTCAGTGAGTGAGTGAGTGAGTGAGTGTGTTGTGGTATAATGTCTCTCTCTCTGTGTTTAACGCTGATGGATGATGTCATGAACAGCAGAAGTTGTATCTGGACTCAAACCTTGAACCCTGAGCAAATTTAAAGCGCACGAGACCGCGGGAAACGGCGCGCACGAGGATCTTCACGTCGACGCGGAGCTCAAACGGCGTTTAACGAACATTACGTGTGTTTCATATGATAAGAAGCGCGTGGGATCAGTGTTTGTGTTCGTGAGGTTGTGTCTCGTGAAGCCGATCAAAGTTTTAGCTCGCGCCGGATTCGTAAGAAGCGAAACTCTTGTGAAGAGACGCGCACATAAACACTTGGTTTTATCATCACCTCCTTCGAGTGGATTCTGAGGTATTTGATTACTTTTTTTTCGTTTTATTTGTTTTGCTTCCTGGAGTTTGAGGTAAAACAAACCCGTCGATGGAGTGACTATTATCACCAGTCAAGTACCTCAGAAAGGTAACAGAACGCACGCACACACGTGTTTAATGTATGCATGCATGCATGTGTTTATGTGTATGTGTGTTCGCATGCATATACAAGTAGCCATATTGCAGTCGTTGTGCCAGCAGATGTTTTTCTGTCAACATACATAATTCATAAATCAGTTCAGTCACGAGCTTTGATCGTTTCTGTTTACATTAAGTGGTAGTGTGTTGCGTAAAACCCTTCACGTTTTTTATTTTGTTTGTATATTCTTGTATATTTCTGTTGTTCTTTATAGCATTTAATCTCAAAGGCAGGTGTTGAACATCACTGTTTCTACCGCTCACACACATGACCAAACACTCACACCTGCTTCAGTCCCATTAAAGGTTGTTTAAAGCAGAACACTTATTGTATAGATCACATGATTACTTTGCGACCAACACTTATATGATGATGTCTCAAGTGGCATACACTCATTATATATATCATTTATTTATTATGGTTTCCTATTGGAATGGTTTCCTCAGTGCAATATATCATTCTGCAATATTAGTTTTTTAATGACATGGTATGCAATACCAAATAGTGTTTAATCTTTGTTCCCCGTGTTTGATGGACATTTATGGTTGTAAAGAGGAGACGACGCAAGCAATACTCCAGATAAGAGTGGGTTTGACTCCAGCTATGTAAATACAGGACTATACAAGAAATTAAAGGGTTGTCTTCGTGGTTATTGTTTGCCAAACACGTGCGTTTGGCTCATTTTAAAGCCGTTTAACCTGTCCTGCCTGGATTAGTTTGTGGTATTCTGTGGTCATGCCTAACAATGTCAAAACGAATGGCTTAACCTGGAACGGAGTCACGGATGAGGGTCAACGCAGCTTTACTGTCCTGCCTTCTGCTCGCAGTCTTGCGTTCTTGAACTGTGTTTAAGCAGGTATTATTGACCCACATTAAAGAGCGTGTTGTGATACACACACAGCTGTTGTGAGATCAAAGGTCACACTACAGGAAGCGCAGATACATCATACGGTCGCAGACGTCTCCAGTCTTTTGTCTTTTATTGTTGTCGTTCTGTTTTGTCATGCATTCTATAATCCAACCGCGTACACACACAATGTGCTTTTCATAACTCAACAGCTTTGACATACCGTACATGTTCATGTAAGACTTCTGTTTGGCACTTAATTGGCCTTACTTGTTGTTTTGCTCAAACGTAACGTAGAGGATTTGAACAATCCCCAGAGTTTATATTCAGAAATTGTCACAGTATTCGTTTGCATTCTCTAAAGGGGTTTCCTTAGGCATGAACGTGGCTCAGATCACAGGCCTGTATAACATAACTCGAATTATATTAATGATATAAAAGCCAGGTTATGGAGAGGGGTTTCATTATCGCTTTTTTCCAACAATTGCACATTTGTGTACCATGCTCCTTGAAATAGCCACCTTGTAAGTCGCTTTGGATAACACTTCAGTTTGGAGGCAATTCTCATTATTAAATTGTTGTTATTAGCATGCATATCATTGGCATAGTAAATAAAGCACATATTCTGCACGACCATACTATACATCCCTAAACCTAACAACTACCTTACTAACCTTTAATAGGCATCAAATTAAGAGTTTATTGGGGGAAAGGTCGTAGCAAAAAGCAAGAATTGCCCCCATACTGAAGTGTGACCAAAGCATCTGCTAAATGACTAAATGGTTACGAATTCCCATCAGATATCCTGCAATCCTATATTGTGTTTCTGAAGTTGGGAAACTTGAATAATGTATCTGACTAGTTTTTGTAATCGTGGTTTAAATACTTAAAATTATGGATAAGATTAATGCATTATGCATTAAGGTTGGATTGTAGCTCTCTGAACGCAGGCACTAGCCAGTTTACATTATTATTAATGTTCAGCCTGGTTTCTCCTAGCTTACATTTCCCATGATTGCGTTGGGATGATCAGGATAGACTTATCCTCGGGGCTTCTAAAGATCTCATGACCTTATTACCTAGACAGAGAGTTGGTGTTTTTCCCAGCATATACAGTAGTGTGTGATTTCAATATGCAGAGTTTCGATAAAATCAAGGAACTCAATGTAGCTTGATATTGTTGCCTGAAGGACACGCCAGTATCCAATAGAGACGCTGAACTGTCTGTGCTCATCGTCAAAGCTCGAACAATTGCTTTGACGGCTGTTCCAGTTGACTTTCATTTACACTACAGCACATTGCATCACCCTTTACATATAAACAAAACCCATGTCAGGTTTTACTCTCACTTATTGTCAAATGGTTCAAATTGGTTTACTGAAATGTGCGTAGTTGTTGAATTCCGTAGCACAAATCCGTTCATATGTGATATATTTACATCCATGGCACACACTCAGAGAAAGCCACAATGATGGTACTTGTTGGGGCTGTTGGTTTCCGGCTCATTCTGCTTGGCCTTTGCTGACACCCTATGGCGGTTTGGATCTTCTGGGATAAACTGTAGAATAAAATTGCTGCTTATCGGCCTGTCTCTCAGTTACAGCCTGCACAGGTTACCGCAGTAAAGAGCAGGTGTACCACATGTACCTCTGAATTCCAGAGCATACAGAGGCGATATTATGTTGTTGTTACCTTCCTGATAATTCCAATAAATTTGTAAGAAACCTCTCCTGATCTCTCAGACTTTTGCTGAAATTGTTCAACATGGTTTACACGACAGCTTTTCTGTTGCTCAGTGGTTAGAGTATGGCGCTGCGCCGCATTACAGGGATTGCAAATGTATAGTATAATGCAATGTAAGGCGCTTGGGATAAAAGCCACAGCTAAAATGCGTAAATACAAATGTATTTTGGAGAATGAATGAATACGATTAGCTGTGTTTAAAAGTTGCATTAGTGGGAGGTGCATGTAGGGATCTAACGATTCACTCAGATTGCGATGCAATTCACGATTCTGATCTCGCGATCCGATTTTATTCACAATTTTTTTTTACAGAATGAATACAAATATATTTTATCTCCAATCTTTTATATTCCAAATCAAATCAAATATTAATGTACATATATCCATAAACAAACTAAGACTTGGTCTGTGCTTTTCCTAACTTTTACTTTTTTAAGAAGAATAAGCATATCCACGTTTACCAGGTTTGCAGAAACTGTACAACTGTATTGGACCCTGTACAAAACATTTACTACGATTCTTTTAACGTATTTACAGACTTGAATCATCACATATTATAATTGATTTTCAACCGGCTCATGGTGAATCGTTCCATCCCGTGTGGGTTCAAATGTTATATCCTTAATGCATGAGAAAACTTGGCTTTTTATTGTTTCATGTCTTCAGGCAAAGACATTGCAAACTCTTGTGTTAGTCTCCTGGTTCACCAACAATACTAAAAAGTATTCTGGGACTCGCGTTCATAAATAATGCCATCATATTAACACTTGGAGTATATAAGACCACATGCACATGAGACCAGATCTTTTCCCTTTCCAATTATTTTTTCCTTTTAATTCTGTAAACAAGTCGTCGTCTCAAGAAACACGTATACGAAACCAGTGAACTCAAAACGATGTAGTATACATGCCAAATCAGTATGTGGCGCTGTAATTCTGCCACAGAGATACACTAAAAACTGAGAAGACGACTTGTGCGCCGGGGACTCGTGTGTCTAGACGAGACTCTAATAAGATACAAAATCTTTACGTATACAGCTAAACATGTCACCGTTTGGACGGCCTCTAAGAGTAACAGGCCACAAACTGAGCACGTTGACTTTAATGCGATCAAAATGGCATGGATCCCGGCAAACAGCTTAAGTCAAAGTACTTACTTATATGAACACACAGTGTTAACTCGATTGTAAACACGACAAACCGAATGGATCTTGAGCGTTTACTCGTGTAGAATGGGGTATTTTTAATAACATCAGAACGCTTATTAGCGTTTAGTTTTAGTTCCATTTTGGTTTAAAATGCCATTCGCAACTGTGCACAACCAAACCTGATCATGAATCTCCTATGGTGTCCGAGATCCCTCATTATCACCTGAAGCTGGTCCAAGTGGGCACATTTAGGTCAGTAACAGATGGTACTGATCTTAACCAGGTTAGCAACTTGGCAGGAGACGGTTAGTGGTAATACAGTTGTTTTCCTCTAAGACGACGTGTCTGTAACTTGTGGCGTAGGGCGGCCTTGCCAGTCAAAGCCTAGATCAACGATCAGAGTCTTGATCATGCCTTAAAGAACCTGTGGGTCATGAGACCTCTCTTCACCTTATAACCTGTCTTAAGCATCTGTTTCTGGTACTTTGTCTTTTGAAGATTGTGCAAAAGCTTATTAGGAGAGAACCTCAGCAGAACACGTAAAATGTTGGATGCCTGGAGAAAATGTTCTTATTAGTTTATATTCAGCATTAAGCATTTAGTTACATTTTGGATGGACTGTTTTTGTTGTTCCACACATTTTGATTATTATTCAGGTCAAGGTTTGGGGTTTTCCCGTGATCTGTGCATGCATCAAATGGAAAACCAACATCAATTTATCCTGTTATTCATCCCGTTGCTGCCTCTAAGTTTAACAGAGTGAGTCATGAAATATTTTTGTGTCATAAAGTGCGACCCAAATCGCGCACTTATGCACTATTCTAAACTATTTTGTACTGTAAATGGTGTGAGTAGTGCGTTCACATTTCAATTTCTCAAAAAAGAAGCGCAGTTTAATACCTGGATGAAGCACTCATTCAACCTAAAATATGAAGTGTGAAACTCTGGACACTTCACATACTCAACGGTCGCAGTTTTGCTTATTTTGCTTACTTTCCGACGTGAACGTGTCTGGACACACACCCTTTAGCTACAGGATACGCCCCTTTGACAACAGGACACGCCCCCTTTAGCGCCTGGTCATGTTCCCCTGAGTAGTAAAATACACAGCAAAATGGCAGAGAATAGAAGCACTAAAACATGCAATTATTGGTTGAAATTACAAGCAGCTGGACTTGATGGGGATCCTTACGACTTCCCTATGACCTACAAAGGAATCAGGTGTTCCTGGACACCGAAATGTTGCGCAGAATTGTGTTTCCTGATATTGTAAGCTGTAATTTTGCTGAATGTTTTCACGTGGTAAAGTGACGACACATCCATAGCCTCTATTGACATTCATTGTGCTGTAAGATTGACGTTCTCTGCTATCGTCTGGGAAACCGCACACACTTCCGGTTAGTATAAAACCATTTAGTATTCCAATTGGGACGATACTACTCTTCTGAAAGTCATTCACTAGATGGTTGAGTGCATAGGTTAAGTGCGTAGCGTATAGTATGTCATTGGGACACAACTAGATCTTGAGACATTTTAAAGGCTTTTTTAGCTCCAGTAATAGTCAGGCACCTGTGATTCAAACTCTTATTCTTTTTTTATAGGTGATGAAGTTCAAACTAACAACTAAAGTGGTTTTGCTAAATCTTGCCTTTGTTGTTGAATTGCTTTCTCTCCAGTGCAACTTTGTCTGCAGATATGAAGATTTAAGTGTAGAGCCCATTAAGATGTCTTGTAACCTACTGCGATGTTTGTAAGAAAATACCCAATTTGGTTTTCTTGACTCTTGTTGTTTCACCTTTCGGGCAGAATAGGACACACCTGGAGCCTTATGGGGCATACAATCTCTTTTCTTTACCCTCCTGTCAGATTGGTTTTGGTCGGTGTCGGTCGTTGTCTGTCGTTCTCTGCGTGTGCTGGTCGCTGGCTCTCCTCTCTATGAAAGACACTTTTACAAGGAGTCCTTGTTCAACAGCTTGCCCGCTCCGAGACTCCACGCAGAGGGACACAATGCCTTGCCCGTCATCTGGCACCTCGCAAGAGCAGATTCAGGATCAGTTCCCGCTGTCCCAACCCTGTGTGAGGCTTTTATTCAAGCAAATTATGGGCTGACTTTAGAACAGATGCATTATACCGGATTAAATGGCTGGGGCCATGGGATTGTGACTTCTACGACGTGGCACATGCACTTGCATGACTCAAAAGCCACGTTCATACCCTACATAAGTTCACACCTGGTTTGGCTAGAAACTAACTAGCTAGTTCGGGTTATCATAGTTTTGTCCACTAGGATGCTGTAGATCTCAGAGGGGCAAAAGTCTCATTGGTGGTGTTTGCTAATACTTTGGTTTAGTAGCTCGGGTAACTCCGTAAATTACAGTCTTACACACCACATAGCAACCCCCTGGCAACCATCTTAAACAATGTTGTATCACTACTGAAAACATTACTGATGTGAATAAAAATTCTGTATGCTTTCGCTTTGTCATCACAAAAGCAATCTTTGGCGGACTTAAAAATGTTTTCTTTTTCTTATTGTATTTTTGATTACTTACAGGATCAGATCTTGGATTGTTTGCCGTTTCTGAGAATTCACGTTTTTTGTTAACAGATGCCATGAGCTCAGGTGTATTTCCACAGAAATCTAATTTTTGTTAATTATGGGCTGTAACACTGCTCTTTTTGGTCTCAAAGGGCCCTAAATATCAAAGGATAATTAGTTTATTTCAAAGGCAATATTGAGATATTTGCCCCCCAGGAACATTAGATTCTGTACAAAAGAATATGTTGATGTTTTAGTGCCTTTTGTAGTTTCTCGTTTTCTCTTGGTTTTATCTCTTACTCGGTTTGTTTTGCTTAATTATTCCAAATATTCACAAAGACAATTTAATAATTTCATTTGAATTTTCTTAGCATTAAGTAATTAGTTAATGTTTGTGTTATTAATGACGCCTAGAATTAAAGGCCTTTCTGTCCTCTGTCCTACTGCACTAATAAATGCAAAATAATATCTTGTTTTTTTTACGTATTTCAATGATCTTTTAGTCTCATTTTTAAATATTAGTCATCTTGAGGCACCATAACACTGGGCTCACACAAATCGCGAATTTCGTGTTTTGTGCATGTAAATTACATACAAAGTCAATGCAAAGATGCGAAAAGATGCGAACGTGGTGTGGTGTCACTCACTGGAAAATAATAAACTTTTTTTTGCGAGCAATAAAGGGCGTGGATAGCGTTTATTTTTTTCGCGTTTAGTGTGAACCGGGCATTGGAAGTCATCCGGGGCCCCCTTCACGGCCCCCCTGTTGAGAACCATTGGGTTAGACTTTATCAGGTGTGAAAACATTTAAAAAACTATATAGACATGCGTTTATTGAGCCATTATAATATATGCAGTACGAAACATGTTCAACATGAAACATTCATACCTGCAAGATAAATGGAATGGAAAAACCTGATAATAATATTCCCTGCGATCTATGAGTAAGTGAACGTTACAATTTCATAATCTCAAGTATAAACAGTAAAGTGCAAGAAGAATTGTGTAAAGTACAACAACCCGGATCCAGGAAGCGTCCAACAGATTGTCTTTTGTTAAGTGTTGGCAGACAGTTCTCGAGTGACCTGTGTGTGTCTTTGTGTTTCAGGTGGGGTATGTGTGATGGTATGTGAGTGTTTACCATGGTACAGAAGAGACTCGGGTTTCTGAATGTCACCATTGTCATCGCTCTCTGTGTACTCTGTAAGTATTTCTTCATGTTCCTTATCCACAGCTCAGGCCTCCAAATTGCAGCGACCCTAACTTAAAAAGGCTGGTGTTATTTGGTATAATAAACAAAGCCATTTGGAGCTTTTCTCGCAACGAATTTCACTTTTCTTAGCCATTTTTGCCGTGACTTGAGATGCTTATGAATGTGTGAAATAAGTTAATTTTACACAATTGTCTATTCATAACCATAGTTTTATTATAATAAAGTAGCATCCATGTTTTTATTTTATTTGTCGTTAAACCGTGGTTAATTTTTGTTTGTGCTGCAGTTAACCACAGGTTACCTAACAAACTTATTGTCAATTTGAAATGTTTTGGTTAGTGTGTGGTATCTTTCTCAAAACAACTAAATGTGATATTTTAATGGAATGTCTTAAATGTTAAAAAACGATTTGGGATCAGTGAAAGTTCTTGCCAGACATGTATTATAAGTAGAGAAAAGTTTACTACTTATTGTATCATTAACCATGAAAATCTGTTTTAAATGATGATTTTATTCCTTAAGTTTATGATAATGTTATTGTGATGATAAAATCATATATTGATGTAGTTTTTAATAGAAATTATTAGTTAAGTGGTCAATGATTTATTTTATTTGTCAATTTGTGTAATATTAGAAGTTTGGTGATAGACGAGTGTATGTGCTTGTGTTCACTGTAAATGTTCTTTCAACATTTGTTTCCAGCCATCATCATGTCATTCACACTATTATCTCTCCATTTGTGTCCTGTTTTCTTTCTCTCCGTGCTCTCCTTTGCTGCTTGAACTTCTTACCTCTCCAACAAACCCAAACCTGTGGTGTCTAAAATAAACACTCTGTTTATCAGATTTGTTGATTATTTTGGTACCACCACCATCTCAACAGCCCACCAGGGGTTTGGTGCAGCTCTGTTTACTCTCAGGGCCCTTTTGGTTGAGGGGTTAAATCTGCTTCTACAATAAATACACGACCCGTTATGCTCCTTATGGCACAGGGTCTGGCCAGTGAGACCTTTTTTTGGTGGGGAGTGAGGGTATTTGGGGGAAACATCGCAACCGTTTGGGGGAAAGGGGAATCAAATCCCTGCCAAAAATGAAATCTGCAAATCTGGATTTAGATCCGTCTGGGATTTAAGTTTCCCTTCTGTCAAGGCAAGCTTTGTCAGAGATGTGATTCTTGGCCATGTGTGTGCCTCAGGGGGTCTCGGGTTAGAGGGAGGGTGCTTTGGGAGCTTTTGCATTTCTGGTTCAATCAGAGAGATTATCTCTAATCGCAGATGAGGTGCATTGACCACCTCCATCTCAAGGAGGCGTGTCACCCCAAAATCAAAAGAGATCAAACATTTTATTTTTTAGGAGCGTTAATATAATTTGCATTGTGTCTATTTATTCTTGCCAGTCAAACAAGTGATTATTGAAGGTTAAATCATAAAGTACATTTGTGGAATACAATTGGAAACGCACATCATGTTGAATGTCGATGTTAAAGTTAATGATTTTTCATTTTATGATTACATTAGTACAAATCTGACGGTTTTCTTACAGTAACGAGAATTTTGGGGTGCGGTTTGAGTCCCAAATTTATTCATGAGATTCACGCAAACGGGGCTCTGTGTCTGACCCCAAACTGTCCCATTGGGGGATGCTGACGAAAGAGAGTCACACAATCACTCTGAAAACAGACTGTGCCGTCCAACACAACATTAATATGCTGTATGTTCATTTACATGCATGACATCGTCCCTGCACCCCCCGTTAATCTCAACCTTTAATCCCCATTTAGCGTGGTGACATCATTCTCCAGCTTGTCTTTTGTGTCGTGTTTTTCCTCAGTCACGCTTATTTTCCGTCTCACTTTCTCCTGTTGGCTGTTGTCCCCGTGTTCCTCATGATTTTTGCCATTCTAAGTAAATTAAATGATTGTGTATCAAATGTTGGTCAAAAGAGTTTTATTGTGTTGGTGTCATAAAACAAGCGCATGGCCACCTAAACATGTTGTGTGTTAATGCAATGCATGACCAGTTTTCTTTATTAAAAAGCGTCCTTCATTAACCAGCTTTGCCGGACAACAGTGTGATGTCTGGAAATTGATGCTTGTGTTTTATTGAACGGGAAAAAGCTCATGAGTTTATCTTTATATCCCCCAGGTCCCTCTCGGAGCGCTGAATCGGTGGTCCAGGGAAGAATCGGGGGTTTTGCCGAGCTGGGATGCAGCCTGACACCTCCGTCAGAAGGGGCCACCACCCCGAATCTCTTCCCGTTATATGTGGTGGAGTGGGTCCGGCTGGGATATAACGTCCCCATCCTCATCAAATTCGGCGGATACACGCCACGAGTGCATCCGAACTACAGAGGTGAGCTCTGGTGGAACATAAATCACTTTTCCATTAAGATGATGATGGTGAGAGTGCCGGAGGGACACTGAATTCTGCCCTCATACCTTTTTAATTCTGCACGAGACAGTAAAATTTGTGAGCCCTGTGCTATCGAGCGCTTTCGAAAGTTTATTGCGTTTGCTGAAATAGACCAACGGCTGCTTTTAAAGTGCTTTTGTGTTTTACAGCCACTTGTTTAGACGAAGGGGCTCACTTTCAATGGACCGTGATGACCGTGTTGTTTCTTTATAAGGTGCGCATTTCCCAGGCAATTCGCCAAGAGCTCCCTTGGAACAACTTTTGGGTGCTTCACTTATTGGCAGAGAGGTGCTTCCCGGGGTAATGTGGCCATTTACCCCGGTGCTTGCGAAGGAGGGGTCGCGCTCTGGAATGTATTGAATGGGGGAGGGCGTTGTGTTGTTAAACGAATATCCCCATATAAATGACCCACCCAAACAAGAGACCTGTAATTATGTAGAGTGTGTGTGTGGGGTGGAGAGATGGGGCGCGCACGTTTAATGGCTGCAGAAGGGAAGGAGGGTGGGCAGACGTTACTGCCCCAGGGGGTCGGAGGGGGTGTATTGAGCGGGACCCTGGATTAGAGAACAGTGTTAAATGGCGGCAGTTTGCGCGGGGGGGTTTGCCCTAATATGACTCCAAATAGTTTTTCAGTGGGAATACTTATAAAACATTTTAAACAAATAAACCCAACTTCTTCCTTCTACGATAACACACTGTACCGTTGCACTGCCCCTGATCTTTTTGTATGGAAGTTGTCGGTTCTGGTGCGGTCGGGGTCTGGTTCGCTTGTATGGTTTTGATGGGAGATCAAATGAAAATTTCCATGTTGTCCCGGTGGGATGTGATGTGACTGTCAAGAGAGACAGGTGTTTTACACATGAGCCCCTCGCCTGTCAGTCAGCACACGAAAGGGAAACTGATGCAGAATCAATTAACATTTGTTCTGTGGTGTTTGGATGATGAATCACGTGTTGAAGAAAGAACATGAAGCGATTATATCCTTGATAAAAGCAGACAATTACATCACATAGTCTGAAGGAAAGAACGGGGTAGAAGGAACAATGATGGCACACCCTCAGTGTGTATCATACAATCATAAGTACTGTACTTCCCCCCCTTTCAAAATAAAAGACTTAAAGATGATGCATTCCTAAACTACACTGGGAAATCCACCAAGATGAGATGAAACCAGACCTCATATCTTTAAATATGATCCTGCTACCAGCCAACGTGTTTGTCTGTTTTCATCAGATGTGCTCATGTGCCCTTTTCTTCTTGAGACCCGTAATAACAAAGATTTAATGCCATGACCGTAATTCTTATTACTCTGCACATTGTTCTAAATTTGAAAAGTATTCACTGATAACTGCGGTGTGTTCGTGTGACTTCTTGTTGATGTGTTTGGTTTGGATGTCGCAGCCCACCTGTCTGACGTCATGACACTTGGCCTCTTCAGATGTCTGAGTGGACGTCTGCATCTGAGACGGTTACCAGTCGCTATCACAGTCACACGATTAGATATTTGCTCAGTTTCAGATTAGCGTTAGAGCTGTTGGATTCTGGGGCGGTTACAAATGCACCAAAGGCGCTTTTTTAGCTCAGCAGATTTGATTCAGTTCAGTTGCATTTCATTTGAGTATTGACTTGGTCTCAGATGCTTCTACTGAAACTGCTTTGGAGAAATAAACGAGATCTGGATAATCTGGATTTCTGTAAATTTGATGAGAAATATTGACTATTGATTGCAGAGCTTGATTACATCTCATCTGAAACTCCAATGAAGACATTTTGTAATATTTCTGACTCTTTTTCTCAGGAGACACAGATGAGACGTAAGCAAAAGTTCGTATTTGCTCTCTATTTAATATTGCAAACGAATAATTGAAATATTATTGGGGAATGTTTTTAATCACCCACATGACGTGAAACATGTTTCCGGTGCTTCCGAGCACAAATGAATATATTTAGGAGACATCCAAGAGATTTCCAGGCTTCCTCATATACATCATGGTGTCAGCTTTTGTCAAGATCCAGAAAAGTACTAAAGAGTGGTGTAATTGTAAATTGTTAAAATCCATTGGCTCAGTTTAAATTTTTTTGAAGCGACGAGAACGACCGTGAGGTTCATTGCTCCTGTTGCATCAGTCCATGTGATCATGGCTTGGATGTTGTGAAACACGAAGGCGCCCGTGAATAAATACCTTAGGAACTCATGCGTATCAGCTTATGGCTTTTACGTAGAATGATTGTTTAGACGTATAATCATTACAATTATGTTTAAAGTTTAATTCGTTATGGGTTTGTTTAAATCCCTAAGGCTAGTATGAACAGTAGGTGTGTTTTCATTTCTCCTGTTGAATATATTATACCCAACAATGATTATTACCTTGTAGAATCCTGATCAAATCAAATCAACCTACATTATTTACAGCTGTATTTTGATTCAGTTTCACTCAAGCATCCGTCACATTCCAGAAGCTTTTTGAATGCCGTCTGACGTTGAATTACACTTTTGTCTTTATGAACAGCTGGAACGAGATCAGCATCATGTGTGGATCTCGTAGGTTCGCCTCAGGCTGTCGCGAGCAGTTAGTTTAAGAAAACCTGATCAAATGCTTCCTCATGAGTAGATTAGAGGAAAGACCCCCTGAGGGTCAGTAGGTATGCCTTTCTTTGTCAGATGAAGTGTCTCATTTCTCATATTTGGCTAAGAGCATCTCTGAGAAGAACGTTTGATCTGATCAAATGTGCAAGAGCACACGATGACGATTTACTTTTTTATTCATTTAAAGTGGATAGATTCAGTCAGTAGCAAATGTTTGTGAAATATTTTGGAACCTTAAAACCCAAAATGCATTTCTATATATGAATGGGATCACTTTTTACCTGTGTTTTGAATTGAGGTTGTTTTATTTCTAGTATCTGACACATCATTGTGAATAAACTGAGGTTGCACCTTCCTTCCACTAAAAAGCCACAAAGTGGATAGACCGCTCGTGTCCCGAGCCCCTCCTCCCATCTCTTTCATCGCTCGACCTATTCAAAAGAGCCGTCGCTTTACCCTTGCGTGACCTCTGAGCTTTGGTTTTCTGCCGGTTTTGGTTTCACATTTCTTGCATTCCACACCTGACGTCTGGGAAACGTGAAGTGTTCAATCAGCAAATAAGGAAACAATGAAAAATCATAGCATGAAGATTTTGTGTGTTTAACGTGAAACCTGTCTTTCTACCCGGACTGAGCAGCTTTAATCTTCTAGCAAAAAAACTTGCCAAGAGCAAGGAAACTAAGCATATCATGTTTCGGGAATCTAGATGAATATGTACTGTCTTGAACCAAGACCATGGTTTTATCTGGGGCACCAAAGAACCAGATCAGACCATTTTTGAGCCTGGGGTTAGATTTTTCCAGTAAGTGCAGGTAGACCCAATTCATGCACCCGACAGGAGGTTGATGTCTTAGGAAACTAAATCAAAGGGGCATGTTTCTGACAGGAAAAGGCATGAGGGGCGTCTAAACCAGATGTGTGCCGCAACCAGAATGTTCCCATTATAATCAATGGTCCTGTCAACACTGGAACCACCTGATGGCACATGTTAAAGAATGACGCTCTTATATTGCTTTGGTATCGTTTTAATTATAAAGAAATCATATAAATGTATACGTGAATGATTAAATATTTTTTATAAAAAAACATATACTAAATATATACATCTATAAAATTTAACTTGCAAAATAATGATGTACGAAAAAGTTTTTTTTAATCTATTTTGTGGGTGTGGCGACGTCCGTGTGTGTGGTTCTGTGTCTTTAAATCTTTAAAAACTGAAAATAATATATCCAACATGTTTCATTCTTTCCGAAGAAAAAACATCACTTTCTCTGTGTCTCGCTACCATCTGCATCGACCTTAAACTTTCACTTTCTGTAGGGCTATGTTACTAACATTGTTTTATCTTGGTTTATAAAATAGTTTCTTTCTTCGAAAAGTATATATTTTTTTATTACTGCCATGTTTAGTTAAGTAAAAGGTAAAAATGTGCCCGTTGTGGCCTCACAATTGGAAGTGTTCGTTATTGATATGGACTCATCTGAGTTTGCTTTAAGACATTTTAACTGGAAACTTAAAAATGGATTTTAAACTAGGCAATAATTTACCACCATGTGGACATTCAGACATACCAGAGCTCAGACTCACTGGTCTGGATAAGTGTTGTATATTACTAACCGTCCTCCAGGGCCATTTAAAGGCTTTCCCAATAAGCCATGTTGGTCATTTAGCAATTTCTTGTTGAAATTGGTGGCAGTAAACCTCTGCGTTATTGATCCGTGTCTTAAGGCCTTGCCAATGGCTGGAGTATTGTCACATGTGTCTGTTTCTCACACAGGGAACGACAGGGGCAGCGTTAACCGCAATCTATCCCACGACAAAGAGCCATTCATAGAGGCGATTATAGTGGGGGAGCTTTTGAAACGGGGGGGGTTAAAAGCTGATAGGGGCAGGGAGCCGTTCAGACCCCCCCAGATTGTATTCAAATCAAAACACATCCCATCATGCAACAGGGCATGTGTCATCCTTCAACGGGGAGGAACAAAGAAAAACACGTTCATGGCCTTTCTCAATATAATTCATCAATATAATTCATCTCTGTCCATAGGTACTGTGGGATATTTTGAGCTGAAGCGATCACATGTGCTTTCCGCTGACCTCAGACAATAGATGGTTATCCCTTCAGTTTAGCGCACAGGGATGGAAAAGACCAGTGTGGACAGAAAAGAAAGGAAAAGATGGGTTAGGCTAAATAAACTCAAAGCACAGTGTTTGCTTAACACAGCCGGACGGCGGAAGCGGGCACACTCTGGGAGTGCTTCGCCAGCAGTGTTGCCTCCAGGTCGTTTTTAATGGCGGGCCAAATGGGCACAGGGATGATGTGGATCAGAGTTTGGCTGGTTATCATGATCCAACTAACCCCTGCTGGTAGATAAGAGTAGCAGTGTATTGATGAAATACATTTTTGCGTTTACAAGCAAGTTATCGATAGATGTGTCTGAAAAATTTGTCAAGTGTGTCCAGTACAGAACGGGTAACTTTAAAAATGCTGGGTTAATTCTATCCATGGACTTATAATATGTGGACAAACCAAACTGTTGGGTAAAGTGTATCTACATTTACATGTTTGATACAAAAATTGGTTGAAACAAGAAGAATATGTCTTCCTTTAAATGTAGCCATATTTTATCCAACCATGGGTTGAGATATTTATAAAATGTTATCACATTTTTTCTTTTTTTTTGGATAAAATAATGTTAAATGTTGGTTGCTTTAAACCCAATGGTTGTGTTTGGGATTGACTAAAAGCCCTTTTTTTAAAGACGTTTTTTTATTTACTGTTTACAGAATGTTTTGTAAAAATATGATCTTGAAAACTTTAATATTGACGGAGTGAGGCCATGTTAAAGATTGAAATCTTAGTGAAATTAATGCTTGAAATCAAACTTTGATGCTCTTAATCTCATAAATAGATCTTAAAAAGGTGCTTCATGATGCCATAGAAGAACATTTTTTGTTTAAATGGTTCCATAAAGAACCTTTAACATCCAAAGAACCTTTCTGTTTCTAGAAAAGGGGTTTTAAGAAAATTACGGTTCTTTAAAAAACCTTTGACTGAATTGTTGTGGAACCAAAAATGGTTCTTCTATGGCATCGCACCTTTATTTGGATGGTCACGTACTTCACCCAACCATGGGTTAAGATTCGTTCCAATACATTGTGTCTCATCTCTTAGAATGTTTCACACAGTACTGTAAAGTATGCCTGTTTTTTTCCGGGGTGTATGCTCGGCTGCCACCCACTGGGAAAGAACTGGACTGTTGCTCACATGAGCTGGCCGGAAACTTTGAAGGCCGGCCAGAAGTCTGGCACATGATTCTCTTCTGAAAATATCATAGCTGCTTCAGAACAACACCTTGGGTGTGAACTGATGGGGTTGACATCATGTGATTGGACTCAAATAAATGTGAGAGCTAATAAAACAAAGCACCGTTTGACGATGTGTGTTTACAATGATGTTACCGAGGTGAAGCAAACGGTGGCCACTTTTGGCATTTACTGTAGTAAAATCTGTGCCTTTTATCATGTCAGCCTTGATTGGATAATTGCTGTTTTTAAAAGAGGCCGAATCAACATAAGAAACCAGTTTGCATTGAGGTCTTTACATTTAATGAAGAAATTCAAGGGATGCCACAATGTTGGTGTGTTTTGTGTGGTGTCTGGGTTATTGATGATGATGTTTTGAGGGGCTTTTATCATCCTGCTTTGCGGTTCTAGGTTATTTTTTTGATACGATGTGTCTTTCATACCCATAGCACGAATAAATAATATGTATCCCAGATGCACAGCAGTTGAAATTATTTTTTTGACTATTCAAACAGATATTGGAACGTGACTCATCCATTCATCAGTTTTTATCGATAAAGCTGTACAGAAAGACAACAAAGGAATGAAATTTACAGGGAAAGAAAGAATGCCGGGTGTCTGACAGAAAGCCAATCACATTGAAGAGTTCATTGATGGGTTGGACGCGGAGCAATAAAAAAGATAAAAGCCCCAAGGACAGGAAGAGGAAAGCACAAAAAATGTCTTCATCTCTTTGTCTTTGCATGTCTGGAATCATCAAACTCTGATTGGTCGATGGAGTCCAAGTGACCAACCATCATGTCAATGCTGCCCGGTGCAGAATGATGGACGTGTCTGCTGAAAAATGATAGGGTCAGGGGTCATCGGGCGCTCATTGGCTGTTGAGGGTTTGTTCATTGATCCAGATGAACCTTCCTAACCTTCCTTTGGAGTTCATGCAGTGCATTTGCCCCAGTAATTCAATTTTTGTCCATCAATAACTTGCACTGTGGGATCATTTAGATCCCATTCCAGAAGAGATCACGAAAACTCCAGAAAATTTGCTCCGTGAGTGCACGTCTATTAGATCTCGCGAACGTATTATTTTGCTCACGTTTACGACATGTCTAAATGCCTGGGGCCTCCACGATTGAACCCAAACCAATGTGCATCTGTCACTCCATTCTCTCCGTTCAAATAGAAACTTTCTCTCATTCTCAACCCTTTGTCCGCTCGAATAAAAACACGCTTTTTCTTTCATTCCCACGTGTCATTTTTCAAAATCATTAGCACAAACGTTACCCCACGACCAGTCCCTCCCTCGCTGTGTTTTTGCCCCATCGGGTTTCTACAGCAACTGAATTCAAATCCAAACCCCACCCCTTGGTTTCATCGCTATGGCAACCAGAGAGAATTAAAATAGGAGGGGGTACATTCTCCTGTCTCGCTCCGTTCCCATTGATGAGCGAATTGCCGGTGGCGGTAAAGGGTTAAGTGTCCAACAATGGGCTGGTTTCCCCACAGATTGCACATTGTGTGTGCCGAGTGTTGATAATCACACCGTGTGTTGTTTCTCGTGCGTGTTTACCTTCACATACATTTGTTTTATGTTTAATTGACTGTTCGAGGTCCATTTGGTGGTTTTATTTAAAAAATTTCGCATGGGAAGGCATCTGCTGATTTTGCATAGCATCATTTTTAGCCGCATGAAATTCTTCTTGGTCACTACCTGTTAGTATAAGAGAGACTTACAATCCCCTGACACCTTAGCAACACCCTGGCAACCCCTCAGAACAGCGTGCATCATGTCGGTGACTCTTCATATCACCTTTTATATTTAAGAAAATGTCTCTTCTCCTGTTGTTTCTAACATAAGAGTTTTGCTGTTGAGGTTTGACTCCACTTGCTACACCCCCTGTTTTAATAACCATGCACCCCTTCTGACCCCAGATCAGAGGAGTCTTTTAATGACAGAGTAAACACAGATCCTCCCTTGAGCGACCCTCTTTTTAATATAAACAGACTTTATTAATAACAACATCAGTCGACAAATTTCCATTTGACATCTTTAACACACATCAGCTCTGAAATGGTTGTTTATTGTCCTGTACATTCATACATCTGTTTGTTTATGTTTTAAACGTGTTGTATGCATGTTGGGTAGTCGTAATATGGGCGTAAACTGGAACTCAGCTTTGAGAAGAATCGATAAAAAGTTTGGCAAAATAATAACACGGCACATGAGGAAAGAATTAATGACTCCGGGGAGAAAGACTGATGTAGTCAAAAGCAAGAGAACATCAACATATGAATAAATCATATAACCCATTCAGTGTTTGCTTTATTTGCTGTCAGATTTTTATTTCCTTGTGCATTTTTGTATGTTAGAATAAAACCGATGTTCTCCAGTAGGCTATTGTTTGCCTTTTTGCCAAATATTTTCGCACAATAAATGCACATTTAGTGTTTTGTTCATTTTGGACCTCATATGTTAATGTTTTTAACACGAGGGAGCATTAGAAGCAAATATAGATATGCCCTCCAGACATCACTTTTGGCCATTGCTGTATGCGTTTCTCTGAAACTAATAGTAGATCTAATTTGGTGTATTAGGTATAGAGTTTTGCAACATGTAGACACAAGTATGTTCAAAGAAAACCGTTTATGTTGTATTTCTCAGCTGTAAAGGTGTCACATCACCACAGACTCTGCTTACTTTCAAATCCCAATGGCTGCTGGGAGAACACACACACACACACACTGTGTATCCTCTGTGATCACTGTCATCATTTATCATGACTGGAATTTGAAAATGTGAATGAAAGGAAAGGATGTGCTGGAGATGAAAGTGTGCTGACAAACCAGACTTCAGTAAAAAGACACACACATGTGGCACACACATATCCCATTTCAAAGAGATCATCGTACTACAGAAAATAAGTGCTGCTCCGTGTGTGCGCCTATCTGCACGCGTCTGTTTAAGTCTGTCTGTGAGTGTTTATGTGAGCTTGTCTGAGTTTGTGTGTCTGAAGTGAGTGTGAAAAATATGAATGATTGCTCTGTAATGTTGTATCTGTGCGGCATTTGCTTTGTGTGCATTACAGTCTTCATTCGTACTGAAGTGGTGTTGAATAATGATGGTCCGTTTTCGTTCAGGTCGAGTGTCCCTCAGTCGTGGAGCGAGTCTGCTGGTGGATAAATTAACTCTGGATGATGAAGGCTGGTTTGAATGTCGGATTCTTCTGCTGGACAGAACCACAGATGAGTTTCGCAACGGCACCTGGAACTTCCTCTCCATCTCAGGTAGCACAGGAAACTTTTAAAACACTTGGAAAGCAAACAAACGTGTCGTCACATTACACTAAAATCTCATAGCACGGCCTATAAAAATCTTTTATAAAGGTGACGTGTGTTTTCCATTCATGCTGGATGAAACGCGACTGAGCATCTGATAAAAGACACTTTTAAGCTCGTTGGTGCATGTGAAAGTTTTGTTGCTGTAAACAAGAGAATCGCATAATCTTTGATCATCTGTATTCAGATGTGAAATCGACCATTGAATATAAATTAAAGGCTTTTTTCTCTTTGCTTATTATCTTTTAACATTTGCCCACACTGAACTCTCTCTGTCACACCTACAGGACAACATTCACACCCTCGTTTGCTTTCTCCACCGGTGTGTGAGTCCTCAGACCGGCTTTTACTGAGGATAGATCTCTCGCTCTCTCAGCCCGAGTTTCTGCACACCCATTATCTACACAGTGTCTGCTTACACAGGTTTTGTAAGCTGTCATTGTGTAATGATGCAGTCAAACATGTCTGTGTGTCGGCAGGGTCATGAGAAAATCACATCCTCTGTTGTTTAAAGGTCTCTTTGTTTTGCATCATTGATTTAGGAATTCACAATAGTGATATTGGGATACATCACTGAATGAGTTTTTAAATTAAATAACTAATGGCACTGAAACACGTGATGTCATCCGTTTCCCACGTGCACTTTTCTGTTGAGATGCGCAATATATTATTGTTACCTATATCAGTTTCACTTTGTTTGATTAAATTCACCGTGTCTAGTGGGGATGGTTTGGTTCAAATCAATAAGCAGCATTGGTTTCAAGACACACACAGTCAGTTTGCACTGATAGGTTTTGATGGTTGAAATCTGTGTTGTAGCTCCTCCAGTGTTCCTGAAAACACCTCCTGCGACTCTGGAGGTCATGTTGGGTGAATCTCTCACCCTCCGCTGCGACGCACACGGAAACCCCAAACCCACGGTCACCTGGAGAAGAGATGACAGTCCTGTTGAGGCCTATGATGCGTTTGAGGTAAAGAGGAATTGGACAGATTAACGGATGGTCCATTTGAAATAAAAAATGAAGTCGCTTGTGTTCACGACACATTTATGCACGTTATTCTAAAGAAATAGTCCCACCTTACATTAGTTTTCCTCATTGAATAAAACTAAAGAGTCCTGTTTAGAACAGGAAATGAAAATGAGTGTAAAGTTCAGTTTTAGCTGTTAACGTTTTAATGAATGTTTTTTCTACATCTTAATTATTAATGTTCTCCGACAGTTGGTCAATGAAACCTTGTCTTTAAGCAAGGTTACGAGAGAAACCGCTGGAATGTACAAGTGTCACGTGTCCAACCCTGAAGGGAACCTTACCCACACCACTCGGCTGCAGGTCAAAGGTCAGTGACCCGTCACTCTTGTCCACGCGTGCAGCAAAAACCAAAAGCGTGTCTGTAAAAGGGATAAAGTGGAGGATTAAATAGATATAAATTGTCGCCGTCCTTACAAAACCTTGGATTTCCAAATTCGCTGTTTTTCAGGAAATGAAATGAAATAAAAACTCTGTCAAGTTTTTAATCGTTTCAAAAGTACAAAGTAGACAAGCACTTTTTAAGAATTCTTATGGGTTTGATATTTGCAAAACAAAGTCTAATAATAGTGATTTATGAAAAAAAGTAAAAATCACAAAATATGGAGATTTACATTTACAGGTGAATATGGAGATTTCATTGATGTCATTAATAAATTCATCTTTTCATCTTTAAATGGAACAGTTTAAGAACATACCATAGAAACAATTTGAGAAACTGTAGGCTGTGACACAAGCAAACACCGCCCCCTATTGGTGCCACTGCTGCAGCTTGTTTTTTTTTTTTAATTATGTGACTCAAAAATCTGCTAAAATCCAAATGTGCATCAAAGCAAATGACTTTCATGCATTCAAACATTTACACGTCTTCCACGTTTCAAACAGGTCCTCCAGTTATCATCATTGCTCCTGAAGACACCACCATGAACATGTCCCAGGATGCTGTTCTGCAGTGCCAGGCTGAAGCATATCCTTTTAACCTCACGTACGAGTGGTGGAAACAAGGTGAAAACGTCCATCACATCGAGTAAGTCTCTCGCTGTTACAGGCCAATGTGAAAAATGAATTGGCTTGAATCATTTTGAAAGATATCTTTACTGACCTGCTGTTTTAGTTTCCTATAGTGTTAAGTACCTTCATTTGAGTAGTTAATATAAATGACAGGAAATGTTTTAAGTGTAGTACTATCTTAACATCTGTCAAAAAGCATTTTTATTTTTCATTGACAAATGTAGAGAGTTTATATTTATGCCAGTTATTCATTCAGCTTTAATGAAATTTGGTCTTTTTGGACAATTATCTTTTTTTCATGTGGGTGTGTATATATATATATATATATAAATTATACAGTCTATATATATCCCAATGTAGCAATATATTAATCTATTTCATATTGTGATACAAATTATTTTTATATTTGTATTGTAGAGCTCTGGTGATTGTATTATGATATGACGTCTGTTTAATACTCTTGGTTAATGTAATATTTTAATGGTTTATAAGTAATTTTTGCCACAGTGTTGTATTGATAGGTCCATTTGTTTTTTATGAATTTGCATATAGATGTTTTAATTAAACCTTGAACGTTGTTATGAAAATTCGCTAACAATTGAATATTGAAAATGTTGGAAATAAGTCTTTTCTTTCAATTTTTTAGTGTCATTTTTTACATTTTGTTCATAATAATGTAATGCAATCATTTATTGAATGTTTGTTTGCATTTATAGATCTCTGAAAACACGAGTAAAAATCCTTGTGGACGGAACGCTCCTCATTTCGGGCCTGATCCCTGAGGATTCTGGGAATTACACATGCACGCCTACCAACGGTCTAATGATGCCACCCTCCGCGTCAGCCTACCTCAAAGTTAAACGTGAGGACATTTTTAATCCTTCTTTGTCATTTATTCCATGCTCCAAAATGAATCAATAGTTTATCAAATGAAGGATAGCATGTACAGTCTGATTCATTGTCTCCTAAAGATCCTGCACGAGTAGTGCGGATGCCCCGAGAGACTTATCTGCCCGCGGGCATGGGAGGCACCATCACATGCCCGGTTCAAGCTGAGCCCCCTATGCTGTTTGTTAACTGGACCAAAGATGGAGCCTCTTTAGACCTGGAGCAGGTACATTATGCATATGTACATCATCAAGCATCTTATTTCATTGTGACCTATGACATAACTTATTTCTTCATCTTGATTGGTCAGTTTCCAGGCTGGATGGTGAACTCGGAGGGTTCTGTGTTTATAACCGCAGCCAATGACGATGCAGTGGGCATGTACACCTGTACGGCGTATAACAGCTACGGGACCATGGGCCAATCGGACCCTACTAAAGTGATCCTAGAGGTGAGTGACCCCCTTAATTTTTATGGGGCCATAAACCTTCTTTTTGGTTAACGATCCACTGATGTCCACAGGACCCCCCATCATTCCGTGTTTCGCCCCGGGCCGAGTACCTTCAGGAAGTAGGGAGGGAGCTGATGATACCCTGTCAGTCTCAAGGAGACCCCGCCCCTAACATCACATGGAGAAAGGTAACATGTGTAGACGACTATATTTCCTGTTGAAATGGAAAGTTGACAGAAACGCATTAAACCACTTGTTCATCATCTGATGTAGGCTGGCCCCGCCCCTAGTTCGCCGTTCACAATCTTATCCAATGGCTCTCTGGTCCTGCGACCACTCAGTAAGGACCACCAGGGGGCGTGGATGTGTATCATCACCAACCGTGTGGCCACTGTCAGCGTTACAACCATGGTGTTAGTGCTAGGTGAGCGGAATAGGTTTAATTCCAAATGATCCACATTCACATGCGACAAAATCTACCTGTTTCTGTTTTTGCCTCAAGGTACGAGTCCCCACGCTGTGACCTCTGTGTCTGTGGATCCAGGGATAAATCAGGCCAATGTGTCCTGGGAGTCGGGCTTCGATGGAGGATACACGCAGAAATTCACCGTATGGTGAGTCACGTCAAAAGTAGATTTAAGTTGATGGTTTTCTTCTGTGTTTTTGGTCAATCTTGTAAGCTCGTCGACGGTATAAATCTCAAGGTTTTCATCAGGGTGAAGGCGACGTTAAGAAGAAAACATGAATGGGCGTCAGTCCCTGTGCCGACGTCCAAAACCTCCATGCTGGTGACAGGACTGCAAGCTGCCACGAGTTACCAGTTTAGCGTTCTTCCACAAAACAAGCTGGGTTCTGGACCCTTCAGTGAGATCGTCACCGCCAGGACGCTGGGTCAGCATCTCTGTTCATGCATACGACTGTAACATACTACATGACATATATCCTCCTTTAGCTCCAGACGCATATCTTTGCACATTTATATAATGAAACCATTATTGTTCATTTGTCTAAAGGGTACAAAAAAGATTTTTTAAGATCATCCAAAACATTTCAATCAAGACTGTAATTTTCTCCAACCGCTGCGCCGAGCATATGATTTAGTATGTTTTGTGTGTTTTTCAACCACAGCAACTCCAACAGAAGTTCCCACTGCGGTGACCGCCATTGTGACATTAGCCCCTCCCACCTCACTGTCAGCCAATCGAACGTCAGTGGGGATACTACTGCAGTGGCTTCCACCTGCTGCGGACTCTCCACCAATCACAGCTGTTGTCCTGCAGGCAAGACGGGAAAGGGGGGAGTGGCTCACTCTGTATGACACGATCTCTGTCAACACGACAGAACTGATCGTACAAGGATTGGTAAAGGTAAAACGTTAGAACAACATTTGGGAATATGGCACCTTGGTGTGAAAGGGCACTAATGTTCACCTTTTTCAAATACAGGACTCCAACTATGAGCTCCGTCTGCTGTCTCACAGAGACAAAGTGTTCAGTGTGCCCAGCGAGTCAGTCTTGATTTCAACTGAAGGTAAGTCTATAATATATAGTATATAAATCTGTATTCAGGAAGAGCAGGAATGCTTTTTTGTGTTCCTTACCAAGACTATTTGTTGGTTGCTTTTTTCCTTTTAGAACAGTTTTGCATTGAGCATGGACAGATGGGTGGTCGCTGGAAAGCTGACACACCTTTTATTAAACATTGTTATCCTTTTAAAAATGTATTTTGTTTGACATTCAGGTATGGAGATGTATCCAGCTCCACCCAATCTGCTGGCCTCTTTTCCTGAGCCCCTGCTGGCCGGCGTTATTGGAGGCGTATGTTTTCTGTTTCTTGCCATCATCCTCTCTCTGGTGACGGCTTGTGTTATGAACAAAAGAAGAGACCAGCGGCGAAGGAAGAAGAGAGATGGTAAAAGCAATGACATTACCAAAAGCATTCTGAATATGCAAAGTTATTTTTATTTGAACTTTATTTGAAATAATGTTTTTCGCATGCTCCCCAAATCATTTGGTGCCCAAACATGCTTTTTGATGCCTTATCTCTACAATAATATTTAAGACTAAAACAGACGCGGAAAAAACTAAGAGACAATTTCAAAATAATTTTTAGTTTTATTGAATTTCCTTTTTATGTACAGGACGTGTGTAGGTAAAATGATTATCTACTTCTGTTAATTACTGACAGTATTTCTCCAAAATTAAAAACCAAATTGTTTTAATTTGTATTTATTTGCAGAAAATTTTAACTGGAAAAACGGGTGAAAATAGCAGAAAAGATGCTCTTTTCAGACCTCAAATACTGCAAAGAAAACAAGTTCATATTTCAATTGAACTTACAATTCATATTTCTACATGCATTTAGGAAAAGTTTAATGATTTGTGTTATGATAGCTTGACTCTTATCACAGTTGTCATGCTGTCAGTCTTTCACATCGCTGTTGGATGACTCTGTCACTCCTGAGGTTTGATTTTGTTGAAATTTAACAGACTCTGGACTGGAATGGACATCAACAAATTTGAAATGGTCTCTTATTTTTTCCTCAGCTGTACAATGAACGTTTACATATTTGTTTGAAACTCAGTGGGGTTTTCATGCATGGCATCTCTGTTTCTGCCAAGACTGCTTTTGCGTCTATCATCTCATCTTTTGACTCCTTATCTGTGGCATGATCTGAACTTTGCAACCTCCCCATCATTTCAGATATCCCCTCTGCCCTCCAGAAGAATCCGTCTCCGCAGTAAGTGTCCATTTCTGCTGTGCATGTGTCACTTTGCTCCCTCATTTTCGTTGCAGTATTACAGTATATAAATTGATACCACACATTATGTATTTCTTTCAAACATCTATCACGCTAAAGACTTACGGTAATTGTTTTATCATCTTCCCTCTCCTTAGAGCTGGCTCGCCTTCTGACAGCCCAGACAGCGTGCTGAAATTTAAGTTGTGCCCTCCCCTAAACTTCTTCCCCAGCTCATCCTCCTCCGATCGTTCGGACCGGTCCTCCTTTACTAGGAGCGGCCGCGGTGAGGACCAGGATCAGACGAAGCAGCTTCTCTCTCCATCCTCGCCAACTCCATGCTACACTCTGTTGGAGAGCTTCCAAAGTGGCTCTCAATCGCCCACGCCTGCCATTGAATCAATATCCAGAGGTCCTGACGGACGCTTTATTATCAAACCCTCCCTCAAAGACTCCACCGCAACTAACATCGACAAGAACCTCAGAAAAGAATTCCCACAATCCCCTGGTAGAGCGTGTGTTGAAGACAGTAACAATGCGGCTTCCAAAGATCCCAATTCTGTAAGCTCGGAGAAGAATGGACAGAGAGAGACGTTAACTGTGTCCCCTACTAACCAAGAGAGACGCTCTCACTCCCCTGGAAGGGTGAGGGCGATGGCCAGAAACTTCTCACGTCATGGTCATGGCTGCTTCTATTCAGATGATGAGCAGGGCTGTTCTGAGGCTTTGCTGGAGAGGGCCAGCTTTTATTCAGACTGCAGTGAAAAGAGAAAATGCCAGAGGGCCAGCCAAAGAGAGGACATATTCCCGAGTCTAACCAGGAGAGCCCGAGGTTTAGAGAGGGAGAGACTGCTTCATCAGGCAGGTTACCAGCCCATCGATGGAGACAGCCAGCTGACAGAGCCCAGCACTGTGACATCTCAGCTTGATGGAGAACGAGAAGGAGAAAACTTGAGCAAATGCCTGAGACTTGTGAAGGAACGTGAGCAAATTGAAAGGGAGCTAGAGTGCTACACGTCCAACCAAAGAGCACAGGTGCATGAAACAGAACAGAGGCGAGCCAAGTCTGTAAGCCCCTTACGTAAATGGACATGTGTTGAGTCCGAAGACCCCATTTGGAAGCCTCAAGACATCCATTTACGTCAAAAAGCACGACCTAGCAGCTTAGCCCAGCGTGTGTCTGATTACAGAAGGGGCTGTTATTTTGGAAACACCAGCAGTCCCATGGAGAGGCTACTTCCTTCTACTTCAAACATCCAGTGGGATATTAGTCCAGTGACGTCACCCACTAGTCCGGTTCTGGCTCAGAGCCTTTCCGAAGGAAACACTCCTTGCTGCCTCTACCCTCACACACGTCAACAAGGCATCGCCAAAATGGAAGACTCAGTGGATGCAGACGTCTCCTGTTCACCAGCCACGCAAAACACTTCTCTCTCGCTTCTGTTTTCCACCAGGAATAGCCTGTCTCCCTGTAGAGCTCACCAGAGCATGACACGATGCCCAGAGAGACCTTCGGAGGAGGACCAGGAGTTGTCAAACAAGACTTTAGCAGAGGAGGATTGGACGCAAGAGAAGAACATGCTAAAAGATGTTACAGCATGTAGATCATCATCTCCTCCATTGAGTCTTCAACCCTTAAACCTGCACCATGTAATGGCAAAAAGGGATGGAGGCACATGCGTTACACACACAGAGCATGTAAGAACTGAGCATAAAGTCAGTCTGAGTCATAATCCTTCAGACTGCTCTACACTGCCCTATGATCATCAGAAAGTAGCAGCAAAGAGAAATGAGATGGTGAAGGATGAACCCCGCTCCCTGTTACTATACAATGAGAAAGAGAAGGAGGCTACCAGGGCTCGATCCAGAGAGAGTGACAAATGCGTCTTCAGTGACAGCCCCAGTCGGATATCTCCACTGATGGTGTTTGAAAACGAGGCTGAAAGTGATCAATCAAATTTCTCTAGAATGTCAGAATCAATAAAAGCCGCTCCGGTCAGGATGTCTCCCGTTCAGACCAGCGCTATCCTGGAATATTTGAGTCTTCCAGGGTTCATTGAGATGAGCGTAGATGATCCTGTAGATGTGACTGAACCTTCAGAATTCATCGAGCCCAGCGTACAACCAGACAATGGGACGCTGTTAGGGGGTGAACCTGACCTATTACCCAAAACGTGCATAAAACATGATCAAGACCAGTCCGAGATTGTCAGTAATCATCACAATGGGGTTATTCATGACCATAGCACCCAGATAACTCATTCTAAACCTGCTAGTGTTTTAAATTCTGAACCCACAAGCAATAAAGGTTTGTTATCACATAAAGAGAATGAACAAAGTTCACAACCTTTGATTTGTCAAAAAAGATCTGGGTCTCAAAGACAAAACAGTACGAAACGGATTCCAGCGCAGACATTAATAAACACAGCTAAAAGTGTAGCAGCCATCGTTTCCAGTCCTAAAAGTGTAGACTGTAGATCTGAACAACCTCCAAGACCTCACAGAGAAAGAACAAATAAGATAGCCTCCCGGATCTGTCAAGCTCCGGTGTCTTTGATGAAGAAATCCCCTAGCGTTGGTCCATTTAGGAACTTCCCTGGAGTTGAGCAGCCACTACCTCTCCTTAAGAAGTCCATAAGTTTAGGTTTTCCAAGATGGGAACATCATGAAAATCCACGAACTTACATCTCTGACACCTGTTACAGAGATGAGTTACCCCAACCAGATTTAAGGGTCAAATCCTATAGTTTGTGTCACACCCCTGCACCCTACTATCCCATGTCCGGTTCAATGTGGCGAGGGCCAGCGCGCTTTCATCCAAGATACTTGGAATCAACTCACTCTTCCAGACCGGGGCCGGACCTGCGTCGACAGGCTGCCGTCTTTCCAGGCATCTCACGGTGGCCTCTGTCCTATCAGGACACGCTCAGGTCAATTCAGCATAAGTATGTCCCCCAAGTTCCCCTTAGACCGTTTGGCCCACCCGGACCTGTGGCGAGAGGGGGGTATATGCATCCTTCAGAACCTAGAAGGCTCCCGCAAAGGCCTTTTCTCCCGAGGGGTTACAGCTGGCCCTCACCGTATCGTGCAGCCTTTCCTCTACGAGAGCAGGACTTCCCGAGAGAGGTGGACAGGGGGGTGAGTTCAGTCAGGGTTTGTCCAGAGACGGAGGGCAGGGGAGGAGATGGGGGCCGAGCGAGTTATGCCAGTCAGAGCAGTGGAAGGGGTAGCGTGGGCCCGTATGGACACCTACGCCAGTCTCTCTCCATAACACCTACCTTACTGAGCTCACCGGAGACCACTGAAGAGAGTGAGAGACTCAAGACAGACTCAGGCATGCAAGAACAGAGGTCTAAAAGGTGAAACACAGACACAACTGAGGCAACACACTGATGGACTAGGATAGTTGCCATTGGATTATTTTGTTTGCTGTGTGTGTTTGTATTATTTTGTACAAATCTCACTGTGTATATGTGTGTGTATAGAAGAAACACGTCTGTAGATGAGAGTTACGAATGGGATGCTACGGAATTCTCTGCCTATCCTAATATCCTGGAGGCCATGAAGATGGAACAGCCCCAAGCGGGCTTTGGGCGAGGCAAGGAATTGAAGCGTGAACTGCCGCCCTCCACCACTGGCCTCCAGGACGCCCAGAGAAAACGTAAGAACTTGATCTCTTCAACATGTTTTATTTGTTCCCTATTTGACGTTTTGCTTTCGATCGTCCTCCCTCACTCCTCCGTCCCTCTCTTCTTAGGCCTGTATTCCATCAGCCCTCCCCTTGTACCCCAGCCTTCCCAGCGGCGGTACAGTCGTTCCCTAAGTGATGCCCGCTTCAATGCCCTGAGACAAGAGTTTCAGGAGCATCTAAGAGCTCAAGATTCCTACTCCCGATCCCCCGGCATCCCCCCTGACCCAGACTCTGACTCCAGCTCTGCACTGCTCTGGTGTGACCTCCCTTCAATCCTTTGACCTATGACCAACATAGAAAAGAGGAATTCACCCAAACATCTGTCATCATTCATTCACTCTCATGTGGTTCCAAACCTTTGTGACTGACTTTCTTCTTTTAATGACTCTTCCTTCAAACCAATTGACAATTGCAAAAAATGTTTGTTCAGCAAAAATATATAAGCAAGGACGTGTATGCAGTTTGATCGTTGTTTTAAAACCCAATATTTAAAGTCATCATGCAAATTTTACACAGTGTTGCAGTGATTATTATAAATAATTTAATAAAATCTTTAATAAAAACTCTACTCTCTACCATATGACGTCAGCGGCAAAAAAGAGGTAGCCGGCCTATACTGACTGTCTGATGGCAAGGCATTTTTTGCCCTCCCCTCCAGGCCCAACTTACAGCAAACCAATCCAAAAGGTCATAATTTTTATTGTTTTAGTATGAACGGTGCAAGGTAAACCCAAGATGACTTTGTGTCATGGTGGCCAGCTTGCTTCTTGAAGTTTTTGAGAAAATTAGGCAAATGAACTCCACGTTCATTAAATAATGTCCTTTTGTGTTTCTTTTTAATCAACAACGAGCCGTTTTTCAACCTTAAAATAATCTCTCTAAAATAATTTTAGTGGTAGGACAACTCTTAACTGGACGAATTTTACTGCCGCTGCTACCTAAGCAGTCCTCTATCGGCTAAAATCACACGTGTAACATTGGTACGCGGGTAGGTTCACAAGCCCCATTCACATGCTTTACTGCATATGTCACGTTTTGTAAAAAAATTCACGTGTATCGCTGACAACGGGGAAACTTTGCGACAGTATTTACGACATGCGGATCAGACAATTGCGCTCATGTACCACATGGGGTAACCATACACCAAAACGCCTCGTTGTTGCTTTAAGTCACTCAGTCATATGGGTTTGGAGTAAGATGTAAAGACAGATTTTTATTTGGTGAATTATTCCTTTAAGTCTATTGTTTTCTAAGTGTTTGCATCATTATGCATGCAATGTTTTATTATATTTAAACTCGCTTTAAATGATTTGTTATATTATCATAATTCAAAACATTGTTTCAATAGAAGACAACTAACTACAAGCTTTCTGTTTTTGTTTTCAGAGCATCCCAGTGAAGATGAATTCAAGTAGGCTACAAACCTGAGAAATGACTTGAATAACCTTGAGACGCCTTGATGTGTCATCCCACAGCGGATTGAAGAGGTCTTGCGAGGTCAATTCCGTTTCTAATGTTTTCTTTTAAACTTGAAAAAATGTGTATGAAGTGTGGTTATAGATCTGTCTTCTGTTGGTGTATGTATTTATCTGTAAGTCTTCAATCCCAGATTGAATGTCTGTGTCCAGACTACTACAGTAACTATGAAATCTAGTAGTTGCGCTCGAAAGATACAAAATGTTTTGTAATGTTGATATTTGTTATTGGAAATCTGGAAAAAATAACACATCCAAACAACTTTGACAATCCAATACTGCAACTGAGAATACCGTTTTCAAACAAATTGAAATGAATGTTGATGTATGTACCTGAGTATATACAATAATGATGCACATGCGTTTACAGTGTTCATATTTGAGCATCATTCATTTTGAAACTGAATATCCTCAGACATTTTCCTTCAGGTCAATGTTAAACATTCAGTGCCTACATGAACCAAACACTCATTTTTTTTATTATTTTCTTGATGTTATTAACTTCACTTTAAAACAAAGAACTCAAATGAGCGGCATTGGGGAGTATTTATAACATGGCTGAAAGAAAACAGTGTTTCTACATAAATCTCGACATTAATGTATGTGGTTATCTCTTCTCTGTTCATAATGTCGTTATTTCCCAGATTTTGTATAACCGTTCATGGATGTTTTAAGAGAACCTTCTTAAAAAGTTGTAAGAAAAAATCTATCTTATATTTAAGATGCTGCTGTACACAAATCTTCAAACGTATTACAAAAATGTAAAGTTTTGTAAAAAGTCTTTTTATATGTTCTTGTATTTAGTTTTCATTAATGCTACTCATTTTTATATGCTTGTAAAATAAAGTGTTTCCCAGAAACACTGCTGTCATGCGCGATTGCCTTTTTCTTTTACCAACAAATCATTCATCGCTCATGTCAGAGACCACTATTGAAATAACACACACACACACACAGACGTGTTGCATGAAATGTTTTTTAATTGCTCTCTGTAAGCCCACATAATAGCAGGTTCAGGTCAACCTAAAGTTAAGTGTGAACGCCGCCTTCTCTCCTGACTCACGGCAATCTCTTGGCAGTCATACGCATGACGTGTTTGACCATGTTTCCGATACCGTCAAAGATGTAATGATAATGATAGTCGGTCTCCCACATGAAGGTCGGAGTGCTGATCACCTTGTTCTTCTCGTCCACATGAGCCTCGTGAGATGAGCAGTTAAAGACAATTTCCTGTCATGACATCATTCAATTGCTTACACTCTCAAAAGCAATGTGTTTATATTCTTGTGTTGTGTCTTTTGTGCGTTAAACACAAGGCGGAGGAAAGGTCTTTGCACATACTGTCCGAACTTTTGGTATTTGCCGTTCGTTTATATTGCTGATGAAAATATTGGAGGCTTAAATGTTATTGACACAACGTGAGGTCGTATTTATGTCTTATCGTGTGGAAATTTCGGACTCCATGTGCAATGGCCTTAACACAAAATGTGATGTCCTTCACCCAACACGCAGAGATGTGTATAATTCAGAATAGATCGTGTAGAGATGCAATTTGAAGAACAACATTCTAGAGATGTTGTCTTCAATTGCACTTTTCACAAAATTTGTAATATATTTAAATGTTTCTTGTATGAAAGATTCTAATAAAACCATCTGATTATTAAGCGAATGTGATGTGAGTCCACTCATAACTGAAACGCACAGTTGTTTATGCTACAGAGGTTTAGTTTTCTTGCACAAAAGAAACCCTATAATCATCAAACTCATCTTTTATTGACCCTCATGTCATTACAAACCTGTATGAGTTTCTTTCTTCTGCAGAACACAGAAGACGATATTTTGAAGATCGTCGATAACCAAACACCTTTGAACTCCATTGACATTTGAGACATTCCTCAAAATATCTTCTTTTGTGTTGACCTGAAGAAAGACTTGCGTACAGGTTTTAAACACCATAAGGGCGAATCAATGATGTGAGTTATCTCTGACTCAATGAAAGGATATATAAGGTTCGCGGTTGTTGTGACGAGCGCCCATGCTCTTCACCGCCTGCACCATGTTGGTGTTGGGCCAGCGACCCCAGCGGCTGCTTTCGTCGCGCTCGTAACCCATCGTGATCTCCAGATTGGGCAGCACGCGGCAGGCCAGGAGAGGAGCCATGCTGGCCAGACTGAGCCAAAGAAAGAGGACAATCCATTCATTTACAATGATGTGTTATTGATATTCATGTGGAGGATTTAGAGTCGGACGGATACCCGATGGGTTTGCTAGCGCGATGGAATTCCTTCAGAATTCTCTCCACGTCGTTGTTCAGCTTGCAGTCTTTGCCGTCTTTGTTGAAGGTGGACCTGCTCGTGAGAAGGACACATCACTAACTCAAACTTTTCAAGAACGTCAATAAATGTTTTGTCAAATATCTCAATTTAGCTCAAATCAACCATATCTTGCAATCTCCCTCTATTCAGTTTTTGGCATGACGTTTAGATGTGGTCCTCTGATTTGGGACGTGGATTACTGTCGTTCATTGCCATGCGTTTCCTCTCAGACTTTAACATTTGTTCGCTGATAGTGATGAAGGATAAGAGGATTTCACTCCAGGAATAGAAACATTAGGTGAGTGACAGTGATAGAGCCAGCTATTAGTCTGAGACTCATCACGAATCACACATGCTTGTGCCGGTGGACTCTATCATGTGTGTGTGTGTGTGTGTGCACGTCTTTACATTTTCATAAACATGACTGTATCTCACAGGTTCTTGACTATCCCGTGGCCTCCGGGGAAGATGACGGCATCGAAACTGTTGACGTCGAGTTTAGACAGATCGTTCATCTGCGTCTTGCCCTGACCGTGACTGAATCGAGCCGATTCAATCATCATGTTCCTGCACAGAAGAAGCAGATCTGACATCATTATCCAGCAGTCAGGCAGTACTGTGGCACATGTGATGGTATAAGAGGGGAATACTGTGATATTACTGTACTAAATTATGACTATATTCATGTAATATAAGCATGGCACACATTTTTTGATGCCTTGATTCTTATACAGTTACATTGGCTTTACAGGTCATTTCAGTTTACCATTCCATTATGGTTTTACTACTTAAACTCATCAAAATAAAGTTTTAAAATGAATTTATGAATGGTAAAATAGTGGGTTTCTACCATAAATACCATGTATAGTTTTAAGTGTGCTCACAAAATAACTGAGAGAAATGCCTCCATATAGGAAAATCACAGTTTTACTATAATAGGTGTAATAAGCTTCAATAAGCATGTTTTAACTCCATTAAATGTGACCCTGGATCACAAAACCAGTCTTAAGTAGAACAGGAACAATTTTAGTAAAAGCAAAAAATACATTGTGTGGGTCAAAGTTATTTTATGCCCCAAATCATTAGGATATTAAGTAAAGATCATGTTCCATTAAGACTTTGTGTAAAGTTTCAACCCGAAATATATCGAAACTTTATTTTAGTGAGTGGATGGCCTGTGATTAACAACTTCAAAGGCAGTTTTCTCAATATTTCGATTGTTTTGCAGCCTTTGATTCCAGAGTTTTACACTGTTGTATCTCCACCAGATATTGTCTTATATTAACAACCCTTCTATCAATAAAAAGCCTTATTATTTAGCTTTCATTTGATGTAAAAATCTCAATTTCGATAAAGTTTACACATGAACTGGATTAGTTGTCCAGGGTCACAAATATGCAGGTACCATTGTTTTTGGCAGATTGGTTACCATGTAGGTTACTTTATATGTATTACAAATACAATGGTTAACTGGTTACTGTAGTGAAACAATGGCAAATGTGTGGTTGGGTAAGTAACTCTGAAAAAGTAATGAATCACTAGTTACTAATGACATATTCAAGTGTAATTAGATTAATGTAAAAATGACTCATTACTAATGACTTTCTATATCCTATAACAACCTTGTTAGTTAAGTGATTCAAGGATAGACACAAAACGACTCTTATTTCATTCAAATAAATAGTGTAAAACTACACAACTGTTCTTATTAACTGACTTAAGTATTATAAATATGAGAAAGATACATGAATGCATGGACTTTAAAGTTAGAATTTTAATGTCAATTCCACTATTGTATACATTAAATCGTATGTAGTTCAATTACATCCAAAGTAACTAATTCAATTACAGAAAAAATAAGAGTAATTCCTTACTTTACTCTTCTGTTACGTTTAATAATATGATCATTTTTATAAGAGAATATGGCGTGATGTTCACCTGTTGTCGCTAGATGACGGCTGCATCCTCACGTGGTCCATAACATGCATCTGCTGCTGGTTGGGTGCAAAGATCTGGAAACGGGCTCCATTGCGGCTCAGATGATACATTGTGCTTCAAAACATGGTATTAACATTGTTATACACACAAAATAATATAGTGATTGAAATTAATACTTTAGATGCTAATGGTTTGTAATGATGCACAGCGAAATCGGCAGTGTTAAAAAAGGTCAAATTAACTCTGTGAGTGTTAATTTAAAAAATCTTTAACACTGGCGATTTTACTGTGTGGTGTTCATTTGACCGCACTATTGCTTAGAGTTTCATACTTACTAGGTGGCCTCATGGACGTCAGTTCCGTCCCACCAACCACAGCCTGAAAACACCTTTAACAGGAGATACCAAACCGTGAATGCACTACATCACCTCTCAACTAACTACAGTTTATCTTTCCTGTGCACTTTCATTGAAGTTGTGTCTATCTGCATCTTGACCGTCTTACCACAGCCACGTTGGTATTGCCCCAGTTCCCCCAGTCTCCCCCATGGTGCATCAGACATGCGGGCTGGCGCAACACCACAGCTGCGGTTTGCTTGGCAAGGAGTGCCCGTGATGCCAACATGGTTGATCTTTTTGAATTTACTGTCGAGAAGTCAAGCAGTGACACGAGGTGCACGATTAAGACTGAACACGATACGTCCAATCTGCACCCGTGTCTTTTATACCGATGTTTTATCTGAGACGTGACCCTGTAAGCTGCGTTTCTGAGAAGATAAGATACTTTGTCTGAGCAACCCTTTTCCTTTCTTCATTGCCCATCTAATAATACCTTGCTCAATTATCTTATTACCGTAAGTCATTTGTCCAACACCAGTACTGTGGCCATCTGATGACCCGCATTTACCCCTTAAACAGATTGTGATTGTCTGACCATTTGACCGCACTCACATCAGAGCTGTGCACATATCTATGCTATTTAATAATGTTGAATCTATCAATTCAAACCTTGAATGCATATTTTGTAAAGGTAATAGGCCTATGCAAGTACAGTATATGTGTACAGTATATATCGTTTTGGAAAGAAGTTTCTTCTGTGGAAACTCCTCTATGGTTTCGGTAGCTTTCTCTTCACGTAATCCCAGACTTCATGATGTTGAGATCAGGGGGACAAACCATCTATTGCAGGAGTTTTCATTGAACATAATTCTTTAAGATTTGGAAATCTTTGGTCTCTGCTATTGACACACTGCAGCAGAACATATGTCAAGTCAAGTCAACTTTATTTATAAAGCGCTTTTACAATTTTCATTGTTACAAAGCAGCTGTACAAGAAACATATTGACTACAAGCAAAATATATAAGTCAAAACTAAAAAGGTGAAAACACACAATACAGACACACAAAACACTCCACACAACACAACACGTACAGACACATACACAAACACAAATACACGTAGGCGCACACACACACACAAGGGCCATCACTGAGAACCACACACCAGATAAGTAGAGAGAAACAAAGGTCAGATATTTAACAGACTATAAATTCCTATACGCAGTGTTAATTGCAGGTTAGTGTTAACCTGTAGTTAGACCTAAACTACATTTCGTTACACTGTACTTGTATATGTGTAATGACAATAAAGTTGGATCTAATCTAATCTAATTAAATAAAACTTTTAAATTCTAGTAGTGGAACACAAAAAAAATGTAAATGAAAAACTCTAAAATAATGTAAAAGGATTATTAGACATATATTATTAAATATAATTTCATCTGTAAAATTACAGGATATAAGGATATATCATAAATAGTTCCTCCGTAAATCTTTTTCTGCAATTTCTCAAAAAGTAAGATTTGTCCCTGTAAAAGTACATGTTTTCACAGATTTTCTTTTCTGTCATTTAGTTTTGAAGCATATTTCAAAAATTCATGAACAATTTTAACATTATACGTGGAAAATCGTTTAAATTCAATTTTTTTAATATATTTTTTTGTGTTCCACTGAAGGAGTCACATACAGATTTTTACATGAATAGCGTTGTTGTAAATGTAAATCGGATGAACGTGTCAAACAGCGGCTACAGGACTGCAGAATCTCAGTGTTAAATATAATGAGATAGTGGACTGTAAAACCCATTACTTAATCAGGTTCTTAATCACAGTAATTCAATGTGGTGTCTGCTGGGATGTTGGGCGATCATCCAACAGGCAGTCGAGTCCTGTGCTATAAAAACCACCAGTTAACTTCTCAACAAGATTATACAGAAGACATGTACGTAAAGTGAGGATGTGAATGACATTCGATTCAAAGCAGCCATTGTGTTTGGATTTGTTTGTTGTGATCTTGCTTTAGATAAATGAGCAGTTTAGTTCTCATCTCATCCTGGACGTTTGGCTGCAACTATGGAAAGTTTCTTATTTAGTTCATTAGGCGACACAGACACAGACTCGACACACTCATCCTCTCTGAAAAAATACAATAATTCACCTTCCTCCTTACAGACACTGGCATAAAATATTACAACTATTTCTCTTGCTGAAAAGGATGACTTTTATTGAATTTTCTATACAAAGTTCTATACTTCATTAGTCATGTTTAGTTTTCAAAACGAAAGTTAGGAGTTCACAGTTCTTCTAAACCGCATCTTGTGCACGTCTTGAGCTTTTCTTTGCCGTTCTGACATGGTGCTGCTGAAGTTGTGTTTGATGGCTGGCAGAAATTTCTCCACAGTTTCTCCTACGTTCCTCTGGCCGGGATGTCTGGGGGTGAAATGACAAAAATGTGTTTTTGGAAATGCAACTTGTCTGCGGAAAGATGCTCTAAAGTCAACCTACAGTTTTTTTGGCAGTGGTTTGAGAGGCAGCTTTGGAAAATGTTGATAAGCATCAGTCCTGAAAGTGAGAAGTAATGACAGATTCTCGATTATTATTGTTAGTCTAGTTTAGATTTAGATTTATTAAACGATGTCATTTTAAGGTGCATCTTACAAAACTAAGGAATGAGGTGTTGTCAGGTTTCATAAGATTCACACAGTAAAATAGCATCACACCTGGTTTTGTCACAGAGACAGTCCCTTGCGAGAGAAACCGCTTCAGCGGACGAATTATTTTTGTTCAACACGATGTCTCTGAGAATATTCTTGACCTGCACAAGCTGAGACAAAGACCACAGGTTTTTTCACAGGTTTTTCATGTTCCCCCGTAGACCCTAACACACCCGAACCAAACCCTCCTGACCTCCTGACACTGTGAGATGTTGGCGTGATGAAGCTGACGGATGATGACCTCACACTCGCTCAGGGTCGGGGTGCGAGGATGCTGAGACGGACTGCAGGTGATCCTCAGAGGAAGCAGACATGTGATGGCGGCCTCCTGGCGCACCTCCTCAGAGCTGGATGGAGTTCAAAAGAAAACAGTTTGATTCATGTGGTGAAGTGAGGTCAGTTGATCAGAGACGCTGACAGCAGGATTATAGTGATTTGCCACAAGTCACCTAATGGATCTACACTGAGAATTCTTCTCCTGGCTGCTGGATTTCGAGGAGCTACTCGTGGACCGTATAGAATCTGTAGGAAGGTTTGCTGGGTTATTAGACTTACAATACATGAAACAGCATTAAGCATAAGACTTTTCCTCTGCACAGTTAGCAATCCAGGATCAGTAAAGAGAGTATATGGTATATTTATTACACGGCTCGTTGGAATGCTTGATTCTGATTGGCCACGCGTAACAGTTGCAGGTCCGTTATTCCCAGATAACAACCGCTCAAAATGAATAACACACAGTAACCCCGATGCAGGAAATCACTCTGACAGTGAATTTTTTGGACAAATTTAATATAAATAAGTCTTTGTTTAACGACGTTATATTTCCAAATGAACAAAATTGCATGTTCGTGACATTTGAACATCGTTTCTTAACTTAAAACTGAAACTAAACGGCTTTTCCTCACGGAAGGTCGGCATACGGCCGTGTAATAAGCGCGATAATGTACAAGCAGCCGGTTGTTATCGCAGAATAACAAACGGCTGCCTGTACATTATCCCTTACATGACAGAAGACTATATTTCAAATCAAGCTGACCTTTTGGAGAAAGCTGATCCTCCATGACCAACTGATACTGTAAATCTGTAAATAAACAACATATTTAACAGCATCTGCGTTGCTTTGAAACGGTTGGACAGATCTAAGCGATTATTTCTTAACTTTCGAGCTGTAACCTTTTCAAATGATCTAGTTTCTTGTATACCTTTATTAACACGCTTCAGATGTTCGACTTCAGCATGCAGTCTCTCCAGCATGTCTTTATGTTGATGTTGAAGAAACAGAATGTCTTTCTGCAGAGATGTGATGCGTTTCCCATCTTCATCCACACAGGGCCGAGCAGCCGCTTTTGGACTCTTGATGTTCACAGATGGACATCTGACCGTACAGTCACTAGACAGAAGTCTGGGGTATCTCACCCTGTCCAGATCTCTGACCCCCGACCACCTGGGTAAGATCCTCAAGGGTGGCAGATTGCTGGTGGACATGCTACTATGAAGATAATAAAGAAATGGATTTGTGCCGTATATGTGATTATTACACGGCTCGATGGAATGCTTGATTCTGATTGGCCAGTCGGGACATTTGCAGGTTGGTTATTCCCAAATAACAACCGCTCAAAACGAACATGGTCCCCCGAATGCAGCGAATCATGTTTTTTGATGATTTAAATCGAAATGTCTTTTAATAACATATATGACATTATTTTTACAAATTATTAAACCAATTTCACGACGCACAACATTTAAACATCATTTCTTACCTAAAAACCGAGAGTAATCGGCTTTTCCTCGCGAGAGGTCTGCATTCGGTTAATATCGGCTGATAAAATATTTCAAATGCACATTTCATGTCCAGTTTTTCATACGTGGCGAAAAGCCGTGTAAATATGTACAAGCGATAACAACCGGCTGCCTGTACATTATCACTTAAATAAATGCAATATACTGTAAACCTAAACACACCTTTAAAGGATTCGTCTATAAAACACACTACAGCTTAAATTAAACCGTGTTCTCTTAACGAAACAATATTCAAGTTAAGTCCGTTACCTTAAGCGAGTCTGTCCTCATTTGCATACGGCATACCTCATTTCCATAATGTAGTTAATTCCGTCACTTATCACCATCTGGTCAATATTTTATTAACATTTCATCAAACGAACACAATCGTGGTTAATATGCGTTGATGTTTTGATGATTCACTTGAGTATTTGATCAAATTATGGTAATTTTTCCCAGGCGAAGCCGGCGAGACGCGCCGCGTCGCTTCCCGGATCCATCAGGTCACCATGACAACAGCGCGCGCTCTATAAACACAGACGCACGCGCAAAAGGTTTTGGTTCCATTTGTTTACTTTTTCGTGTTTTAAACATTTTACATGTCAGTAAACATTTCAAGTAAAACACAAAGAGGAAATCAGAGATAACGCAAAACACACCAGATTATCAAAAATCAGACAACATGGTGTCAAATCGTCACAATCACAACCATTTATGCAACACGAGTGCAGCATCAAATGTGTCATGCAGTGAATTTATCAAAAATAATCAGATCAGAGCAAAATCTCGATGTCATATGTTGATACAAACATGTTAAGACTTTCATCTGGACATTCACTCACTGAGACCACCGAAACACACCAAACACAATTTCACCAGAAACAGATAGAAAAAAATCAATGAATATAAAATACACTCACAACGTGATGCTGGCAAACACGGACGCTTCCAAATTATAATCAGATTATCAAGCAAACCTTGCTGACTTTGAGTCTCTGTTTAAACCCAATAATAAATAATAAATAGTTTTATCTCTGCCTGAATTTTCAAGAACCTTTAAAGCAACATTATCATTACCGACTAAAAGCTTTTTGAAATATATATGTTTTTAACGTGTTAGGGAGATTGCACAAGTAGTTGGTATATTTACACCAGCATTTGTGGGTTACTGTTGAAATAAATACAATTATAGTTGGATACCTATAATTGATCAAATAAAGTGTCCACAAATTAAAATGACACAAAAGAAAACATAACATGACAAAGGTCAAAAATGTTGAGAAGCATTTAAAAAAAAGAGAAGTTAAAGATGATGAAACGTTAAACAACATAGACTTTCGTAATTCCACAAGTTTCGTTTACCAAAGAGGTAAAAACACCTTCAACAAGCACAGCGACGCTTCGCGAGTCTTTAATAATAAAGGGCGACAAAAATAGGTTTTCTAGCTCTGTGTGGGATTTTTTTCGCTGCCAGATACATGCAAACTACCATCAGAAATTCTATAAGCCCTGCCGTTATTATTCTCTTTGTTTTATTCCATGCGCACAAGCTCTGCCTGACCAAAGGAAAACTTTTATTTATGTGTGTGGATGAAGGCGATCCGGAATACAGAATATACATATGTTACTTTTTATAACGGGACACCTAAAATCAGTAGGTCGCTTAGTCTTTTAAAGGCTAATGGTGGCACATAAGGGCAGAAGTGGCGGTGAGCGTGTGTGGAGAAAGAAACAGCGAGTGGTGATCAGGGCGTGTACGCAGGCGGAGGCTGAAACTGGTTGGCGATGTCGTAGTCAACTGGGTATGTTTCATTGCTGTCCTCCATCTCTGACAGGAGCTCCAGCGCTTGCTCCTCCTCTTCAGTGGGGTAGTGACGGAGCAGGTTGGCCGCTGTGGCTAAAATAGAAGCTCCGCCAGCGCCGGCCACCAGGTAGAAGCTGATGGCAAACGTGACGTAGATGAGCGAACCGTGATACTTCTTGTGTTGCTGTTGCAGGGACAGGATCAGTTCAGAGGCCCAGTAACAGAAACCGATCACCGTGGCGCACTGGAGCACTAGAATACAGAAATATTATTGATACCATTCAGAAAGAAAAGACCAAAACACATCAGAGGACCACTGTTTTCTTGCAGAGTTCGGTGGCTTCGTACCTGTGAGAATGTGAGCGAAGGCGTATCTGCGTGTGATCTTCAATGCTGGATGTTTGGGTCCAAAAACATCCAGCAGAAATGCGGTCAAGCTGCACAGAATACCCAAGAAACAGAAAGCAGCAATGACCCTCAAGAGCAGGATAGACTGGGAGTTGATGCAGAAATCTGTGGGATAGAATTAAACAGGTTGTTTATTCACAGCAAGTGCAAACGCTCAAATTATGTCTTTACATAAATCACTCTTATCTGCAACGACCTAAAAATGTTCAAATCTAACTGATATTATACGTTAATACAAAGTGATTAGTTTTGACTTCTATCTCTTTAAAAAAAAAATATATATATATATAACCTTAGCTCTGTATACTGTGGTAGGCTATATGAGACCCGCTTTTGAGTGCACTTATGCTTTTTGTTGTCCTGATGTTATTCCTTCCATGGTAAGTCGCTTTATATAAAAGCGTCTGCTAAATGTAAATCTGCATTGCGCACAATGCGTGTTTGTCAATTCATCTACCCAAGATACCAACCCTCAATGAGTTTCTCATCGATGTATCCTAAGACGTCAGTGACACCGAGCTCTTGTCTGGGGCAGCTTCCTCCATGAACACAGAGCCAGGCCGGTTCTGCTAGAGCCGTACACAGTGCAGTGATGGAGAGAGCCCCGGGCAGCGCCGAAGCCAGGCTCCGCTCTGGCTGTTTGGGTAGAGCCGTGCCCGCCCGTCTTCTTCGGTTTCCAGGCACAGCTGTTCCCGGAGGTGTGAACATGATAAACTAACGCAAAATGATTGATCAACTGTTAACCAGAGGATGGTGGACAGCTTCTGCTGGGCACTGCAGCTGAAAAATCTGAACAAATATATTTTTGATGATCTGGGGAAGAGAAATATGGCATCAAATAACAGATATTTCAAAAACATTATTAAATATATCAATAAATAACTGTTGGACTTTATGATATGGATCACTAGTTAAATAAAAGACACATGATAAGGGAGATCAGAACAGACACCTTTTATAAAAAAGCCTGAACTCATGAGAATTATCGATCATGTATTATTTTGCTTATGTTAAATTATTATTCACAGAACAGAAATATAGACTTGATCAAAGAACAGACTGAATCAAGAAATGACAAGCACATATTTTACAAACAATCTGAGGATTAATGGGTTTTCATTTGATAAAAGATCAACACAGTCGAATTGTTCACAGCTATTAAACATAGAAGCAATAAAGTATATATAGAGTATTTGTTTTTTAGTCGATATAGTTACCTGTTCTCTGTGTCTGAAGCTCCTATGGCTGTAATGTTAATCACAACTGATCATCTGTGGCCTTAAATCTAAACAACACAAACACAACCTATAAAAAATCCCACAAAATATAAAACGCACAGCCTGGATTGTTGCGAATTAGTCCACCGACCGCCGTTATATTAAAGTCATTTCTCTGTGCTTTATTGATTATTTTCAGATAAAAACATAAACAATAGTCCGTCTGCTTCCTCAACCAGACGGAGAGCGATTTTCCTGCCGTCTTCAGTTTCCGGCGTGGAGCGGTGTTAACCAATCAGCGCCCTCCCCGCTGCTGACGTCAGTCCTCGAGTACAGACATGACGTGTTTTCCGAAGTATTAAAACTATTCTCTGTATTTTATGCAGTTTAATACTTTCTCTTCACAATGCCCGCGAGAGAGAAAGATAGAAACAGGGAGAAAAAGAAAAGAAAATCCAGATGAAAAGAGATATATTTCGTGACAACGAAAGTTTCAACACAAACGTCGCGACTGTTATTGTATGGTATATAGAATGCAGAATATATATATATATATAGAATACATTATTTGATATTTATTGTTGAATTAATTTTTCTACAGGGCAAATGAAATACAGAATCAACCAAAAGTGAGAACACCAATGTTTATATAGAAATATGAAGATTTTGGATGAGAAAAACTCCATAATAACTCAAACAATAGAGCTAACTAGCACAACTAAACACAACAAAAAACCGTAAACATAATAAGAAACACGATTTTTCATCATAATCTCATATCGGAACCAAACTCAAAAAGAAAGAAGCAAAGACCAGCTCCATGCAAACGACACCAAAGACATTATCACCGTTGTTATTCGTGTCTATCGCAGTTTTAATACTTTAATATGTTTAATTTGAATAAATAATTCGTTTTTACTGGTTGTTTATATTTGATGGTGGTATTTCCGTGCAGTTACAGCATCCGCCCTGATGGCGTCGCTGTTGACATCGGCATCATCAGCAAACCAGCGAAGAACACTGCAGGAAGTTGACAGGATCTGATAAACACATCAGACCACACCGTACAGACAGTTGTTTATATATTATATAAGCGTTTATATCACAGAGTCCCATATTGAAATGAAGGCATTAGAGCTTCTGCAGAGGGTGAGCGCGCACCCGGACGCGCGCTGCTGGTATGTCGCCTGGGATCCCGCAGGCGCGCTGCTGGCGTCATGTGGCGGTGACCGGGCGATACGAGTGTGGGGTAAAGAAGGTAAAACACACAACCTGTGTTTAATAGACACGTTTGACATGCATGTTCATGACCGTGGGGTTCCATGTCATTTCCATGCTGTGTGAATATGATACTTCAGTAGGTTATATAGGAACTGACAACGTTGTTGAATGTAAAGATGTGTAATTGTGTTGTCACAGGTGACAGTTGGGTGTGTAAATGTGTTCTGTCTGATGGACATCAGCGGGCGGTCAGAAAGGTCGCCTGGTCTCCCTGCGGGAAGTATCTGGCATCGGCTAGCTTTGATGCAACTACATGCATCTGGAAGAAGACCAATGATGATTTTGAGGTTTGTCCTTTCAGTGAGTCCCATATCTTTACAGCTTTGACTTTCTGTGAGTCTGACGTGTCCGTCGTGCGTTTACAGTCGCTTACAGTGTTGGAAGGCCATGAAAACGAGGTGAAGTGTGTGGCTTGGGCTCCGTCCGGAAACTTGCTGGCCACCTGCAGCAGAGACAAGAGCGTGTGGATCTGGGAAGGTGCGTGTGGTCAGTGATCCTGTTTCGGGGTGCTGTGAATGATAAAATGATAAATGCCTTATTTTTCTTCCAGTGGATGAAGAGGATGAGTATGAGTGTGTAAGTGTGGTGAATTCGCACACGCAGGATGTGAAGCATGTTGTTTGGCACCCCACACAGGAGGTAAAACCTTTACGCATCTATGCTTATTACCCCGTGCTCTCTGTGCCGTATATGCTGCATTTCGTCTTCATTTTAACCCGTTTGTGACAACAAACGGCAGATGTTATACCTTCATAACTTGACAAACAATGAACCCAATTTGCTTTCACAGCTTCTCGCTTCAGCCAGTTACGACGACAAGGTGTGTATTTATAAAGAGGAAGACGACGACTGGGAGTGTCGAGCTACACTAGAGGGTCACACGTCTACAGTCTGGAGTCTGACCTTTGACCCTGAGGGACACCGATTGGCTTCGTGTAGTGACGACCGGACTGTGAAGATCTGGAAGGAGTTCACACCTGCGGATGGTAAGATCACTAGCTTTTATGTGATTTTCATAGGTTTACAATGACTTAATCCTCTTTTTAATGATGATTCTGTTGTTGTTGTAGGTTCATCAGTTGAGTCTTGGAAGTGTGTGTGTACTTTGTCTGGGTTTCATGGGAGAACAGTGTATGATGTCGCATGGTAAGATGCTTTTATCCAACACAAAGTCTTTTAGCTGCAGATTTAACATGCATGCATACATGATTTGAAACCCATGACCAAGACATTGCTGATTCATTGGCCTTTCTGTCGCTACTCTTAACAAGTGCTTTTTACTAGAGATTTGTTTTAATATGTGTACTCTAATGTCAAGGTGTCGTCTGACCGGGGCTTTGGCCACAGCATGTGGTGATGATGGAGTCCGTGTGTTTGAAGAAGATCTAACTGCTGATCCAGAGCAGCCCATCTTCTTTCTGTCCGCCCAAATGCCCAAAGCTCACAGTCAGGATGTCAACTGCGTGGCCTGGAATCCAAAGGAGCCGGGACTCCTGGCTACCTGCAGTGATAACGGAGAACTTGCTGTCTGGAAATACAGCTCGGACACCTGAGCTGGTGAAAGAAAAGATGCTTTCCTCTGGTTGATAGATGTTTGGGTTTGGTTTATTGTATGCGTTCAATGCTCTGGTCCAGTGACAACAGACTGACAGTTTCTGCAACAGTTCATGTCAATGTTTCCATCATTGATGTTTTAGTAACATTTCAACACTTTTTTTTACCGGTTTTCGTATTGCTTGTACTTAAAACTCAAGAAAGGAAATATAGCTTCCTCTTACTAAATATTGTCTTCATAAATGTCATAGAACTTTAGCTGACAGGTTTTTAAATATCTTTGTCTGTGGTGGATCCTTGAGACTCAAGTAAATCTAATCATGTACATGGCATATTTTCATATTAAAGAAAAAATCGGATGAATTCCAGCGTAATCTTTATTTAAATTATTAGGAGGAATATGCATAGAAATGCACTCAAGAAAAGGGTTTGGTAAATAAAAAAAACAGATTTAATCCATCAAACCGTTAGCAAAACAATGTTTGTAACGTTTTTCAAAAATGTCAGGTCCTTATGAAAATCCAGGCATATGGAATCACTGTCCATTCGGAGTATCTTGCTCATTTACATGAGAATACAAAAACAGCACAAATAACCAAACAATAGATGTTTTTGGATGTGTCCCGTGTGCATTTAAGGATTTCTGCCTTTCTTTCGCAGAGACTGTCCTTCACCAGAAAACGCGATGAAGTTACTCGCAGAATCATCCTGGACGCAAAAAAAAATACATGATTAAATAATACAGCGTTGATTTGTTTATCAGTCAAACAAACCCTGCATGAAAATACTTGCCCAGTAAAGTCTCTATTTTTAAATGTATAATTCACTCACCGTCTCTATTTTGCGGGGCTGTTGTCTGGAGTTACGAATGAAGGTGATCCGTCCGATTTTGAAATCATAGTTAGGAATTCCACTGCACAGGGAGGAAAAAAAAGAATGATATATAGAAGCATATTTTAAATTCTGGCAAGTTAAGATAAGACGGAAGCAATACCGTTTCATATCGCTGGGATCAATGGGTGCAGGACTGGGCTCAATGCCTTTCTTCTTTCCATCTAGACGATTCCCAGAGCCTGTAAATGCCTGAAGTGAAACCAGAAGGTATTGTAAACACAAATAGATCAGGTTTTTCATTGACGAGACGATAACATTTAATTTCATAATCACAGCTACATCATTGTACTGTCACAGTGACTTACTCTAAAGCCCATGTCCATCTCATAGTCACTGGGATCTGGCTCCTCCTCCTGCGCCAGAGTGAGAAAGCGTGTGAGTCGCACATGTACGATATGTTTGTAAAAGATAACACTAAATTATGATGAAAATGCATGGCTGGTGTGAGAACATACAGCAGGTTCTTCAGGATGCTGCATGTGTCTCTCTGGTTCTTTATAACCAAGAGGAGCATCAAAGTCCACCTGATGGGAAGGAAAATAGTTTATAAAAGGAGAGTGTGAGCATACTTCAAAGTGAATGTAGGCAGCAAGTTTCTAAATCGTGTATAAAAGCCCTACATTCATATCACACTCGATGATGGACACAGCCTTGTCTGGTTTGGTCTCCATGACTCGTAACTCATAGATCTGAAAGACAGCAAGTTGTAGCTTATGTTTGCGGTTGTAATTTGAATAAAATCACTTAAGGTGTACATCTAGAATATTTACCTTTTCATTATAGTTGATTGCAATCACATCTCCAGTGGTCAGACAGGCAAAATTCCTCAAAGCATTCTCTAAACTGTAAAAACCAGAAAGAAAACATATGAGAACAAGATCCACGTATGATATCCAGATATATTAAGGGATGTTAAATCTTAATAAAAATTGTTACAACTTTGGAACGGTGTTACATTTGTGATGCCTCCCTCAATCACATAAGTCGCTTTGGATAAATGAATTGTTTTTACTCACACAGCTTTGGGGTTTGTGATATCAAGGAAGTCTGGACTCTGGGGCTGAAATTTGGAGTACGTAGCCACCATGAGATTGACGCTCTCCACCTGGACCAAACCACCCTCTTCCAGCAGCAGGTTCTGCATCATCTAAAGTAAAATATAACGTAATCAACATCACTATTTTAGAATCCTTGATCATGCTGTGTTAAAACAATGCGCGTATCAAGACTCCAATAAAGGTCTGAGAATAATAAAGGTGTGTACCCAGTGGGGGAGATAACAGATTCCCTCATCCGCCACAAACTCCAGTACTCCACAATGAGTCATTCTGTCTGAATTCTTGTTGGTGAGTTTGAACAGCATGGGGTATGTGATGTTAAGTCTGCCTGAAAAGACAAAGCAGTTCAAATCAACACACTTAAGGAGTGTATTTTATGTTTTATGTATTTTAACGTAGTGCGACTGACTTACTCAGCTGGTCCAGAGCAGACGGAGGCATGATGACTGAAAAGACACAAAATCCGGTCAGTTAAACTAAAGCCACCAAATTGAACAAAACACACGAAAGAGCCCATTTCATCTTCACGCGTTCTGGATCATAACCTACTCTTTCCTCCTTTCTCCACATCGGAGCGGTCATTGGGCCCAGCCAGCATGGACACAGAGTAACAGCGGTACTGTGTGGAGAAGCGGTTCTGGAAGACCCGACCCACATGAGGCTCAAACATGTTAAAGGAAAACTGATGGGGAAACAGAACAAATATCTATATGCCTTTTATACTTTAATATACACATGCAATACACAATATATTTATCTGGGTGTATATGGATGTATTATCTGTGATAGATAGACGGACAGATTTAATGTTTAAACTTTAAATATATTCAGGCAAAATGAGTCACCTACATAATAACAATCTACATTTAGCATCGTATGTTATTGCAACAATTAAGACAAACACCGTCTCCGTGTATTATTATTGTATCTTTAGTCCAAATTATCAGCTTAATACACACATTTAAATATAAATTCAACAATAAACTAATAAGCAAACTCTAAATCTAGGGATTTTGCCACAGTGACACTGCAGCTTTCTACTGCTCTTAGCCTAGCATCACATTACCATTTTAACATCTACGACAATAAAAGACGCGCGATGATAAACGTGACAGCGGCTCGACATCGATAACATACCATGTTAGCAGTTTATCTGCTTGACAGCAGTTCCGCGACGACGATAAAGTAAAAAATACCGATAAAAACTCAACGAAAACAACAGCCCTGCGTTCACTGAGACGTGCTGCAGCCGGAAGTGACGCACAAACACAACAAACGTTTCAGCCAATCACGTCTCACCCTTGGAAACACGGCGTCAACCATGGCGCAAAATACGTTAATAAATAGTTCTTAATTATTGTGATTAAACAATTTTGTCACGCTTGTACATAAACCCGAAAACATGTGAAATTTAATTTAATTTCCTACCTGCATTCTATTGAACGCCTCTGCTCAAATGCTATTGGTGAATGTAACCACCTGTCACTGTAACTCGCTATTCTATTGGTTATTTGAACAAGGGCGATTTGGCGCCACTGTCAAACGCGGAAATCTCAGTTCGGAACAACAAGCGAAGCGTTTAAAACGAGAACAGACGCCGTTTTGTAAAGTTTTATTTATGTCAGAAGTTTACACGCTTATATTTTAACATGTTTGTGACGGATATTCGAAAGGATTTTTATGATGTCGTCGTGAATCAGGCGAGTAGTGATTGTTTTTCTTGTGTGTGGTTGCTGGCAGACAATTCAAACTTACCGACGTTATTATTATAGACTTGTTCTTGTAATAATCAATATAACAGTTTCATGGATTTGGTTTGTGTATGTATGAGGTTCAAACGAGTTTAATTCTTTAATTTTCTGAAACGTGCACATGATGACGTATTTCATATGTTTTGATCCTATAGAGAGTGGCTCTGCTGGTGTCTCCTGATATTGATGCTCTTTGTGCCTGTAAAGTGTTGCAGGTTAGTCTTGTATCTGTTATTGTGGATCCTTTTAGTTTTATGAATACGTTTGATAAGCTTCTATATATATTATAATACAAATATACGTTTGTTTCCAAAATGAGAACTCCTTTTTTCAGGCTTGTCAAAAATCATGTTTATTTTTATTGTGCATTCCAATTAATATAAATTAAACTGCAGTTGGTTTGTTTTGATTGTTTTGAATACACTACACTAACACAATAAAACACAATAATTTAAACATTTTAGAAAACCGAGATATCTCATTTTGGAACCAAATTCTTTGTGTGTTTCTGTCTGTGCCTGTCTGTCTGTGCGTGTCTGTCTGTGCGTGTCTGTCTGTCTGTGCGCCTGTCTGTCTGTGCGCCTGTCTGTCTGTCTGTGCGCCTGTCTGTCTGTCTGTGCGCCAGTCTGTCTGTCTGTGCGCCTGTCTGTCTGTCTGTGCGCCTGTCTGTCTGTGCGCCTGTCTGTCTGTTTGTGTGTTTCTGTATGTCTGTCTTTCTGTGTGTGTCTGTCTGTGACTGTGTGTGTGTGTGTGTGTGTGTCTGCCTGTCTGTCTTTGTGTGTGTGTGTGTGTGTGTGTGTGTGTGTGTCTGTATGTGACCATGTCTGTGTCTGCCTGTCTGTCTTTCTGTGTGTGTGTGTGTGTGTGTGTGTGTGTGTGTGTGTGTGTGTGTCTGTATGTGACCATGTGTGTGTCTGCCTGTCTGTCTTTCTGTGTGTGTCTGTTTGTATGTGTGTGTGTCTGTCTGTGACCGTGTCTGTCTGTCTGTCTGTCTGTCTTTCTGTGTGTGTCTGTTTGTATGTGTGTGTGTCTGTCTGTGACCGTGTCTGTCTGTCTGTCTTTCTGTGTGTGTGTGTGTGTGTGTGTGTGTGTCTGTCTGTGACCGTGTCTGTCTGTCTGTCTGTCTTTCTGTGTGTGTGTGTGTGTGTGTGTCTGTCTGTGACCCTGTCTGTCTGTCTTTCTTTCTGTGTGTGTGTGTGTGTGTGTGTGTGTGTGTCTGTCTGTGACTCTGTCTGTCTGTCTTTCTTTCTTTCTGTGTGTGTGTGTGTGTGTGTGTGTGTGTGTGTGTGTGTCTGTCTTTCTGTCTTTCTGTGTGTGTGTGTGTGTGTGTGTGTGTCTGTCTGTGACCCTGTCTGTCTGTCTGTCTTTCTTTCTTTCTGTGTGTGTGTGTGTGTGTGTGTGTGTGTGTGTGTGTGTCTGTCTTTCTGTCTTTCTGTGTGTGTGTATATATGTCTATTTTTCTTAGTTTATTTAGAGCTTTTATTTTATTTAATTGAATACTGAAATGCATTAAGTGTTATTGACGAACAATTATAGTCCACCTACAGCTGATGGTGTGATAGTCCTGCCAGTGTTTAAGTTTCTCTGTTTGTTTCGTACAGGCTCTGTTTCATTGTGATCACGTCCAGTACACACTGATCCCAGTCACAGGATGGCAGGATCTTGGCACTGTTTTTATGGAACATAAAGATCAGGTAGTTCAAAATAACTCGCTGCGTTCATGCAGATGACATGAAGGTCATGATAACTTAGTTACTTTTTTCCCTAGTATCAGTATTTTGTTTTGATTAACTGTGGGGCAAACGTGGACCTGCTGGAGACCCTTCAGCCTGAGGAAGACTCTGTTTTCTTCATATGTGACACCCACAGACCTGTAGATGTGGTCAACGTCTACAATGACACTCAGGTGCTGACACACATCTGCTGCTTTCTTTACACGTATGTGTTTTGTTACTGAATGTACAGCGATATTAAAATATTTCCTTGTACTCTATCAGATTAAGCTCCTGATAAAACAAGACGATGATCTCGGGGTTCCTCCCTACGATGACATCTTCCGTGACGATGAGGAGGATGAAGACGGTGACGGAGATGATTCTGGAAATGAGAGCGAAGGAAGCGCAGAGCCTTCTGGGAAACGACGGCGTTACGATGAGGCACATTTATCTCTCACACGAGAAGAATCACTGGTTTCTTCCCTTTTTCTTAATGAATAACACTTGTGTTTATTGTTACAGGGAGCTTTGGAGAGAAGAATCGAGCGGCAGCGCGCCAGACGTGAATGGGAAGCTCGCAGGTTGTTGTAGAAGAGATCTTATAATGCTCGTTCTATAGTCGTTCTACATCCACTTCTGTTTCTGTGTAGTATTTAAATTCTGAAGGGGCTTTGTATGTTTGCAGGAGAGAGATTCTGTTTGACTATGAGCAGTATGAGTTTCATGGAACATCGGTGAGTAACTGTATCTGATTAAGTTTAGAAAAGCAAGCTCTGACTGACAAAAAATCAAATAAAAAAGCAATGTTTTCACGCTGTTGTTACATTTATGTGTTTATTTCTTTGCAGGCAGCGCTTCTGATGTTTGAGCTGGCCTGGGTCATGTCTAAAGACACCAAAGACATGCTGTGGTGAGCCTCATGCTTTCTGACCTCTAACAGTCACAGTACAGACCGTATATGATTAACACGTTGGACACTTTGATTGACAGGTGGACTATTATTGGCCTGACTGATCAGTGGGTTCACGACAAAATACCGCAGTAAGAATCTCTACTTTTGTCTGACGTTCCATTGACATTCAATGCGATGTGATGTAACGTCAGCTGTATGTGTCCTTCAGCATGAAGTATGTGACGGACATCGCTACTCTTCAGCGTCACGTGTCCCGTCACAATCACAGAAATGAGGATGAGGAGAACTCGCTCTCCATCGACTGCATGAGGATCTCTTTTGAATACGAGTATCCTTTAAGTGTCATGTTGTTTGTGTGACCCTCACAATGAAATTGTCAAATTAATAGTATCTTAAACTTCAGTCACTGCCTGAAAAGGTATCGCACTCGAGACCCGGACCTAGTGTTGAATGTGGTAAATAATTCACTGTTGAGACTGTTTGCTTTCCCATGCTGTGTTTGTTGTATTGTGTACTGCTTCATTGATGCTGTGTGCTGATTCCTGTGCATGTTATAAGTATGTGTGGTGACCCTTGACCCCGTCCGCCCGTCAGTCTGAGGTTGGTGTTGTACCAGCACTGGTCTCTGTACGAGAGCATCTGTAATTCCTGTTACACCTCCTGCAACTTGAAGCTCTGGTCCATGAACGGCCAGAAGAAACTCCAGGAGTTACTGGCAGATATGGGGTGAGCGAACCTGGACATAATGTTTGCAAATGTATTTCATGTGTTGTTTATGCAAGCAGTTTAGTCATTTGTGAGAATTGGAGGATTACTAGGACTGGGTATTGTGCTTAAAAACGGTCATGTTCAAATCAATGTACCGTACAAACTTTCTATAAAATAGCAGCAATTTGGTTTATTCTCGTGAAATCTTTGTTTCAAGATGTCAAACATGATTTTCTTTGAAACACAATCATTTTTATTCCTGTAAAACAAGACGGTTTAACACAGTTTTCAACATTTTCCCAAAACATTTTCATTACCGTAACCATTTAAAACTGTCAATCCCATAGCATGTTTTTCTAAAAGAAAAATGAAGCCATGATGCCAAAGCAAGTTTTTATTAGTCATAATTAATATAAGTCATAAAATTTATTAGTCATAAACCTTAATGATACACATTTTAATAGAAAATTACACTTGAAACATGTGAAAATATGTGTATCGTGTTTGATGAGCATAAAAGAGTTGTGTACACAGCTTGACTAGATATTATTAAGCTTTTAACCTAACATTATAAAGTAATCTGTTAAACTATAAGGAATTTAAAAGGTACTACTAGATGTGTTATTTAAACATAAAATCAAACTTAATATAAATATATTTGTGTGTTTAAACAGTCTGAGAATGTCAGTCATTGACGCTTTTCTTTGTCATTGAAGAACATCCAATTGTTTTTTCACACTGTTTAAATCTTGAAACTTATAATGCACTTATACAAATCAGGACGGGTTATGGTAATGAGAATTTCAGCAGGAAAAGCAATAAAATACAAAAATCATCATCACAAAAATGATGAAAGTGTACGTTTATGATAATCTTTCGTGTTACCGAAGCATACGTTTACTGCCCATGATGTTTGAGTGATTTCTTGAGAATGACCCATCTATTATGTGTATGTTCAGCTTCACCATGTCCCTCATCTCACCAGACTCTAGACTTTTATGATCAGATTTCTAATGAATGTTTCTCCTCCAGTCTTCCACTCAAACAGGTGCGTCAGAAATTTCACTCTATGGACATGACCATCAAAGAAAACCTGCGTGAGGTCATCGAGGAATCGGCCACTAAATTTGGGTGGGAGTCATACATTTCCATAATGTGATAGTAAAACATGCATGAGTGATATTAACAAATGCGTGTCATTTATTGTCCTCAGCATGAAAGACATTCGCGTCCAGACGTTTGGCGTACACTTTGGCTTCAAGAATCGCTTCCTGGCCAGCGATGTTGTTCACGCTGCTGCCGCCCTGTTGGAGAACGTGGAGAAGGACGAAACGGCGGCGGACAACTTCATCAAAGCTCTGGACTGTCTGTCCAGGTATGAACGTAAATCGGTCTGAATGTTTTAATAGTGAATTGATCTGATTCTCTTTTAACAACAATGAACTGGAGAGAGACAGAATTTACAGTTTCACTGTCCAGCATTTTAAAGTTAAGCGTGCCGTTTTGATGACATAATTTTCATCCTGTAGGAGTAATATGGAGCGGCTGCATCTAGGCATCGATCTGGCCAAGAAGAAATTAAAGGCAATTCAGCAAACTGTGGCGAGCTGTATCTGCACAAACCTCATACTGTCACAAGGACCTTTCCTCTACTGCCACCTGATGGAGGTCTGAAACTAATTTCCGCAAAAGTCCTGGTCATAAAATGACATTTACTATACTCGACGAATTAACTGTCAACTGTCTGCATCTTTGACTCGCATTGTTTGAGAAGTAACCAAACTTTGACATTTTTATGGATGTGTTTTGTTTTGTCCGTCTGCAGGGAACGCCGGACGTGAAGCTGTTTTCTAAACCTCTGGCTTTAACTCTGCTCTGCAAATATCTGCTCAAAGCTTTTATCTGCTCTGTAAGTTCATGTGAACAAAAACATGTTCATCCAAGTCAACTTTTGCCCTCTTAGGACAATATATATGCTGCAAGAGGCCTATAGAGCAGTGGTTCTCAAACTTTTCAGATCATGTACCACGAAAATGAGTTGTTCCAAGGACCGCCATAGTGAATCTTCACTTGCCTCACGATTAAATACACTTCATCCTCCATTACTAATTTATTAATAATACAAACACTTAGTCAGTAGTAATATTGGACACAAAACACTTCTGTAGTGCACTGTGAAGAACAGGGTTCTGTATAAATGTATTTGCGTTGTGGGGACTTGCAGAAAGACTGCAAACCTTCATTAAAGACAATCAATGTGGAAGGATTATTTAAGAGAGATGAGAATAAATACATGTTTTAATAGGCAGAGAACAGCTGTTTATAACATTTACATTTAGTCATTTAGCGGACGCTTTTATCCAAAGCGACTTACAGATGAGGAAACATTGGAAGCAATTATAACAACATAGGCAACAAAAGACATAAGTGCATAACAAACAAATGTATAAAGATTATAAATTGGACCGGTGTGTAATGTGGTGATGATAGGGTCGGTTAAATTAGATGCAATTAAGTATTTAAGTAGATGCTTTACGGCAATAACAACAGTTTTAAACAGCGGTTCAAGTGCAGAAATGCATTAGAACTTAATTTGCATCAAACCATGATAAATAAACAACAATTCATACAACTATATTAAAATTGCACAGGCTATATGAGATGTTCCGTATTTATCAGTCATGTATAACATTTGAAATTGTATTTAAAACACGAAATTAATATATAGTTTTAATATCCTGTCGTGACACGTACCACTAGGGGTCTCTCCGTGTACCACTAGTTGTACTCGTACCACAGTTTGCGAACCACTGCTGTAGAGGTCAGCGCTCATTGTGTGTGTCTGATTCTTGTAGACGAGGAATAAGCGCTGTAAGATCCTGCCGTTGATAATGGCATCTCCTCTGGATGTGGAGAAGAGTACACTGATGGTCCTGGGAATCCCACCGGAGTCCGACACTTCTGATAAGAAAAAGTGAGGGTTTCTACAGGGACGCTACAGTCACCTCCTGTCAAAGATTGAGTCTGAGTTTACACAAATGCTTTTTGTCTCTAGTTTCTTCGGCAGGGCTTTTGAAAAGGCTGCCGAGAGCACCAGCTCCAGAACTGTACACGATCATTTTGACACATCCAGTAAGTCACCAAACACGCACGTGTATGTTTTATTATCTCTCTGGGGACAGTCCATAGGCGTAATGAGTTGTATACTGTACAAAATGTATATTTTATCACCGAACCCAACCCCTAAACCTAGTGATCGTAGAAAACTTTTGCCATTTTTAGATTTTATTATCGTTCTGTACAATTTATAAGCTTTTCTGCCCGTTTTCTGCAAGTTTGGTCCCCACAGTGACACGGATCCCCGTGAGTTGGTGTGCATTCCGGTTTAGGTCCCCACTAACATATAAAACCAAGTCCACACACACACACACGGGTGATGATCTCACACACACCTCTAGAGGGCTGTAAGACATCTTGGATTCAAGATCATAAAGAATAAACATTCTAGTGTTTATGTTAATAGGTGGATAGTGCCAATACTTGAAGGAAAAAGTCACCCTCATCATTTTATAATATATACTTTTGAGTAATTGGCAAGCGGTATGTTATTTCTCAATTCTTATGAGCTCATAACAAGGATTTTATAATTATACAATTATTCAGTTTCACACCTTTTTGATGCCGTTTAGCAAATTACACTGCAGTCCAATGAAGTGTCATGCCACCTGTCCACACTGTTGTCATCACATTGTTTATCTGTTATTATTATTATTATTATTTATACATTACCAATATAAAGTTTTGAGGACAGATCATCCAGGTGTAGTTTTAGTATTACTGCAGTTTGATATGATCTATTCTGTTGGATCTGGGGCCGTTTTCCCATGATTTCTGTCAGTTTGATGCCAAATACCTTCAGCTCTGCCAGACCCCGGAACACACGCACATGTAACCGTATAGACACACACAACAGTATAATGGCGGACACGTTTACATTTATGCATTTGGCAGACGCTTTTATCCAAAGCGACTTACATTAATGTATTATTATACAAATATTACATTATTTTTGTTTCTAAGTACGTGCACTCCCTGGGATCGAACCCATGACCCCAACGCAATGCTCTAACCGCTGAGCTGCATGATGAGCGTCAGTCAATGGGGAATTGAACCTGTGGGGTCGAAATTGTATCGCACATTCACACCTACATGCTATAATGCATCTTTCCATGTATATCCATCCGTTCTGCATTTCAGACCTGATAAAGTGACGGGTGTATATAGCAGAGATCAATGTGGGCGGCGTTCTCTTTAAATCTCTTCTATCTCTCTCTGCAGTTATTGAGCTGAAGATGGAGGACAGGGGGAAATTTCTAGATGCCCTCATCACCCTGCTGTCATAAAGACCCCGTTGCATGCTGGGAACGCCCACAGAAACTGTAGACAGAAGCTGGGTGTGTGTGTGTACGAGTTCTCTTCACCTGATTTGAGAATTCATACACACGCACTGCGTTGCTGCACAAATGGAATTTTACACCCCTTGTGTAAACGTGACATTTGACATGTTCTCAGCCAGTTTGGTGCCAAATACCTTGAGAAGGGTTCATCTTTTATACCATCTAGAGACATCAACATCACCTCAGTCCAGCTGTGTTTTGGTTGTCGGCTTACAGACATTCTGAGACTAAAACTGCGTTTGTATCTGTACAGGATTTTACTGTGGTGTAGTGTTGTTGGTCATATCATTTAGTATTGTGTGTGTGTGTGTGTGTGTGTTATAAGAATTTAATAAATGCTTTTTATAATTGTTTAAATATTTGTTTTATTTGTTTTAAAGTGGAATGGTTGGAAATTAAAAACTGCTCAAATAAAAACGTTTGGTGTAGTTCATTTTTGAGAAACGTATGGTTTTACTAACTTTAAGCCGTTTTTTACTTTTTGTTCCTTAAATTGATCCTTCAGCTATTGATGTGAACGTGCTCTTAATGTGATGGCGGGGGGAGGTGGTAAAAGAAGACGGATTAAACAAAAAGGTAATGAAAACATTTTTAGAATAGATTCAACGTTATTTCTTTACTTCATTCTTCAGTATTACATTGTGTTTAGGAATGTCAGTTTATTTGCAAAAACATCATGATTTCTATTGTTGCGTGTTGTTTCTTTCATGTGGAACAGGACGGTCTTCCTCACTTGATGACTGTAGACCAAATCTCTTCTCTAATGACCGGGTGGATTTGTTTGTATATCATCCAGTAGGTTATTATCGAAGTCTGAGCCCACTGTTTATCTTTCTTCCCTGTTTCTCTCGTCCCACTGTCTCTCACGTCTCTGTAAATGTGCACATTTCGTACAAAACTGCGTATGTACAGTTGCAGTGATTGTGGTTATAGTTGTTAGGCCAGAACACTGGAATTGCACAAAGTATTTATAAGGTGTTGCGGGTATAAATGCAAGCCCAAACATTGAAAAACCCAACTAGACAAAAGTACAAAGTTGCCTTATAATCTAAAATGGATTGCATTCAAATTGAAATGAACAAAAAACGTACCAAACTAAAATAATAGTCAGATGGACAAAAGCAAAGAAATTCAAAATCGAAATATCTCTTGCTAGTTCATTGTTTTCTGACGTAAGAGGCGAACGAACTGCAATATTCTAAATCCATCCAAACAGGATTTGTTGTCCACCAGTCGAATCACTAACCATCAGTATATGAGCAATAATAAGAGATGACCCAGCCCTGAAAATACATGCTGGTGTTGATAACACCTGTTGTTCTTTCCAGTAATCCGCTCCGTCATGGTTAGATGAGCATTATGATCCGGTAACTGTTATTCTCGTTGAACACATCACTTTAGTCAACAGGACTATGATAGAAAACCGCTGCTGTGCTTATCAACAGCCGATCGCCTCGTTCTTTATTTTCAGACAGTGGCTTTGCACTTGTTTTCATTCATTCTGCACTTCAGCGGTTTGATCCCATGAGGATTAGCTGCTCTGGAGAACCACGAACAATAGAAGCATCACACATCAGAGAGAGAGAGAGAGAGAAATATGTTAAAAAGTGAGAACACTAGATGGTCACGTTTTCTTGCAATCTGTTCTGCTCATTTTTGCATTTAATCCGCTTGTCTTCAAGTTTGTGTGATTGAACTGATTTAAGATTTTAGTCTTTTGCTTTTTATCAAATGGAGAATCAACAACGTGTGTTTTGTGGTAATCTGTGCCAATGACTATTTTAAAAAGACGTATATGTGACCCTGGACAACAAAACCAGTCTTATGGGTCAATTTTTCGAAATTGAGATTTGTACATCAACTGAAAGGTGAATAGTTAAGCTTTTTATTGATATATGGGTTCTTAAGATGGGACAATATCTGGTGGAGATACAAGAGTGTAAAACTCTGGAAGTAAAGGGTGCAAAAAATCTAAATATTGAGAAAATCGCCTTTGAAGTTGTTAATCAGAGGCACTGTAGCAGGCCATCCACTCTCAAAAATAACGTTTTTATATATTTTGGGTTGAAAATTTACAAAATATCTTTACGGAACATGATGTTTACTTAATATCCTAATGATTTTTGGCATAAAAGAAAAATCTATAATTTTGACCCACACAATGTATTTATGGCTTTTACTAAAAATGTTCACGTGCTACTTAAGACTGGTTTTGTGATCCAGGGTCACATATGATATTCCACGAATAGCTTGTTTTTATTTGTGGTGTTTTTGTGTCTCACTACAGAGTTTTCGTTCTACTTTTCACATTTTTGTATTTCTGGTGAAACACAAGTGTATGAATGACCGCTTGTAAATCTCCAAGCAAAGACGGTCACATCCGTGCAGAATCCTGCCGATCGGCCTATTAAACCTCTGTCCAACTGAGAACACCATTTCAACGGACGTGTGTGAGGTCTTGGATCCATGCTCTGGTAAATTAAAAGAATGTTGTTTCTTGTGTTGTAATGAAAAGCTGGAAATCTTGAGCTGTGTTACAGAAAATAGTAAAGCCGTGACTGTTCCTTAAGCTGCTGTCCCGGCAGGAGGTTAACTCCACGTCCACTCTCATTTACTTTTAACCTGCAGACATTCCAGTTTTTATTAAGAACGTTCCAGAATCAGACATTCCTGAACCTGCGGGGATCGGTCAGCGCCGCCAATCAATGTCCATTCAAAAGCAGTCAAATCACAAGTTTGAGATCTCAGGATGACTCATGAAAATACCAAAACAACAATGAGATGAAATAAAGAACAAACTAAAGGAGAGATCAAATCTTTCGATCTCAAACTGTTCTCACAATCTCTTCAATAAATGATGAAATCAAAACTTTTCAAACCCAATGATCTGAGTCATGCTATCCTAATGCGTGTTATTCACCGTAGGATATTGCGGTTCATCTGTTTACATTGAGGACAAGAGACACAACTATCACAATAGATGTTCACGAAGACAACACCATCGTCGTTTTAAATTGAGGTTTTTACTGTTTGTATTTATATTTTCTTCTTTTTTCTTTGCATGCTTAATACATCTGTCGTCAACAAATCAAGATCATCAAGGACCCCAATGGAAATAAGTCATGTAACTTTCTTATGTTATCCTTGACCAAATACGGATGTAATGCCGCTTTATGTCTAATAAAATCAAATCAAACCATTAATTTCTTCATTCTTCAAACCTCTGAAAATGTTTTTCTTTTTTTTTTCATTAAGTAATGTATTTCAGAAGCTCTACAAATACATACATGCTTCTCAGGAAATGAAATATAAACAATTTACACCAAAAACCATTTTCAGAGGTTTACACCCACCTGACTTTAGTGTTGTCCTCAATGTAAACAGATGAATCTCAACATCACACGATATGAGTCAAATATACGAAAATGCTGAAAACGTAAAGATTCTGGAGGACCTGGACGACTTTTCTGAAGATCAGTGGACAGTTTAATGACTCGGGACAAACAAACCCTTAAACAACATGATGACTGTCATTGACTGTTCAGGTAACATCACAGAACTCAAAATAAACTTTTGACCCGGGCTATTTTAAGATATTCTGGTATTATGCTTTGGTGTGAACTTCATGACATTTCTTTCGTAAAATAACTTTAAAAATAAAAAATTTACGTTCATTTTCAAAATTCCTCCTATTTTTCTCCAATATTTTGCCTTTTCCAGATTCTGCAAAGGGGTATGTAATGTAAACTCTTGACTTCAACTGTAAATGAGCCGTAAGTGAGACCATTCAAGAATGCCTCTGCATCCGTCCGCTCCTTCAAATGTTCTCATTCTTGCAGGGGCTCTAATGACTCGTGTCACGTTTTGGTATTTTCATGCGTCATCTTTCCTTGATTATGATGACACTCCCATTTTTATTGCATAATAACACACACACACACAGAATCCCTGCCCCTCCTCATCAACTTCCTTCCTGTTTCCTGTTCTGCTGACCCCTGAACAGGAAGTCTGATCATTCTGTTGATCTATAACAGTTCTGCATCGTAATCAACCTCACATAAACACATCCCAACACAACAGTCTTGTTCTTGTTTGTTAACCCGCATCACAGTGGGCCATGAGCAGAGCTACTCCGAAACCTGGAAACATAGGCGTAAGAAATGCATTAAGATCAAAAGCAGTAAAATAATCTAAGATCATTCTCGTGCTCGATGCAAATGAGGTGAAACACGTGCAGTGTGCCACGTGATGCTGGAAAACCGTGGAATTTGATCCTCGCGGTTTTCGTTCCCATCGTTTGATTGACAGCGGGAGTGTGGATGGTGACTTAACTGTCTTCAAGGGTGTGAATCAGGGTGAGAGGTTATTCACAGCGTACCGTTGCCGTGGCGACGGAGTGGGCGATGATATCACAACTGGTCATTCATGAGAAGCGGGAAATGACTTCTGACCTTTGGAGAGCAGATGTCAGCACCGTTGTCACAGGAACCTCGTTGTTGGGTCACAGTATGTGTGACAGAAAGGGATAAGGTGAACTTGCATACAGAAGTTTATGAATCAACGGAAGATATCTCACAGAGTTCTCGGTTAGATTTTGTCTTTTTAAGTTTTAAGTTTATTTTTCTACAAAAATGAAACAAGAAACCAACTCGTTGGCCTGCAGTTGACATACAGTGAGAGTATAAAGATGTGCAATGAATGCGTATCACGGCTCAGATCATTTGATCAAATAAAATGATATGTTAAAATATTTTGATTGGTCGGCATATCCAAACACAGTTTAAGACATTGTTGAGATCTCTCCTGATCTCAATAAAAAAGCAATAATGGTCTCCATTGGCTCTAAACCAACGAGATTTTCTGGTTTTCTTCAATTTTCTCAATCTAAATAAATCAATGTTAAAATGCTTTAGAGTAAAAACAGGTCAAGACTGTCAGTCAAACATCAGTCAAATATTTTAGGTTGATTCCCATGAAATGAGCAAACACAGTAAAATTGTTGTTTTGTCAGTGACGTGAAGTCGGTGGTGAATGCTGCCACGTTTCCGGTGTTGTGAACAATCAAGTCCCCCCAATCAAAGTCTGCGTAGGACCCCGACACAAAGAAATAACTTGTATTGAGGACTCTATTCAGTGCCTGATTAAAAACCATCATGAGATGTCGTAGTGACTGGCCTGATTTTACCGTGAAATTGTTTTAATTTATTTAATAATATATTATAAAATGATTTCATCTTAATTATTGCTGTTGTCTAAACTGCTCCAAAGAAACTGCCCGTTTTCTTTCCGTCACTTTTGGGGACTTTATTAAGCCTTTAAGTTAGTTATAATGTTTCAAGATGCAACTGACTTGAGATTCTTTACATTTGTCTGCTTTCCGCAAAAAATAACAATAATGACACGGTGAGTCAATAATGAATTGAGAGGAATTCTAAGAAATATAATGGCACCACGCTTTCGTTTGTTTGCATTTGTTTGTTTGTGCGATTGTGTTTGTGTTGTGAGCGCTGTGACTCTTTTCTCACATTCTTCTTCCTCATTTCCCCCTTTTTCTCCCCCATCCGTGTCTTGGAATGTCTGCCGACGGGTCGTCCATTGTATTCATCCATATGGCCACATTATGGGGTCCTGTCACCAGGCAACAGCAGGTTCTTTTGCGGTTGCCATGGCGAAGATTCTTTAATGACGTCGTGGCTGCCCCCATGCTTCTCTCTTCATTATGGATGGAAGATCCTTTTAAAAAGTCGGGGCACCTCCCCCAAAACACCCTCCTCAACACCCCACCAAAAACACACTCGTTACAGCCTCGTAACCCTCTCTGCCTCCCGAGGGTGACTGGAACTAACAATCCCACAATGGCACGTGAAAGCACTGCTGTATATATTCATACTGAGTCTATTGTGTTTGACACTCACAAGAGAGTTTGGGGGGGGGCGCGACAGTTCTGTTAACAAACTTATAAAGTACAGAAACCTTACAGAACACGACTGTCTTAAATGCTGGAGGAACGCTGCACATGGAAAGTGATTACTTTCATTTGTCAGATGCATTATTTAATAGAACTGAATTAGCATGAAGTTCTTCAGTCGGCTCGGTTGGCATTTGTGAAATTTACAAAACTTTAACTGGGACAATTGAAAATGTAAATCCAAATAGTTAGTTGAAAATGTAGATTTACCTCCGATGACTTCCGTCCGTGCACAACAAAAGACATTTTAATAATCTAGTAATTGGATTAAGATTTGACTAACCCAAGATCCTAAATACAAAAAGATTAAAGAAATACACAATGTGAGCAATTGAAGTGTATTTTAGACAGCACTTACATCTGAATTCAACGCACTTGATCCGAACGCAGCCGGTTCATGTAATGTTGCGAAGTAAAAACAGGTCATTGAGTTTTATGTGTGACTGATGTGTTTTTGCTGCTTTGTGTGGCCATATGACCAGTTAAGCCTTAAGCGTGAAGGGTTTGGAGACCTGAGTCTCTGGAGACAGCTTCACTTCTGACTGGGAACTCTTTTCATTTATTAACCTCAGTTCTCATGTACTGCAGCACGTGCTTGTTTATCATTTGCAGTGTCAATCGCAGTAAAAAATCCAACAAAGATAAATAAGTATATTGAACATAAAACTGTTAGTTAAAGGAGTCAAGTTATTGTTTCGCATATACTGAACAAAATTAGCCTAAACACGTTTCTAATTAAGATTGTGTTGTTGACCGGACTTAGATTCTCAAGTTTTGGGTCAAAATGCGTCAGAAAGTTTGCCCAACTTACAAAACTGTGTATTCTGAACAAACAATATTGCTAGGGTTTGAAATTTCCCAAGATGCATTGCAGCATGTTCGATTCTGTGTTTCTTATTTGTTTTTCTTTTAAAGATGAAAGTTTCAGGTCTTGCTGGCATCATTTATGCTTTAATATTGTTGTTACTGTAAGTTATCTGAGTTTCTTTATGAATGATTGTTAGCATGGTTGAGGTTTGTGTGTCCAATATTGAGTCGTAAGTGCATGACACAGAGACAAACTATAGGACAATTTGTTAATTTTGATTTTAATTCTCTGTTTATGTGCAGTCAACATAAATATTTGGTTCTAGTGTCCATTAGGTAAACTTAGCTATGCTTAGACAACCAATGACATTTTTAAAGTCGGGGATCTTCAGTCTCTGTTTGTTGAGTGAACTCAAAAACGTGCATGTGATAACTTTTTTTACGGTGTTGTATAGATTTTTGAGACTTGTTAAATCTGTCTTCTACATGTGGGTGAGAATCATAATTAAAGGGCGGTTTTCCGGACAGGGATTAGCCAAAGCCAGGACTTTGCTAAATTAGGATATTTAAGGCGTTTTTTAAAAACACAAACAAACATTACCGTGTGCATCTGGAGACAAAGCAATCACACTGATATATTTGAAGATACGGCACTAACATTTTAATAAGTCTGGGACTAGCCTTAAACCCTGTCCGGGTAACCACCCCTACATGTTTTAATATTTAATATCAGACTACTTTACCAACTGATCTTACTAGTAAAGATGACCTCAATCCAAAAATCCCTGTACAAATGATAAGAATGTTAACAAACTGTTTTTTATTTGAGATGAATTCTTTAATTTATGAATTAATTATATCCTGTGTAAACCTAGGTTTAGGATGTGGTTTTAGCTAACTATACGTTTGTGAAAGTAAAAAAATGAAAGTTTATCATACAGGGGTTAGAGCGTGGCACTAGGTCACGGGTTCGATCCAACGGGGATTGCACATAGTCACAAACAAATGTAAAATACCATGCAATGTATGTCGATTTGGTTAAAAGCGTACGCGTAAATGCGCTGTGATGTCACAAACGAAAATACAAACGTTCACATCTGTGTCAAAACTGTAAATGTTTATTGCAAACAACATTCATTCAGGAGTTCAAAAACAATTACAAAAGTTACAAAAAATAAACGTTTCAGTCGAGCTTGACGAACACATCCTAGAGGTTGGAGGAAAATACCCATCCGAACACTTTTCATACTGCAAGGTATAACTGGCAGGATGATCCCAAAACCAAGCAAACATTTTTCATATTGGACAAGGCATGATGCTGCTCTTATGTCTCGTGACTCTCGGAGCATCAGTGTGGACGGTTGTGTTGGAAGAAAACGACAAAAGCAGGATTTGCAGTCTTTATAGTTCCAGCTGTTTTCTCCACGCTCTTCATTCAGTCCTTGAGTCTTTGTAAATGTGCAGAAGTTCCTATACACACTACATCGCCTCTTCATGACAATCGGTAAACATATTTCATCCTATAGCTATATACTATCTTAAGGGTCTTTTACAAACTTTTCGATGTACCTAAAATAGATATTTTGTCAGACTCGTTTTTTAATTTTGAAACACCACATTAAATAAAACAAATGGTTCAGCCAATCAGTACGTTTGAAAACACTTTTATGAGAAAAACAAAGATATCTGCAGGTGGTACATCACGTAGGGTTTAAAAACAGCGTGTCTATTTCGTATTTGGTCTTTTGTCAGCCCAGAGCGCATCGTCCCGCAAATCTCAAACATAATTCCTCTTGTCATAGTCTCCGTTAGGCGTTGATCTTTTGTTGGGCGCATACTTCACCGAGTACCCGGAGTTTCCAGAAGCCGGACACGAGCAGCAGAGCACGCTGCCTCCGATCAGCAGCATCGCAGTGGCCGCCCAGCCGATGTAGAGCGCCGCGCCGATCTCCCGTTTCTGGGAGGCCGGCACCTGCGGATTGTAGAAGTCGGAGATGATGTTGTTGGCCATCCAGCACAGAGGCACCAGCATGAAGATGGCACTGATGATGTAGATCACCCCTCCGACGTTAACCACGCGCGCCTTCACGCCATCCGTCTTGATGCAGTTGGTGCATTGCGCGCCGGCGATCACCACCAGCAGCCCGACTACGCACATGACGGACGAGATGACCGTGAGCGCGCGGGCGGCCTGGAGGTCCTGGTTGAGAGCGAGCATCGAGTCGTGCATCTTGCACTGCATCTGGCCGGTGCTCTGCACGGCGCACGACATCCACAGGCCGTCCCAGATGGTCTGAGCCACCACGATGTTGGCCTCGATGAAGGCGGTCACCTTCCAGGTGGGCAGCCCGCAAGCGGTCATTTCCAAAAGCGTGCCGAAGACGCACAGGGTCAGACCAATGATCTCCAGTGCCGCGGAGGCCATCTCTGTTGCTCGTGACTCGTCTCTTTAAATCCTTATAGCGGACAGGTATAGTGCGCACCCGATTCCACAAGTTTGGGGATCTTTGTTAGTCTTTGGACCAGGTTACCGGTTCGCTTGTCCGTCTCCAAACGCGTTTGTGCGCTTTTTCTTTTCTCTTTCTAATCTGTTAACTGAAGTTTTCCGGTTCTTCTTTCAAAAAGTGTTGCGTAAGTCGAGAAAAGGTGAAGCGTCTTGGTCAGGTGAACAGCATCACTGCGCTCTGCCTCTGCTGAGCTTTGACTAACGGACTTTTCTTGGACTGGGAATAAGTGGAGTGGAATAATAGTGGTGTGGGAGAGGAGGGGGGGGTGTGTGGTGCGAGCGTCCCAAGACTGAAGCCAAACTTTTGTCCAATCGCACCGCGGAGCATCTGTTGCGCCCCAATGAGGATGCAGCGTGCGTGCGCCCGTGTGCGCGCGCGCGTGCACGAGCGCCGGGGTGGGGGGGCATTGTCACAATAACACACTTTCTGCTTTCAGTTTTAACAATAAATGTATTGGATAAAAAACACAAAGGCGAAAATCAATGAATCGGCCTGAAAATAATATAAACTGAATACATCTCATTTATCTTTAATATTCTATTTTAATTGCAGTCCGCGTCGTATTAGTTTTATTTTAGTTTTGTTAGGCTTCGACTGTTTTCAAACAAACACGCGCCGTTAAAAGCCCTTCACCAAACGTTTAAGATCTCCTTGAATCTGTGCGCCGTCAGCGCCATCTTGGCTCCGAATCGCCGCTCTTTCGCTCGTCTCATACGTCACGCCGCGAGCCGTAATGGCTTCTGTTGCGCCGGTCCATCGGTAACCGTGCATTGTGGGATAAGGGCGGAATTGCGGTGGTTTCCGGATTCCCTGGATTGGCCTGTTGGGAAGAGAGAAAACAAGGAAGGTGGAAAACGACAGATTTCTGTGTTTAATCGAGAATTTATTACAGGTAAGAGATTGTGACGAGTGAAACATTAGTCGAAGTTTATCCGGAAGTGCGTGCCTTTGAAAGCGTAAACGTGCACGTCAATGACTGCGTGACTGCATGTCAGAGAGTTGATGTAAAGTTACAATACCTTGAAATAACAGATCGTTTCACTTGGTTCTTTGTTGCAAACTCGTTAAAGTTGCTCAAATATGCACTGCGTTAGTTTGCCGGTATCAGTTTCAGACTTGCTCGGAATCCTCAACACAACATTATCATCAAACAGGGTGTGGACGAGCTAACCGAGGTACTATAAAAATGCACCCACGTTTATCTTATTTGTTAATGCATTTCTCGAGAATTTGGCAGCGAGTGTATTTAGAAACCTGTTGCTTAGAGAGAGTTTGTGGGAGTCCGATAGAGATGCCTGGAGTCTGACAACACGTGTATGTTGTGTGTCTGGAACAAACCTTCTCATCTCGACAGTCACTGACTGATCCTCCATCATACCTGTCACCTTTATCTCCTTCCCTTTATCTTACAAAGAACATCCTGAACTGCTCGTCATGCCTAATGTTTCATGACATTATACATAATTCATTAAACATGTACATTGAAAAAGTTCATATGTATAACGCACACGTGTCTTATGTTGTGATATAGCAAAAATGTTGAAAACTGTTAATGATGTAAGTATTTTCTGTCATGTCACAAGACACATTTACAGTTTGTTTGTACAAACGTCTGGCACCTCGACTTAAAGTGCTTTCATTTTGCCATTTAAAGTTAATGGATAACTCAACCAAAGGAGTTAAAGGAGTAGTTCACCTCCGAAATGAAACATCTGTCCTGATTTACTCGCCCTGTTGTCATTTTAAAGGTGTGTGGTTTTCTTTTTTCTGCAAAACACAAAAGAAGATATTTTGAAAAAATGTAGGAAAACGAAGGCCGTCCGTCCCCATTGAGTTCTATTGTACGGACACAAAACCAATGCAAGTCGATGTGGACCAAGGTTTTCTGTCACCGACATTTTTCAGAATGTCCTCTTTTGATTTCTGCAGATTAAAAAAGTCATATAGGTTTGAAATGGAAAAAAAGGCAGGTAAATAATAACAGATGTATTATTTTAAAAGTGAACTATCCCTTTAAATCACGAAGAAAGGCAACATGTTAAATGTCACGGATGAATATCGACAGAGAATCGCTATTTTGCGAGACGGGGTAAAAAGTGTCACATAAAATGTCTTTCTTATATATATATATATTGATATTGATGTTTGTATATATCTTTACATTTTTATAATCTAAACAATATTTATTTCCAGGTCTAAGTTGTATATTTTCAACGTGGTCTTGCACACTGTTTTGTAAGAATCTAATATTAAAATGTTAGCAAAATACATATTTGAAAATATTTCTAATGCAAAGGTTTTGGCGTCTCGGAGGTGCATTTTCAAGTTGGTTTCCTGCTTAAAAACAATGTTCAATTAGTTTCATTGAAATTTCTTTCTCGAATTGTTTTTTAATGCAGAACAAGAAACGTCATATAGTCCAACAGCCCACATTCATCAAATTATATCTTTTGGCTCATTTTGTTCAAACAGTCCCGTTCCAATAGGAAATCCCCCATTTATAATGACCAAGAGTCTTGGCGTTGGCAAGACATGTGACAAGTAAACAGGACGCGTTTCCAAATCACCTCTTCATAATGAAGGAACTATAAACTGTTTGACTTATATTTGCATTACTTGGATGTTGTTTTTATAAACCACAGAAGCTAACAAAATCAATTGTCACTGAGAAATGTTTAGCTGGTCATATTGTTTTTTTTATGAGGCAGAATTCGCATGAATTTCTCAAGCTTTGGCACGCATCACTCGTGTTAGGGATTTAAACAAACCTCTAACCTTAAACATTAAGGTACGGTGTGTAATTTGTCCTACATTTGTCCTCCTCAATTTCTTTTACATCTTTTCCCCTCCCTCCCTCTCTCTCTTTCTCTCCATCACAGCTCATCCCACACTCATAACTCCTCTGTTATTTCCGTCCGAGTTTGAAAGAGATTCCGTCTTTTGTCTTTGGATTCATTCATCAGTGAGTTTGAGTGCAGCTGCTCTTCAGAGGTGAAGTGAATTACAGAAAGGGTCACGAGGCAACAGGTTTCTCTCATAAACCCTAACGTGGCTTTACCTCCTTGAGTTCACTTGCGCCGTTATCGTGAGCGACCAGTCGTCAGTAACCTCAGCTCGAGTGATCTGACTGTATATGAAGCGGTCACATGTCTCGCGAGCTTACGATCCGGTAAGCTCCGTCAGGAATTCTGTTAAGAACTTCGAAAACTTTATCGTAAAAATGGCAAATCTCTTAAGTCAGATCACCACTCGCTCTCGTGAAATCACATTAATATGATGTGTTTCTGCTCGTTTTAATAACCGCAGCAATAATGAGGCCTTTTGACTCATCTAAAGCCCATAATTCCCAGCCAGTAATAACAAGACCTCACAGAGAGCGACTGTGTATGTTTGTGATAAGATGTGCATCGCTGACTGGGTCCTTCATTACTGAAACGCCCAGAATCTGACATTAATTCTCAATTTGAACTATTTTGACTCTCCCCGGGGGGTAGAAACAGCATCAGCATCAACATTAAATCCTCAAATCCATCAGTATTACAGCTGATTCGGCCGTCACGAGGTGAACGTCCAGTCCGGCCGTCTCTGAATTGAATACACTTCCACCTGAACCCTACACACTCACACATACTTGAGTGTTTCTGTGAGGTTTAGTGTATGTGGGGTGTGTACTTATTCTCATTTATGGGGAGGTGTGTGGAAAGGGTTTCCAGGAATCTGAAAGATAAACAGTACAGTTCACTCCCTACAGTCAACCTCTCTCTCTCTCTCTCTCTCTCTCTCTCTCTCTCTCTCTCTTCATGTCTCACTCACTCATGTCCCTCATCATTATCCAGCCCAGCACTGGACATTTATCATAATGTGTGTGTTGATGCGAGAGACGCATAGCCCGTCTAACTACATAAACCCCTTGTGAGTGTTAGAGGAGGCCTCCGCTCCGCGTTTGGTCCTGATCGCTCTGTCAGGGTTTATTTTATGATAATGACCAGTTGATTGTAAATTATTTCTTATTTAATACAATAATCTGATCACGTAAAGTTGTCGTATACTGTAGATCATAAATTGAATACAATTATAAATATCAAATAAAATATTGTCCGAATTTAAAATAAACGAAAAAAATTAAATGTTGCCTCAGAAATAAACTGAAATAAGTTAAAGGCACTAAAATGATAATAATAAAATAAAATCTTAAGCAAATTTAAAATATCAATAAAAATCCAAACTATAATAACTATATAGTATAACTATAATATATCCGTTAATATTAGCACGTCTCTGTTGCATTGTTGACCGGTTGTTGACTTATGTGTTTCTAATGTTATTTATATGTTTAGTCTAGTCAGCAGTAAAGAGCATCATGTCACAGTCTGCAGAGAAAGGAAAGGTACATTTGTCATATCTCTCTTCTTCTGAAGTTTGTACCCGATACTCCGATTGTCTTTAAAGATGCTGTGACGCTTCCGATGTGTGTTTGTTAGCTTCCTGATGCTGCCGGATATGTCGGCTTTGCCAACCTGCCCAATCAGGTGCACAGAAAGTCTGTCAAGAAGGGATTCGAGTTCACTCTGATGGTTGTAGGTGAGTCTCATAGAAACACATTTATCATGCATGCCGACGCTGTGTTTGTGACGGAGTGTTGTTGATCTTTATAGGAGAGTCTGGTCTCGGGAAATCAACACTTATCAACAGCTTGTTTCTGACTGACCTGTACCCAGAGCGCTATATACCTGGAGCAGCAGGTAACACACGGAGCTCTTCAATAACACCTAAGACCTAAATGATCCCCCAGGAGTTTTGAGAAAAGCCCTTTTAGATTTACTTAAAGGGACAATTCACTTGAAATGTGTGTGTTTACTGTAAGAACATTCAGACACGATCCGAGTGAAATCGTTGTTGATGAGATTGTACAGTATGATGCCGTTCTCGGTGGAATGCTGAATGTTTTTGATTCCTATGCTCAATGCACATAAGCCCCTTGCAAATCCCTCCGTTGAACACTTTTTCTATTAAAGCTCTCTGGAGGACAGCGTGTTTTTACCAAAATAATCCTGTCTGTAGCCCAAGGATTCCTCCCACCACGGCGAAGGAGCTTTCTCAAAAGAATGTCTCCTAAATCTGTCTTTTATGTTGCGTCAAGTCAAGTCAAGTCAAGTCAGCTTTATTTATATAGCGCTTTTTACAATTTTCATTGTTACAAAGCAGCTGTACAAGAAAAAATGACTATAAGTAAAACATAAAAGGTTATGGAATTCAAAACACAGGTCAAATATCAGACACACAATAAATTCCTATATGCAGTGTTAATTAAATAAGACTACCAAATTCTAGCAGCCCCCCCGGCCAGGCAAAACAGTGCAAAACAGTATGCAAACGGTGGCGAGGAACCCAAAACTCCATTGGAGGAGAAAAAAACCTCGGAGGGAAACCAGGCCTAACCAGGGGATTCCAGTTCCCCTCTGGCAAAAACTGCAGCCTCTGCACAAGCTCAACAGTGCTTGCACAACAAGGCGAAAATAAAAAAAAATTAGATTTAAAATTATCATTAATAATCTTATAGTGGCTGAAGTTTTGTAGGGACGTCACTTCCTTCGTCCAGCATTTGTCAGGTCTAGGAATGGATTGCGCCCTGCCCGCTCCGCTCTTGTAACCTTGGAACAATGAGACAAGACTGGCTGAGAGTAGAGTACTGTTCTGCACTCTTTGATGCAACAAATGCATCAGTTGTTATTGGAAGTGTCCCTGGTTCCGGTTGATCTAACTAGTGCAGCCTAGATCTTTGAAATACATATATTATGATAATCTAGTGTATGCAAGATTAAAAAGATGCGTCTTTAGTCTAGATTTAAACTGACAGAGTGTGTCCGCCTCCCGGACATTGCAGGGAAGACTGTTCCAAAGTTTAGGCGCTAGATAGGAAAAGGATCTGCCGCCTGCACTTGATTTTGAAATTCTAGGTATTACCAACTGACCTGACGCCTGAGAGCGTAGTGCACGTGATGGACTATAATACGTAAGAAGTTCTCTCAAGTAGTGAGGAGCTAAACCATGCAAGGCTTTATAGGTAATAAGCAAGATTTTAAAATTTATGCGATGCTTTATAGGTAACCAGTGCAAGGTTGACAGAACCGGGCTAATATGCTCATACTTTTTTGTACGTGTAAGAACTCGAGCTGCCGCATTTTGGACCAGTTGGAGTTTTTGTAATAGGCCTGCAGGGCAACCACCTAATAGTGCATTACAGTAATCTAGTCTTGATGTCATAAAGGCATGTATAAGCTTCTCCGCATCTGATGATGACAGCATATGACGTAATTTAGATATATTTTTAAGATGGAAAAACGCAATCTTACAGGTTTTGGCGACCTGGTTCTCAAATGACAGAGTACTATCGAATATAAAGCCAAGATTCTTAGCTGAAGATGAGGGTTTTATGGAACATCCATCAATAGTTAAGCAGTATTCTTGGTTGTTACGTAGGGCGGTTTTCGGTCCGATAAGTAACACTTCAGTTTTGTCCGAGTTCAGTAATAAAAAATTGCTACTCATCCACTTTTTTATATCGACAATGCATTCCACTATTCGATGGAATTGCTGTGTTTCGTGAGGCTTCGAGGAAATATAAAGTTGCGTATCATCAGCATAGCAGTGAAAGCTTATTCCGTGTCGCTTTATTATATCTCCTAGGGGTAACATGTATAATGCGAAGAGCATAGGCCCTAGTACTGAGCCCTGTGGTACACCGTACTGGACTTGCGATTTGCGTGATACCTCATTGTTTATTTTTACATATTGGAAACGGTCGCATAAATAAGATCTAAGCCATTTCAAAGCTATTTCCTTAATACCGACATCATTTTCAAGTCTATGTAGGAGCATGCTGTGGTCAATGGTGTCGAATGCAGCACTAAGATCTAGCAGCACCAATAAGGAGATACAACCTCGGTCGGACGCCATAAACAGATCATTTGTAACTCTAATCAGAGCAGTCTCTGTACTGTAATGTGCTCTAAATCCAGACTGGAAATCTTCATTAATCTCATTCCTTTGGAGGAAGGAACATATTTGAGTTGAGACTACTTTTTCCAGAACTTTAGATAAGAAAGGTAGATTCGAAATAGGTCTATAGTTAACTAGTTCTCCAGGGTCCAGATGGGGTTTTTTGACAAGGGGCCTTATAACAGCCACCTTATATGCTTTAGGCACATGTCCTAATGTCAGAGATGAGTTAATAATGCTAAGTAGAGGATCTATAATTTCTGGGAGCATCTCTTTCAGTAGATTTGTAGGTATAGGGTCTAGCATGCATGTAGTCGATTTAGATGATCTAATGATTTTCGATAGTTCATCGTGATCTATAGTAGAAAATAAACGTAATTTCTCCTTAGGGGTGCTGTAGTAAGTCGTTTGTTCAGCGGGTTTCGCATCTGGTTGCATAGTTATAATTTTCTCTCGAATATCTTGGATTTTATTTGTGAAATAGTTCATAAAATCATCACTGCTATGCTGGTATACAGCATCAGAAGTCGCTGACGATTTATTTTTGGTTAATTTAGCCACTGTATCAAATAAAAACCTAGGGTTATGCTGGTTTTCTTCTATTAGTGATGAAATGTAGGCGGATCGAGACGTTTTTAGGGCTTTCCTGTATTTTTTTGTACTATCCTTCCAGGCAGTACGAAATACCTCTAATTTAGTCTTTTTAAAGTTGCGCTCCATTTTTCGTGCCGCTTTCTTTAGAGCCTGAGTGTGTTCATTTTTCCACGGTGTCGGTCTGTCATTTTTAATCTTCTTTAAGCGCAAGGGAGCAACTATGTCTAGCGTTTCCGAGAAGGTGGCATTAATATTTTCAATAGTAAAGTCAAGATCTTCAACGTTATTAAGATCTTCAACGTTATTATACGTCAACAAATCACGAATATCTTTCTGCGCGATTCGTCTCAATGACCCTGCCTTGCACTCTCTGTTTATGCGCGGCTTGATTCTTTTGTTCTGTAAATGTGAGTGATTATTTCTTCACGCTGACAGAGAAGATCGAGCGCACGGTTCAGATCGAAGCGTCCACCGTGGAAATCGAGGAGAGGGGAGTCAAGCTTCGCCTGACTGTGGTGGACACGCCGGGATATGGGGACGCCATCAACAGCCAGGACTGGTCAGTGTGTGTGGTCCCACACTTTTTACGTGTCTAATTCATGCATGGGCAACGTATAACAAACACCTGTTTGCACCATATGACCACTTTAACGAGCTTCTGTGACCGAAACCAGCACCGATTTGTTCGTGATCCGGGGGTTTGGTCGCAGACCTTGGAAATCTGTCTGCGACAGCAAAATCCAGCCAAAAATCACGTAGCGTGAGCTTGCCATTACTCACCCTTAGTTGTGTCCCTCACTGTTTGCTGTCTACATAGGCAGCTACCTTTCTTATAGGTAACATGTATACTGACTAAATAATTATTTGCATAGCAGGGCTAATTTAAAGTTTAAAGTTCATAGAGAAAGAAAGATTGTCACGATTTGAAAAAATCCTACAATATACTTAAGTATTTACCGTAGTAATTTTGAATAAAATGTTTAGTGGTTACTACACAATACTCGCCACAGTTTATTAACACACTACCAAATACTACATTAACAAGTAAAACAAGTCTTGTTATTCTGATATACTACGGTGAACTACAGTTTATTCATCCACGATATGGCTAATACAACATAAAACCATTGTTATAATTTCTTATAATATGCTACAGTATACTTCAAGTCACTACACTTTACTATATACTAAAGCATGCTAGAGTATTTACTACAGTTAACACAGCAAAATACTGTAGCATACAAGTGTAGGGTTACTGTAATATACTTCAGCAGCACACTTTTTACCGTAATAAATTGTAGTACGCAGTATTATTTTTATGTTGGGAACCATGAATCTCCCTCGTCCACATTCAGTCACTTATCGTACGGAAGGATTTTAGTATTTAGCAGTTCATTTAGACATAAGGCCGTTATGACCGAGTTATTGTTTTTCGGGTGAACCATTCATAATTGATGGTGCTTCACTGCAGACTGGAGAAAGCTGTTGTCTCTTGCCACTCAGTCCTGCTGTGGAATGCTGGGAATGTCCTGTTTAAAAGAACAATATCCTCCCCATCTCACCCACGGACTTCACATGCTCTTAATGAAAACGTGCCATCCACGTACTGTCATATCATCTCTTCTCCTTTACCTCCCTCGATAAGCCTGCATCAGATGAAAAGGGGAATCGGTCTCACCATGCCGCGATAAGAGCAGAGGAGTGAGCAAATCCACGTTGTGTTGTTGTTTAGATAAGGCCTGAGACTTTAGAACAAAGGGAAGCTGGCGGTGAGACATAGAGAACTGAAAGAGTTAAACTGGTCTGATAAAAAAGAACCTGCGGACAGATCCAGATCAGGGTACGGTAGTGCTCGAGTGGTTCTTCTCTGGACGGGAACCTGTGTAGATATGATGCTCCGGATGGTTTTGATCATCTTTATTTAGACAAGAGTGATTGTTTGTCATTCCTGAAGTGTATCTACTTCCCCAGCGATTAGCTTGTAGTTTTGTTGTGCTCATATCCCAACGGACGAAACGCAGAGATTGAATTCGATCTCGTGCTTTTATGGCTGTTAAACTGTTTGATCTCTGCTTTTTTCTCTCCGACAGCTTTAAGACCATCATACAGTATATTGACAACCAGTTCGAGCGCTACCTGCACGATGAGAGCGGTCTGAACCGCAGGCACATCGTGGACAACAGAGTACACTGCTGTTTCTACTTCATCTCACCGTTGGGACACGGGTAACGCGCACTATTCATCTTATTTTTTGCATTTGTCTAAAACTAATTTCTCTGATTTATTCCTCAGTTAGTACCATTCACACATAACATTTACATTTATGAATTTAATCCAAAACTACTTGCATTGGGTTAATACACATTGCACATACTAAGCAATGTATAGTATAATGCAATCCGAGGGATTGAACCCATGAGCATGCTCTAACCGCTAAGCCACATGAATCACATTTAAGAAAAACAGGAAATATGTCATGAAAGTAGTCAAGTGGTCAAGTGCAAAGACCACAAGTGGGGGTATTATGGTATACTACAGTAAACTACATGTTGTTGTTGTTGTACAGTTTATTCATCCACTACAGCTAATACTATTGTAAACATTCACAAAATGTTTTCTTTCTCTAAATGTTTGCAAGAAATTTCTCTGTTTTTTTCACATAAACGTCTGTCTGATTCGCTTGTGCTCCCTTGTGTTTGATTCATTTTCAGCCTGAAGCCTCTGGACGTGGAGTTTATGAAGGCCATTCACAGTAAAGTCAACATTGTTCCTGTGATCGCCAAAGCCGACACGCTCACGCTGAGAGAGAGAGAGCGTCTCAAGAGAAGGGTGAGAAGCTCTCTCTCTCTTTCTCTCTCACTTTACCACAACAGCCGTCTTGGGGGATCCAATCGCAACAGGTGCAACTGTCCAAAATGGTTTGAATCCCACGGCATAAACCAAAGAATCACATGTGTACGCATCTTCGCATTTCAAACCGCGTCAGACGGCCATTGTGTTGTATCATACGGTTCTCTATGGATGTTTCCTTTTGCCGTCTCTAGAACGTGTGTGCCGGCTGATCTCAGTACTTTAGGATTAAATATCAATATTTGAGTACTTATCTCTGCATCTTCAACAGCTTCAATGCTGGATTCTCTTCAAGTTATCTTATATTATACAAAGATATCGCTATTTTAAGTTTCTTTGGTGAGATCGGCGTCAGTCGTTAGTCATTGTGTGCTTGTTCGTTCTCTTGTAGCCTGTCGTGTCGCACATTGTTAGATTTAGCATCACAAAGGGCAAGACAGAAGAAGAATGAACCCCCACAAACACCTGCTGCTTCGTCGCTTTCACTCACGTGTGCAATGAGCACACAATGGCTCATCTCATCTCGTTTATATTTCAGTCTTCAGTTTGGGTCAAGATTACTGATTCTAGCTGACCTCCGTCCTCCTCTTGTGCTTCTGCATGTAAATGTTGCTTCGTTACCGAAATGGGGGTTTTTGGAGACTGTTCAGAGATAAGAGCGATAGAATCGGCTTCATTTCCTGCAGTCGTGCATGTGCTGCCCATTAGAGTTCTGAGGCCAGATCAGTCCATCCATCTTCAAGTTAATGACCTGGACACAAGACACTTCTGAATGAATACTGACACTGTGATGTGTGTGTCTGCTCGTGACTCGTACTGTACACGGTGTGCTTTCCTTATACCACGTTGTGGAATGATCAAGTAGTCAAGTAAAGATATTTAGCAAAAACGTTGGACGCACACAGGACACAGTTTGAAGGCTTGCATTCATCCATATTTGTACATCGCTTTAGACACAGATGCAGTTATTTTTAGTGGTTCCTGTTATTCACCTGCTTAGATGCTATACTTAGATGGCAGTTTTTTCCTTTCTCTGGGTAAGAAAAGAGCATTTCATTTATAAAGCCCGCTTTGCTTTGCTTCTTTCTTTTTAAGAAGAAGTTTTAAGGAAAGATCAAAATGTCTATTTACTGTTACAACCACTTCATCCGTGGGACACAACATATATTTCTATACAATGGCGAAAAGGAATGAAAACACAATGAAATTTGTCATTTCTTTATTCTAAATGCTATTATTTTTTCATTTTAAATTTACATTTTGTGGGATTTTCTGCATCTGTGTTGCTTTAGTTAATCTAAGCCATTTGTACCACTGTTTATAGGATCATGTGTATGGCTGTCAAACGATTAATCGTGATTAATTGCATCCATATTAAACGTTTCGGTTTAGGAAATATTTACATGTATTTACTTATATTCACCCATATTATTTAAATTGTATATAAATGTTTATTAGTTTTTATATTTTTCACAAATATATGCATGTATGTTTATTATTATGGACAGTACACAAACTTTTATTCTGGATGGGATTATTTGAAAGCCCTCATAACTGATTATAGGAAGAAGGTCATGCGTTTGGTACGACATGAGTTCGGTATTCTTTGGGTAAATGAACTCTTTAAGTTTTATGCCAGCAATCCGGTGGAAGCCGTTGCTGAGGAACTCGCAAGCTTTTAAAACTTTGATTGTTCACAGTTGATTCTTAGGAAATTGCCCATTGAACTTTGAATGTTAATATAAATGAATTGGTGGAAGCTTCAGCTCGAGAGCTCTTTCGGGAAACCCAAGATGCTCTCACGAGAACTTATGAGGTCAGGATCAACGCATATCTCCTCTTATCTCCATTCTGAAAGTTCAGATCAGCAGTTTCATCTTTTCCCCGCTCCCCTGCATGTTGAAGATTTCCCCAAATCCTGCTGTTTCTCGTCTTGGAAAGACAAACGGCCCATTGTGTCTTCAAGTCCCGTCCGAGCTGAATCTTTAGTTTTCACCCTCTGTTTTCTCGCTGTGACGCTTCTGTGCTTCTTTCTCGTTGTATCTACGATCGTTCCTCGCTCTGAACACCATCATGAAGGGGGAAGCAGCTTGTGTAGAACAACATGGCCTTCCTGTAATGTGTCCGAGCGATTGGCAGGGAGAGGCGGGTCAGCGGTGTGCACGGCTCTTATCAGAGACCGCTGGGACCCTGAGTGCCCGCTTCCCTCAGTGAGGTCATAAAACCCCGAAAGTACTCCAGGGATGTTTCGTTAGCCCTGACTTCCTGTCTTTGGAGTGATGTATAGTGAAGAGCCAGCGTTGGAAAAGCTTTGCGGCCGGACTGACGTATATCTGGGAAGCTTGCAGAGTTGCACTCGATTCCCACAGGCCAGATAAACACGGCGTGTTCTAGGTGTACTCGGTGGGTTGCATTGTTGTGTTTATGCGAATTTGAATGCGATTGTTGATGTTTGGCGCGTTGCGATCCCCATCACGGTCATATCTCAGTTTCCAAACCGTCAAAGTTTTCCTCTCTTTGTCCTTCAGTTCGGCTCAGTGGAAGAAACGGACGAAAGCACCCGTGAGATTTTTTTTTGTTGCTTTGTGTTTGCCAACCTTTGTTGTTCTCACAAATATGTTTGGCTTTCCGTCACCATATCATCTAAGCTTGGTGGAGGTTACGTTCGTTCTTTTTTTCGAATCACCTCAGAGTACTCTGACCCCGAAAGTCATTTTGTAGTCCACAGAAGTGATCATGTCATCTTCATAGGTTCAGCATCCGTCATGGGTTTGAGTTTCCATCCTTGTAATGAGGATGTGCTTATTTATTTATGTTCTCAGGCAGTCGTATCCTGGAATTACATCTCACATAGTCCAGATAAAACAATAAATACCCTGCACCTGTCACATACAAAGAGCGCTTGGGCCGAAATTGATGCTGTAGCGGTTTAGGGGGTATCGCTATACCGATACCGTGAATACCGTCGCAAACAGAATGATCTCATCATGATATCTATTTGACAGAAAGCATACATAAAAATACTATCAGTCAAATTCAGCTGTAATTTTGCGCTTTGTTTTCTCTGTTTTGACCAATCACACTCGAAATTAGTTTGGACGAAGAGAGACTGTTTAAACCAACGATATTATCATAAGCTTGATATCGATAATCATGGTTCTTAATATCACAGGTCTCCTAAACAAGTGTTATATTATAAAAAAAGAACTCTAAAATATATACAGTATTGGTTTGGTATCGCGATATATCGCGACACAATAAGGTATATTGTTACGCCCCTGCTTTAAACCAATGAAACCCGTTTAATCTTTTTAATTCTGATTCCTTGACTCATTTATTGTGCTCTTTCTGATCCAAGTGTTGATACCTGTATTACTCGCACACAGTCACGGCTGACTGGAATTTGCTAGTGTGAGCGTCCCTTGGTGTCCTGCTGTTTCACAGACGCCAGATTAGCATTAGCCCTGATACACACACACACGTGCGGCTCTGAGTAATTGGTCAGTACTGTGGAGATTCTTTCAGACTTACACAACACCCCTGAGTGTGTTTTTGTGTGAATGAAAGGCATTCATGAGCGGCCCCAATCCGCAGACTTCACCGGCCAATGGTGTAAACCAGCACGCTGTCGTTTATTTCATAACAATTTGTTTTGTAAATGTGTGTAAGGTATAATTGTGGGCCAGTAAGTCGAGCTCATGTGTGTGATAATGAGTGTTTTTGTGTCGTCTGAATGATGACGGTGTTACAGACAGTAAGGAGCGCTCGGATTATAAGCTCTTATTCGTGCTGCGACGTGATGGCGTGAACCGCTGTTTTTCCTCCTGAAGTTAATCTCATAATAATTGCTCTATACTGTGAAAAGCAAGACTATATTTAACTTATTTTGATGTTACGTGCTTGAATATAGTGTCAGTGTGGTGTGTTTGTGCCCGAAATAGTTCTTGCTCCACCTCTGTAGTTGGACAGACGGAAATGTGGGTAAAAATACATCTGGTAAAGAAACGATCAGATCAATTCATGTACGTTTCTGAACAACAGCTTGTGCTGTTTGCTTTTATATGCAGAGCAGCGTTTTGCTCTCACGCTGTTTTATTTCAAAGCAATCCCGTGAAGTTGGAGAAGAGTCGGAGTTGGTGTGTTTTTGTGGTTTAAATCTTATCTATACCTGATATCTGCGAGCATTTATTTTATGAGACAGCTAATGTCGCGGTCAGACTAGACATTGAGCAAATGCTTAATTTGTTTGGACGGTGCTGCGAAAATGGGCGGGAGCCATTCCTCCATCTTTCACGTTTCTGTACCGAGTGGTCACGCTGTGATGTTTCGCTCTTCTTTTGGTCTCAAGCACTCACTTGATGCGAATTCGCAGGTCAGAGTTCACCAAACTGAATCTTTGCTGTGCGGCGAAATATCTTCGGACGGGCTGAATGGAAGTCATGGAAACGAAAAGTCAAGTGTGACCGTCGCTCGTACAAAGATTCGTATACGGTCTCGTTTAAATGTTTTGATACGATCTGCTTTCCCATCAGATACAAATCAGCCACCTCGTAGACCAGATCTCGCCACTTTTTTTACAAACGGGAATACAGCACGTTCATTACCAATGAACTACCAATAAAGTTGCATTATTTACCCCATGTAATAGAGGAATGAAATAAAGCATCTTACCATTAAAGCATTGAAAAAGACATTTTTCATGTGCACTCTTTCTCCGTCCTCCTGACGTGCACGCTTGCTTCCAGTGCAGAGAATGACAAGCTCCGAAAGTCAGCGCCGTGCTTGTTTTATATATATATCTGTTATTCTTTTTTGTATCATGCAGCGCATAGTTCAGTCTAAGTAACGGACTCCTTGCATACGCCCAAACATTCAGTAAGTGACAAATGTTTGGAAACGGTGTACACAGTCATTTGCGAGTCATCCGCAGGTTCGTACGGAACGTGCTGCTTCTCTTTACCGGACTTGCAGCACAGAAGGCGCGGTGAGACGCGATCCTGCGCTGGGTCATAGCCAGACCTCACGCTCACATGTGCCAGGTGTTTCGGTACCCAACCCTAAAGATTTCCTATTTCTTTGCATCATAAATAATATTTTTATCGGCCCGTCTGCAACACCACTGACCATATAACCAAAATGGCACGATCCCCATTGCATAACGCCTCTGCGAAGATTCGACTGTGAGATTGGTAGTCGAATCAGGCTCCTCCTATAGAAGCATCGAATCTTGCACTATTCGGGGTCAGCCCTCGTATGACCGTAATAGTATTGAGTTTTCCCGCTCGCATAGAGTCTCGCTCTGCAAACACATGGTCACCACTCATAACGTATCCTATGAAAAACAAATTACAAGCATAATAGGTGAAAGTCACTTCCCGTGCCATTGTTTCAGGCCAGACTCCAGGTTCCCATTGCCAACCCAAACACAACCTGACTCTCAGAGCGACGGAGAACACTCACGATTATACTGAGACCGGCCAGAAGAGAATGTTATCGCTCGGAGGTTGCTGTTTTATAGCTCAAGAGATTTTATTGAGTTTTCTGTGGTGTTCTGTTTTAAGTATCAACTTAAAGAGAGAATTGTTGAAACGCATGATGAGTTTGGAGGTGTTGGATGAACGTAGACTGTAGAGGTCAAATAATCTGGATTCTAGTCAATTTAATGAGAAATGTTCGTAGTGAGATCTTCAATAATATTACAAATCACATATCTTTTGAAACTCTAATGACAGAGACATTTGTGTGATTTCGGACTCTTTTTATTATGAGACGCAGATGAGACGTAAACAGACGTTGCTTTCCAAGTAATCTCATTGATGTCTAGGAGAAATAAATGAGATATTAAAGAGATCTTTTTGAGGTTTTATCTGTTAAACTGGTTTATGTTTGTTAAAGTCTTTATCTCATACCAACTTATGTTCGTTCTCATGTTGGCTACATAGTACATCACATTCATTCATGTACAGCTGATCTTTGTCCATTGTAAATTTTCCAAATTCAAGGTCAAGTCATACGAAATTTCTATTTCATCTTTCTCGGTCCACACCCTAAAGTTGGCACGTCTTGGTTATGATTCTCTTCCACGTTTTACTTTCTTTGGGTTCCCCACCCATGAGTCTGTTTGAACAGAAGGACAGCGTCTTAAGATCACGCTCCTCAAGGGGACCCGACCGCGCCGTGTTTATTTGGACTCCGAACACGCAACAATGACATCCACACAAACAATAACACGCACACGGCTCTTTGCGGCGGTCTCTCGCTGTGAAAACAGGGCTAATCATAACAGGAGGGGGTTTCTGTAAAGAGCAGTGAAGCAGGAGCTTCAGTCCCATTGAAACTCCAGCCCCTGCTGACATGACATGAAAGCGTTTATAATGTCAGGAAAAGGGCTGCTGGTGGCGCTTGGGCTGCGATTACGTAACGCCATTGTGAATGTGCTTCTTAGAAAAACAGCTTTGAAGTAAGAAAAATAATCCGACACAGGTGTTTCTGAAGTGTGTTTTGTAGTTTTAGTCGAACATTTCAAGTAGTGGTTGAACATTTTTCATCTCGCCTAAAAATGTGGCCACTTTTACTTCTTTGGTACCTTATCAATATACTCTAATGCCAAGAACTGATTTCTGTATAAATTGGGGAAGTTGGGTCTTGGTACAGTGGATTCTTGATGTCGTCATCTCCTATTCTCTTTATCAGTTAGTTCCTTGGAAGATCTCCCAGAATGCCTTGCATCATTTTGCACAGGTGTTTTTCGGGAAGTATTCAGGTTAAAAAGGCTAATGGGTACCAAACTCGCTGTGCTACTGTGTCTACGTGCCGAGCCGATAGTTCTGCGTTCGTTTACATAGCGTGATTCATACGATTCCTGTTTTGAGCATCAAAGCGTTTCCTCGCAGAGCGTTTCACATGGACAGCGTGCTGAGAGAACTTTGGACTGATCCACATTCATGTTCCAGAATAGACCAGATGTCATTTCCAGTTTTTTGAAAGAAAACGCAAAGCAGCTATTACTGAAAAACAGTTTGTGGATCAGCACAGCTCCTTTCACAAATGAGATTTTTTCCAAGACTTGAGAGAGATGAATTGTTTCGGAAGAGATCCACAACGTGTCAAACTGAGCTCAGATTTGTCAAGTCTGCGATCAAACGTCAATATTTCATCTGAGCCTGTGGCTGTGTGTACAGCGCTCCAGACATACGGCACAACTGTGCCCTAGGAGACCCGAGGTCGACCAAGTCTAACAAAATATTAGTCAAGTTATAAATAAAACCACGCAAATATAAAGCCTTAGGAATCCCCCCATCGACATTAGCGACCGCATTTTTAACAGTCCCATGATTGTTTTCAGTCTTTAAGCTTAGGATATTCTTATTTGTCGAAATGAAACGTCGACAAAAGACAACGCAGGGAGGCCAGCGGAAGAGGGCGGAGAAGCCATCGTCCTCGGGTACGAAAAGAGGCACATCCATCAGCACTCGAATCAGTTTGATGAACTTCCACCATCTGTTGTATTAGTTCATAGTTAATGTATAAAGGAAAGTAATGAGTAAATACCTATAAAATAATATGTTAGACTGTTGTCACTATGCACGTTTGTGTTAAATAGGTGCATTTGCCCACAGTGTTTGTTCACTTTAACCACCTCCGAGGAAAGTGGGGGTCTCGAGTCACTGGCACTGTTATTTTGGGGGTTGCGGGCTGAAAAGTTAATTAATAAAAAGGCAAAAAACTCAAAATATATCTTTGAAATTTAATCAAATCCGGATAATTTGACCTCTACAATCTACATTCATTTCACACCTCTTCATGTGTTTTAACATTTGCTCTCTTATTTGTGTCTGTTTTTATTTCTCCAAAGCATTTTAAACGAGAATCAGTAACATCTGAACAATCTTTACAGATTTTTACATTTTTCATCTTCTGCCCCATCTAAGGCTTTATCTGGATTAGTTATGCTTTTAGGATGGATTTGATCTGGCATGTTTGTACTTCCTTATGATTCATATCGCATTTTATCTGTGCATGTTTTGATGATTTATTGTGCATTCTTATTTTATTATCTTGACCTTCCAATACCTTTGGCTTGTGTTATTTTCTTCAAGACAGAAAACTACAAATTATTTTAAAAAGCATACATTACATTACATTTATTCGTTTGGCAGATGCTTTCATCCAAAGCGACTTACTGCGCATTTAAATCACAGTTCCTATTCAATAGGTTTTTATATCCTGTGAACACAATGTTCTACCAGCTGAGCTACAGGAACATAATAATAAGATTTTCTTGTACCCGGTTTACTCTCGATGACTTCAATACGATTGATCTCTCTGTGATCGTAAGGATCCGATGACCGTCCATTCATGTTTCCGTCAGATTCTGGATGAGATCAGCGAGCAGGGGATACGCATCTATCAGCTTCCCGATGCCGATTCGGACGAAGACGAAGAGTTCAAGGAGCAGACGCGTGTCCTGAAGGTCAGAGGTCGCATTTAAGTTTGTTATTATAAGGTTTGTATGGATGGATGGAGGGTAACCGAGTGTGTTTGTGCACAGGCCAGCATCCCGTTCGCTGTGATCGGCTCCAATCAGCTGATAGAGGTGAAGGGGAAGAAGATCCGTGGACGTCTGTACCCGTGGGGGGTGGTGGAGGTGGAAAACCCCGAACACAACGACTTCCTTAAACTGCGCACTATGCTTGTGTGAGTAAATGATGCTAAACGTCATAAAGATGAACGGTAAAATCTCTCGAATTCTGAGAATTGCTCAGATTGTTCTTGCTACTGTGACTTCTTTATATGAATTATTTACGTTATGATTGCCAAACATTTTGTATTGATATGTGAAATAAGAAAGAAGGCAGACTTAAAGGTTACAGGTTTCAAAGTCAGGGTTAGGATAATACCATGAATCTCGTGACTAGATGTCCGGCATGCATTTCATCCCACAAAATAACTAAATTATAAAAAAATGATTTATATATATATATATATATACAGTAGATATTGCATTAGTAACTAAGGCATTTTCTTGGAATATTATGATCTTTTACACCAGAGTACTTTTAAATGACCATTTTAATTCTTATTAGGTATTTATTAATATAATGCAGCATTTTATTATATTTAATTGAATGCAAATTAAATGCAGTGCAACAAAGAATACCATCATTGGACAATGATTGACTTTTTTCCTATATAAAGATGACTGGAGCTTTTCATTAGTTCTGTAGCGCCCTCTGCTGACAGGATGCAGGTTTAATGTCTCTCTCTCTCTTTCTGTTTGTGCAGAACTCACATGCAAGACCTGCAGGAGGTCACCCAGGATCTTCATTACGAGAACTTCCGTTCAGAGAGACTAAAGCGAGCTGGCAGGTACGACCCACAAACTAGTAAACACACAGACCTCTTCCAAATACCAGTGAACTGCGTCACGCCATATTGGCTGTGAGTTAGTTTATTGCAATTAGGCATGTGCCGGTATCACTTTTTCATGCTGCGATTAATTGAGAGAGCATTTATCACGGTATACGGTTTTATCACGGTATTGTAATTTTACAAGAGAAACAGGTTAAAAAAAGAAAAACTTCAGTTTTGTCCTTTTAGTAACTTGAATAGCTTTTTAATGAACTAAAAGTAACTCAAACATTTAAATACAAATAAATATAAATAAAACAATATAAAATATAAAAGTAAACTGAACAATTATATCAAAATGAATAATGTGCAAACTGCAAAAGAACATTTGCCAAAAAAAAAACAACTATAAAGTTGTGTCGGGCTTCCTGGCATATTTACTCCTCAAGATTAAAGTGCAAAAATGTGAGCATGTTCACTTTGCAAGAGAAACAGGATAAAAAAATAAACTTCAGTTTTGTCCTTTTAGTAACTTTAATAACTTTTTAATGAACTAAAATTACCTCAAACATTTAAAAACAAATAAATATAAGTAAAACAATATAAAATATATAAGTAAACTGAACAATTATATCAAAATGAATCATGTGCAAACTGCAAAAGTACAACATTTGCAAAAACAGAACGATACACAACTATAAAGTTGTGTTGGGCTTCCTGGCATATTTTACTTCTCAAGATTAAAGTGCAAAAATGTGAGCATGTTCACTTTTTCTGGCTTGAGCTTTGAACGCTGAGGTGAGAGGATATGTCCACTGACTTTACCCTTTTAGAAGGGGGATATATTGTCGGCAGCGTTCCTCCTTCCGCCATGCTTCTTCTTCATGTGAGAATTTGACTGCGGCGTCAGTGGCCGTGGCGCGCACTGCGTGCAGTGTGATTCTACGTGTGACGTGAACACTGTTTACATCCGGGTGCGCTCACGTGTCCTGCGCAGCATATACACAGTGTTTGCTCAAGCGGTTGATGGAAAATAAGCTGTAATGCACGTTCTAAAAATAAAAATTCGGATCTATTATTTTTTACGGTATTTTGAAGTGCCCACGATAACAATATTGTGTATATTCATTATCGTGATTTATTGAATTACCGAAAATCGGCACATGTCTAATTGCAATGCATTATGGGATATCTGTAACCACAATGAATACATGCAATTATGTTGCGGGTGGAAAGCACATGTGTGCTTGAAACAAAACTTCTTCACTGAGATTATAAATGCGTGTCTCTGACAGAGTGGCCGAAGAAGAGGTGATGGACAAAGATCAGATTCTCATGGCGAAAGAAGCTGAGGTGAGTCTCTCTCTCTCTCAAACACACACATTTTCTATCTGTACATTCAGCCGACAACAGATTACACTTCTCAGGGATGTTTACGCACAATATAGTTATTCATTTGGCTTGTGATAGGTTGAACAAAAGTGGATAAAGGTAGAATAAAAGTGGATTGACTTTGGTTTCTGGTTTACACAGAGAGAATGTGCTGTATGCTAACAGTGTTTGTCGATCTCAGACTGTTGTTACGGGTGTTTTGTATTTTTGGAGCCGTCATTACGTGTCTTAATGACATGTAGTTATTGTGGCCTATGGGGATGTAAATCCCAGCCGGTTGCGGACACAATCAGAACTGTGTTTAAACATGCACGTCTGCACAGGAAATGACATCAGCTTCCTGTTGTACAGAACAAACAGAGATCCCATTAAAAATGTTGTCATATTATAGCTTGTCGTCCTTTGTGAGCTGTGTGTGTGTGTGTGTGTGTGTGTGTGTGTAGGTGTTTGTTTACAGTTTGAGCTGTAATCATCGTGATTGTTGTGATTAGGGTTTATTTAGAGATTGTTGGGAAATTGTGTTTATTTTTCACTCTGTGTATGAGTGCATATCTGTCTTCATGAGCTCTTTTAAAGTGGAAGTGTTGAGTGTCACACACGTTTCAACTGATTTAAAAATAGCATTTACCATATTTACAATTACACATGACCAAAAAAGGTTTAATGGAACAGTGATGGCTTTAAGATCGATTACTGTTAAGTAAATGCACATCATGTTTACAAAAAATATTTACACACTTAAAAATATCTGTTGTATTATATCAGATGTGAGATAAAGTTTGAAACAAAACATTACACAAAAACAAGTTTGTTAAGATTGCATTGACAAAACCATAGATATTGTTTTCATGTTTAATGGTCTAGAGTGGGATATATAGCGGCCACTAGCAGTGAGTTGAGAATTGCAACCAACCTCTCAGTCCTCCACTCACCCCTCCCTTTCAAAACATGACGGTGGCCACCACATATCAAAAAGATGTCTTCGGCTCAGACAGCGAATCTTCTCATGTTGACACAGGGAAGAGATCATGCGGGCATTAGAAAGTCTGTAGAAAGAGCAATGTAAAATAAAGGGTCTGTTGATTTTTAGTATAAGAAAGATAAAAGTCAGGACCTGCGTTTCGGCAGAGACGCGTTAGGACCATCGGTACTCATAGATATCTATGGAGATATTTTCCAGCAGAGAGACTTTGGAGAGAAATTCAATATATGTAGGCTCGCTCTGTATGTAGATATAAATAGTTTATTCTAAGGTAATATGAACGTAACGGCTCATTACGTAAGGTCAACCTTTGAAGAAATAGTTTTGTATATTATATTGCATTTCTGTCAATAGATCATCCTAATCCTAAAAATGCTCCTTTGAAACCCTTTTGTTTTTTATTTATTCAATGTATTAACGTTTGTATTAACTGTGTATGAATTGTTTTTCTTGCAGCTGAGGCGCATGCAGCAGATGATTGCGCAGATGCAGGCGCAGATGAAGATGAAACCGGGTGATGACTAAGAGTCTGCTTCCGTGTTTGTCTTTGTTCGTCTATATGTGTGTTGTGGGAACAGAAAGTGCCATCTTGCTAAAAACAACATTTACACTCTCCATTTTTAAACGCTATTTGCTCGTCTATAAAATTTGTCATTAATGTCATTCGTGTAACTAACCTCTCGTGTACCACATCGAATGACCTCTGCACTGTCCGTTATGATGTCATATTGTCAAATTCCAATCAGATTAGACGCTGTTTATAATTTAAACCGTCTGTCGTCAATCACGGCTTCAAAGACAAAGTTTAATGTCATATCCCTTGACTTCTTTTTATCTTTTAAGCTGCTTAACTCGTAGAATTTATTTGTATCAGACTAGCATATTTTTACCCTGTCAATACATTTTAACGCAGAGCTTTTACAGTGCATAACACAAGTTTATATCAGTAATGCATTCAGACTATTTTTGAGTCAGATTTGCATTTAGCACTACATTCTTCATGGAGGTACTCCGTCCGAAACTTAAGTTTAAAACTAACCAGAAGTTTACATGCTCTTGTCTCAAACTTTAAGTGTCAGGCGTTATTCTGGAAGGTTTAAGTCTTATATTGTGCAGCGTTTCCCTCTAGTGGACAGGAAAGGAACAAAATACAACAGAGAGAATCTACATTTTTCCAGATAAAAAGGCACGATCTCGTGTATGCATAGTTTTGTTAATGTTCTGTAACATCAGATCAGATTGTCTTTAAAGGCTGAAAATGGGTTCATGAATGGTTGTTGGACCTGGAAAGTGTTTATGAGAGTTTGCCTTTCTTATTTCGAGAGTGTGGTATCGACTTTAATCCGACAGAACTCAACTCTCTCACATCACAGAAATGCCTTAAAACTTCCCATCGTGCACACATCACTAATCTTTATTCTTTTTATTCTTATACGCTCGTGGTTCGGGGTTTTCTATAAGTTTTATCGCTCGTGCATCACCCGCTTATTTTAACGTCCACTGCAGTGACAAACTATTGTTGATAAGTGTAACTCTACAAGATCTTCTTTCGAAAATGGTACACAGTTTATAAACCGTAAAACACAATCACTGTTTATTTACAGTATTGTTTTATCCGCGCATTTTAAACGTCTACTGTAAACATGCTGATTTACTTTGCTTGTATTTGTGGTTCAGCCCACTTGTTTTGACTTGCTTATCTCCTGCTCGAGCCTTTATAAAAGATTAACACCGTTCTTGTTGTGCGGTACAGTAATGCATACGTTATTGTTTTAAATGTTACTTTTTGTACTTGCTCATGTCGAGAAATAAATATCTATGAGTCACAAATATTGAGGATTGTGTTTGACGTTTATTTATCTGCAAACCCTTTTCTATGTTATATTTGATATACGAAAAATAAGCTGGTTGGTGATTTACAGGTTGAATAATTTTATATGATGTAAAGAACTGTGAGAATTAAACCTTGAATATCGTGATGATGTCATATATATATATTCAAATTACAGTGAAATCCACGATCAGATTAAACCTTAAACCTTAACTTCACAGACAGGGTCAAGTGTAAAAAATATATATCTTTGCATTTTGATATGATTTGACAACCTAGTATTCTGTACGACCATGAGTCATGATTGATGCATAGGGGCGTGTCCACATCCATTTGCCACGCCTCTTGTACGTTTGGGGTTCCCGATGGGCCCGACTGTGAGCCAGACGAAACCCAAGACCTCATCCGGTACAGACCATCAGAGAGAGCCTGAAACATGACCACCAACATCCGATACAAGAGCAGGGTGATGAAATCCGGTAAAGAAGAAGCCGCAGTCACTGTTATTACAGTCTTTGAGTGTTTTTGAGAGAATTAAATGATGATTTTTCTCTTTTCATCCTTCGCTCGTGCATCGGACCTGCTGCCGCTGGTGGTGGTGCTGATGCTGCGCTCGCATGTAGAGGACAGCGAGGTGAGAAACCCACGACACGCATCGCATCATTTCACTTCTTTTTTTAAACCACGACGCGTTTTGCGCAACGTAACCGCGTACCGCACTGCTTGCGCGTGTCAGATGTGTTTAATGCATTCAGTATGTTGTTTATAGATCCATCGCTGTTATATACATTTACATGCTTCTGTGTTTGAGCTGGAAAACGATCCAGCAGATTGTGCTGACGGTTTTACACCCAACATCAGCTGACGCACTTTATTTCTCACGAGCTCCTCCGGACCGTCGTGCATCAGACCGGATGTCATGACACGCGTTCATCTGTGACTTATCATAAATGCGTTTCGTGATTAGAGTCCTGATGCCTTTATTGTACAATGTGCGCCTGGTGAGCTGTTAGATGATGCTGATGCTGCTGTGCCTTTCCCAAGTCGTCGCCATGGTTACAGGAGCATCAGTGTGGGAGGTTTACTCACAGCATCGCAGGTTATAATAAACATCGTATTTGAAAAGCTGCATATGTGCATCCTGGGGTTTTAAGACTCAGATAGTCACACACGGGTGGTCGTGATGTACCATTCTTCCGAGTCATATGTCGTTCATGTGTGATGTGCGCAGTCTTTGTGTAATCCATCAAATAGTTGCACAAGTGCAATGTTGATTGATTCCTGTGGAAACTGATTTTCAGTTGTTGGGGCTTGGCGTGTTTGTCTCTTTGTTAATAGTCAATAAGCGTTAGGTGTGATTTGCTGTTAGCTGTAGAGCTTTTTTTTTTACATAATGTTGATTTTAGTGGATTTCCGTATAAAGACTTTCAAACTTTTTGGTCGACTTCAAGAGCACACCAGAGATGATCTCATAGCTAACAGTCAATGGCTCAAACCACAGAGAATGTGCACTGCTCCAGAAGCATGGATAGTACTGTGGTTTAGTAGCTAATGATAAAAAGCGGGTTACGCATTGCTGCCTGCTGTTGGAAATAAAACATCATTTATTCCATTAGATTCTCTGTTGTAAGTCACGTTGGATCAAAGCCGCGTGTGGTGTCATGATGTGAGTTTTCAATTTGATCTACATACTGAAGATGTGCACGAGATTTGAGATGCCCACACAAAACAGACATGCAACAGCTTACACCCACACACACTTAAATGCTCTCTCAATTTACTCTCTCCATCTCTCTCTCTCTCTCTCTCTCTCTCTCTCTCTCTCTCTCTCCATCTCTCTCCATCTCCCTCTCTCTCTCTCCTCCATCTCTCTCTCTCTCTCCATCTCTCTCTCTCTCTCCATCTCTCTCTCTCTCTACATCTCTCTCTCTCTCTCCCTCTCTCCCTCTCTCCCTTCTCTCCATCTCTCCATCTCTCCATCTCTCTATCTCTCCCTCTCTCCCTCTCTCCCCTCTCTCCCTCTCTCCCTCTCTCCCTCTCTCTCTCTCTCTCTCTCTCTCTCTCTCTCTCTCTCTCTCTCTCTCTCTCTCTCTCTCTCTCTCTCTCTCTCTCTCCGTCTCTCTCTCTCTCTCCGTCTCTCTCTCTCTCTCCGTCTCTCTCTCTCTCCGTCTCTCTGTCTCTCTCTCCCTCTCTCCCTCTCTCCCTCTCTCCATCTCTCCCTCTCTCCCTCTCTCCCTCTCTCCCTCTCTCTCTCTCGCTCTCTCTCTCTCTCTCTGTATTGATGTTTAATAACTTAATGGTCTGGAAGGCTTACTGGCACTTTCTCTGTGAAAAGGTCATTTCTTTGCCACAGTGTGCTGTCAGTTTTGTGTATGTGTGTGACAGCTGGTTGAAATGAGATTCTTTTGATCATAAAGTCAAATGGCTTGTGCTGTTGCTCAAATGCCACAGCAAGAAACATCCGTCTCAGCACCCTGTCGAGACGAGCAGCACTGCCCGTTTATATATTTAACAAATGAATTCATTTTCATCTTTAAAGGGACAGTTCACCCAAAAATAAGAATTCTGTCATCGATTATTCTCACTCATGTGTGTGTAAACTGTATGTGACTCTGTCTTCTGTCAAACACAAAAGAAGAGATTTCATATGCTCGGCACTTATTTGCCACTTATAAAAATCCATCAAATAATTACACAAAAGCCGACCTGTGATCTGCGCGTTTGACCCTGTGTGACGCTCGTGACGGCAACTTTGAGCTTGAATTGCTCTTGGTGAAAAGATAAGATGTGCCTGTCCATGCAGATATTCCTGTCGTGATGCTAAAGTGTTGTGGGGGCGGTTGCTAGGGAGATCCTTTGCGGTTGCTAAGGTGTTCATTTTGTGTTGTTGCTTTTGCTGTGCAGTTTATATGGTATGTTGTTAAGGGTTTCTAATGGTTGGTTGCTAGGGTCTTCTTGGTCCTTGTTAAGAGTGTCAAAAAGAGCATATTCTGATCTCAATAACTCGGGTCACCCCTCCAGTTTTTGATCGTCATCTGCCTAGTAAATGAACAGCACATCTCATGTGTGTAGCGCAAACAGTTCAGGATGAATTAGACATCAAAGATGCCCAGTGACCATCTTATTTATTTGAGCTTAAATGTTTAATTTAGCAGACAACAAAAAACCAGAGGCCAATTTGTTTGGCTATGTTTTTGAGTCTTGGGAAGTATGATTGTTTCATGTTTTCACTCTGGTGTGAGAGTTCCAGGTGGCATACAGACCTGACAGCTGGACAGTGAGTGGGGTTCTGTTTTCCACTTTTGGGAGAAGGGAGGAGGCAGGGACCATTGTGTCACTCAGAGACATCTGCTCTCATCTATTCACGAGACCCCCTCTGAACCCCTCCAGCCCCCCATCAGCAGGCTTATCATCTATATGCAAGACCAATAACCCCCCCCTCCATCAAACCTCTTAGGGGCAGACTGTCATGTGTACATTTTTATGTGTACAATGAAAGTCAATAGGGTTCAGTGTTGTTTGGTTATCAACATTGGTGTCTGGTTCACAACTCAAATCAAGTCAATTGGTTACATATTTGAGTCTTTACGAGAGTCAGCGAGTGCTTTTGTTATGTCACGTTTCAGAAATCACTATTTTAAATGCTTAGCTTCTACATTTGTATTTTGAAATGAGTTTGTGCCTTTCCTATTGAGAGATGCCTGTTGTCCTCTGGAACAGCAGCGCCCCCTGTTGATGTACAGTTAGATTTGCACTTGAAAGGCTCAGTTTTAAGTTTTCATAATAGCACACAGCATTTCACATTTTATCTAAAGCTACTCACAACGGTGAGAAAAACAACAATGCAATTCACCCTAAGCTGGCAGTAATGTGAAAATACTGGCTGTGTATGCTGTCTGTAGTATATACTGTTTAAAGATGTATTATCCATCTTTCAATAACTGTGAAATAATTGGACTCACGTCACAAACATCACAAAAAAAGACATTGAAATAAAGAAACAATGTAACGGTATAAAAGAGCAATTTTAAGTGGAAAGAGTGGAGGATTCACAAAAGTGCGCCTCGCGAAGAAAGAAAATAAAACTGAAAGTCACAGTCTGTGGAAAAGCGGTGTGCCAGTCTGGCAAGGGTGCGGCTCCGTCTTACTAAATGTGTCTCACACACACACACAGCCGTCTGTGGAAATAAGTGGGGGAGAAACACACGACCAAATGAATGAGTGTTTTTTCTCCCGGTTTCAGCTTCCCCCCCTTTCCTGTCTGAAATTGCTTCCATGCGTTTTTCTCTTTACGTTTCTCTCTCTCTCTCTCTCTCTACCTTCATTTCTGTGTCTTTCATTTACTGGCGTGAGGATTCCACTGCCAGCCTGAACGCAGAGTGTTGGAATGTGCCATGAGCCGGAGAACGGTTTAAAACAAGGAAAAGGGAAACAAACATAGAACGAGAGAGAGAGAGAGAGAGGGGAGGCTTTGACGGCAGGAGGACCCTTTTTGAGGACCGTTGTATTGAGTCGTCTGGTCCAGGATGGACACCATGATGCTTCAGGAGAAACTGGTGGAGAAACTTCTGTGCCCTCGAACCCGAACCACTCGACAGAAGGTTGTGCGTTCAATAGTCCTGTAAAAATATATATTTACAGAAAAGAAAATGTAAAGATCTTTACTTATTTTTCAGTGTGGGCTGAGAATTGGCCGTGTTCTGTTTCTAGAATGACAGCGGAAACACCAGTGAGATGGTCCGGCTGTGAGATGATCATGTTTGGCTGTCGTTTCAGGGTGTTTTGATGCTCTTCAATGGGGCCTTGTGTGTGTGTCTGTGGCCTCTTCATTTTGTCTACGTTGGTTTAATAAATATTTTTTGTTTGCGTCCGCTGCATAACAGTGAGTGCTGTCAATGTCTGCGTCTCTATTTTAAGAGTTTCTGACTGCTGGCCAGTTTCCGGCACAGTTGGTACTGTAGAGATGTACAGCGGGCGACTCAAAGTCACTGCGCTTCTCATGCTCCATGATTTCTGTGCCAATCTGACTGTTCACATAACTTCAGGCTTAAAGAAACAGTACACGCATAAACAGACCGTTTACCCCGTGTCATTCTGAACAGTTTATTTGAAATTTAACAATGTCAACTTATTTCCCCGTCTCCAGGATAAGCAGTATGTTGGATTCGCCACACTTCCAAATCAGGTTCATAGGAAGTCAGTGAAGAAGGGCTTTGACTTCACTCTGATGGTGGCAGGTACGTGTGAGGTCATCGGCCGTCCCCGTGGAATAAAGCCAAACACGTCAATATACAAACGACACGTTTATTTGAAAAATAAATCCGTCTTTGAAAATGTTCATGAATAATGCTTTTATTACGTTATCATCTTTTGAATGTGTTTTATTGTGTTAGAAGCTGTGTTTTATTTTCATAACTTCATCAAAACAACCCAATAGTTGATATAACTTGGAATGGATAGTAAAAAACATGTTTTTTTTAAGTTTTTAAAAGGAAGTTATCTGTGTTTGTGAACAAACTCTCCAAACACAAAGGAAATATCATGAGCTCGGTCAGTTTATAATCAACAGAAGTCGATGGAGTGAAAAACATGTTTATAATGTTTATAAACATGTTCACAGCGTACAAAAAAATACATGTTAACTCTCATAACCATAAAGACTTAAGTTTGTCGCCGTTTATTTGGTACTTTTAGACATATTCACTTCTGATTCCTATATAATACCTTTGAGAATTTGAGATCGAGACGGGTTTTTTGCACATTGCACAGAAAACTCATCAAATGTACAGGAATCATTTTGTGAAAAAATCATAATAAATCAAGAATTTGTATGTTCTCCATTTGATCGAGCGGTCTCAAGAATTTCATTATTATTCAGTCCAAGTTGTTCAATTCTATTAAAAAATATATATCATGCACATTTTATTAAATAAAATATTTGTTTTGTAAAGAAACAAAATTAAAGAAAAGTTTACTCAAGTGACTATTTATGTCGTCATTTTGCATCTCAACTACGTATAAACTGACTGTTCCATCCTATGTTTCTGGTCTACAAGCAATGGCTACTTACAATATCGCTTTTATTAACAGAAATATCAACGTGTGTGTGTGTTTCAGGTGAATCAGGTTTGGGAAAGTCTACTCTAGTTAACAGCCTCTTCCTCACGGATCTCTATAAAGACAGAAAGTTACTCAATGCTGAAGGTACAAATAGATCATCGGCCGACCCTCGGCTCCACGCCTGTCCTTTATCCGCAGAACACAAAACAAAAAAAAGGAGTATTTTCCTTGTGTAATATCTGGGTTTAATAAATTAAAATCCCTATAACAATTCACTATAAATAAAACACACAAAAAGCAAAGTTTTGTCTAAATGAAGTCCACATCTCTGGTTTCTCATGTTTAACTTTTGATCCTCCTTCATGCCGTTTGTAGAACGTATAAACCAGACGGTCGAGATCACCAAACACACAGTGGACATCGAGGAGAAAGGAGTTAAACTCAAGCTCACGATCGTAGACACGCCGGGGTTTGGAGACGCCGTTAATAATAATGAATGGTGAGAATGCTTCTGGATGCTGATCGACAACGTTCACTATATCGTCAGCTAGTTTACATGCCAGGGAATAAAGTTTCTTATAGAAGGACTTTGCTCAATGAAGAGTAAACTAACTGTGTGTGTGTTTTCAGCTGGAAGCCCATCACAGATTACATCGATCAACAGTTTGAGCAGTACTTCAGAGACGAGAGCGGACTCAACCGAAAGAACATTCTGGACAACAGAGTCCACTGCTGCCTGTACTTCATACCGCCGTTTGGACACGGGTACGACAAACACATCATGTGTGTGTTCATATGTGTGATCGCGTTTATATTTGCGGGAGTGCAATACATACCCTTAATACTAACTTAATTACTTCATAGTAAACCCCAGGTAGTAAACATGTGATGCCATGAAATAATATTTATAAGACAAACCCACCCAAAGCACATTCTGTTGTTCATGCGTGTATGCATATTTGCATGATAATATTGTGTGTGTGCGTCTGTGCACGCATTGTCCATCTGTATCATTTATTGTTGTAATGTTGACCTTATTCAAGTTGCAAACACACAAAAATAAAAATACTTGAAGTATATTTTTCAGCAAGCTAAAGCAAAGCAGGTTTAACGCCGCAGTGATACTCATTCACTTATTCAGTAAAATGAAATGAACGTGTATTCGGGTGATTTCCGAATGATTGTAATGTTTTGTGTGCAGTCTGCGGCCGGTGGATGTGGAGTTTATGAAAGCTTTACATGAGAAAGTCAACATTATTCCTCTGATATCCAAAGCCGACTGCCTCACTCCAAATGAAGTGAAGAAACTCAAAGACCGGGTAAATGGCCGCTCATATCTTTCTCTGTAAATACGGATTTAAACACTCCAAAATCACTTGCAGATGAAGAAGAAACAAGTTTCATGTTTGTGATGTTGACCTGTGGCAGGTGCGAGATGAGATCGAACGCTTCGGGATTAAAGTCTACCAGTTCCCTGAGTGTGATTCTGATGAAGAGGAGGAGTTTAAACAGATGGACAAAGAGCTGAAGGTCAGACAAACATATCACTCTTGATCTGTCATGATTTAATGCATCACACTGTACATCCATTGATCTGACGTATGAGATATCATGAAGTCATTGTCAGTTTTGTGTGTTGCGCTGTAGGAGTGTACTCCATTTGCTGTCATCGGCAGTAATACAGTAGTGGAGGCCAGAGGTCAGCGGCTCAGAGGTCGTCTTTACCCCTGGGGTATCGTGGAAGGTCAGTGATCGGAGTCTGTGACGTATGTCGCGGATGATATTTCTGCAATATCTCAGTTGAAGAGCAAATCAAACCTTTGAGATGGCAGCTGTGTTTTATGATGATGAAGTTCAGTGCTTTATTGTGTGTTTCGTTCAGTGGAGAATCAGTCTCACTGTGACTTTGTGAAACTGAGAAACATGCTGATCCGCTCTCACATGCACGACCTGAAAGATGTGACGTGTGACGTGCATTATGAAAACTACAGAGCTCACTGCATACAGGAGATGACCAGGTGTGTGTCTGTGTCTGTGTTTCTTTCTGTGTATGTTTGTGTGTGTATGTGTCTGTCTGTGTATCTGTCTGTCTGTGTTTGTGTTGTCTGTCTGTATTTCTGTGTGTGTGTTTATGCGTGTGTGTCTGTCTGTGGGTGTGTGTATGTGTGCGTGCGTGTGTGTGTGCGTGCGTGTGTGTCTGTGCGTGTGTGTGTGTGTCTGTGCGTGTGTGTCTGTGCGTGTGCACGTGTGTCTGTGTGCGTGTGTGTGTGTGTTGTCTCTGTCTATGTGTGTGTTTGCGTGTCTGTGTGCATCTATGTTTGTGTGCGCGTGTGTCTGTGTGCATGTATGTGTCTGTGTGTGTCTGTGTGCGTGTGTGTGCGTGTGTGTGTGTGTGTGTGTGTGTGTGTGTGTGTGTGTGTGTGTGTGCGTGCGTGTGTGTGCGTGTGTGTGTGTATGTCTGTGTGCATGTATGTGTCTGTGTGCATGTATGTGTCTGTGTGCATGTGTGTGTTTGTTTGTGTGTGTCTGTCTTTCTGTGTCTGTGTGCGTGTGTCTGTATGCATGTGTGTCTGTGTCTGTGTGCATGTATGTGTGCGTGTGTGTGTGTGTGTGTGTGTGTGTGTGTGTGTGTGTGTGTGTGTGCGCGTGCACGTGCGTGTGAGATTTGCTCAGTTGCAGCTGGTTTGTGAGATCATGAATGTAATTAGGGTTCATGTGTGTGTTACAGTAAACTTGCACAGGAAAACCGTACAGACAGTCCGTTACCCATCCTGCCCCTGCCAACACCAGATGTGGAGACAGAGAGACTTATCAAGATGAAGGACGAAGAGGTACAAAATCATCAGTCATATGAAGCCATGATAGTGTGTGATGTTGGATTTTATTTGCTTAAAATTTCTACATTTTAGTTGATTCAACAACCATAGCTTTGTTTTATTTCGTCAAAACATGAAAATGTACAAAATGATGGAGAGTCGTATGTTTTTTTATTAGTGTTGTAGTACTCGAGACCATTTTTTGATGGTCGTGGTCTTGCCTCGGTCTCGACTGTCTTTGGACTCTGTCTTGTCTTGGTCTAAGATTTGTTTTCAAGACCACAACTGTTGGAAGGACAATGAAATGCTGTTGCATTGTCTGATTTAAGTGTTAACAGCCTTAATGTGATTGGATGTAAAACTTTAAAAGCAATCAGTGACTTATTTCTTATTAGATTTAGATTTCAGAAAGTTCAGGGAGCAATAAAGTGATATGCTATACAGTAGCAATAATACAATAGGTGCTTATGCTATTGATAAAAGTTACTAGTTTCAACAAAAGCCAGACCAATACCTGTTGAGAGAAAGTTATTTTAATTGTTTTGCGTTACCGTTGTGGTGGTAAGAGATGAATATGCGATTGTCCTAAAATAAATCTGTCAACAAAATCAATACAAAGGTCCACGATATCCAAGATGTGATTTCAAACAAGCTAACTGAACAAGGTTCTTTATATTATAACGTCTGACATGATCTGAAAACGTGGTATTGATTTTAGACAATTATTCGATAAAAGTGACTTTAATGACTTTAATTTTAGACACAATTACAAACAGTTGGTTAGTCCTAAACAAATCTAGAACAAACCAGAACATTTGTGCATCTATAAACAACACACATCTATTTTGCCACTCGGAGAACGTTAAAAACGCTTGATTCTGTTATTATGACTCCTTGTATGTGGATCTCTAAGATGAATATTAGGAGTGCTGGACTTGATCTTGAATCGGTCTCGACACCCTCTGGTCTTGGTCTCGGTTTAGGCGGTCTCGACTACAACACTATTTTTTATATTCCATCGTTCAATCAACTATAGTATGCATACTTTGTTTTTAACCAATGTGACTCACAAGTGCTGTTTCGTATCCGCAGCTCAAGAGGATGCAAGAGATGCTGGAAAAAATGCAACAACAAATGCACGAGAAAGACCAGTGATGTACACACACGGCAGCTCTCAGATGTGAACGCATTTAAATGATACTGTAGAAATATGCTGACATCTACAGGTTTGTCCGACACACAGTTTTACATTTGCTGTACGTTCAACGCCTGGTGCTTCGGTCTGCCTGAATCAAACACAGCGCAGCTGTTATGTGATATCATTCATGACAAATACTAGCCACGATGAGGAGCGTAAACAAACCTGTGTGTATTTAACTTAAATTAACTTTAAAAATATCTAATTTATATGGCCTTTTTTATTTGCTTAGCAAGACCAATGTGTTGTTTCTGGAACAACGCTGGAGTTTATCAATATAAACAAATGCGCTTGAGAGAGAGAATTTGTTATATTTCTGCTCATTGGCAGTTTTGTTTAGTGCTTGAACTTGGTGAATGTGAAAATACGGTTCATATTGTTGTCGATAAACACTCAGTTCAGACTGCTGATCTTTTGTTGGTTTAATTATGACAACCGTAACATTTTCTTCAAGCAGAGCCGGTATATTTATACTGTTATTGTATAAAATGTTATCAATCTCGCAAATAAATGTGAATGAAACATCACCTGTCATGTACTTGTTTTATTCCCATAAGAAAGAAAAATCACAGACGAGATATCTGAGCAATACATTTTGGAGATGTTAAGTCATTTTTTTCTAATTTCTATTTGTTTATTTTCTAAATCAACGTCATGCAATAGAGTTTTATTCATTTTTATTCAATGAACTGTCCTTGATCTTCTCTGATCGATCAAGTCATCAGTAGTTCCTACATTGGTTTTATCATGTTGCTATTTTCATAGATCGACTGACAAATGTAGAACTTTGTACATAAACATACTTTTATAAAAATATCAAAGTTGCAATGACATCCATCATACTAATATTCTCAATTAAATCTACAACAATTATGATTGAATGTTAAATGAAAAATAGTAAAAGTCAACGTAATTCTTGCAGTTGAGATGCTTCAGTATCTGAGTTTCTGACTTCCTGTGATGTCATCCTCGGAGGGGGCGGAGTTAGTGTGTGTTTTATCAGTTTGACCCAGCTGTGTTTGATGTTGCAGTCATAACGCTTCCCTTCTTCTGATACCGACACACTGGTAAGACCTCCTTCTGAATATTCACTTTACCTCATTATTACACGTTAATTCTCATGCTTTTACTAAGACTTTAATTTGATAAATATATAGAAGGATGACTTTACTTCTGGTTCTCGCTGTACTTTGAGTAAACATACATGTTGTAGGTTAAAATGTGGTGCTACTGTGGTAAAATGATGTTGCTGAATAGAAACACCACGATACGGGATCATGATACAGTCTTTACATGGCACTACTGTGAGAACAACCATGTACAGTACCACCACCACACTACACACACAAATGTGGAATTCAAACATCCACAATCTTTCTAGGATTTTTGTTACTGTTGATAAAATTCTTCACTTGTATTTTTTAACTTTTATGCGAAATGTTTGTTCATCTCAAATTTGTTTGGCAAATGTTAGTCTAAGAAGTGCCGAAAAGATCATTTCCCTTTCATTTAAGATGGAAATTCAGAAAAGTGTTGAATGATCTCAATTTAGCGCACTGACATTTTCTATCTCTGCATTTTCAGCTTCCTTTCCTTCCTTTTAGTATCCTGAAATGTCAGATAACTCCAAGACAGACGTCTGTGTGTTCTGCAGCCCCGACAACATATCTAACAAATATTAAAATATTAATAGGTCTATGTCATTTGGTCTATGCCATTTCCTTCAAAAGGACAAGCATCAAATCTTTGTGCAAACTGCAAGGACGGATCAAGAAATTTGCATTGATATGTTCTTTTCTTATTGTAATTTTGTGAAGATGTTGCGGTCGTCCAATGTCCATGTGGACCAGGACACTTCTAAAAGAGATGTTTAGTCTCAGAACGTTTATTTCCTGGTAAAAAAAAAACTTAAGGCAAAGACAAATATTATCCCTACAGAAAGACACCACAAGCACACAGATCGAGAAAAACATTTCACCAAAAATACTTTGAAAATAATGTAACAATGAAGATTGTGACACTTTGTGGTTCGATTAGAATCACACTGAGACCATCAGGGTCAAAGGTCAATAAAAAAAATGTCCTAAAAGCGACGGGGAAAAGCTGTTACATCATTTGTTCGCAGATGACACTTGTTTTGATTATTTCATTATATGATGCAATGTTATTGATATGTGTTCTGCAACCGAAGAATCTTGAAAAATCTCTCTCTCTCTCTCTCTGTGTTGTAGTGTGTGTGTGTATTTGCTGTTATGAGGTGTGATCTGCTCGTGTTGAAGGTTCTTCTCTCTGTGTTGAGCACTGAGATGATGACGATGATGATGATGGTTCAGGCTGTTTGTCCTCGCATGTGTTCCTGTAAGGGCGCTGTGATAAACTGCAGTAAACGTGGCTTGACCTCGGCCACCCTGCCCTCCTCTTTCCCTCCTCACACATCCGAACTCTACCTGAATGACAACCACCTGACCTCGCTGCCCAACGACCTGCTGGAGTCCCTGCCCTCTCTGCGTCTGGCTCATCTCCACGGTAACCCCTGGTCATGTGACTGCAGCGTCCTCTATCTGAGGGGATGGCTGCTGAAGCAGAGGAATGATGCTTTGATACGGTAAACGGGAAAAGACTTACGAGAAAGTTTGAACCAAACACAATTGATCACATACAGTATGTCACACCGGTATGTGTTTCAGGAACGTCACGTGTAGCTCTCCAGCGCACCTGCGAGGCCGTCTGGTGGTCTATCTGGTGGAGGAGGAGGTTCTGGAGACCTGTCGTTATTGGATGTGCAATTTAGCGCTGGCTTCTCAGATCAGCCTCTTCATCTTCATCGTTGTTCAAGCCCTCCTGCTGGCGTCTGTCATCCTCTTCCTGCGGCGTTTTGAGCGGCTCACCCGAGAGGCCCGGCGTACGGCTGCAGAGACCTTCACAGCTGAAGACGATGCTCGGAGTAATGAATATGTCATGTTGAAAGACAGGAGCATGTAGGATGATGACGTACGTCAGGAAACTCTTGTGTTATGTCATTTTAAATGATCATTTGAAGAACTCTTTGTGCGTCAAGAAAGTAGGTTTAATAAATGTGGTGCACGTTTGTATTATTCAATTATTAATCAAATGTAGAATTTACTGTAAAATGAGTGAGGAAGATTTTTTACGTCTACCCAAATGAAAAAAGATTGTAGTGTACTATTGCATTTAATATAATAAACTATACAGTATATAAAAGATATGATGTTTTTGAACCATCCTATAGTAGATATTGAAGTATACCACAGTATTTACTACATTTTATCAATTTACTATAGTATTCCACAATGCTATATTGTTTACTATAGTTTTATATCAGTTTTGGTCCACATGTACACATGTGTATGCGTCATGTTTGGTTGTTTGTCTGTACATGTGTTTAACAGCATGTGACATGTTCAGCGTGCAAATATTTCATCTTAATAAATGAATTACTATCACTTTACAAAAAGGTGCTTTTAGTTAACATTAGTAAATGCATTAGCTTACACTGAAAAATCTAGTTTAATCATTGTTAATGTCAATACAGTTTAAGGTGCATCAACTAATGTTAACAGTGACGACATTTGATTTGAGTAAATGCTGAAATGAACATTAATTCATATTCATAAATGCTGTAGTTGCATTGTTCACCGTAGTTTATGTGAGCTAATGCATAATGTTCATGATAACAATAATAATATGATGATAAAATAATCGATTACAGCTGTTTGTGTAATACTGTTTCTATATTAAATAAAGCTCGTTTTTGTTTGCGTGAAAGTTGTATTGCTTTTACCGCAGCGGAACCAAAATGAGCGGAACTCTTTATGCGCTGCAGAAGCTCACCGGCGCCATTTAACAGTTACACCACAGGATCTACACGTGAGTTTCTCTTAAAATCTTACTGTATGAGACACATCGATAAGACATCAAAACAAATGTGTTTGTAACTCAAACATATCGCGATTCTCGTTAATACATTGTCTTTGCGCGTCGGTTCCGTTATTTAATTCGTCGGCTGATCAGGACAATTGTAAACATTGACATCCACAGTCGGCTTTTATTTCTTCCGTTAAACACACTACATATAAAAGAGATATTATATTCAATAAACTGACCTTCTGATAAACGCCTCATCGCTCAGATTGTGTGTCTGCAGGGTTCTGTCATGGGCAGATTGAGAAAGAAACACAACTGGAAAGGAAGACTGCAGAGCACATCTGCGCAGACAGCAGCTGGAGAGAGACACAGTGATGTCCAGGTGGAGATACAGGGTATGAAAACGCGTTTGATCTTAAGAGATCTAAGGGTCATCTTGAGGTACCACACATGCAGATGTATAACAAATATACCATCACAGACGTTTTTAGGTCTTTGTCTTTAAAGCACCTCTTTTGCGTTTGAAAAACAACAGCAACAATATGCATTTGACATTTATGCATTTGCATTATGCATTTTATCCAAAGCATTACACTACACGTTTGTTTCTAAGTATGTGCAATCGCCTGGATTCAATCCACGGCATTGCTAGTGCCATGATCTAACCACCGAGGCACAGGAAAGCAGACACGTTTATCAAAACTGACAGTGCATGTGGATGAACACTATTGGATCTCATTGTTGTGTAACTTGTTTCTGTGCAGAGGGCAAAGAGCTTAAAGGAGTCGATGGCTCTAACGTTCTTGTCCTGCCCGCCACCAAAACCAAGAAACAGAAAGTGGAACATCACGTGAACAAGAAGAAACCCCTGACGAAGAAACAGAGGAAGAACCTGGAGAAAGTTCTGGAGCTGAAAGAAAAGAAAGCACATGTAAGGAGAGAGCGTGTGTGTTGTTCGTGTTCAGTATTTAATGGATTCTGCTGGTTCATATGTAGTTTCTGTGTGTGTGTAGAGAGCAGAAATATTATCCAAACTGTCTGAAGTTCAACTGCCTCAGACTGAGATGAAGATGCTGTACACGACATCTAAACTGGGCATTGGAGACAAACTCTACCAGACCAAAAAGTGAGTTCTCGCTCCCTATTCTTCACATGCACTATTGATGTTATGCAGAAACAGTATTACATATTTTAGAGCTGCGTCAGGATAATTGACAAGTAGTAGAGCTTTACGCATGTCTCGTTGAATCTGTGATCAGATTGATGGATGGAGAACAGAACGGAAGTGTAACCACAGAAAAGATCAGCAGTTTGAGTGGAGCAAACAGAAAGAGACGGAGAGAAGAGGACGATGAGGAAGAAATGGATCGTGAGACATCAGACTCAGAGAGTGAAGGAACGGACTCTGATGAAGACGAGGAACAGATCGCCGAGGAGAAACCTTTAGAAAAGACCAGCAGCCCAGAGAAAGAGGACAACGAGAAGAAACAGCCGGAGGTTAAAGAGGAGGAGGAGAAGAAAGTTATAGAAATAAAAGAGATTCATCGTAAAGAGGAAGAGAGCAAACCTGCCGTCTTCATTCCTGTGGACAGACTGCCGGAGATTCAAGTAAAGCAATCAGATTTACAATGTTTGTGTCTGACTGTTTGTGAATGAAGTCAGACTACAGAAGTGTCTTTGTAATTTCAGGAAGCCCGTCTGAGGCTGCCCATCCTGGCAGAGGAACAGGTCATCATGGAAGCGGTGAGCGAGAATGAGTGTGTGGTGTTGTGCGGAGAAACCGGAAGTGGAAAAACCACACAGGTGCCTCAGTTCCTGTATGAGGCCGGATACGGCAGGTATAAACATCATTATATCAAACAGCGTGCGATCTATCATCTGTATTCTCATATAATTTCTCTCTCTCAGCTCTGGTGGGATTATTGGTGTGACCGAGCCCAGAAGAGTGGCCGCTATCAGCATGTCTCAACGTGTTGCCAAAGAGATGAATTTATCCACTGGGTATGACGTCCGGTTTATTTAAGAAGGAAGCCTCGACTTGGCATTCATACGAAGATATGTTGCGAAAGCTGTGGTGTTGTCCATTCACAGACAAACATCTAAGTTTGAGGGTAGAGCAGGTATTCTTTCTTTCTAACAGTGTGTTTGTGTGTTTAGGGTGGTGTCATATCAGATCAGGTTTGAGGGAAACGTGACAGAAAACACAAAGATCAAGTTTATGACAGATGGTGTTCTGCTGAAAGAAATTCAGAAGGTGAGACGTGTGGGACTGGGCGATATACTTAAAATGTAATGTATCGTTATCTCTAGAATCATTTCAAATGTGATTTTCTTCTGACTTGTTTTTGCACAAATCATTTTGAACATTCTATCCAAGACAGACTCCTATTTTTTCGTATTGAATGGTGATTAAAGAGAGATCGAGCAAACATGATTGTTTTTTGTAGACTTCGCTGATGATGGTATTTGGTTTAGTGTCTGTTTTCTGAAATAATACTCGTATTACACATTTAGTCTCTCTTCACACCTGTGTCACTCACTGTCACCATTTAATAATGACAAGTCACCTTTGTGCTACTCATGAAGCATATAGAGGAAGCAAAATCATCTTTGGCACTATTATTGTTTGATCTTCAGGTGTCTCAATGTCTCTCTGTATCATTGACTCTGCGTGTGTCTTGTAGGATTTTCTTCTGCAGAAATACAGTGTGATCATTATAGATGAAGCTCACGAGCGCAGCGTGTACACTGATATTCTCATCGGGCTCCTCTCACGCATCGCCCCGCTCCGAAACCGGGTAAAACACAACACATGTCCGATCGAACCAGTGTGGTAACGTTGAATGAGATTGAGATGTGAATTTGTGACGTGTGATTGGCAGAGAGGTCTACCCATGAAACTCATCATCATGTCTGCGACGCTGCGTGTGGAGGACTTCACAGAGAACCAGAGACTCTTCCGCGCACCTCCACCTGTTATCAAGGTCTCGCACAACTTCTCCATTATAGCTGGGATGCTTGAAAACACTTTTCTACAATCGATGCGGTCTTGTGTACACAGATCTATTTAACGCTTTGTGTGTGTGCAGGTGGAGGCGCGTCAGTTTCCAGTCACGGTTCATTTTAATAAACGCACACAGATGGAAGACTACACTGGAGAAGCTTTTCACAAAATCTGCAAGATTCACCGCATGCTACCGTCAGGTCAGAGACACACACATGAGTGCAGATACTACACACACACAGGCTGCAGATCTGATCACATGTGTTTTGTGTGTTTCCAGGTGGGATTCTGGTGTTTCTGACGGGTCAGGCGGAGGTTCACTCTGTGTGTCGCAGACTGAGAAAAGCTTTTCCTTACAGACCCAACCGAGAGCACACAGGTACAAACACACACGTTTGTTTTGGTATCTTTGTGGTATCGTTTTGTTTTTTATACTGACCTATTCTATCTCCAAAACTCTCACAGAAACCATTTGCCGTTTTTACATTTACTAAACAAATGGCTGCGCAATATTCGAAATATCGCGAATGTGCATATTTAACAAATTCAAATAGTTACGTATATAGTCTGATCCAAAGCTGGTCTGAAAGAACTTCCTGTTTCAGCTTTTTAACACTACACAACGATTGAACAAAATGCAAGTAACAAAAGATTTTAACCAAAATAAAATGTAAGTCCAATATCTTATATTGGATTTTTTTGAAGAAGAGTTGTGAGATTTAAGAAAATAAGTGGTCCAGAAGCACTTCCGGTTTCAGTTTTAGTGTTGACATCTTGCAAAGTGGTCTATAGTTTTTTCTATAATTTACAGGTTGATGCTGATAGCAGAGATGGTTTGAAATAAAGTAAAATATGTATGTTGGTTGTATCATTTTCAAATATATATTTTACAAACTTGAACCATTATTCTATCGCACATCGCATTATTTAGCAAATTATCACATTTTTCTTTAATATCGTGCAGCCCTATTGGTAATATATATTTTTCAATGTATTTTAAAACAATTAAAATGTATTTTAGAAAACGAAATATCGCATCGCATATGAAATATCACACTATTCTTTATTATCGCACAGCCCTTACAAATAATCATCATTGAGGATATGCATTTTACATTTTAGTAAGCATTTCCCCTAGTGTTGTTTACCAAATGTTTGTGTGCAGTACTTGTCAATACCTAAGACAAATATTTCGATACCAATATTGAATCGATACCATGCAAAACCAACATACAGGAAATAATAATAAAAAATTGATGATGAAAAAAATTGATGATGAAACATGCAAAACTTAAAATTCTGTTATTCATTTTTAAGTTTTATAATCTCTGATAACTCTTACAGTGGGTTCACACCAAGCGCGAATGAAGTGTTTTGTACGAGTAAATTACATACAAAGATGCGTGTAGACGCGAACTAGTGGCAAGCGGTGCAATGACACAGAAATATTTGTCAGATTGCGTCACTCACGTGAAAATTTCCTGCGATTTAATAAAGAGCGTGGAACGCGTTGTTCGCATTTGGCGTGAACCCAGCATTACAACTCAGCATTTAAATGTTTTATTATTTAAATAATGGACATAAAAACTAGCTAAGACATTCACTCCAATACATTACAATTCATTAAAATAAATCTTTTTACAGCATTTATTAATATTATTAATGTTCAGGCTGTTGTTATTCACATACGCTTCCTGTTGCTTTTAAAATTCTTTAAACAGGTTGGTCGGCATGTCTGTCGGTGACATGCTTTGGCTCTTTTGGTCCGCGCAGATTTTGCACAGTTCACCTAATAATGAAGATTCTGTCATCATTTACTCACTATCAGGTGCATCTGTATACATTTCTTTGTTCTGTTGAACACGAAGAGAGATATTTGGAAGAATGTTGGCAATTTTCAGTTCTGTGACATCATTCACTACCACAGTAGACTTTGTTTTTCTGGGGCACCTTGGACTATCATTACATTTTTCCTACTGTGGTAGTCAATGATGAATTGGAAATTGCTAACATTCTTTAATACGTCTTTCTCTGTGAACATCTGAACAAAGACATTTATACCGATTTGAAGCAACCCGAGGGTGAGTAAATGAGGACAGAATTTTCATTTTTGTGTGAACTGTCCCTTTAACTCCAAGCTGTAATGCATCTTCGTCTTCGTGCATCTGCTTCATTGACATGCCGCGAACAGGTGGAAAAGGCACTTATGTTTGCCGCCATGACTTTTATTTCGCACCCCGGAAGCAGCTGCGCATATACAAGGAAAGTTGTCACTGAGGGCACATACGTCCGCGCACACACGACTGCCGCAGAGGAAAGCTTTGAAATGCTCGCTTTATTAAAGTACCTGTACCAAATAAACGAGAAATTATGTTGTTTTAACAGAAGGAATCGCTGTACTTTTCTAGCACCGGTCTATCGTGCGACACTAAATGTGTTTTATTTCACACGGACACCATGACGTAGTGAGCTTCAATTTGTTTGGATGGTTTTATGGATGTCTGTATGATAAAAATTTGCTGAATCACTGAAGTGTCAGGACATCTGGAAGAGATGAGAAAGACTTGAGCTACATTCTTCATTTTGTTTTGACAGATTCTGTGGACGCTGAAGTGTTGAGGACATCCAGAAGAGCAAAGAAAAAGAATGTGGTATGATGTCATGTGCTAAACATGCAATGTTGTGAGGTCACGTGACCGCAGAGACACGCAACACCGATAGAGACGTTTGACGTTCTTTCACATTCAGTTTTTGAATCTGTCTGTCTGCCAGTGTCTTCCGAAGATCAGTCTGGATAATTACTCGGCTCTTCCAGTGGATGAGGGTGATGAAGACCGTCAGGCTGGCATTGATGAAGATGATGGAGAGGGTTCAGATCTGGAGCTGGAGCTGGGTGATCATCTAGACAGCGATCAAGGTGAGACACACACACGGGCGTCTATAATCTGTGTTTGTGTGTATGTGTCACTCATGAATGTTTATCATTTTAGAAGAGAAGAGTGACCCGTCCATTCCTCTCTATGTGCTGCCTTTGTATTCTCTGCTGGCGCCTGAGCAGCAGGCCAAGGTTTGTGTAATAATATGGATATCCTAATATTAGATTTATATTCGATATCTTTGTAGATTACACATTGAATAAATACAGATGTTGATTTACATGCGTGTGCGTGTGTTCAGGTATTCCGTCCGCCTCCTGCCGGAGCGCGTCTGTGCGTTGTTGCGACCAACGTGGCCGAGACGTCTCTGACCATTCCCGGCATCAAATATGTCGTGGACTGCGGCCGCGTGAAGAAGAGGTTTTATGACCGAGTGACGGGCGTCTCCACCTTTAAGGTCACATGGATCTCACAGGCTTCAGCCAATCAGAGGGCAGGAAGGGCGGGCAGAACGGAGGCGGGACACTGCTATAGGTGAAACATGTCAAATAATTTTTCACAGCAGTTGACTCAATTCTGAAATGTGTAATGTTAAGGTGTTTGTGTGTCTGTGTGTGTGTAGGTTGTACTCTTCGGCTGTGTTTGGAGATTTCAGCTTGTTCTCGGAGGCTGAAATCACTCGCCGGCCCGTCGACGACCTCGTTCTTCAAATGAAAGATCTCAACATTGAAAAGGTCCACCGCATGACAGTTGTATGTCAGTTGTGTGTCTGAATCACGCGCGTGTTATAAATCGACGTTTGTGTGTGGTCAGGTCGTGAATTTCCCGTTTCCCACACCACCCTCCACCGAGACTCTGATCTCTGCAGAACAGCTTCTCATCTCACTCGGTGCGCTGGAGGAACCGCCTCGGCGGGGACGGTGAGTCTGCTTTTAACCCCTATGATTGTTTGTTATTCTTAAATTCTAGATGAGCCATTATCTGTTTCTGTTAGGTCTGGAATGTAAATGTAGTGTTTTTCGTAATTGTCTGACCATTTTGTCAAAACATTTTAGGTACAGAATTTGAGAGACCTCATATTTGCTATAAGCATAAATCACCATCGTAGTTGGTTACATCCAAGCTTATGGTTATTTCCCTTCATATTATTGGTTATATGTTCATATTATGTTAACATAAATGTTATTATGTTGGCTCGACAAAGCCAACATTCTGATCTGCTATATAAACTTCTTCTGGGACTAAAGGTTTTGCATCTAACTGGTCCTAGAGCTTTCAAGACGCTACATAAACCAAACGTTTCACAGACCTTCAGACCGGCATAAAGACGTGTGCTATATCATTTCTATCTGATCCGGTTTTCGAAAACCAGACTATCAAAACCACCATTAACATTTTACTAACTTTGACCGCTCAGAGCGAGGATTTCATAGAAACTTGCAGGGTACCACCTTTGAAGAGGCTGGCAGGGTCTGTAAGAACATGCACAATGGGGTGTAAGAGCCACCCGAAATTCCCATAGACTTCTAATGGGGCAGGAAATACGCCCATTTAATGGAATTATAAAAGGCCCAGATGGATATCTTTGCAGCACAGTGTCAGAGACAAAGAGGGTCGGCTTATTTTACTCAGGCATCCAATCAGTCTCTCAGGATCATCATCAAGATAACAAGCCACGGCCATAGCAACGGTTTACGGCACCGACTCCCCTTATAAAAGGCCCAGATCGATATCTTTGCAGCACAATTTCGCGGAGAAGAGGACATCCCAAATGAGGGGCGGGAGTGAGATGGCTTGCAATATGATGGATGACACGACAACAATAAGAAATCTGTTAAATGTTTCACAAATTCAGTTTTTTCTGTTTTCGTTTTTCTGGATTGGTGTGTTCCGTCCTTTACTATACAATAGTAAAATATTTTTCCCTCGTGCAGCGCCAAGTTCAGTCTAAGTAACATAAGTGTTAATTCATAACCCAAACATTCATTAAGTGACAAATGTTTGGAAACGGTCATCTGCGGGTGTTTTTATGTGGAGATGCTATGGTTTTACAGAAGACGAGTACTAGCACAAAACATGGAAATGAAAGCTGTCAATGAGTGTCATAAATAATGGAACCTCTCTTGTGTTTCTCTCTTTCAGGTTGAATGAAATGGAGCGAGCGCGTCTATCATGTCCCATAAGCCCTCTGGGTCGTGCGATGGCGGCGTTCCCCGTATCACCGCGTTACGCTAAGATGCTCGCTCTGGGCCGTCAGCAGGGCTGTATGCCGTACATCATTACTATAGTGTCCGCCATGACCGTCAGAGAGATCTTTGAGGAATATGACAGGTGATTAAATAAATGCATTTTAGTATAAAACATTAGGAAGCGCTCACCCTGACTGGTGTTCCTGTGGTTCTCTGTGGTGTTCAGGCCTGCGGGCAGCGAGGAGGAGAGCAGCCGGATGTCAGGGAAAAAGGCCCGGTCGGTTCAGATGAAGAGGTTATGGGCGGGTCAGGGTCAGTCGCTTCTGCTGGGAGATCTGATGGTTTTATTGGGTATGTACGTCAGGTTTTGATCAGATGGAGGAGGTGTCCAGTGAATGTCATTGATTCTGATTGGTGGGTGTTTAGGGGCGGTGGGCGCGTGTGAGTTTGCGGGATGCTCTCAGCAGTTCTGTGAGGGGAACGGCCTGCGTTACAAAGCCATGCTGGAGATCCGCAGACTGAGAGGACAGCTGACCAATGCAGGTACACGCGCACATGCACGCATGGAGACGGATATTGAGAAAGAACGTTTACGAAACATCTGAACTACGACACATTTAACTCTGCAAAACAGAGTGCCAAGCTATAGCCTCTCTCTCTCTCTCTCTCTCATTTATTCGCATAAATACTGCCAAAATCTTTTACATAAAACAAGAAAAACAAACAATAAAGTTAAATTGAAGTGTCCTGGTTAAGAAAATATAATATAGAATGTAATGCAAAATGTATATAAATGGACATTTATTCAAACATTAAGAATGTGGTGTACTGCAAGGGGCCATTCAGACAGAACACATCTCTGCGTCTAAAAATGCGACACACGCAGAGCTCAGAGAATCGCTTTTGAGACGCGATGCAATAACGACAAATATGGAAATAACAGAAACAGCAGATTTGATAGATAAGAGTCAAATAAAACAGTTTTCTTCATATGACATTTACATTTTTACATTTAGGCATTTGGCAGACGCTTTTATCCTTTACATTTATACACAGGTATCTGCAATCCCCTTGGATCCAACACACAACCTTGTGTTGTTAACACAATGCTCTTACCACTGAGCTACAGGAAAGCTTTTAAACTTTTGAATAGCCTCGCACACGAGCGCTGCGTTTTTAAGACGCGAGCGTAACGATCATACACCATGCGATCTTCACTAGAGCAAATGGTGCAATTTGGGAAGAGCGAGGGGGTTTTGACACCGCAATAAATCCTGTCATTTCTTCCAACCCTGCAGTACACTTAAATGAGATTAAAATGTTAAATTAAGTGATTTTTAATGTTTCATCTATTAATTGGCCACAGCCTTAATCCTGATTGCACCACATGACATTGTTTATCTTCAAATTAATTCATTTCCTTGAGATTGTTTTATAAATCTTTAGTATTTCAAGTGTTAAGTGACAAAGTTTTCGAGTTTTGCGAATTGCGTCATATTTTTGTTCTATAATTTTGTCGTCTTAAAACTTAAATGAACAAAATGAAACAAAAAAAGTCCTGAAAATAGCATTCAACTGATTTAAATGTTTAAAAAATACCGTTCACTTAAGCATACTGTATCAGACATTCAGATTTTATTTTTAATTTAATAACATTATTAGTAATATTCACATTAAGTTTTCTTAATATTTGCAATGTCAAACCATATATGTACAGTATATATGTCAACTTTCCAAGTATAAATAAAAAATGATAAAATATATAAATAAAAATATTATAAACAAACATGTAGAGATAACAAAGCTTTTATAAATTCACATTCATCAATTCCTGATAATTGTCCTTTCTGTCATTTTCAAGAATTAGTTTTCCTTTCATTCTTTGCTAAAAGTTTTTTCAGACTTTGGTTTTATTTTTAGACGAAAAATGAAAGAAGAATAAGTGACATATTGATTTGTTTTTGAACGGAGAAAACTGAGAAGGATAATAATATTGAGGTTTGTTTTGTGTTTTGTTACAATATGAAAATAAATATGGCTTTACGAGTAATACGAAAATCAGTTTTGTTGTTGTAGAAAATGTATTTTTCTGAGAAACGTCTCTAACTTGGAATGCACAATAAATAAATATGTATATTTATTTGTATATGTATGTAGAGTATTATTGATGATCTCTCTCTCTCTGTCAGTGAACAGTGTGTGCGCTGACGCCAGTGTGTTCGTGGATCATCAGATGGCTCCTCCCACAGACGCTCAGGTGGTTTATCTCAGGCAGATCGTACTAGCAGGTTTAGGAGATCATCTGGCCAGACGAGTGCAGAACGAAGACCTGCTCGATCCCAAATGGAGAAACGGCTACAAGGTGTCACACTGAACCTTTCTCTCGCTCTCTCGCTCTCTCTCTCTCTCTCGATCTCTCTCGATGAGCTGACATGTGATGTATATGAACGTTCATATGTGTCGCAGACTCCACTTCTCGATGAGCCGGTGTTTATTCATCCATCATCTACTCTTCACAAGACACTCCCTGAGTTTGTTGTTTATCAGGAGATCATGGAGACGACAAAGATGTTCATGAGAGGTGTGTGTTTGTAGATGCTTTCAATGAACACAATTCTTAACTTCGTAAGCATCTCCAGAGGATCACATTGATTTTGTGATGACGCAACGTTCTCGTTTCATTTCTTGCAGGAGTTTGTGGCGTTCAGCCGGAATGGATTCCAAAGCTCCTCCCACAATACTGTCACTTCAGCGCTCCGGAGAACAATCCCGCCCCCTGGTACTGCCCACAAACTGGCAGAATAAAGTGCCAACAGCAGAGCACCTTTTGTAAGACCACACCTCTTTCCTTTTATACCTTTATGTGTCTCTCTCTCTCCGTCGATCAGAGAGGTTTGAGAGGTGGATGGATGACTTTATTCCCATGTGTTTATCGAAACAGTCATGTGATACATGAATGTGCTGCTGTGTTTTTGGGTGTGTCTCTGCAGTCAGAGTCGGTTGGAAACTTCCCGCTGTTGAGTTGGATTACCCAGAAGGCCTTGAGCGATACAAACTGTTTGCAAAGTTTTTCCTGGAGGGGCAGGTAACGTTCATGTGTGTTATCGTGTGTCCGAACGAATCAAAGCAAAGTGAATAGACGTAAACTCGGTATTCGGCTCGATCCCATTTTTCTGCGAATTATTTCAACTCGAGCACGAAATTCGAGTGCGAAATTGAGACGTCTTTTTCGGCACGTCCGAACGTAATTTTCGCGTTGCTAATAATAGTAATTCTACAAGTAATACAGAGCGGGGGGAAAGTGATACTTCGAGTTTGTAAGTTCGTTACCATTAGACCATGTCGAAAACGATTGCGTGATGAATGAACCATAGTTTTTATAGTTTTAGTTTTATTAATATTTTAAATTGCCTTTTATTTTTAGATTTGTGATTTAATTTGAACATAACTTCAATACTAGATTTAGCAATTGTGGTGTATGCTTTTGTCATCTATAATTTATTTGTTCCATGTTGCAATATAAGATAAACACATTTTCATTTGAGTTTTTGTTATTAACTTATTTGAGTTGTTTTTTTGGCAATATTTCATTGTTAAGTTTTTCCTACAATGTTTAGGTCAGTGTGTTTGTTATTTGATTTCGATAAACAGAAACGTTTTCAAAATTGTAATTTTAATGAACCGAAATAACCTCGGAATGAACCGCTTCCTGTCTGAATTCTGCAGGTTTGTCCAAAGCTGCAGCAGTTCAGCACGTGTTTGCTGTCGTCACCCGCTGTAATGATGAAGACATGGGCCAAGTGAGACCAACACACCCCATCACACACACAAACACCTGCACACGTATGTGCATCAGTGTCATATAATGTCCTGTTATTGCCTTTTAGACTGCAGCCTCGAACTGAAGTTCTTCTCTCAGCTCTGGTGTCTGAGAAAGTAGACAACAAAACCTCTCTAGAGGCGGCGTGGACAAAAAATTACAAATGTAAGTAAAAGATAATTATCTTGTATGTATTCCATATCAATTAAGATGTTTTTTACCCAAATGAATAGAATCTAAAGTAAGTGTACATTGTCTTTGTAGATCTGTTATCAGCGTATTGTCAGTGGGTCCCTGAATCTCTTCATCCAAAGGTCACTAAATGCTGGCCACCCATCTGACGACCTCTGACCTCTCTGATGTACAGTAGAACTCAACCGGACCCCCCTTCATCTAACAGACTGAAAATGTTCATACACATAACTTTCAAACGAAGACTGTAATTTAATGCAAGAAGGCTTTTCAATACCTCGTGAACTGGACATTTGGAAATTTTATGGATCATAAACCAGAGCAAATAAATTTGTATGATGTTTTTACACAATCTCATAGTCTGGATGATGTTTTGTTTGTTCTTGACATTGCGGATTTACCCGAGCGCTTACTGTTTTACTCTTGAACATCAAGACCTTTCATTAGGCAATACGCTGTTTCAATGCGGTTTCTCAGGGTGTAGGACTGGATCCTTCAGATCTCGTAAAGTGAGTTTATAAATCGCCCCCTCCCGAGCTCTCCTGATACTGGCACAGGATGTGAATTCAAGAGGGTGGATTGATTCTCAGATGTGTTCTGCGTGGGGACTGAAGTGATACCGCTCACTTAAATGCGGCCTGACGTCCACCGATGCTGATGTGTGTGTGTGTGTGAGAGATTTACGCCGTTTCGCTTCTGATGTCTCTTTAATTTAAGAGCAGTACTGAAAACAAAGAGACCTTAAAATAAACTGCCGTGTCATTACAGGTGTTTATGTGAAGCTGTGTTAATACTTTAAAAGTTTATCAAGTACGGTAATTATTCCCACACACACTTAAACACACTCCCACACGTCCACTGAAGTATGAACTTGTTCGTTTGTGAGATTAAATGTAGGTCACGTCTCATAGAAATATCCAAGTGAACATATGCATGAAAACAAAACAAAAATTATAAATACTGTAGTAAACTTTACTATTGAGTATTTAATGTAGGTCACAAAGCAAAGAAATATCCAAGTAAACATATGGACATATGCATTAAAACAAATTTTTGCAATTATTGCATAAGTAAATTCTGTAGTATACTTGACTATTTACCACAGTAAACTGTTGAAAATTGAAGTATACACAACTATATTGTGATAATAACCACACTTTTTTAATGTATACTAAGTATTTTGCAGTATACTGTAGTATATTATATAAGTGTAATATGTACGTACTGTATATTATAGTAATTGCTACACTTATGTAATGTATACTATAATATAATATATAAATACTATAATATTTATTTATAGTCTACTGTAGTGTATTATGTTTCATTATATATTTTGCCACAACTTCTGTAATCGTAGTATTCTACAGTACACACTTTATTGATCGTCTACTGTAGTGTACTATGTTTCATTTTATATATATATGTGTGGGGGGGTATATTATAGTAATTGCTGCACTTATGTAATGTATAGCCTACTATAGTGGTATTCTGTAGAATTATCTATATAGAATTGATATGCTGTTGTAAATACTTTCGTATACTTAAATATATACTATACAAATGTTCAAAAATACTATAATAACATATTATATTGAGCTGTAGGGCCGTGTTTCCCTGTGAGGAACTTTTTGAATTGAGTTTATCCAAATTTGATTATTTATAATTATAAAATGGCAGGCAAAAAAGACAAACACTAGCATCTAGGAATTTGACTGAAGTTTACAATAGTTAATAATACTATAATATACGAGGGCAACATTGTTAATCTATTAAAGAAAAAATCATTCCTCCCCTAATTTTCATAATTTAAATACTTAAAACATTAATGCCAAAACGTGATGAAGCACTAAAGTTTCCCTTAGCAAAAAAAAACCTGTGGGGTTAAACCGTATAATTTTTACAGGTTTAATGATTGCTTCAAAGGTGTGTGTGTGCGTGCGTGTGTGTGTGTGTGTGTGTGTGTGTGTGTGTGTGTGCGTGTGTGTGTGTGTGTGTGTGCATGTGTGTGCGCGTGTGTGTGTGTGTGTGTGTGTAGGGTCAAAGGATTCCCTCCCTGCCCTAAGGGAAGTCGGAGGGGGAGGGAAGTGCCTGCTGTTCTCTCTCAAAATGGAGTGACCGTCACGCCCAGAGAGAGAGAGAGAGAGAGAGAGAGAGTGAGGGAGGACTTCCAGCAGTCCGTGGAGAAGAGGGAGTGGCCGAGCAAGGGAATGAGAAAGTGAAAAGACGTGTTGAGTCAGTCACACCTGACAGCTCTCCGAGTGAACGGCACAATACAGGAAGAGTGTTAGAAACCAACTCGACCGAGAGAGAAGAGCAAACAGAGGAAAAAGAACCATGAGGGACACGGCAAAAAAAGGAAACGGAGAGAAGAGGACTGTGGGTAAGTGTGGCACCTTCTGATTCACTCCCCTTCCTCCCTCTCTCTCTCTCTCTGAAACTTTTTCTTGATGTTTTGTGCTTTGAATGAAGCTTGTTTGAGTCAAGTCTTGGTGAAGTTGTTCGTCGTCACATCCATAACCGAAGAGAAATGAATATAAAATGCAGATGTGCTCAGCTTTTTCAAAACAGCTCAGCAATGATTCTTCTGAGCAGCGTGGAGTCGACTGAGCGTTCTCAAAAGTGCTGTAAAAGTTGCAGAACAAACACCAAAGTTCTCCTTTGACCTGCTATTTTCACCCTGCGATGTCATGAGTACAAACACACACACACACACACACAAACACACACACACACACACACACACATGTGTGAAAGACACGAATGTTTTCAAGTCATCCTCTGCTATCATGGCAGCGGTCCAGTTCAGCACACTCTGGGACATTCCTGTCTTTCTTCAGGAGAGCGTTTCTCTGCGGGCGAATGCATGTCGACATCATTCCAGCCTGTCATGAAGATATGATGGAGTCCTCGGTTGTTTCATGGAAGTATCAATGATGTTTCTCTGAAAATTGGTACAAATTGTTGAAACACACGAAGAGTGCGAATGAATGTAGATTGTAGAGGTCAAATAATCTGGATGTGATGAGAAATGTTTGAGTTCATCTTCAATAATATCGACGATACAAATCTGAGCTCAGTTTGACACATTGTTGCCGTCTCTTCTGAAATCTCACATCAGAGTTGAGTCTAGGAGATTGATGTCTAGGAGAAACGATTGAGACATTGAAGAGATCTCATCTGTGATCGTTCTCACGGACGCGCCGCTCTCCAGGCAATGCAGTGTTTTTTATTTACCTTTGTTCGGCAGAGGTTACCGCAGGTCATCATCGTAAACCGGAGATTTTAACATGGTCAAAACAAAGTCTCTGCACTTTTATTGGTACCTGAAAACATTTTAACAGACCAATGATATGTAGGACTTTGTCTCTTAAACTATTAACCCAGAGATCTAGTCTTAAATCAATTGAATGTATTATCCCACCAACAATCAGATCATCTGATGTCTGCAGAACTGAGTCCATTATCATCAGATTCTTTTATTTCTCCTCGCGTGTTTGTGAACCTTTTTACAATACCAGCTCGGTCTGTATATTTAAATTCACTTTTACCAGATTTACAATACAAAAGTTCTTCTGAGGATTTACAAAGGGTTCAATTTACTGCATTTAGTATGAACTATAAAGCCCACGTGACTGTAAAACAATGGATCTCTTGATGTCGGTGGGCGAAGGCGGTCCGCTCTGTTTGATGTCTTTCAGTTCGAGAACAGCTCATCTGTGAGTTTTATCATCTCAGTAAGCCAGCAGGATCTCGGAGAAACAGTTAACGAAACGATGTATTATCACAGGGGTGTGTGTTGTGTTAGTAATAGTCATTTATTCAGTGCGTGTTATCTTCATTTACTAGCCCAGGGGATTTCAGAAGTGTCTGGACAAGCACGTACTGAATCAAGCCGAGTCTTGCTGTCAGATTAGAGCTGCCTCAAAAACCTTCAGACATGTTGAAAATGAGAAGATGTGATCTAAAGTAAAAGAGAAATATTGGAGAGTGTGCACGGTTTATGCATCACTCGTTGAAATCCCAATTTAAAAGATAGTATTCCTCAGTGTTTAATACAGTAAAGTGTGGGAAAACTCCACAATATTGTGTCGTTTTATTGTATGCACTTACACAGTGTATTAATAATACTTGAATGGGCTCATACTACAGTTTACCACACTTTACTATAGTAAAATACTAAATGATACTACATTTTTATGTGGGATTTATATAATGTTGGTAACACTTTACCAAAAGAAAAAAATGTAAAGTCCCCGTGAACCGGAAGTTGAGATTGGTTTTACCTCCGTATTTTGGACGCATTTCTGAGTGAAATGGAATTTTGAATTAGAAAAACAATGGGCGCGGCTTTCGTCTTTATCTGCGATTTGATTAGATGTATAAAAACGGGAGGAGTTTACGGATGCTCCGCCCAAGCCGTCTAACATGCGTCATTTAAGATGGATAGTCACTACAGGACGGAAGTGCATTTTAACTGAAGATTATGAGGGCAGACACATTTTTAAAAGAGAAATATTTCATTAGAAAATAGGCAAATTTTACATTTCACTGGGACTTTAATGTATTCCCTAACAACAAGAGGAATATATTTTTACGGCATTTATTCATCTTTGTTTATGTTATTTAATACAAATATAAACTAATATGTGTACTTTATTTGTCTTTGCATTAACTGCCAACTTTTGATTGTAAAAATATACAATCTTAGATCAAGATAAGCACACAAAACCTTGCTGTCAAGTGTAACACTAATAAAATCTGTAATGCGGTTCATCTTTTGCAAAGCTCCTATATCCTGCTGATCAGCAGATTGTGGACCTGTCACTTGGGTGCTGAGGTCATTTACAAACAAAGAGGAACAAACCAAATGCTGAGACATTCTGAAACTGTTTACTCACATCGTTGTGCTGTTAAAGTCCCACCGAAATAAAAAATCACAATGCCTATTTTTTCATGAAATATTGCAGTGTTTATTGTAAAAAAAAAATTGTGCCTTCAATTCTTCAGTTAAAATCTGAATATGCACTTCCGTCCTCTAGTGACTATCCATCTTAAATGACGTATGTTTGACGGCTTGGGCGGAGCATCCGTTAACTCCTCCCCTTCAACTGTCAGTCTGCTGCCAGATCCATTTTAAAATGCAGCGGCTGATTTTACACATCCAATCAACTCGCAGAGAAAGACGAAACCCACGCCCAATGTTTTTCTTATTCCAAATTCCATTTCACTCGGAAATGCATCAAAATACAGAAGTTAAAACGATTGCAACGTCCGGTTCACGGGGACTTTAAAATAACTTCTGACGATGGATTTTGTGAAAAATATGAAAAACTTTTTATTTTTGACTATTCAGATTTCTCTTGTTCAATTTCAGTGATATTTGACCAGCTGTTTCCAAACATAGTTTTAGTCTGAAGCACATTTTGAGCTCCAGGGACACTAAACCTCCTTCATTCTGCAGATGTGTCTGGAAGCAAAAGTGACGATGACGGATCGTTTCCTGTAAAGATTCAGGGTGCAGGTGTCGACGCTTTTGAGCTGCAGGTGAGCTTTAAAAACCCAAAACTAGTAATTCAGAGCAAGGGGGGGGCGTGAAAGATCCAGACTTAAGGTTGTTAGGTCAAACCAATATAAAGCAAAAGTTAACTGATAAACATTCACCGTTGTGCCTGTAGACTTTAAGATCATTTGTCTAAGAGATATAAAGCAGTTTTTTTTCTTTTTTGAGTATATTTTATTCATTGCATCAACAGTATTTGTCACCTTAAAATGATCATTCACCCCAAAATGATTATTCTTTGATTTTATTCACACTCTTGTTTTTCTTTCGTGGAACACAAAAGAAGATATTTTGGTGGTTTTGTGTTCATTAATGGGACCGAATGGGGTTCAGTGTTGTTTGGTTATTGACATTTTTCCCAAATATCTTCTCTTGTGTTCCGCAGAAGAAAGAAAGTCATGCAGTTTTAAAATGACATGAGAGTGAATGAAGTGATAAATTAATCATTTTTGGCTAAACATTTCAAACAAATCGCCACGATGTTATTGACACACGAGGTGTTCAGATCCGTCTGGCGCTCAAATTCAGTTTAGTTTACATCGACTGCGCATGCAAATCATTTCAGTTATCTGATAAAATATTTAAAGATCATCAAAGGATGCAAATTGAGAGCTCATCTCTCACATTATCTGTGTTTGAGTATGCAGATATCTCTTTGATGTCTTGCGTCTTCTCTGTGCAGGTGAATGGATTCTGGCTGGTCCAGGACACCATAATGAGCTTGTTGGGCAGAGAGGAGGTAGCGCCCCGCACGTCCCTCGCTCTGGCCCTTTCGGGCGTGACCCTTGACCTCCTGGCAGAGCTCCGGGATGTCAAAGGATTCAAAGCTGGAGTTACTCTTCGTCTAGTGGAAGGTAAAGACCTCGCAAGTAAACGTGGGCTGCATTTGTGTTTGAGAATCAGTGTTGACTGACACAACTTGCAGCTGTTGGGATCTGGTTCAACCCGTAGACCGGCTAACACCGTCCGAAACCACCTTAACCTGATACAAATGCTAATCAGTCATGAAATGACAAAAACCTTCACTTTAACAAAAGCAAAACCATGGTTCATTTTTCTAGGGAAAGTTGGCAGATGATCTGTTCCTCCGATCCATTGCTATATAGAAATGAAAACGGGCTGACTGACCCGCTTGGACTTACTTGAAACCAATTAATGAATTTCATAAAAAAAACATTTACCGGTTTGGTTTCTGTCAGCAGGGAGCTCAGGGTTTGTGCAGAAATCAGTGGGGGTTTTGTCATACTGGTTTAGCAACTTTCTGATTCGCCGGGGTTGTTTGATGTAAAATGTAAAGCCAAGTGAGTCACAGAGGACTCACCGGGAATAGTGTGGGAAAATGATTGTTCACTGAATTACAACATTACTCACTGGACACATTAACACTCTCCCAGATAACATTCGCAAATATTCACATTCATGAAGTTTTAATGGCACATTTTAACGATAACAATAACTGTTACTATATTTACGTTCACACCAGCGGACGACAACAATAGCTTTATGTTTATTTGAAGCCTGCACGCTGCAGTCACTAAAATCTTTAGTTTTGCATTCCCAACGTCTTTTCCCTAAAATACGACAGCAAAGGTTTGATGCTCTCTCTGAAGGCTGAAGGTGCGCTCGTGGCTGGGATGTAAAGCTTGCTTAGACTCATGAGCGTTACATATACAGGTGCATCAAAATATATTTTCAGAAAGTAAAACCAATATATTATTTAGATTCATAACACACAGAGTGAAATATTTCAAGCCTTTATTTCTTGAAACTTTTCAGGATTATGGCTTACAGATAAAGAAAACCCCAAATTCAGTGTCTGTATAGAAATGAACAGAGTTTTCAGAAGCCTGACATTTCTGTTTAAAATAACTTTATCTGTAAGCCATAATCATCAACATTTCAAGAAATCAAGGCTTGAGATATTTCACTCTTTTATGAATCTATATAATATATTAGTTTTCCGAAATGAGTGCCAAAATGTGCACCTTTTTCACGATATTCTACTTAATTGAAATGTATGATATTTCAATAATACCTGTATTATATCTCGCCGACCACTACGGTCTTTAATTTAGACATAAAAGGCGCGCTGCGATCACCAATAGTCAAACGTTATCCACCAGAAACTGTGTTTTATCGTTCATCAGCTGGAAAAAATGGTACTGAAAGTGATCCAACCGATATCGTTCTCTGTTTCTGTTTCTCATGAAATCGAACCTCTATAGTTATCGTTGTAATGCGAACAGCCCATTATTGTATTCGTGTGACCTCTGACCCTTGCGTGTGGGTTACAGAGCCGTACTCGCCCCGATCGGCACAGGCTCACCTGGGACGTGTTCAAGAGATGCTGAGAGCCGCCGGACCCCAAGATGCCTTGATGGAGGGCCGATCGCCCAGTGTGCTTCACACGCTCACCCAGACATCTGGTAAGTATACATACAAAGTATTATAAATATGTTTTTATATATATATCAATTGATTTATGTTGACGCTTATGACTATAAATGTGTGTTTGTGTGTATTAGAAGCCCCTCCCACACCCCAATCATTCAAAAACAAACGAGCCAACAGTAAAGCAGAACAGTCAGCTGAAGCCCCGCCTCCACCCGCCTACATCCAACCAGGAGCTTCGGAACTTCCCCCTTTGACCACCCTGCTGCCTAACAACACACACAGCGATGTATAACATACACACACAATACAAACGCATTTAATCTCACATTTCATTTCATTGCTACAATATTGATCTTACTTGCGATTCTTTCAGATATTAATAAATAACAATAAAACAATTATTTTCTAGCATCCCAGTTACCTGTTAGACCTGTCACTCAGCTGTTGGAACCCGCCCCCTGGGTTTAGAAAACTGCAGGGCGACTATATGTACATCAGTGTTCACACGCTGGAGGGCAAACAGTGTGACATCACTTCCTCTCCACGTGGATTTTATGTCAACAGGTAATGCCGTAAAAAAAAAGCCCATCACCAAACTGATACTGTTATTTTTGCTGTTTTCATTGAGTGTTTGGTGTTTCAGATCGACACTTGATGTGTTTGACCCTCGTCCCGCGGCATCCACTCCAGTGTGTCACTGTCTGACCGATCTGCTGTCTCACCTCAGCCCACAGTTCAAACACAACCTCGGTGCACTGAAACACAGGTGATGCTCAGACACACACTCGCACACGCGTTCACACTCGCCCGTTCGCTTTAGTAAGTGTTAATGTGTGTGTCCGCACAGACCGTCACTTCCGGCAGAGGAAACACTGTCCACTCCGGCCCGCACGCTCAGCTGGTTGGGCATCTCTTCGATTCATTCACACAAGTCCAGTTTCAGCGGTCGACTGGGTTTGGATCAGGAACTGAACACACAGGTACTTTCCACATCTGCCCTCACACACATATCATATCATATCAGGGGGTCAGATGTGGTCTTATTGTTAGAGCGTTGGGCTTGTGATCAGAAGGTTGCTGGTTCTAATCTCAGTGCCAGCAGGTCATGACTGTAGTGCCCTTGAGCAAGACACCTTACCCCTGATTGCTCTGCAGTAATGTGTCACTGTATAAAACTACTTGTAAGTCGCTTTGGATAAAAGCGTCTGCCAAATGAATAAATGTAAATGTAAATTACAATGTGTACATATACACTTTTATGTGACTTTAAAAAGAATATCTATCGTTGAGAAATTGCTCAAGCAACGTCGTCTAAAGCATTTAAGGTGGCACTGGACTAGATATAATTTCATTGCAACTCAAATATTGTTGTATTTATGTCTTCTCTTCACAGTAATTAATAAAGAATATTAAAACGGTTTTGTAAAAAATAGCTGCTGAAATTATTACCTAAAAGAGACCACCGGCAATATTTTCTGTTCTGCCTTAAAGCATCTGCGCACACGGCTATGATGTTCACCCCATCAGGTTCATTCACTCTTAACACACATCACACCACAGGAAAATCTGATAAGATAATCTTTAGAGCCGTTTATCAGCAAGAGTTTACTTACCATTGTCTGAAAGTCGAGAAATCGGCCCCAATATCTTGTGGCTTCCATTGTTATGCTTCATTTGTAAGTGTTTTTGGATAAAAGTGTCTGCTAAATAACTAAATGTTTATGTTGAACTGTTTGCTTTCCTACATTCTCCCAAATCTCTTTCTCTGTTTGTTAGAAGAAGAAACAAATATAAAGTAATTTTCATTACTATGGTACTCAATGGGGTCCGAGAACTGTTTGGTTATAGACATTCTTTCAAATATCCTTCTCTGTGATCATCAAAACAAAGACATTTGTACAGATTTGCCACGACTCGAACTGTTTTCCATCAGAATAATTGATTACGAATCAAATAAAAGGTAATACTATACAATAAGGTTATATTAGCTAACATAAACTAACAATGAATACTTATATCTACAGCATTTATAGTTCATGTTAAATAACACAAATAATCTTGAAATAAACTCAATGAATTAATGCTTTATTGTTCATTGTTAGTTCATGTTAGCTAATGCATTCACTAAAGTTAACAAATACATCCTTCTTGTTTATAGGGACATAAAAGAATCAAATGAAATTGTGCCTTTGCTCATTTATTGATAAGTGTCCTTCAAATTGTGCTTTCGTCAAAAGACCTTTGGTAACACGCTTGAACTTTACCAATGAGAACAATAATAGTATTTTGTCTTTCACTTCAAAGAAGGAGAAGGATGTGTTGGTCTAAAATAAGGAAAATATTTATAATTAAAAAAAAAAATTAAGAAACATGCATAATGAGATGGATGTTAAGATGTACATTAACCAAATAACCGAATTCAATATCTCTGGTGTGTTTTAGGCCCCAGACTGGAACAAAGAGATCCAAGCAGCCAGAGATCTTCCACAGAGAAGTTTAGAGGAGAGACTTCAGCGAGACAGAGCCTTACTACAGGTCTGAACCCACATATACTTAACTATTTTTTTAAAGCATTTTTTTACTGCTGACATTGTCTGAATGCAGAGACGCCCCGTCTTGTGTCCCTGCAGGTCAACTCTGCTTTCATAAGCGCTGTTACTCAGGCTGCCGAGAAAGTCATCGACGGTTTGGTCGACCCGCTCAACGATTCCCGCGAGGAACCCGCTTTCTTATGGGGCGGTGTGTTCATGAGCGTGCCGGCTCACGGTGAGGAGTGGCTGGGCGGAGAGCGAGGTCACAGGGCGGCTCAGCGTCTGGAACTGCAAGGGGTTCAGTGTTACAGCGACCTGGAAGGAGACCTCCAAAACCTACACACCATCCCCACAGCGCTGGCCGACTACCGCGGCGTCCGGCTGTCCGCGCAGGCTCTGGCACCCGGCCTCCAGGGCCCCGAGCAGGCTGAAGTTCCTAACGGGCAGTTATACGGATTCAGTGTGGGTCCTCTGGAAAATCCAGCGAGGCGGAAACTCCTAGAACTACTGGCTCAGTCGGCAAAGGCTCTCGCTCTGCAAAGACACGCGGTCCTGGGACCGACCGGCCATCAGCTGCCTCTCTTCACTTCTGTGGATGCCCAGGGAATTCTGGGGGCCGATGGTCGGTATTACCTGTTGGATGTGTACCGGATCATGCCTGCTGATACCAACTTTTTGGTGGAGGACGGTGATGGAGTAGAAACGGAGCAGGAGGCGGCGGGAGGTGATGGATTTCCTAGGCGGTACCCTCACGCTTTGTGTCGTTTACGACCGGAGCTGGTGAAGGCCTTCATTCAACACAAGTGAGTCTGCGTTTGTTTTTAAACATTGAAGAAACTTTAAACCTTTAAATCTGAAATCAGAGGTGAACATCTTTCTAACCGCAGTGTTTTTTTTTTGTTATATGTTAGACACGATCAGTTCTCAGCAGGCGTGAAAGCTCGCATGGAGGAGAGCGGAGGAGTTGAGGAGTGTATTAATGCCTGTGAGATGCTCAAACTCTTCGTTCTGATGTGGTCACTTGTGAAATGTTACAGATCTAATGGCACGTGTGTATTCCTGTTTTCAGGTGACTCTCGCAGCACAGACGCGGTACGCGGCGCGTGCAAAGATGTGGGATCTGTCAGCGACATCATCTTCGAGATGCGTTTCAACCCTAATGTCTTCTCACCAGGTCAGCTTAAGAAAAACTCTCCCTCAAAAACACATTCACATGCATTTACAATTAATAACACAGCCAAAAAGCACAAGGCATTGTGGGATTGACTCATTTATAATGGATACGTGCAGTGCTTCCTACTGACTTTTTCTTGATTCGGGTAGGTGTGAAGTTTCCGGATTCAGAGCGTGACGCGGTTGCGCTCCAGAAGAGATTACTGAAGGAGGCCGCATCTTTCATCATCAACGTGCAGATACCGGCATTTGTGAGTGTTGTGTGTTGGTGAATGTGTGTATGTTCTCACAGATGAGTGATGAACAGCATGTTAAAGCGGCAGTGTGTGTGTTTTCAGATGAACGATTGCATTCAAGGCCCTGACGTACCCATGGACGGTGCAACTTTACGGCAAGCTCTCCATCAGAAAGGAATAAACCTGCGATATCTCGGTCGAGTGATATTGACCATAAACCAATCAGATCTTAAGAATCAACTGAGACACATCACGGTAAGATCACACAAAAAACACTCGAATGATAATGGATATTATATTTCAGAAGATCCACATGAAAAATATTAAAACTGTTGCATACTGTAGTATATAAGAGTAATCTTACTATAGTATACCAATGTATTGCAAATCTATAAGCTGTAGTAAATACGGTAGTATACATAGAAGGGTTCAGGGTTTCACCCCAGTTAACTATAGTAAATATTTTAGTAAAATTCGTTCTTTTTTTCTTCTGTTATGCTCTTCTCATGTCTTGCCATGTTTCCTACAGAGGTTGGTCTTCACAGAGATCGCAGTACGCTGTGCCCAAAGGATATTCAATGGCTACATTCAGGTATTTTCATTTATTTGTTATAAATGTCCAGTGTATGAAATTTAGCGCTATCTAGTGCCGAGGTTGTGAATTGCAACCAACGGTTCACTCCACCCCTCCGTTTCGGAGCACTACGGTGGCTAAGATGTCGTCACGCTTTCCTTCTTTGCCGTATTTACGAAACTCGCTTTGTCGAGCCGTTTGTCCGTTTAGGGCTACTGTAGAAACAACATAATGAAACTATGTGTATGTAGATAGAAATAGCTCATTATAAGATCATAAAAACACAACGCTTCATTATGTAAGGTAGTCACCCTTCTGAAGACAACGTTATGTATATTGCATTTCTGTCAAAAGATCCTCCAAAAAATCACACACCTTTGGACCTTTAACATCAGAATTTTTTACTTTACAAAAATCAAAATGAGGTTGAGTAAATAAAAGTGACTGTAGTTCTTACGTTGTGTTTAAGGGGGTGGAGACGTCTAACATGTCTGCAGCCGTGAGTCATTTCCTCTGCTGCTTATTGGTGCCTCACTTCAGTTCAACATCAATTGGGGAGGAGCCTAAGAAGCGCTCCAGAAGGCGTGGCCGTGGAGGGGGAGGGGCTACGGATAGCACCTCTTGGAGTTCGCTGAGTGGCAACGAACTGTGGAGTCTGATATGTCAGGATGCTCAAGAAACCTACAGACTTAAAGAAGGACTAGGGTGAGAGATGTTTGTTAAAAAGAGCCATCTTTTCACCCGTCTCATATTGTTTGTTGTAGCATCATATTGTAACTTTTTGTCGCAGATCAAATGTGGATCATCTAGTCGAGCACTACGGATTGCAGAAGATATCCTTGTTGAGAGAGATGTGCTTGAAGACTGGCATTCAGGTGTTCTTTAACTTCAATTATATATACTTTGTTATTTTCTTACAGTTTATTTTTTATATTTTGTTATTTTTTAATGACAACCTAAAAATATCATTTCTATGTACAGCTTGCTGTTTAATATTAGAAATGATCATTCAGACTCATCCCTGCGAAGTGTCAAGTGAACGTTTTTAATTTAACTATTAAATATTTGATCAATCTTTTTATATAAAAAAATACTTGATTCTGATTGGGCAATTGTGTTTTTTCTGAGAATCAGCGCATTTGTCAAGAACCTGAAATTTGTCCCGCAGCTCCGTCTCAAAGAGTACACGTTCGACAACCGTAACAAGCCGCCCATCTCCTACGACGACGTGCTCAACATCCTGCCTGTCATCAAGCACGTAACCTTGACGACCGCCGATGCCACCAAGAAGTTCCAGGCAGCCCAGAGCAACCTTCAGAAAGGTACCCGTGGAAGTTCATGAAGTTCGTGCGCATTGTAGTGATCATATGGCTTGACAGCATCATTTTCTTCCTATAGGGTTATTAGAGCAGGCGTACGAGAAACTTAAAGAGGCTTCATATCTGTTTGGTCGTGTGTGTGATGATCTGCACCCTGAAGCCTGTCACTGTCTGAGTCTCCTGGCAAAAGTGGCGTATTTACAGGGCCGTCCCGCTGAGGTACGTGTACTCTTTGCTGAGTCAATGATTTGAATGATGGCATTTTTATATAATACAGCCTCTTAGGTAACTGATGGTTTGCCAGTTAATGAGCATTATGATTTAAGTGAAAGTATAAAAGCACTTTTGAGTAAACCGTTCTGCTCTGACACGCCTAAAACTGTGACTGCTATATATAAATGATGTCTAAATTAGGGACCGATTTACATTTTTAATCGAATTAATGAAATCTAATTAATCGCAATTTAATCACACATCACATTTGGGGCCAACATATAATTTAAAGCCATAATAAGACAATACAGAAAGTAGCTTCAGATGTTCAGAAATAGTCATTCAAGTTTGAAACGACATAAGGGTAAGTTAATGTAAATAAGTATAATTATCTATCACCAATATATTATTTATATTTGTTATTATTTAACTTTTTATTTAAAAACTGTTCAACTTCTTTGAAGAATGAATGCCATTCAGAAATGCAGTAAATTACTCTTTATGAATGAGCCGGTGATGAATTGATTCACCCTACTGATTCGATCAAGAAACGTATTCATTTAGAAACGAAACCACACTGCCAGACGCGCAACTCTTCTTGGGCTTTATATTCTTTTTATGTTTTCGTTGAAAATTTGGAATGTTGTCTATAAAAAATATCTTTAAATTCATTTCTTTGTTGTATAAAATCAACATGTGCACTCGTAATTTGCTGGACAAATAGCACTAGTATGAGATTGCGTTTATGTGATTGCATAATTAGATAAATATGAGACAAAAGCTCAATCCGGGTCATTTTTAGCAATTTTAGGTTCTTTTTCTGGCAGTATTCTGTATTTAATATCATTGTTGCCAGCATCATATTTTTCACCAGTCAACTGAATGAAATGTATGACCTACTTATGTCTGGGGCGGGTGCGTTAAGATTTTTAATTGCTGTAATCTTCCATAACACGTAAATTATAGTTAATGCGTTAAATGCACAGCCCTAGTAATGTGAATCTTTGACCATTTAGCATCATTTTCTCCCTCCATAGGCTCGTAGCGTGCAGCTGAGGGTCGTGGTCATCAGTGAAAGGGTTCTAGGATTCGATCATCCCAACACCATTCGGCAATACGTGAGTGAAGTTCTTACAGAACAACACAGGTGTGTTTCTAAAGATGTGCAGTATGTAATGCAGTCATGTCTCTTGTGTCAGGTGCTGTTGGCCGTGTATCTGTTCGCCGGAGGTGAAACGGCCCTCGCTCAGCGTTGTCTGTATCGTGCCAAAGTTCTTCTCTTGACGGTTCACGGCGGAGATCATCCTTACACCGCAGTCATCGATGCAAGTTACATTTAACGTATTTGAACTCGCTGAAGAGAACATCTTAGACCTCAGGTTTCCCAAGATGATCAAGTTTGGTTTGTGGTTTTGGGAATCTACTCCGAAACCAGCCAGTCCAGTGTAAACCAGCTTAAGCTTGTTTAGGATGTGTTTTTCAGCAGGGTGTATAGTGCCTACACAATAATCAAAATAAAATTTTTGTTCCCATTACATGTTTTGATCCTAAACGCTACTGTGATCCGTCGACTTTGTGCCTTGCAGGCGTCTCTTGGACTGATTCTTCAGGGAGAGCAGTCGCATCAATACCTGCAGAGTGCACTGAAAATCACCAGCTCATTCAAAGGAGACACAGACCTTACGGCAGCTCTCATGTAAGACGTTCTGATGTTCTTAAAGAGCTCAGATAGCAGGTGCACACTTCAGACGAAGACAAACTGAGCGTTAGTGTAGCCTAGAAGTATGAGAAGTTGATCGATGTTGAGATTTTTTGCATGGGAGGAATGACTTAACTTAGTTCCTTAGGATGTCACTGCCTTACAAGATTTAGTACAGAGCATAAGCTTATGACGATCATTATAAACCCAGACAGGCTGGGCTCTTATTTTTGTGAATGTACATTAAGTCTCTTTGGCATATTTCTGCTTAAATACATGTGAAACATTGATTTGAGAGATGCTATTTCTGATTTCTTGTGGCTTGCAGTCTCCATCTGCTGGCACAGAGGCTCTGTGTGTCTGGTGACTACAGAGGAGGAATGAACCTCGAGAAACAGGCTCACAGCATCTTCCAGAATAAGGTGAGCTTTTGTGTTCAGGTGAGAAGTTAGTGATTCGAGCCAAATGTACAATGGTGTTCTGAGATTGCTTGTATATTTTTCAACAGTGGGGTGAAGATCATCCCCAAACTAAATGCAGCTCAGAGTTCCTAAAGAACATTACCCAGCAGGCTGTGCGTGTGGAGCGGTCCATTCGTCAGGGGGGTGTGGAGCTTTGTGATGCGCTGCCTGAGGTAAGCTCGATTCGAAAACATCTTTTAAAAGAACCAAGGTGTGCCTTCCGTTTTGTTTTAAACGATCATTTCTTCTGCCATCTACAGAGTTTGACTCCGTCTCTGGACACCACACTGGAACAGCTCGCTCTGGTCAATGGTATACTCAAGACGTCATACATGTAAGGAACATCCCAAACTAAAATAAGAAAAGGATTGTGTCTGTGTGTATGTTTTACGAAAACAAATACAATTGTAAGCCGATAATCGCTTATTATAAATGAACTGTAACGTAAATAAAATAAGTTAAATACTGTTCCAGTTTTGCAGAATTGTCAAGTTCACATTCGGTTTATTTAGTGCAAACAAAACATAATGAATGACTTTCATTGTTGTTATTTAAAGCACAAGGATTATGGAGTTCAAAGAAATGCTTAAAGAAAAAAAAGCAGCAGAAGAGGCTGAAAAGGCCAAATCACAGTCGACCAATGAGAAAGAAGCTTCGGGGCTTCAGGCCAACGATGGAGAGGCGACTGGGGATGAGAAGACCAATGGGGAACAGGCGCAAGAGGCCACCGAAGAAAATGCAGAAAGTGAACGTGCCAAGACTGATGCAGTAGAGAAGAAATCTGACCAAGTCAATGTTAATGGTGAGATTGCCTCCCATCAGCATAACGGAGATTGTCCGACGAACAACGGAGAAGAGGAATGCCGATCAGACATCACCAATGGCGTCTCGACTAAGAGCCAATCAAAATTGAATAATATTACAATGTCTGCAGTGGTAAATGGAAACGAGTGTGATGTGAGCGAAGGCTCGGGCGATGTGAAGAAACAGGTTGAAACAGAGTGAGATTTTGAAGTATGTGAATGAAATGAAAGACATTAAAACATCTAAATTTTACATTTTTACAACTAACACAAGTGTGCAGTGAACATTTCTTTCGGTTTTGAATTTAATAAAATCTCTTTACTAGATTTTTACTGTCTTTGAGTGAATCCTTGTCGGCCTACATCAAACAGAAAGTTCTTTATTGCACAGTTTTCTCATCTTGTTCATTTCCATTTATTTAGCGAATGCATTGATCCAATGTTACGCAACATTTTGTCAAGAGCAAAAGAAAGCAAGCTAATAGCCGCCGCCTTATTCTACTAAAGAATAGATCAGTCGGTTGGTTAATAATTTCCCCCATCCAGACTGCTTTAGTTACATCGGCGAAAAATAAAAAGATTTTAGTTCAAATTATAATTTTTTCCTTAAAAAAGGGATGCACAGACATTGAGCATGTCTTTTCGGTGTCCCCCCGGAAGAGCTGGAGGAAGTGTCTAGGGTGAGGGATGTCTGGGCATCTCTGCTTAGACTGCTGCCCCCGCGACCCGGCCCCGGATAAGCGGAAGAAAATGGATGGATGGATGGATGGAAGACATTGAGCATTTATTTTCAAATGTTTTAATTATAATTCAATCCATCAAAATAATAATATAAAAAAACGTAATGAAACGTTAACAGCATCTTGTTTCACGCGTGTCTATATTCCTCAGCAGTGTTTCTCTCTCAGGATGATCTCGAGATCTGTGCAGTGTTGGTACAGCGGCTCTGAAGTCTCAGTCCACGTACAGTCTGCTAGTCTGTTCAGATTCTCAGGAGGGAACTGAATGAGCGCTGTGTCATTAAAGACATCCAGAAAGCGTTGTGAGCAGGGCAGAGACGTCTCCTCACATACACCGATCACCTTAAGATAGACGAGTCAAGGGCTGCAACCGGTCTCAAGAAAAAAATCTTACATTTACGGGAATCTAATGTGCATCTACTGTCTAAAACTCATAGGTCCGGTTTCACAGACAAGACTAAAATGAATCTTTGACCGGTCGTGACTCAATATAACTTGCTCTGAAATGTCTCAAAATATATCAGTGCCATTGTTTTGTCTTATGATGCACACCAGTATTGTATTCTTCTAAGGTATTTTTATAAAAGCGTCAAATCAACTAAGGCATAGTCCTGGCTTAAGCAAAGCCATGTCTGTGACACCGGGCCATAGAGCTTGGTCCATTTCAAAGGTGTAAGATGACAAAGGATACATTTGATAGACAGCAGTAATCTCTTACAAATTCTCTCTGTATCATCCTATGCAAATAAAAATAAATAAGTTATTTTATTTTGCACCTTGGTATTTAAATAAGATGTAATACCACATTTACCTCTCTTGAATGCCATGAAAACTGTTGCCTATAATAACAATCTTTGGCAATGTCTGAGGCGACCAGTTTTTCCACAGCATGTTGTTATACAGAGCTTTCCCACAATGCATCAGGTAGAATAGGGTAGGTTGACACACGGCTCGCTTCCCCTCCTGGTGAGTGTACAGAGACCATTAGAATGAAATGACGAGTGAAACCAATCTTTTCACTACAGTAAATGCGATCATTGTAGAGCTGCAACTAACGATTATTTTAATAATCGATTAATCTGTCGATTATTTGTTCGATTAATCGATGAATCGGATACAAATTTTTAAAAGCATTCATTTTCAACCCTTTATTGAAAAATAGAACTGACATTGCAAAACATATTTCAAAAGCTTTATTATTACTTATTATATTATTATTACAGCTGGCTGTGGTTTACATGATGCATTTCCCATCAAGAAGCCTCTCATGGTTTGCTGTTTTTTTCGGGTCTCTCTGATGGTCTTTCCTCTACCTCCGCTCTGCTTTTTTAATTTATTTTTTCTCCGCTATGCTGCGCGATCAACTTTTTTTAGTCCTGTGACACACTAGATGCGTGGCGTGAGCGTCTCAGAAGCCTGGCGTGACCGTTTTTAAATCGGCTCCCATGTTAACAGGTTAGAGCTTGCACACTGCCTGCGTGAGACGAGCCGCACGGAAAACGCGTGCATGCTAGGAATTGAATCGACGCCTATTTTTCACGAGACACGCAAGCGTGTTGGAAGCGTTTCCAGGCAAAATAGAATAAGAAAAGATGTTTATATGTAATTGTGTACATGAATACATATTAATGAATGCCATTTTGATGTTTGAAAGCTAATCATCAACCATTGATCGTATTTTCAAATTGAATTTCATTAAACCAACATCTACACGTTACGGGGTTTACATGTCCACTGTAGAAAACATCAGGACTTAAATCATGTTTATAATGCATTTTTGGAGAAACAACAAGTGAATATTGAAATAAATTATACATTAATATTCCTATTAAGTATGAGATATTATTACTAAAATGTTGCAAATGAATACTCCAATTAACTACTTTTTTCCATAAAATCTTCCTCCAAGAAAATGCTTAGGCTATATCCAATGAAAAGATACATTGCATTGAATGGGAATATTAATTTATGTCCATCTGAAACACATATTGCATAAAGTAAACTCGTGCATCAATTGATTACGTTACAACTTTAATAACATATCTGAGAATCATCTTAATACGAATTGTGGTTCGTATTAAACCCCAAAATGTATTGGTGACTGAATTATTTTTGTTTTTTATGCTCTTAACAATGTGATTAAAAATGGAAAAAAATATGACACACTACAATAACAACGTAGTGTGTCATCTGAGTGACGGTCCAACATCAGGTAATAAATCTACAAAACATTTGGAAATGTTATTTAAATAAACAGACAGCCTACTTACTCATTTTTCGGATTTTGGAAGGTGTAGGTTATGTGAAAAAAGTTTAAACTTGTCGTGAATACAAGACCCTTGTCTGTCGGCGGCCTCTCTCTATGTCACCTATAGCAGCAGCAGCGCGCCAGCGCCGCGTCAGGCACGGTGCTGGTGTGCAAAGATACAGAAAACACGACGCAGCCGCCACAGAGCTGACACGCAACAGAAACGCCACGCTCACGCCACTCAAACATGTGGCGCGCGTTATAGTCGCGCGATACAACGAATCGATAATGAAATTCGTTGCCAACATTTTTAATAATCGATTTTTATCGATTTTATCGATTCGTTGTTGCAGCCCTAGATCATTGTCTACCTCATTTTCAGTTAACACATGGAAGCCGAGCTCTCTGAGGGCATTGCACTCCGACACAGAAAACACAGGGTCATAGACACAACATCTTCCCACTGGAATCTGACAGAGGAAGAGAACATGTATTGTGTGATAAACATTTGATGTGTTGTGTTGTGTAGGCAAGGTGTGTTTGCTTACATGGAGTGTCTCCAAAAGCAGTAACAACATGGCAAGCTGGTATCGTGCAGATATGCAGGAGGCAAAGTTTCCCAAACCGTAAGACACACAGTCCTTAAGAGACACGTCTTCATTCTTCTTTGAGGAGACTGAAGCACTGGAGGCAAGATGCTCAGACAGGACATCTAAAGGTTGACAAATGAAAATGTGGTTTAAACTGCAGTCCATCGCACACTATGGATGAGATGTATTAAAAAATGACCCACTTCTCCATTGCAGCCAGAAGTCTTCTCCTCTCAGCTCATTCCTGTGACGTAAAGAAGGTTGAGTTTGTTTAAAGGGCACTTAGTGAACGAACTGCTATATGTTATAGTGAGTGGCAGACGCTCACATTGCGTTTATTATCCTTTGTTTATCCACTTGACACTCAGAGACCTGACGAGAGTCTGTTTTGTGCTGTTTTATTCGTCGGGAAGCGCCTTTACGACGTCCTGCTACCTGCCAGTCATCCTTACAAGCCATGTTAGCTAAGACTTGTCAATCAATCGCAAATGCACGATAATTATATAAAATCGCGTTAGAGAACATTTCGATTACTATGTGAATGCATTTTATATTATTGGCATTAGTGATGATATTTCAACTCAATGCTACGAATAGAATCGCTCTTGCGGGCATGAGATTGTTTATGTGTTACACTTTGAATGTTCCGATCGAACGCTGTTTCATATAAGCAGTTCCTAGGAGTTTTATAAAAACTTATAGCTTACAAAGACACATTGGTAAATTAAATTAATTATAGGTATTTGCTTAAAATACGTATTTTGTGAATTTAAGAGTGGAAATGATTGCAGTCAGAAACATGAAAAACCACTGCAATTTTATGCATTGTTTTGAATTATGATATCAACGTTGATTGATTGATTTATTATTACTATAAAGTTATATTTTTATGTATTTTAGCGTCGTGTTAAAAAATAACCAAATAGTTGTTTCGCTGAAATAAAAGTCCGCGGGTCACTCCGGCCGTTGCACGCGCGCGCGCTCGAACCGATGACATCTGACTAGATTGATAACCCGTTTTTTTGTCAAATTTATGCTTTTAAAAAAACTTTATATTGTTATAAATAAAACGAGTTTATCGTTTAGACAAGCGTTCAATATTTTGAAGAGTAAGTATTGAGAAAAATAATGAAGTTTGTAATCGAAGGGAACGGCGTTAAAGGTGTGCATCGTTTTATTCTCTAGTATCGTTTAAATACCGTTATTATTATATGATTAACTTTAGTCAGAATAGTTTATGTTTTTGAGAAATGTGTGTTTTATTATTGTCAGTGTTTGGGAAAGCAGTTCACGCCCTGTCGAGGATCGGTGATGAAATGTGGCTGGATCCTCTGGAGAAAGGGGTGATTTCTTTATTCATTACCTTTATTTGTTTATAGGTTATTTCTTTAGCATTTAAATTACTATAACAATCGTTAGTAAAATTCATAAATATAAAAGTATATTATGTTCTACAGTTTATCAATTCCCAAAACATTATAGTGTACATTAACAAAGATTACTGCCGTATACTACAGTTACTATAGTAAATACTGAAGTACGCTACGGTATATTTCATGTGGGTAGTAAGCTGCCTAGACAGCAGCACTAGGTAGTGACGTGCCTGCACCGATATGTCAATTTTGGCCGTTGATAGGAAGCCGATAACCGATATAGGCCTATTGGCCGATATACACTATCTAGATACAATACAATATTTATTTATAAAGCACATTTAAAAACAACCAAGGCTGACCAAAGTATTGTACAAAGCAAAACATAAAAATACGGGGCAGAACAGGACGATAAGAATAAACAACTTATAAAATAAGACAAGAATATAAGCAATAATCGTATCAGAGTCAATGAGTATTAAAAGCAAGCGAAAATAAGTAAGTCTTTATAGAAGATTTAATGATGGAAACTGAAACAAAAGACTTATATGAAAACATTGACTGCAGAAAACAAGGTAACCGTTAGTTCTCTTTTCCCCTGTTAAATCATATATCAAGCCAAACTTTATACTAGTTAAACATTATTTAAACATCAAACTTTTCTGGTACGTGTTTATTCAACAAACAAACGATAGATGTTCTTCCCGAGCAGCCCAGACAAATGTTCTCAATAGCCACGAGTCTAACAGATCTCAAGACAGAAAGCATTCAGACAGCAGTCTGATTCAAACCATATGCTTTTGTTCCTATAATTTACACATTCATAAATACTGTATCTGATCGCGACAGAAAGACAGAACTGTGCTGTATTTTAACTGTGAGCAGCTGAAGAAGTTTGACCAGAGGAAATCATTTATAGGATATAATATATCGGCCTAAATTGTATTATCGGCAGATACCGATAACATAAAAAATGAACGTTTATCGACCGATAGGGCTGATAATTTATCTTGCATCCCTAATTTAAACTATTTACCAGATACCCATCTCTCTCTGTCTCTCTCTCTCTCTCTCTCTCTCTCATTTGTAGCTGGCTGTCAGATCAGTTAACTCATCTCAATCAGCTTACGGCTGTTTTGTCTTCACACCTCTGTTCTTCAAGCAGTACATTCTTCAGTCAGACGCCCAGCAGGGCTGTAAAGCTGCTAAATGCAAACTAAACATGAAGGTAATGAACATTAACTGTATGACTGCCACTGGTTGACCGAGGACCTTCATCACGTTATCGTAAATATGTGAATGCTGTGCTGCGCAATTATCAACACAACAAACAAACCCACAACATACTACCATGCGTTTTATTTAAAGTACCATATAGTGTTCATCGATAATCAAATGTGCTTTCGTGTCATGTGTAGTGTGTGCTTCCTCTTTTCCGCTGTGTCGCTTGGAGAGAACGCGGTGTGGACAGATGCGAGATATCCATCAATATCCCAAACAACAGGGTGATGTTTCGGTTTCACTGCAGACACGGTTAGTTCATTTACAGGTACACATCTGGAGAAATCTGCTCAGAGAACGTTCTCCGTTCTTAATTCACACTGCTTTATAATTTATCGAGACGTATCATATTTGTATTAATTAACCTGCTGGGATTTATTCATGTGTTTCAGGAATAACTAAGACCTATAATCTGGGTTATCAGGAATGTGAAGCTTTGCAGGCTGTTTTCCCATCTCACCTCTGTCCAAACGTCCTGACAGCCCAGCCCAAGTAAACAAACCTAAACACATATCGAATATAATTATCATGCTCTTTAAAATGGTTGATTTAATGATGCGATTTAGCTATATTTCTTTTTCGTGTTTTTTCTGTTTTAGACTTTTAAGTGACATTGTGGTGCATTTCCCTGTTTCACAAGAGGAGGTCACTCTCTCCGTTTCCTCTGCTAAGATGTCTTTGAAGACCTTCTGTGAGGAAGAAAATTGTAAGGAAATGTTTGTATTATCAACTGCAAATTGCATTATCTAGATCTGACCGCCAAGAGGTAATACACTTGGACACAAAATTGGTTTAATCATGTAAAATAACCAGATGTATTTAAATATGTACTGATTTGAACATTAGTGAGGTCGTGCTACTACTGTTTAAAACATTTAGTGTAATATAACATTTAATTACACGCTATTTTTTCTGCTTAATTGTTATTATTTCTTACATTTACATTTATGCATTTGGCAGACGCTTTTATCCAATTATACTATACAATTGTTTCTGATTATGTGCTACTATCCTTAACTAGTAAGCTTGCATTCTACTTCTGACATTATCTTTATTTTATAAAATTTTGAGTAAAGTATTATTTCAAACCCATTTGCTAAGGAAATTAATTCACTACATGATATTCTAGGAACTTCTGTCTATTCAGATGTTGTACAGTTTGGAATTGCATTCATCATTTGTTTGATATCAGCCCGTATTAAAGGCATGAACACGGAGCTGTCGCTGCACCCCGATGAGTTTGATTACTTTCAGGTTGGAGTGGATTCAGCAGTGACCTTCTGCCTTAAAGAACTGAGGGTGAGTGAATATTTTGAATACACAAATAAACAGGATTGGTGTGTGTGTAAGATGCAAGCATGTTTTTATTAGATCTGGTCATGTGTATTTAATGGGCGAGTCTGTCCGTATTCATTTTAATAGTAATTTATTTCTGTCCCGGGATGTGCATATCCTATTCATGCCATCGTATATCATACATGTGAACTGAACAAACTGTTCTATAAACGTCCACCTAAACGAAATAATGTGCATTCATATTTTCACTGGAACATTTGATTCTGATCGGCAGGCTTCTGCAGTCTAATGTTTGTCCTGTATAGTGAAGTGTATCGTGGACCTCTGTCCCGACCAATTTCCATCACTGTGCTCATAGTACTCTACAATTATTTTCCACTCACATAATGCAGTAGTTTCAATGTCAGATCAAAAATTCATGGTATTTTACTGTATGTATTTATAACTAAAATCAGTGGCATACGGTAAGCTAGTGATTATTGCTAAATAAACATCTCGGGCGAGTTTTTTTTTATTCATTTGGCATATACATAAACATACAATGAATGATATGCAGTGAAATGTTTTGTGAAACACACTTCCCACAGTATGCAATAAAATTATACAAGTAATAAAAATATAGAATACAAAATCGAAAAGATATCTGAAAATGTAAGATTTAGAAAAGGTTTAGAAATTTTTATAAAATTTTTTTTTTATAGTTTTTAAACCGTAGATGTAGAAAATGATTCCTATTCCTCTGCATTCCTCCCCCCTTAGAATTCACTCCCTAGACTCATTTTACATAAAACACCCCAAAAACAAATATAAATATTCAGTATTTACTAAAAAGCAATGAAACATGAATATATTCATTTGCTTATCCAAGCTTATTTTGTACTCTTTTGCTCAACCTTTGACCGTGTTTTCCCGGGAAACCTGGTGGCACTGGAGTGTGACCCTGTAGTACCGACTCCCTTCATGTACACGACTGGCTGCGTGCCATCACGTCTTGGCAGACCACAGTGTGCTTTTGTCAGTCACTGATTCATTGAGACGGATGCTTGGACAGTGACCAGCTAACCTGTCACAATGAGTTACAGCTCCGTGTGGCACACTGCGGTCTGAACACACATGACTGACCTTCTCTGAGAGTTTAAAGACAGGTCAGATACATTCGTACAGATCAGCATGTACCTTGTGCATAAAACGCTGTACCAGACAGTCTTCATCTCTTGAAATTCTTCAGAATTCTGCAGGGCTTCCTCTAGTTGGCGCTCATGGTTGTCTTATAAATTCAGATGCTTTAATGCATAACCATGAATTATTCTGACACGACTGTTTATGATTATTTTATCTTTTTTTAGGGGTTTTTAAACTTTGCAGAGTCACATGGTCTACCAGTGTCTGGACAGTTTGGTGTTGCTGGACAGTAAGCAAGGATTCGATTTTCAACACTAAACAAGCATACAGTAAATGCATAAAATCTACTTAAACAAACAAATAAACTAAATAGGATTTTGCATTATAAAAAAGTTTTAAGTTTAGAGCTAAGAACGATCTCCATGATTTTGTTCTTGCTTTATTAAATTTGAATAATATTCAGTACATTAAAGCTGATATCTGATTGTTTGCTCTTTTAGGCCTGTTGCTTTTAGTGTAGAAGACATGATTCTGGGGGCCAATGTCGTGTTATCCACCTTAATGGATCAAAACCAAGAAGGTTCTTTATCCGCACCAGGGTGATTCATTTTAAATCTCTTATTTACAGGGACTATGTGTGTCAAATGTTGTCATATATGGGCGTGCTTGACATAAAAAAGTAAAACGGTTTAAACTCTCACGCACTCCCTGTAATATAATCCCAGCATTCCCTCCTGTGACATTGTGTCATATCTTCTTCATATAATGTTATAGCAAATTAGAGAGACTTTGCAAATGAAAAACCCCCACAACACGATTAATTTGCTAGAGCTGTCACATAATGTCCCTGTCTGAGCTTCGTCTGTCCAGCTGTGACGTCACTAGAGCTGTTTGTATTTGTTTTATGTTAGTGCGTGAGCATGTGTGTGATTGCACACATCTGGGTCACCTGTAGTCCGTCCCACGTCACTGCTTTATTGATTAAACAGTCGGCTGAAGGCAATAATCCATACCTAGAATATAAAGTTTTGATTTAGGACTTTGTGTGAGCAAGGTTTTATTTGTTGTGTGAAAGCTTAATATTTACATAATTTCAACAAAGTTTTGTTTTGTGTTCAGACAAAGTCTACGGTACAATAGGCCATTTGAGCTTATCTCGTTTGAATGAACAAACCTCCTCGAGCTCCTGAGAATGAAAATTGTCATTATGAATACAAGAATAAGTTGCGTCACCATTCAGTCATTATAAATCTTTTTTTTCCACTTTTTTCACAAACATTTCCAAAGTTAGTGGGGACCTATTTTTGAAGTGAACTACTCCTTTAATGGCATGTTTGTCCCGTGGGCCTCACTTCTGGTAGAGGGCCAGATCCCAACATAGTTTAGCCCCGCCCCCTGGGGTCCAATTCACATATAGACATGCATTCATGTTTCTTTTACATAGTCTGCCTCACTTTCACAGGGTGTCTGACGTCTGCAGTCCTTCACTCATGTCTGCACGTGCTTCTGTAACCGCAGCAGTCACGTCACGCACTGTTCAAAACTAAACTCCGGTGTCTGCTATGCTTAAAGACACACATGCACACATCAAACGACACAAGCATGTATTCAATAAAGTATTGCAATATACAATATGAAATACCAGTTTAATCACGTGAACAGATTTTGGTTTGTTGAACAAGGCTTGTACTTAAAGATTCAAATCAAAATTTAAATGACATAAACAAATCTGTACCTTTGACATTATCTGTATCTCTTAGGGATGATGGAGCAGTCTGTCCTGTCAAGAACACCACGACTGCTGTAGCAGATATCTCCTTCGGGCCTGCTGAGGCAAAGGGTGCTGATATTGTGGGTATCGTTGATGAGGAACGGGTAGCTTCCAGTCAGAACAGCGAGGTCTTTAGCCCAGCGCACCACATGAGCAAAATAATTCAGTTTAATCCAGTTGAAGAGACCCGGCCAAGATCAAGCTCAATTACACCGGTGTCACCGGCCTCCAGCCAGTGTTTTAAGGTATGGAGGTTTTTCTCACTATAGCCCAGTTAGCATTCAGCAGCATTGATTTATATTTCATTCATTTTCTGCAATAGCTAAGGTTCGGTCAGAACCCATTCAATCAGCTCTGACATAAATCACATTAAAAGATTTGACTTAAAACCCTCAAAGATAACTATGATTGTGGCCTGGGCAGAACTTCACAAGGCTTAATTTGTTGTTTTTATTTTAAAAGAAGTTGAATGACTTGTGGCTTCTGCAAACAACAACGGAGCTCATGGTGGGCTTGTCTTGAAAGGTTTTAAACATTTTCAAGTGTTTGGCTATGGAGAAAATGAATGATGTTGCATTCGCTGATGATGTTACTGTCAGAACCCTGCTGTTGAGTTCTACAGGGTTATGATGTGCTAGCTGCAGTTTTGTGACATTTAACAAAAGCGAAGCACAGAATATTGACTTTTTTGTGTCCCCATCAGATGCGCTCTCTGCTCTTTGGGGCTGTGTTTAGTGACGGAGGGGGCAGCATCACTGGAGATTTGCCCAGCCTGGTGTGTGCAAGTGATACAGAAGAGGATGGAGGGGTAGACGACAGACTCGGGTAACAGCGCACAGTTACCCGACACAGGTAACAGTAATGAATGGACTTGGAGACTGAACTGCATGATGTGCAGAAACTCAGCCTTGCTATTCTGTCATGTTATATTAACAGTTTGTTTGTTCTTAATTAAATTAAATTATCTTAAATTAATATGAAAACTGTTCTTTATATACTGCTGTCAATGGAAGACTGTTACGTTTTACAACCTTAGTTCTTTACATTTTATAATATATATATATTATAAAATGTAAAGAACTGTTTTAAGGGTTGGAATTGAAGATGTGTTTTCAATGTACACAATATTTTATGTCTCGTGATAAAACTGTTCCAAGTTTAAAACAATCCAAAAGCAGTAAAGGAGATGGATTTGAAGCTTGTCATTTTGTTATAAAGTGGAATGTTTACCTAAACACACAGTTCAACTAGATAAGCTTACCACGGAGATGCCAAAACTTCACAAGAAAAAACACCGTTTGGGTTGAAGAACTCTGTGTTCCTCGTGTCCTCCTCCGACTCACAGAAAGCATTGACTCACCACTTTAAAATGCTGTCCGGATGTCTTGAAACGATTCTTACATAACACTGCAGTAATTATGGGTATCGTCTCGCTGCATTATCCAGAGAGAGAGCCTTGGGTTTATCTCCACTATAATACTGCTGGATTTCAAAAGAAATGTGAGCTTGACATATTTTGAAGTTTGACGAATGAAATCATAGCTGAGGTATCCTTTTCTCTCATCGCATTTTAAGTCGCATAGCTGTGAACTTCTTAGCTGAATCTACAGGGTCACTGCTTATACGTTGGTTTGCTGCTGCAAACGAACATCCGCAATCTAAGTACTTACTGGCGACATGGATGATATTTCACTCCATTGTTTTCGGATTAACAATTTCTAACTTCATTGAGCAAAAAACGAAGAAGCTATAACTACTGTGATTTCAGCAAACCAAGTCAATTTGTTTTGTTCAAGGGAAAGTTCATCCAAAAATAAAATTCTGTCTTTATTTACTCACCTACGAGTTGTTCCAAATCTCTATAAACTTCTTTGTTTTGACGAACACTGAGAAAGATATTTGGAAAAATGCTTATATCACAGCAGTTCTTGGACCCCATTGACTACCATGGAAGGAAAACTTACTTTATCGTTTTTTTGTTCTGTTGAACAAAACAAGATATGTAGAACAGGAAACAGTTCTGGGGCACTTTTTACTACCGTTGTCATTTCCTACTATGGTGGCCAATAACGGTTTGGTTACAAGCATTCCTCCACATATCCTAGAGATCGACTTTGGGTGAACTGTCCCTTTAATGTTATTGTTAGTTATCTTGTACCTGTATCTTGTAATGCTTTATTAACCCGAAACAGAGAAATTGTAAGAGGAAGGTTCGCTTTAACCACATGTGTGAAAAGCAGAAGTAACACAGAACATCCAGATGTTAAAAAAATATACCTTTATTAGATCATGTGATCCATCACATACCCACTGAATGCATTCACAGATTCTAGCATTAGCCTTGTGCGTAAACGTCTCGAGGGGTATTTCAAATGAAAGTTTACAAAAAAGCGAAATTTTTAAACAGAATCCACACAATTATCAAACATATTCTCATGTTCTTCTGATGTGCAATGACCTACACTTTCCAAATGCATGTGACGAATAAATATACAGCCGGTTTCCCAAATATCTACAGCTCCTAAACGTTTCTCTCACTTTCACACACGCCACAAAATGTAAACCTCTTAAAAGTGGTTTAAGTGGGACTGTTCTTTCCTCTAACCACATCCCACAATCCCTTGCAGTCTCTTGCGCTTGCTATAATTGCTACGAAACTAAAGGGGGGACGTAATACTGTTTTATTATTAATTAATATTAATGTAAAGGTTTCTAAGTATGTCTCCAAACACAGATTAACTTAACAAGTTGTTATATGCTTTGTTGAGCAGTTTGTGTGCCAGTATCATTCAGTCAAACAACACATCTATACAATCATGTAAACTTGTTCTCTTAAAGCTCCAAAAGCTTATTTCATCATAGATCATTCATCATTTCTATGGTTGATCTTTAACGGTGATGCTTTTTGGTTGCTAAACGTTAAAAATCGATCCAGTACAGCAAATGGCGATAATTGAAACTCTACAAAATACAAACAGTTAATAAACTAATGAAGAATTTGTTGTAGTCATGTGTGCCTAACAACCTCAGATCTCTGCCGGTATCCCAGCCCATATATGTCCGTCTATAACATGTAGGTGTATTTTTAAATGGAGACTTAACAAGCAAAATCACAAGAGATGTATTGAGAGTATCTCCCTTGACATTTTGTAAAAATATACACACAGACTCCCCAAAGTAAACTGATCTAAATTTAACATTACGCTGGGGATGTTTATCAGATTGTTATTCCTCGCTGGTTCGCTTTTCTTCCCTGATTGATGGACATCATTATTTTCCCCTCTTCAGCTTCATGACCCTATCAGCCTTAAACATTTAATGCAGCCCTTATCAAGCTCAACGAAAGTAGTTCCTCAGAAGTGACAAACACAGAATTTATTACAGCAGTCTTTATCAACATGAGGAAGGTGGACTTTTACTTTGTCATGAGCCTGCTGACAAAAGAGAACGTCATCATTAAGTACCCAACCAATAGAAGGGCTCTGTCGGAGAGAGTACAAGAATCCTGCCAGCAGGAAACAGCCGACCGTCCAGTGTCTGCGAGGAAGACGAAAAGAGAAACTTTCCGCAGCCGAGTGTCAGTCTGTGTACTCCGCCACAATTGACAGCAGAACAGTGATGTCATCTGGCTTTCCTCCTAAGAAAAGAAAACAGAGACAGTTACCAAACGACTACAACATTGTTCTATAGGAGAAAGTCCAGAGTTTTATTCCTAAAATTCCTATTTAAATCATCGTTCAAAAAGAGGGTAAGACTTTGTAATAAGGTTTCCTTAAAAGAGCGGATCAAATATATTTGTGAATACGGTGGCACAACTTACCCCTAACATTCAGTCCGTTATCGCAGGCAAACTGTGCAAAAGGAGACATGTAATTGGGGTCGTATGCCAGAACATGGGCCTGTTCAGCAATACTCTTGGCAGTTTGCTGGATGCTTTCATAGTTGGCGTTCTAGGAACAGAGCAAAACTCATATTAACATTTCTGAAAAATACTAGAATACGTAAAAATCTGTTACTGTCGCAAGCCCAAAAATTCTGCTACCTTGAGCTTTTTGAGTTCTTGTAAGATCATGTAGTCTGGCATGTTGTCAAACAGGCCGTCTGTAGCCGTGAGGATGATGTCACCCAACTGGACATCAAACGAAGAGCTATCAGCGGCGTCAGGGCTGTGACAAACCAAAAAGCGCTATCACTTTACATTCAACAGGAACAGCATATTGAACAGCACAAGTTGAGAGGAATAAAAGCAGTTCTAATCTAAGAAGCTTGTGGCTTGATCCTCATTACAACATGAGAAAACATGTAGATCAGTTGTGAAGTGTCTTGTTGCGTTCCAGGAAATCTGGATCAGACGTTCTGAACAGTGGCTGACAGTTTCTCTGTCATTGCCAGACGCCCCCAGGTCATCTTCTTTAAACTTAATACTTGGTTGAAATGTTAAATTCAGAGAAACTGTTTTAAATTAGAACAGCGTTAAAGTATAAGTCGCTTGGCCTCAAAGCACTCCATTAGTTTGTCTTTGAGACAGAAAAGGAGAAGATGGCGAGATTTACAGAGGTTGTGCTAAGGTTGTCTCCACTTGGCAACCGTGATAATGTGTCTGACAGGATTTTAACTGACAGGACGCATATGATACCAGGAAAGACACACAACCCAGGGTCAGTAAGTACAAATTATTAAAGTCTTTTAAAATTCCACCTTATTAGCATAAGAAGATATTTACAATAACTATGAACTTTGCTTATCATATAAGATTTTAGAGTTGAGACCGATTGTTTTGTGTATAAAGTTTGGTGCACATATTCCATTAAAAATGTTGCATTGCATCAAAGCAGCTTTACATGGAAAAGAAAACACAAAAGATGAAAATGTAATGTAAAGAGTACAAACACACCAAATAAAAGGAGTGCTAATGGAATTTGCAGAAGTTAATATAATATCAGCCGTCTCTGAGTGAGCAAGCAAACACGGCAACAGTTGTGAGGAACCAAAACGCCAATTATGAATAAATGGAGAATAAACCTTGGGAGAAACCAGACTTTGCCAGGAGGGCCAGTTCTCCTCGTAGTCAATTGTTTTTGGAGCAATAAGTCAATTTTGAGCCACAATTAGCAGAGATTGTTCTATACCCTAATCTTTGTGGTAGACCCTGCTGTTTTCACACCGAGAGACTCATTTCTCGCCTGCGGGGACTGATAATCCAGTGGAGTTAATAACCTTAGACTCTCAGGGTGACGATCTCATCCCGCTTTAATACTCTCAGCAGGGAGATTATCATCACACGAGTCCAGACAGAGACGATCATTGCATAATCAGAGACTGATTATAAACTCTCATAACACTACAAACAGCTCTACCTGTCACTGAGGACAGAGCCCTCTGCCTCCGGCGGGGCGATGGATAGCTGGAACGGTGTGTTAAAGTAATGCTGCTGCTCATCGGACCGGTGGACCACTTCTCCTCCTCTGACCACCAGAAAACCAGAGTCGCCCAGATTGGCTGTGTGCAGTTGATGACTCTGTCTGTCCAGCACTACGATACACGCCGTACTGCTTCCTAAAGACAAAAATTATTAGTTTGTCGCATTTAAGACATTCTAAAGTCTTTCATTTCATTAATGAACAACAGTGTTAGGGATGCTGTCAACTATTGACTCCAGAACATTTCTTTGAAAAGCCAAACCCCAAACACTTCATATTACTTTAAATCAGGGCAGGGACTGTTTGAATCTGGGAAGATTTTGTACAACAATATAAACTTGTGACCCAGTGGACATGATGTCTGTGACTCATCAAGCCTACAGTCTGTTTTTGAGTGCAATGACTAATTTCTGCCCAATTCACTCCAGTTACAGTTTTGATCCCATCCTGGAAAAAACAGAGCCCTTCCCAAAACCAACTTCCTTCCCAAGTCATGAAACATTCTCTTCTTGAATGGCACAGAATGTCTTCTGGCATAATAACCATTCCACAGGTTTTCACCGTATAGAGTCCTGCATGTTGGCGCACGCAGAGCTAAGAAAGGTGCCCATAAACTGTAACTACACGCTGTAGCTTCATGAAACAAACAATTAACTAAGGTTTAGAGCCTTGAAGGAGGCATCACACAACATTTTATTGAAACAGCATGCGACAAATCTTCTTCAATTGAAGATTTGTTTTCTTTTAAATATGTCCAGCAAATGAAACAAAATCTGCTGTGACCACACCCTTAATTTAAAATCAACCATAACAGCTGATTATAATCTAATGTGACCAGTTGCGATTTGGAAATATATTTGTAAGGAATAAATTCAAAAAGAGAAAAACTGCTCCACAGGTCCGTAAATACAATGTACTCATGTATCCGTATATTCTTATGCTGAATGTGCTCACCTAACAGCGGCACTTTGTTCTGAAGTAACTCATAGTAGCTGGTGGTGAGGATTCCCACCGGGTTGCTCGGCACAAATCGTCCTTCTTTAACCAATCGTTCACACGTCCTCATGAGGGTCCCAGAGAACTGAGAAGGGTCCACCCCGTAATCTCGCCAGCCCCCCACTCCATCAGCCACACCTGCAAAACAAACATGATGACACACATTATTTGTTATGAATGTAGTTTGGATTACACAAAAAGGCCACAAGGGCATTACGACATGACTTTAATATTGTATAATTAAATAAGTAGTAAAGCAAAAATAACTATACTTTGCATAAATGTGCTGTTATTAATAATAAAATATATTGTGGTAATAAACACGCACAGTATTTTTTTGGCCACTGCACATGAAGTCCGAAATTTCTGCACGTTCAAATATAAATACAACATCAGGTTGTGTCAATCACATTTACAGACTGCCTCGGATATTTTCGTCCGTCATAACAAATTTGGACTGGGTTACATTTTCTGCGTTTTTCGCATCCGCAGCATTTTGAAAGGCGTTTTGATGATTCAGAGACACCATAAAAACAAGCACATTTATTTATTTATATTTTGATTTAAATATTATTTTTTTTAACAACATTTAAACCGGTGTTTGTAATATTACACCATCACAACAAAACTCCCAGTAATTTATTAAATAATAAATAACTACAAATATATTATCACATGCATAATTGTGCTACACGTAACTAACCATGATATAAAACGATGCATACAGTGGTCATAAAATACTGCTCATCGCTAACTGTAAATATCTGAAAAAGAAGCTACAGAATGAAATGGCATCTGTGCTTCTTTGTAATGGAAACAACGGACTCTGATGTTAGTGTACTAACCCTGCAAATACCCTGCTGAACTTTCACTGTCACTAGATTATTTATTTTTACTCATACAGTACAGTGTTTTATGTAACAGAAATGCTGCTTCAAATCATAAATATGATCAAATGATTTGATTTGTCTTGTATATTGACACTTAAAGCAAACATCAATGGCCCACACCACATAAGGTCATGTGCTTTAGCCAAATCAACCGAACAGACAGAGGGAATTTTCCTACAACTTGCTCCCAGCGTCCCAGACAATACCCAGGAACACTTGTTTGTGACCATACAAGGCAAATCCTGCAGTTTCTCATTGCATCCTCGTGTGATCTCGCCTCTTAGAGTACCACTGGTGCTGTTTACATCTGTTGGCTTGAAGTTCAAGTTTGCACAGCGTCTTATTATCATTTTACACAATACCGAACCCTGTCCATATAGTAAATGTGGATGTGCTGATATTTCTTAAAAAATATAAAAGTTAGGAAAAGCACGGACAAAGTCTTTGTTTGTAGTAAAGAGACTTTTTTCTTGTTATAAAACGGCAATTTAGTTTTTTGACATAAAATACGACATTTTGCAACATCAAGGAAATATAAAAACCGGGCAGTTGTTCTTTTTTAATTTGCCTCAACTCATTCTGTAAAAATAACCGTGACTAAAATCGCATCTTGCGATCAATCGTGAATCGCATCGTACACTGCGCATCAAGACCGTTCTCAAAACATATACGCCCACTTTTCCACTAGTGTACGAATAAAGGTGGAAAATAAAGTGCATTACGACCACTCTAGTCACATGAAGAACCTCGCACTCACTTTGTAGTAAAATTTGTTTTAATGACAGTTGGTTAGCCTCGAACTCGTTCTCATAAACGTGAGTTTGACGTTGATTGAAAACACACGAGACGCGGATTATCACTGTTGCATAATAAAATATAATTTCATTTATAAAAAGGTTATAATCAATAAAAATGTATTCCGGTAGATCAACGATATATCGCACTGCGTTACAACGCAAAGGTCAGGGGTTCGAATCCGACACTGATAACTTGAATGCATTTTACGTCACTTTCGTAAGTCAATCTTATTCGTATTATGACAAAAATATAAGTTATAAAAGCAGTCACTAAATGAGCCAGTAAACGGAGTTTATACCTTTACAACAAGTGACAGTCGCACCTATAGCAAAACGATTTGCGGCGACGGTGACGTCAGAGTCGATTCTGACACGAAACGATACTCGACTATCGTAGTGTGTATTTGTATTTGTATTAAATGTAACGTTACATAGAGCGAATTGTGTGTAAATAAAACAGCAGGAGCATGCGTGCAGACCACTCACCTAACACATCGGCGGTCCTGTGTCGCGCTATAAAACACGCGTCGTCTCCATAACACATGCCTTTCTTCAAGATCCCCTTCCGAAAATCCTTTCCGAAGCCGAAGCTGGCGGACACCAGGCTATAATCGCGGCCGTCGGTTTGAGAGAGTCCGCCGATGACCGCCCGGGCCACCAGTCTACCGTACGACAGAACGGACAACATCACCCAGTCCGGGCAATAACAACAGACCCGCGGGTCTAGATGATGTTTGAAGATACGTCAACGCTGCTATCGTGACAAAAGAACGTTACAAAACCATCCGGGTTTCAAAATAAACGTGCGCGTATCTTTACATTCGCGTTAAGATCTCCATGTCGGTCGATTAGATGTCAGTCGGGATATCCGAAAAGATCCGGGTTTTATAAGTCACTTCTGGCGACGAACCTCATCGCTGCTCTCGTGCGCTCGCATCGGTTCGCGAACTGCCGAAGAAGGAGAGAAGGCCGCGACATAGACCGTTCTGACGTCACGCGCCGTTACGCAAACCACGCCAAAGCTTATCTAAGTAAGGTCTCTGCACTCGGCAGACATTTGCAGTCATATAAAACCGAGCCCTATCTACTTTAATAGTGACGTCACGATGAAACAGTAATTTAACTATAAAGAAAATAACCCTGATATCAACTTAATCGAAACTTCTGTTTCTTTAAGACAAATTACGCAACAACAAAAAACTCAGCGCATGCGCAAAACTGGACGGTTCTTGAGCCCCTTTTTGATGATTGGCTCTTTTAACTAAAGGGCGGGACTAACTTCGCTGAGCGTTGCACTTTTCTCCTTTCACAGTAATATAGCTACAGCGTCGTGTTAATATATAGCATATAGTCTTTTCTGACGTTTAATATGAAGAGTTTGCTTTCAAAATGATAAACTTATCTCAATTTTATAACTGAAATGAAAAAATCATGTTTATTTGTTGTGCAGTCCGATTAATATCAATCAAACTGCACTTGGTTTGTTTGGATTTGAGCCACAATAACACAATACAACACAACAAAAACATGTTAACATTATAAAAAAAGTTATCTTTGATATCAAGTTTTGGAAACAAACTTAGGGTTTTAAAATATTTTTGAAAAATTTATAATTACACCTATAATGTATAATTTGAATGTAAAATGTGAAATCGTTTAATAACTTCATGCACACTTTCATTCTATTTCCATATTTCATATTATTTTGAATTCTTTACCATTATTGTAAAAACGTTAACAGTCGAACGTAGAACGTGTTATTTTTTCATGAATTGGGCCCATTTCATGAAAAAATTGCTCACTTACAATGACCCAAAAATAAAAGATCTGTCATCATTTACTTGCCTTCGAGTTCTTCCAAATCTCTATACATTTCTTTGTTCTGATGAACACAGAGGAATATATTTGGAATAATGCTTGTAACCAAACAGTTCTGTGATCCCATTGACTACTATTGTAGGGAAAATTACTTTATAATGTTTTGTCGAACACAAAATAAGATATATAGAAGAATGTAGGACAGCGAACAGTTCTGGGGCACATCTGTCTACCATTGTAAGTCACTTTGGATAAAAGCGTCTGCTAAATGACTAAATGTAAATTGTAATTTCTCCTTCTATGGGAGTCAATGGGGGCAGAATCTGTCTGGTTATAAGCATTCTTCCATATATCTTTCTCTGTGTCCAACCAAGGAAATGTATACAGATTTGGAACAACTAGAAAGCAATTCGTGACAGAATTTAGGTTTTTGAGTGAACTATCCCTTTAACAAAATCACACAAAATGTATGTGGTGTGACAGGGTCCAAGACTGTGAATAGAGCATTGCGGTTAGTTTTGAGCATTAGCTGCATGTGGAAACAGCTTTACTCGGGTACAGCTTGTGAACTTTCAAACCCCTGGTTCAGGTCCAGGTGAATCATTTCTCTGCACGTGCCAGACAGAGTTCAACTGCAGGTGCAAGTCAGTACTCGGCAACATGTTTCGTAATAGAGCTCTAGCATCTTAAATTGAGTGTAAATATGTTGACTTCAATGTCAAAGTCCAAAATCAGAAAGTTGTTGTGCTCGGTCATTCAGGATCTGAATACTGATGGGAGGGAAGCAGATTTAAGTGAGATGGTGTATTTTAGTTCTTTAGCGTCATCTAGTGGCAGCACTTGTGCAGTACACGAACAGACGACTAATGGAATACACAGAAAATCGGCCTATTGTACTATATTGAAAATGTACTTGACGCAGTTGTCACACGAAGAGGAATCTTACCAGATAAAATATTACGCCATTTAAACGTTTCCTTTAAGTGTCTTGCTGTTTCACATATTATATATTTCAATATTTCAATTTCAAGGTACTTTATTATATATTACATTATATATATATATATATATATATATATATATATATCAAACAGGTTGACAGCTGCAATGCAAGTAGGCCTAATTGTTTTTTCCCAATCGTTTATTTCACACAGGTGTTTTACCTGAACAACCACACGAGTAGTCTGACATCCACAAAGTGTCCACAATACTGTGCTTGTCTAAACTTCAAATGTGCAAACGTCTGATTGCAAAGTTTCCCTTTTGTTGCTTTTCATTTAGTTTGTTTTCATGAAATATAACATGTAACCTTGTGAAGTGTCGGGTCAGAATGAAGTGTATGATTCAGGTCGTTGTAACGTCTTGCTGGTGAAATTAAACTCGGATTCTTTTGTGGTATAAAGCCTTGACAGCATTTGTGTTTCAGAATTCAATTCAATTCAATTTGATTTATATATCGCTTTTCACAATGTGCATCGTTCCAAAGCAGCTTTACAGGGGAAAATAGAAACCTTAAAACACAAAAAGGTCAAACTAAATGGTGTTTATATAATAAATAGTAAATAACATCTAATAAATGCAGTCTCCCGGTCGTTTATTTAGCATATTTTGCATTTAAGTAAATGCTTTATGGAACAGTAGTGTCTTTTGAAGGGTAGAATTGAAAATATACAAGATTGAAAGAGCACAGGAAGATCTTAACTTGTTATTTATTCAGTGTGATTGAACCTACATTTATTTTTAATGTCCGTCTTATTTCATTTGTATTTGTGTGACTGTAATGTTAAATGTCTGTATCTACTCAGACAGTAGATGGCAGTAAAGACCACTGTTTAGAATACAGAGACTACAGTAACCACTCAATAATTTGAGCCATGCATAAAACCTCTTATTATCATTGCATTATTTAACACAATATCAACGTGTCATGTGAAAACAAATGCTGGAGCTTTTCTCACAAATAACGTTTTATTTAGCACGGCATATCATTTGGGTTCACTATTAAAATCGTGATTTTGCCACAAAAACATCCTCTCACATTTGAATTGAAATAAAAATCAAAGCCAGCTCTAATACGTTTAATATGTTTATACTAACTCTGAATAAAGCTTGTTTTGTAAGCTGATGCATGGATAGGAGATTTATCACTCCTGGTCTTTCTCTTCTCCATGTGTGATGATGTGGACCAGATTCTTATAATCCAGATTACCCGCTGCATCTGGAGGGAACGCACTATACATCTGCTCCATCTAAGGAAAGTTAGAAAAAGAATGTGCTGTTACTCTGGACGGATGTGTAAGCTTACACAAAATAAATCAAGACAGATAAACGCAAACTTTTTCTATTCGATTTACGAGTATTGTGACATACTTGTGAACACACAATGTTTAAGACACCAAACAAGTGACGTCAAACCTCCTCTGGAGTGAATCGGTCTGCTTGTGTCGTCAACATCTTTGTCAAACTGTGGGGCGAGACAAAGTTTTGTTAAACCCCAGATAGACCATACGACAAAACCTGCTTCATTTTTTACACGGATGCGTATTATTATAAATGTCCTCACAAATCCTTTTTCAGTGTCCCCTTTCCATCACTGTCGAACACTTTGAAAGCATTCAGGATTGTCTCTTCTGCATCTGCTCCTGAAAATATTGAGAAATGTTGAGAGAGAGAGAGAGAGAGCGACACGCGAAAACTTCCCCCAAAAAGTGCAAAGATTCACGCAGAAATCCTACTGGAGTTTCAGAAATAATTGAAGACGATCCTAATGGGAATATTCATATAGGCTAATACAAGATCTTTCAGAACGCACTGTTCCCAATTGGGCTTCTATGACTGTAAAGGAAATTACATTTTTAAATTACTTATAAAATGAAAGTAACAGCTAATCCTCCTATTAAGATCCTGCCGGACACACAGAATTCATTTTCACTGGATTCTTGCAAACATTTTATCATCACGTTTACCTTTCAGCTTCTCTCCAAACATGGTGAGGAAGACGGTGAAGTTAATGGGCCCTGGAGCCTCCTTCAGCATCTCATCGATCTCCTCTTGCTTGACGTTCAGACGGCCTGTGGAGACGGGGGTCAGAGGTCAATGCCGCTGTCAGAAAGCTCCCTCAGCCGGCACGCAAAAGGACAGCGACGCACAGCAGAGATTAGTAAAGCCCACCTAAAGCTGCGAACGTGTCCCTCAGGTCGTTCTTGTCGATAAAGCCATCTCTGTTCTGGTCCATGATTGTGAAAGCCTGAAGCGGATGAAAGAGAGCAAATATAGTGGATGAGTGAGAGAGAGGGACGTAGTATGTCTGATGAATGGCGGACGTGCTAAAGATTCCTTAAAAAGTGATAATTTGTGCATTTTGTGTCTGTTTGTGATATGTGAGAGAGAGGAGGAGAGAGAAACCATTCGTCTCCACGCTCCCGTCACTGCCATCTCGGATCAGAGTCATCCTTATCCTGTTTGTCGTGATCTTTTCACAGCTGCTTTTAGACCAGAGACAACGTCTGTCCTGCTGCATTCTCCACGCAACTTCTGCAGGCTTGACAGCAGGTTCAGTGTGTGTGTGTGTGTGTGTGTGTGTGTGTCTAGGGTGTAAATCACTCTGCTGTGCTAATCGTCACTGACAGATTCTGAATTATTCACGAGCGATGATGAGCGATGACATATTGAAGTCACATACGGGAATCTCGCCGTGCTTCTTCAAATGCTTGACATCACAGCGAAACAGGCCTGATAAAGAACGCCGTCACGGCCATTAGAGCAGAACACTTGTATGGTTTGTACCTCTTTGAACTCCTGGATTTGTGTCTGCTCGAACATGGAGAAGACATTTGAATTGGCTCCTTCTGTCCTCTTCTTTGCTTTTTTGGGTGCCTGCAAAAGCACACGTGACAGGTTACATAAAAATACATAAAGTATATAAATAACACATATAAATAGTACTTATGATATATGAATCGTATACTATAGACTATGTTGTGGATTACTTTATGAAGTATTCATAATAATAAAACCAAAGAACACATTCATATCAAATAGGTTTATTTCACAAAACAAAATAGCTTTTAATAACTTATTAAGGACAAAAGGATTGCATGGAGGGACTTGCAGCGTTTATTTGCTATCGCTGTCTGTATTCTTAATGCCGGTGTGAGTCCACAAAGTAGTTTAAAAAATGCACATATTGGGCCTCATTCATGAAACACTTTTGTTTTGTAAATCGTTGGAAAATCATTTTAATATGAATTTTCGGATTCATGAAAATGTTTGTATATTCGAAATGTTAGACTGCTCCATACCACGTGTCATGTGTACAATAGCACGAAATGTTCTGTATTACATTATTACATTTAGTCATTTAGCAAACGCTTTTATCCAAAGCGAAAAAACACATCTCCCCATTTACAGGACGATATGTATTTCTATATGTATTTCTTTTTTACATTGACATTGTGTTTTTTGTACAGTAGAGGGTGCGTACATTCAATTTTAGTCTCTGGTTTTTTAAGGTGCTCATGTAGCAGTTTGAGAATCATTGCTCGTATGTTGCTGGTCTGTTTTCGATAAAAATGAGAAATTTCAGATGTGACATCTTAGGCACAGTTGATGCTTAAACGAAGCTCTGAAACTGCTACGATGTGAGAAATAAATGAGTGTATGTGAATGTGAATGTACGGGCGCTGCCCTATGAAATGTAAAATGAGCTCAAAGAGTGCAGAGCAACGGATCAGATTTGGGATTATAAACTGGCGCTGACTGTTGACGCTCTCGTCTCTGAGCCTGCTGATAGATAATCTTACCAAGACAGGATTAATCACCACTATTTACACTCATGCCACACAATCTGGAAAACATTGCGAGATGCATTTCTGATCGGTGACATCACAGGACAGCTGCGGGTCGGTCTTCGGCCTGGATTACATTTTTACATTCGTCCTGTAGACGTGAACTGCAAAGTGTTTTCTTTCAAGGGTATTTCCAAAAGTTTGAGCTTTTTCATTGCTAATGGGAGTTTTCATTTAGGTATCCATTTCGACTGCGTTGTCTCCCCAAATTTTTAGGAGAAATGAATTGTTGAATTGTTGATGTACAGTATGAGTGTAGAGGTGTAATGTTAATATGCAAACGCCTGCTCATATTATTTGATTTTAAAAGAATTAGATGAGACATGTTTATGTTGTTGAGACTTTAGATGTTCGAATTCATGATTTTGTCTGTAAAAAATGATGCTTTGACTTAATACGTGCACCATTTTTGCATCATAGTTTTAAAGTAAATTCAATTTAAGGAGATTTTAAGTCAAAATAATAAGAGTATCTTTGTTGCTTTTACACAAATATATTAGTTTATTTAACCCTCTTTACTTAAAAATGAAGTAGCACGAGTTCAATAAACTTACAGTGCTCACGTAGGCTGTACTTAAATATTTCATTCATTTGCTTTATTGTTCATATAGCACAGTGAAGAATGTTATTATATCAAACAGTATTGAAATCATCCTTGACTGATTTGATGTCAGTCATTGACTGATTCTCCACAGAAGCTCACAACATACTGTATTACTGATGTGTGTCTGTCTTCCTTAGAAACATGAAGGGTTGAACAGGGTCCATGCTTACCAAAGCAAACACGATTCACCTGAACGGTAACTTCACAGAAAACAACATCAATAATACTAAATACATTTTGAAATTCCATATACATCTTATTAACATCTACATAAATGCCCCAAAAATGCTTATCATTTAAAAAAAGCATTTATTATCAAACTTTTCAGGCACAAGGGCTTATAGGTATTCCTCACAGCGGTTTTACTGATAATATTAAGTTCACTGCACTAGAAATGTATTAGAGGTTTACTTGATTTTTCCATTCACGTTTTGCATACTTTTGAGCTTTGTTGTGATTTATATTTTTGTGTTGCATGAACAAAGGATTTTAAGATAAGATGGATATGCAAACAATACGGTTGTTGAGACAAATAATGGCTAGAGTGCTAGAAGCTGTGATAACTTAAAAGGAAACATTAGCGATGTCAGTATAGGAGATTTGGGTTTTCATTAGGTCTAAAAGAATTGGCTGTATCTGTTATGATGTTCCTTTTTCAAATGTACTTTGTGCATTTTCTTTGTGTTCTTCCTGTGCAATGAAAACATGTGTATTCATCTTTGAGAGCAGAAACGGATTATTATTAATTTCCCATTGAAAGTAACATGAATAAAACAGTCAGACAGATGAAAGTGGCTCTGAGTAACTCTTACCTCAATAAAAAAACACACATTAAGCGTTTGTTTCAAACACAGGAAGAACTGATTCTCTACATCTTTTGTATAATGTTCATGTGAATTAACGTGTATACTGTTTAAAATTGTAAATAGCTTCAGTGAGTATGAGAATATAGAAAACATCTTCTGTATTTTAATATAAGCATGTATGGAAAGTTTCCAATATCTTGACCTGTCCCCAAACATTAACAACTACAAATATGTATAAAATATATAGCTTGAGAAAAATGGTACATTGTAAAACATAAAGGTTTCTAAAAGACAAATCAAACTCACCATAACTGTAACTCTTCAATCCCAAGATAGACGGCGAAAGTGATATCAAACTGAACTTTTAAAACGCTGTTTTTATATATAAACCTAACATACCCTCCCCATCTATGAATACATTTTCCATGACGTTATTTCTAGTCAATTGTAGTCTTCAGAAGTTATTTTAAGAATCCTGATTAAAAGGCTTTAATAGATCAGCCGCCCGGTGGATTTAAACACAGAACACAGGACAGTTGTCGGGATGAAGTTCCTAAACCGTACAACGTGTCTGCTCGTTTGATTGACAACTGCATTTGTAAGGCCGATTTCTGATAGCCTGTATCTATGTCAGTGGGATACAAATGTGTTAGAAGCTCAACATTTCCATTTTTAGCATGTACACTAAATGTTGAGTTTGTGTCATGTTGTGCCAGAATTATTCTTAAGCCGGTGTTCAATGACTTGTGACCCATTACTGTTCAAGGTGTTTGTTGTCTCTCCGAGCAAAAATGCAACGTGCTTTGATTTCTTTGTTACAGTAATGCAGTTACATTGTGACGTTGTCATGTCTTAAACCACAATATGTACGTTTGGAGCGCTAGATGGTGCCCTTTGGAAACAACAAGAAAAAGTGAAGATAAACGACGTTATGTATGAGAGTGGAATTATGGGACATGTCGTTTATAACATCCAGATGGCGTACGGAGGTCGCCCATTATGCACAAAATCATTTTATTTGATGTCATCGTAAGGAATTAGCTCGCAAGAAACGTGGAATGTAATGAGAATGATATTGGACTTTGTCAATTGATTTGGGAGCGTAATGCTACACAGTTTAACTTGTTTATTACAGTCATACAGTCGTCGTTTAAAACGCTTTTTGGGGTTTTCTTTTACTCGCCAAAGAGTCATCGTGATCCATAATAACAGAACAACAGATGCTGAGTCCCAGATGCTGTATAACCACTTCCGGATTTGCGTGTTGCCGTAGTTACAACCGGAAACTGAGGGTCGTGCGGAGCAGCGGATATTAAGTCAGTGATATGCAACAAATACAAGGGAGACAAGGGACGGGACATTATTTTTAAATAGGAATTTCTCTGGATTTGCACATTCTTGGGAACATTTAGGATAATATAAGTACACATCTGCATGAAATATATCACACTGGCAAGTTATTTTGGGGTATTTCATAACACGATTCTTCCATATTGTGGCTTTAAGTGTCCAAACACTTTTTGGATACAATGAAGGTTTAGTCCAGTACTAGATGATGATATGATCAGGAGGTGTATACGTGACCTCTACTCGCCCTCTTACACCAACTCTGCAGTGTGCACTAATACTGGATTAATACTACACCTTTAGAAGCCATATATCACCGTAGAGATGTCCAGCTGACAGCGGGAAAGACACTTCCAACTATTTTCCTATTTTTGGCCGTTCACAACTAAAAAAACCTTAATCCATAAACTCTTTAAAGTCTTTTCACCATGGACCCTTCTTGAATGATGTTCATATTTTCTTGTGCCTTAATGCAATGATAACTTTCATACTGAAATATGTTTGCCAGCTGGTGTCACAACATGCCTCTGTTTTCAGGCCTGGATCCGATCAATATATCAGAGTTCAGCAGCAATGAATGACCAATATTCCAGGAAAGATTTTACCGGCCGAAGTCAAACATTCATGTGTATCTAGGCCACTGGATATATACGTCATCAAGTGCACGAGTCCACCCTTATGGTATAAACCGTACGGGTGATGTCACTTCTGTATGTCAACAATGCCTTCCACGTTTTTTTATTTCATGTCATTTGTTTGAGTTCTTCATCACATCTTTATAGACTTCTAATAGACCGCAGATAGAAACGTCTCTCTCCTCCGTTTCAGATTATCTGCTGTTGTGAGGCTTTGCACCCTTGAAATATCTACATATTGAGATTGGAACAAAAGTAATAAGTGTTGGTGCGTCAGGCTTGTATATCAGAACTGATTTAAATTTCAAATTTAACCGTGAACCGTATCAAAACAAGATATATTATTCCTTTCTTATAAGACCGATGCAGTCCTTTCCCCCCGAAGCAATAAATAAAAAGCAATAAAACAGAAACTTTTAATAAGCACCTTTTATATTCCCGGTAGTTGGCTTACAAAGTGCAAATATATTTCTGCTTAAAAATAGACTTGCTTTTGGTTTTGATAGCAGATAGAAGAATGACAGATGTGCTCGCGCAGTAATTGCTCACGGTCCACGAGCCAGCGGAGCAGTTAACCTCTTAAACCAGCTCATTTGAACACATTATTATACTGATAACTGAGCATTTCACATGCTAAATTCACACCTAAACAGGGAAATAAATCCACACAGACCTTGTAATAATGGAAACAAAGTTAACCAAAAGCTTGGCTCTGCTTATATTAACAACTTTTTAAAGGAATTGCAGTTTTGTGTACAGAATTGCCACCTGCATTATGCACAGCGTGATTTAATAACCTTTCTCATAGCGTACGGTGAGATTACTGAGGGGCATTCTTTTCTATGACCTTCTAATGGCCATCACATAACCGCTACAATATAATAATGATCAAGGTTACTTTTAAAACATGTCACGTGGATAGAGAGTTTGAAATCTATGCTGTTTGTCATTTATTTATTAATTGCAAATACTCTTCATTGTAAAGGCTACTTGGGAAGCAGACCAGTCCAAAAGAAACAAACCCCCACAAGAGGGAGCATGTGTCAACATTGTAGTCTATTCAGAATTTCAAATGGTATAATCATACAAGCCCATCAGAACATTTGTGTGTTATTGTTATTTTGCCTAGAAAGTCAATCGGATTTGGTTTGATTGTTGGTTTTTAAGTGTCATTTGTAAGAGAAAACACGGTTCCATTTGCTATTATAAACAATATCCGAGATAAATACCAAACGTTTCCAATAAATATTAAAATTGCATCCCTTTATCTCAGACTCAGTCATGTGCGTTGCTAGATAAACGGACTGCGTGCAGGTTTGTGCCATTTGTTTTTATTTACAGAGAAAACATCTGTGTTTCTTTTTTACATGACCAGTTTATACATTCAAACCCCGATATGGTTGGAAAACACATTTACATTTTTTAATGATTTAAGCCTCCTCTTTATGAAACCTTCTATGTTTTACGCATAGAAGTTATATAGGATTATTGTATACTTCATGATTCACAAGAGAAATAATAAAACGCTTAATATCTCTTCTTTTTCTTCTCCAAATGAATCCGTTGAAAGTTGCAAACATCATTATTTGTGCCTCGTTAATGATATGCAAACCGAAAGTCTAAAGAGGCTTGACGATTATACGCATGAAACATATGGCGATGCGCATTGGTTAACGATCGCGTTGTTCTCCTTCCAGTTCCCAGACGTTATCGATCAACCCGTTACGTCAGTATTGATAAGTTTAACAAACCCAAAATCAAGTGCAAATGGCCAGTTAATCCCGGGCGCTGCACTAATGCATCCGTATGCATTCATATCGCATGCACCTGCTCTCGCGCGCATCCGCTTTTCCAGAACTGTTCTTTTTTTCAACATTTTTTCCCATGTGGAGTGTAATCGTCAACGCTGTTTAACGGGGGGAATCCAGCCCATATATTTCTTGTAGCCGCTCTTGAATATTGTGCTCAAGATGGCCGCCGATGTGGGATCGATGTTTCAATATTGGAAGAAATTTGATCTTCGGCGGCTTCAGGTTGGTCTTCTTTCTCACCTTTTTCGTCCGACGCGATCGCGTACGAGCCGATGCACCTCGCGTTTCGTGCATTTAGGCTTTTGGGGACTTTAGAGGGACGGGATGCTGCTGTTTCATTGATAGTTATTAGTAATTGATCCTCTTCTGCCTTTTGTTCGGTTCAATCATTGATCAGCAGCGCGCGGAGCTGCGGAGGCGCCGCTGCGCGCAACCTCGCGCTTTAACGCCGCGTTTAACCTCATTTGATCGCATCTGTCGTGAGCTTTTCTGGAAACGGAAACTTTTAATACATTTGCACGTCTGCGGAGTGCAACTTTTTATCCGCGTAACGGGGTTTATTCTCGTGCCAACGGCGACGGTGACGCGCGCGCGGCTCGTGCGTCTTTTTACACATCTGGCACTTTATTAAATAAGCTTATCTTAAGATCGTTTCTTTATTTCATATTGTCTTTATTAGTGCGTTTGTCTTATTCTGACACGTTGCACCAGTAGATGTTGTGTTGGGGAAAGTTTATGAATATATTGTTGACGTGTCATTTATTAGGACGTTAATCGTGTTAACAGTAAGTTTCTTAATGTTTAATGTTGGTAACGTGGCATGCTCGTGTTGAGGGTTTAATGTTTGCATGTTTCTAATCTAATGATCTAATATGACTAAATTAAAAGTTTGATCTGAATGGCTTTAAAAACTCGTAAACGTTTGTGATTGAGCTTTATTTGTAAATACTCAATGTTGTCTTAAATGTTGATCATTATTAAATAACAGAAGGTTGAATGTTCTGTACGTTTTTGTTAAAGGGACACTTCACCCAATGATGAAAATCCCGTCATCGTTTACTCTCCCTCGAGTTGTTCCAAATCTGTTTACGTGTCTTTGTTCTGATGAGGAAGATATTTGGAAGAATGTTTGTAACCAAACAGATCTAAACACCCGTTGACTCCCATAGTAGGAAAAATACTTTATCATTTTGTGCACAAAATAAGACATTTGGAAGAACGTGGGACAGCAAACTGTTCTGGTGCGCTTTTGACTACCATTTTTCCTACTATGGGAGTCAACGGGTGTTGAGATCTGTTCGGTCATAAACATTCTTCCAAATATCTTCCTCGGTTTTTCAAGACATTTATACACATTTGGAACCCGAAGGAGAATAAATGATGACAGAATATTCATTTTCGGTGAAGTAGCCTATCTCTTCAAGTAGACTTGATGCAAACACCATTGAAATAATCGATGTGTATTATTTTATTGAATGACATATTTTAGGTCTTTAAAGAGGTTTTGTGGCTTTATGGAAACAAGCCTGTTGTTGGTTTTGTGTTTTTGGAGACAACCGCTTTTGTCGGGTACCAAACCAGCGCGTTGCGTTCAAACGCGCGCTCCGCGTTTTGTTCCAGCCGCAGTACGCACGCTCCCATTAACCCCACGACGCGTCGCGATATAACCACATCGCTCGCGGACGTTTCCTTCATAACCAAGGATGCTGCGTTCCGGTTGTGACAGGCGAGTCCTGTCGCGTCACTTGCGTTCGCGCTTGTCGGACTGTGTAATTGCATTTCTGCTAATGTTTGTAAATCAGCCGCGGCCAGCGAGAGGGCGCAGACTCACTCCTGTGATTGATGCTGTGTAACATGAGAAATGACAAGAGCATGCCATGCCATAGAGGAATCACATCTGTGTGTGTGTGTGTGTGAGAGAGAGAGAGAGAGAGAGAGAGGCCAATTGCTATTCAACCCTGTCCAGAGAAGTGGTCCTGATGTAGGTTGTTATTGGAGGGTCTCATCTCTTCACATTGAGGTTATTCAATCCTCAAACCTGTCCGTGGACACCGAGAGCAAACGTGTGTCCATTGAGAGGTCATTTGGACAAATGCGGGATGCTTAATGTCTGTGTTGTGCTGAAAATACCTCAGACACGAGCAGATATTTCAGATCAAGGGGCCAAATATGAAAGTCTAAGAACACATTTGAATGCACACAAACATTAGGGGACGTGTCCCATTGAAGGACAGGAGAAGGGGATCTGCGGTGGAAATCAGCAGGGATCTGTGACGGAATATTATATCTGGGTCACAATAATACTGTATAATATTATGATTCTTTATGGTGATCTTATAGTTACTCTTATAAAACTGTGAGGTATTGCGATTGTTTACACAGTACGCTTCTGTCTCTTTCACATGCGTGGGACCTTGGTGCTTGTGCAGTGATATTCATAGCTCATCACGTGAATTTGTATTTTGTTTCAGTCGTTTTTAAAACAAAGATGCTGGAAGTGTTTGTGGTTGTAAAAAACAAGCACGCCATCGGATTGTTAAATGTTAATGTACATCACACGCATCTCTTTGTGACACTGTGTTATCTGGATTTCTTAAAATCTGGAAGTTAAACAGCGTATGTTAAGCTGACATCCATCTGTTATGGTCGTTTTTTTGTTTTGAATCAGTCTGTAAAAGTCACACTGCGCCTTTTTTTTTTTTTAAATGAATCCCGTCAACTATACATTTGTGCATTTGAGAACCCGTCTCCTTTGGTTGCGGCTCTTAGTTTGTGGAGTTGGTGTAGGTCACAGCTGGTTCAGGTTATTGATGTGCTCACCTGCAGTCTGTGACGGTTTAAGAAGTCCGATTGAATATGATGTGTGTGCAGCCGGCATGTGCTTCAACAGCATATTACATTGTTTACATGGACTAACATGGACTGCACAACGACACATCCAAAACATGATAGTTTCATTTCAATGAACACATTTTGCAAAGTCTTTGTTTTGTAAATGCATTCGCTGCACATTTTCCTTGTTGTTTTTTACCATCATAAATGTAGTTTGTTATCTGGTGCACGTGCACATTTGTGACACGCTAACGTATTATTTTACCCGATTTATTTGCATGTCGTTGCTTCTGACTTCTTTCTGAATTGAGTTGGTTTAGTCTGTGCTGTCATGGTTTTGGTTATGGTGTCGTGTGGCCCCTGTGGGACATCATGTCTGTGGCGGTCCCTAGGGTCCCCTCACCCACTCTTGAACTTGGACTCTGCCGAGATCCGTAGATCAGTCGTGCATGGGGAAATGGAGTAAAAATATTCAGGAAGTTCGTAACACCTTTAATGTGTCCAAAAGTTCACGTGTGGAAAATTTCAGATCTCGAAGCTTGCCATCACAATTTTACTAACCCGATCTACGCCGTGAATGGTGCGTGAGTGCTTGTGTTGATCAGCGGACGCCGGATAACTTTGGGAGAGGGGGTATCTGTAGCTGACAGGTGATTTATGAGCCTCTTTGTCCGTGTTGGTCTGTAGCGGAGCATCTGGCCGTGTCAGATGATGTTTTTGCTGGGGTCTGTGGCTTATGCCTGTCGCTTTGGTTGCTCTCAAATTACATCATTTTATACAGCAGTTCCTGTCCTGCCATTAATCCTCGGAGGTGTTTCTGTGAAATTCCCGAGTGTGTGGAGGGGCGTTGTGGGTTTGATCTCGGGGGAATTGTTCATTAGGGTGATTTTAGGGTGCGTTTTTGATATAAATAATAACAGTCAGCTCTTTCTGTGTTGTTTTCTTTCACGGAAATGTTTTGTTATACATGTTTTATTTCTATGCCTTTATTAGATTTCCAACACTTAAAAAAGGAGAATTTATCATTTGTGTATTATTAAACACAGAAGTTATACAGTCTTATGCACTTTATTTAGCACACAAATACATAAAGTTTTTTCACTGCCATCTTTGTAATGTTTTGTAGGTCATGTCCACATCTGCCTATTTTAGTAGAAATGCAGATAAATCAGTTACACCATAAAGCAAATGAAGAGTTTGGATCCAAAATGATATGACTCCGTTTTTAAGTTTTTTCAAAAATCATGTTTTTTATTATGTTATAACATGTTTTATTGTGTTAGTTTGCTGTATTTTTGTAGTCATTATGGCTCAAATCAAAACAAACCATCTGGTGTTTGATTGATATTAATTGGAATGCACAATAAAAACACATGATTTTTGTAAAAGCCGAAAAACTGAGTTTTCTTTTTAACTAAACTCTTAAAATATTCTTCAATTAATCCCGTTTCCTAAGCGATAGGACATCTTCATAAGTATATACGCTGGCTTTCTCTAACCTCAGAAAAGAGATCACGCAGCTATAGTCGGGCTACAGGTTTCGGTGACCTTGGTCTCAGGTCACACGGCCGTTGCCGTGGTAATAATTCACACCAGCCAGATGGCATTTCCGTGAGCGCTGGTGGAAAGGACGGGCCAAAAGGCCCAGCTCGTCTCTTTTAGGACGCATTTGGACCAATAGGGAGCAGGCTTTTGAGATCCCTCTGCAAATAGCGTGTCATCTTTTGTCCTGAAATGTGTAGACCTCCATTGACCATGCAGTCGGTCAGAGCACACAGTCATTTATCTGGATAAGAAAAACATTAGGGGTGTTGTATTAATATAAAGTGCCCAATTTTAACCTTTGATTTATGCGATTCATATATTCTGAATTGAAAATAAAGTGTCTTTGTTTTTAGTCTAGGTCACATTTCTGTTAATTGTGCCGTTGTGTTAAGTCATATGCTGCGTCCCAATTTGTCTACTTATACTATGCCCTAAAAGTATGTACTGCTTTTGGTATGGAAAAGTATTACTAATTTAGTGCGTAGCAAACTGAATGCACATACTGGGACATACTACAGCGAAACAGAAGTGGCCGTTGTTGCCTAGATGACACCGTAATAAACAATACAGCTCATCGTTGCATTTAAGCATTTATTCATTCATTATTCCGTATGTTCACAGTATACTTACATTTATTCATTTAGCGAAGCGTCTTTTATTTAATTTTATTATTGCGTCACGAAACTCCGCTTAGTTTAACATAGATATTCTGACGGTAACTTGCTTCTCTATCGCCACCTCTGTTTAAAATGTAAAAGTGCAGGTTACAATATTATTATTTGGCAACTGTGCCGAGTCTCTACGTTTTTGGCTTTGGAACGTTCAGAGCACAATGGCACCGCAGTGGTGTATATGTTTTTTTATTTTATTTTAAAGTGCATGTTATCCAAAGCGACTTACAAGTTAGAGATCATTTAACATTTTGTCAACATTTCACCATGATGATCCGTGGCAAGGACAGAGTTCTCAACACATTTTTGTACCTGATAACAGATTTTTCTTCTTTAACTCACCAGCTCAGCAATGTTCACTTTGAACTGTTGCTTTGTCATGACTGTAGTTGACCTGAGAGAAAAGAAAACCTTTACATTACTGCCTGTTTCTGGCTACATTAAAAATATAAGATGCACATGAATGATGTTTGACGCCTCGGATGAACACGAAGTTCCAAGTGTTTTGAAATGACCTTCGCTGTTGCGTTTGATGCTGTCGAAATGACTTTCAACACCTTTTTTTGTGGGCCGAGGGTCACAGTGTGTCAGATCATGAGCTCAAGACTGTGCCACATTCAGCATCACTCCTCTGCTTTAGACTTGCTGTGTTGTACTTTTGCTCTGAGCTTTTCCCCAACCATCTCCAATTGGCCATGAAAAAGACTCATTTCAACTTTGTACTCGTGTGTGTGTGTGTGTGTATTGCTGTTGTTGTTGCTGTCAAATGCAGTGAGTCTGGAAATGGTTTAGAGATGTTCTGCAAGGCGCTCGGGATTTGAAGGGATAAAAGGACCGGCAGTTCTGTCGAGTGCAAACCGTAGATATCCTCAACGGCATTTACTAACCAGTGTGAGCACGAATAAATACGGTACTTTAACAAATACTACAGTATTTACTCAGACTAAAAGATGACTGGGGAGCCACTGGCTTCTACAATAAAACATGAAGCAGACAAATTATTTGGTGTTGTTGCCAAAATTACAGAACCACTTGATGTAGATGGTCGTTCAGATGCGCTGGTGCAAACCATCATATGCAAGAGAAAGTGTTTTTTTTCCTGAAACTGTTGCACATTTTCATGTTTTCTGACACTTGGGCCGTTTATATTGTAGTGATTTATTCATATGCACGTGTGATTTTTATTGCTCACTGGAAATGTTTAATGCTCAGAAGTAGGGCTGCGCAATATTGAGGGAAAATGCGATATGCGATAGCATGCTAAATAATGCGATATTCGATATGCGATACGATATTTATTTTTCTAAAATCAATTTAAATTGTATTAAAGTATATTAAAGAAATTAGATAATCAACATTTATTTCACATTACTTTAGGAAAAAGAAAGCATCACTACAACTTATGAACGTGAACAGCCATGTTTTACTGTTGCATTATCAACAAATCTGACATTTTGTAAACAAACAAAAAGAAATAAAACTAACTTCCCTTCGCGACGCGGATTGTTGATTGACTTGTTATCCCAAATAACATCCGTGTGCCATATAGATACTATACTATCCGCATCGACCTAAAACTTTGAACATATATAACTTTATGGAGAATGAATTAGCTCATTTATCAACGATATGCACATGTGATATATTTCGATATATCGCACAGCCCTACTCAGAATTTGCTCTTTCATAGCTCAGATTTGGAGTTCTGGGTTTCGCGCAAGTATTAACTCAGTCCAAAATTGTCCAGGAGACAGTAATTGCTGAAGCACACGAACGGCATGGAGGTGTAAAATGAATGTAGATTGTGGAGGTAAATATTTGAGTTCATATTGAGATCTTCAATAATATTGACTTTTGATTGCAGACTAGACAAATCTGCGACTTGACATTGTTGAGATTTCTTCTGAAACATTTGTGAGAAATATCTGAGAAACCCTTCGATAAGTCTTAAGCATTAAATCTCATTGATGTCTCGGAGAAATAACCGAGCTATTAAAGAGGTTTATCTTTATTTTGTGGACCATCATTAGATGTTATTAAAAAGCGATTCTTCCGCATGTGCTGTGAAATAAACATCATAATGCCGTATGCGCTTCTCTAAAACATCATCCCAGAACAATCTCTCTCTCCATCAGTGTAAGAATGGAAATTCCATCTCTCGACGTGAATCTTTGACGGAGGACAAAGAGGAGAGAAAAGCATCTAGAAAAGGCTTTTACGGCATCTGCAAATTGAGTTGTGAAGATCCCGTAGTCCCGTCCCCCCCCAGCCGGCAACATTAGAGCCGAAGTGAAAGTGACTCAAGATTTAAGCAGTTTAACCTTCCTCTGTAGAATTAGCTGAAGACTTCAAAGCCTCGCGCTTCAGCGTGAGGAGAGGAATGATAAAGCGCTTCCTCGCGCCGCGCCTGTCTGCTATTCATGTCATAAAACAGCACGTTAATCGCCGTGACCCTCCTGGGGCTTGATTTTCATACCTGTCCACACTTATTTTCCCCTTTTCACCTCCACTGTTCCTGAATTAACCCTGCACGCCGGTGATTTGATACTGAGGGCAGATTTTTGTTCTGTTGGCGACTTTATATCTTCACAAGCTGAGACTCAGCAGGAGCTTTTGAGAATCTAAACTAATAGCACTGGGATTCAGTGAATCAGTTCACACGGACAAACCGACTGATTCAATGACCCAAAGGAAATGTTATTGCTCCAATGTTTCTCCCAAAGTAGCTTAAGAGATAGAAAAACAGAATGTTATCGTTGAAACGCATGATGGGTTTGGAGGTGTAAATGAATGTAGATTGTAGAGGCCAAATAATCTTCAATAATATAGATTTTTACAGACTTTCCATTTATTTATTTAGTAGACGATAGGGCTGTACGATATTAAGGAAAAATGCAATATTCGATATGCGTTACGATATATATTTTTTCAGTACCAATCATTTGTGGCGCTTTTCTTTAAGAGACATTTCTGAGATGTAAAATATGTAATCTCTCCATTTAATTTCCATTTATTTATGTAGTAGACGCTAAGGCTGTGCGATATTGAGGAATAAATGCGACATGCCATAGTATGGATAGTATGCGAAGTAATGCAATTTTTCTAAAATCAATTTAAATTG